>NC_140011.1:18286867-18886867 GCF_964263955.1 Coregonus lavaretus
TACGGCTGCTCGGCCATGGAAACCCATTTCATGAAGCTCCCGACTAACAGTTCTTCTGCTGATATTACTTCCAGAGGCAGTTTGGAACTCGGTAGTGATTGTTGCAACCGAGGACAGACGATTTTTACGCACTACGCGCTTCAGCACTCGACGGTCCCGTTCTGTGAGCTTGTGTGGCCTACCATTTCGCGGCTGAGCCGTTGTTGCTCATAGACATTTCCACTTCATAATAACAGCACTTACAGTTGACCGGGGCAGCTCTAGCAGGGCAGAAATTTGACAAACTGACTTTTTGGAAAGGTGGCATCCTATGACGGTGCCACGTTGAAAGCCACTGAGCTCTTCAGTACGGGCCATTCTACTGCCAATGTTTGTCTATGTCCATGGCTGTGTGCTCGGTTTTATACACCTGTCAGCAATGGGTGTGGCTGAAATAGCCGAATCCACCAATACTTTTGGCCATGTAGTGTATCTTAGAATTTATATCCATCAACCAATGGCATTTCTTAAAATAGGTCAACTTGACCACCAGAGGGATATTTTAAACCTCAAAATTCAAGGTTTACTTTGGTTCCACTTAGTCTGTCACAAGTGTAGTGTGCCAAAACGGCATGATGACTAGGCTACTAGCTACTAACGTTATTATAAATTATAAATATTTGTGTGTAAATCAAATCCAATTTTATTGGTCACATGCACATGTTCAGCAGATGTTATTGCGGGTGTAATGAAAAGCTTGTGTTTCTAGCTGCAGTAATATCTAACAAGTAACATCTAACAATTTCACAACAATACTGTCACGCCCTGGCTCTGGGGACTCTTAAATGTTGAGCCAGGGTGTGGATTATCTATGTTTAGTTTTCTATGTTTTTGTTCTAGATCGTGTTGATCTATGTTGGCCAGGGTGGTTCCCAATCAGAGACAGCTGTAGCTCGTTGTCTCTGATTGGGGACCATACTTAGGCAGCCTGTTGGCACCAGTTAGTTGGTGGGATCTTGTTCCGTAAAGGTTTGTGTTGTGTAACCTCAGGACTTCACGTATCGTTTTGTTGTTTTGTTCGTGTGTTGTGTACGAAATAAAATGTACGCTTATCACGCTGCGCCTTGGTCCGTCTCTTCCTGTAACGATCGTGACAGAAGATCCCACCAAAAAAGGACCAAGCAGCGTGTCCAGGAACAGACAGCCTGGACTTGCGAGGAGATCCTGGACGGGAAGGGATCCTGGACTTGGGAAGAGATTCAGGCCGGAATGGATCGCCGTCCTTGGGAGGAGACTGTGGAGGCGCGCTACAGAGAGGAGCAGCGGCATCGCAGAGGGTACCGGCCGAGGAGGAAGCCCGAGAGACAGCCCCAAGAAAAAAATTTTGGGGGGCTAAAAGGGTGGTTGGCAGAGCCTAGAGTTAGAGCAGAGCCAACTCCCCGTACTCAGGCTAGGAAGCGTGAGACTGGGCAGGCTCCGTGTTATGCGGAGCCACGTACTGTGCCGCGAGTGTTCCGGCACAGTCCTGTACGTCCGGTGCTAGCACCACGCACGTGTCATGCTAAGATGGGCATGCAGCCAGGACGGGGTGTGCCGGCTCAACGCTCGTGGCCTCCAGTACGCCTCCTCGGTCCCGTATGTCCTGCGCCAGTGCCACGTGCTGTAGCGCCAGTACGAGTGCACAGCCCTGTACGTCCTGTGCTGATGCCTCACACATATTGTGTGGAAATAGGCATTCAGCCAGGACGGGTTGTGTCAGCTCTCCGCTCCAGACCTCCAGTCCGCCTCCACAGTCCGGCCCGGCCCGTTCCGGCTCCCCGCACCAAGCCAGTGGTGCGTGTTCCCAGTCCAGCCCGGCCTGTTCCTTCTCCCCGCACCAAGCCAGTGGTGTGTGTTCCCAGTCCAGCCCGGCCTGTTCCTGCTCCCCGCACCAAGGCAGTGGTGCGTGTTCCCAGTCCAGCCTGGCCTGTTCCTGTCCCTCGCACCAAGCCAGTGGTGCGCGTCGCCAGCCCGGTCCGGCCTGTTTCTGTCCCTCGCACCAAGCCAGTGGTGCACGTCGCCAGCCCGGTCCGGCCTGTTCCTGTCCCTCGCACCAAGCAAGTGGTGCGCGTCGCCAGCCCGGTCCGGCCTGTTCCTGTCCCTCGCACCAAGCCAGTGGTGCGCGTCGCCAGCCCGGTCTGTTCCTGTCCCTCGCAACAAGCCAGTGGTGCGCGTCGCCAGCCCGGTCCGGCCTGTTCCTGTCCCTCGCACCAAGCCAGTGGTGCGCGTCGCCAGCCCGGTCCGGCCTGTTCCTGCTCCCCGCACCAAGCCAGTGGTGCGCGTCGCCAGCCCGGTCCGGCCTGTTCCTGCTCCCCGCACCAAGCCAGTGGTGCGCGTCGCCAGCCCGGTCCGGCCTGTTCCTGCTCCCCGCACCAAGCCAGTGGTGCGCGTCGCCAGCCCGGTCCGGCCTGTTCCTGCCCCTCGCACCAAGCCAGTGGTGCACGTCGCCAGCCCGGTCCGGCCCGTTCCTGCTCCCCGCACCAAGCCAGTGGTGCGCGTCGTCAGCCCGGTCCGGCCCGTTCCTGCTCCCCGCGCCAAGCCAGTGGTGCGTGTGTCCAGTCCGGCACGGCCCGTGCCTGTTCCACCGGTGCCTGGTCCAGCACCGGTCATCTGCTCCACTCCGGAGTCAGAGCAATCCGCTCCACCGGGGTCCGGTCCAACTCCAGTAAGCGGATCCACTCCGGAGCCAGAGCAATCCGCTCCACCGGTGTCCAGTCCAGCTCCGGCCAGCGGCTCCAGTCCGGAGCCGGTAAGGTTTGGTCCACCGTCGTCGGGTCCAGCTCCAGTCAGCGGGACCAGACCAGGGGCGCAACGGGGAGGTGGAGAAAGGGTGGTGGTCACGCCCGGAGCCGGATCCGCCTCCGAGGCGGAATGCCCACCCGGCCCCTACCCTCTTGTGTTTGTGTGGCGCGGTCGCAGTCCGCGCCTTTGGGGGGGGGCGGTACTGTCACGCCCTGGCTCTGGGGACTCTTAAATGTTGAGCCAGGGTGTGGATTTTCTATGTTTAGTTTTCTATGTTTTTGTTCTAGATCGTGTTGATCTATGTTGGCCAGGGTGGTTCCCAATCAGAGACAGCTGTAGCTCATTGTCTATGATTGGGGACCATACTTAGGCAGCCTGTTGGCACCAGTTAGTTGGTGGGATCTTGTTCCGTAAAGGTTTGTGTTGTGTAACCTCAGGACTTCACGTATCGTTTTGTTGTTTTGTTCGTGTGTTGTGTACGAAATAAAATGTACGCTTATCACGCTGCGCCTTGGTCCGTCTCTTCCTGTAACGATCGTGACAAATACACACAATACTCACAAATCTAAAGTAAAGGAATGGAATTAAGAATATATAAATATTTGGACGAGCAATGTCAGAGCGGCATAGACTAAGATACAGTAGAATAGTATAGAATACAGTATATACAGTTGAGATGAGTAATGCAAAATATGTAAACATTATTAAAGTGACTAGTGTTCCATTATTAAAGCGGCCAGTGATTTCAAGTCTATGTATACAGGGCAGCAGCCTCTAAGGTGCTAGTGATGTCTCTGACGTCTATGTTAATGTTTTTAAATGTATGTCAATTGTAAAATATTTTTGTCTGTAATGTCTGTTTTGTTATGTGTCAGACCCCAGGAAGACTAGCTGTCGCCATTGGCGTCGGCTAATGGGGATCCTAGTAATAATTTTAAAACGTTAGACAAAATTCAAAAGGCACATTTTCGCATATATGACAAAATCCCAAGTTTTTGCTGATCTGTTTCACACACATCCATGTGCTTTTACGGGAAAAAGACAAAGGAGGTCTATACATAATTGAAGTTTATTGTACATAAGTCGAAGAGCCTTATGGTCTTGTCAAATAGCTGTCAATACCCCTACTACCATTGCTGCCAGGTGGTGTATACCACTATGGCGGTTGACTGTGAATGTTCGGGGTACAGTAACACTGGGTTGGAGATCCCTTCGCATCAAGCTATTTTATTAAGGAAAAAACTGTTCACTCCTGGTCCTCTATGCTGAATTTAAATAATGCATACGTAAGTGGAGGATTATAATAATGCATATAAAATGTTATATATGTGAGTGTAGCCTAAATAAAAAATTAAGTGGTGTTTTTGGTCTAACAGTAACGTTATACTATTACACTATGCTATTATATTCGGTATGTTAAGCCTATGTAGAATACTAATGAATCATTAAAATATCTTGTGAGACATTGATTCAGCTTTGATCGAAACTTTATTAAACGAGCACCATTCTGAAAAGTGGCGGAGCATCGCTCTGGTGCGCTCCGGCAGCACTACACTACCCCTATGTAGCAGTAGTGTGTCGGTCTGCAAAAGGGACTCCAAGATGCTCCTCATTAAATATATGTATACTGTTTCAAGAAGCTAGGCATATGTTGCATGTCACTACTTCATAGGTGAGGCATTTTAATGTTTTTTTATTATACTTTTTTTATCAAAATATGTTTTTTGGGCAGAAATGCCATCTGGAACATGTGAACTTTCATGTGCGTTAATAACAAACTTGTATGCCATCTGTAAATACAAATAAAATGGTTAAATTACGAGCCTAGTTTGTTTAGCCACGGTAAAATACAGGAACCTTCCCGCTAGCCATGATTGGCTGAGATAATGGATGGGCTGGACATGCCGAGAGATGAGTTCAGACTTGTTCTGCCATGCTTCTGTTTATAACATGAGCTGCTCAGTATGTGTGGATAATCCTTTCTACCACAGCTTTTTTTGAAAGATGTCATGAAGAACTGAAAAAGTGTTGCATTGCTGCCCTGAACTTAATAGCGCTATTGAAAAAGGTCAGTGGGAAAAAGTTGTGATGGACTACTTTCTGGAGGATGATCGTGCCATGCTGACTCTCTCTGACTCTGAAAATGAATCAGACGATGAGGAAATCCCTGATTTAGGTCAAAACATTTTAATTGAACCAGACATTGTAGAGTCTTCCCTCATCACTGTCCTCAGAAGAAACGGCGATCAACAGTGTTGTTGTCGCGGAAGAAGTTGACCGAGTTTTGAAATCAGTGGAATGCCCAGTGGAAGCAGAGAGATGATTCCTAAATGCGGAGAGGCTATACACAGGAGGCTGTTGTATAAAACACCTGTCTCCAGATTACATCTTCAAACTAAGGGCAACCATGGCATCCATAACAGAGTGAGAAGCGTTCATCCATGTTTACGGTTAATTGTCTAGCTACATTTTCAGATATTATACATTTCAAATTTTGTCAGAACGTCATTTTCATTGCAAGTTAAAGCATACTGTTAGCTAGCTAGCTAGCTAACGTTAGCTGGCTGGCTCGCTAGCTAACGTTATGTAAATGATCTGTGTAGTAATATTGTTAGTATCTCAGAAAGCCATTTGCATTGCTAGTTATAGCCTAATGTTAGCTAGCTAGCTAACATTGAACCTAGTTGGTTTGCTTTAGCTACCTGCAGATTCATGCATGGCGCATGCATGGTATTATGGTTCATTGGATTATGGTTCATTGTTTAGCTACATGTCTAAACAAAAGACTCCATTATGCAAGTAACCATTTCACTGTACCATTTACACCTCCTGTATCCTGTGTATGTGACAAATAAACGTATAGTATGTGTTTACCAGAGACGGTAATGTGAAGAACAACATGACCTGCACCAAAGTCAGATTAGGATATAGCCCAATGACTAGATCAAGTGTATTTTTCCTACTACTGTTTGCTACTACTTTCACCACTTTTAGTCTTGAAATCTTTGGTTGTTTACTACACTGCCACATTCACTCTGTTTAGCACATGGCCTCACATGTGAATCCTTAAAGAGATGGGTGGGGCTAAGGCTTAAGAGGGTTTAGACAAAGAAGAGGTGTACCAAAACATTCACGGGCCATTTTCTCAAAAGTGGGGTTACAAGTTTATCAACTTCAAAGCAGAATTACTTTCCCATTGATCCTCAATGCTACATAGGACCGAATCCAGGTGATGGGTCACATATTTGTAATCTTGCTGCACATCCCTTCGCAACACAGTATCACAATAAATGTAATTCTACATTTCAAAGGAAAAAACGATATCTCACCTGGGATTTGAAGTTGCCGCAAACTGTGAAAATTACCAGGAGCCAGGCTTGCTACACTGTGAGCTATTCATGCTGTTTTTATGTCTGTTAAGGACACTTCCATGACAGTGTTCAATAATGTCCAACTACGTCAACAGTTGTAATTGGCTGATGCAGAATTTGTCCAGCTGGTCTTGTTAGCATAGCTCTGAGTGTGCCAGGTTATCTGATGGAAAAAACTAACATAGCGTTCTATCACGTGCAACTACATTGACAATTTTAATTGTCTGATGTGGATTTGGAGATGGAGAAAAAGTTTAACTTTAAACTTTTTATAATGTTCTCAAGTATGGACCCGTAGGTTTTACTTTGAACAATAAAGAAGGATTTTTATCAACTTCCACTCTCCTCGAAGAGTTGCTGAATTTCCTCTTCACTCTCACAGGTGAGGTGAAATCATACAATGTATCGTCTTTGCTCGTGATGTGTGTTGCTCAAATAACGATACAATGTAACAGCCGGACGGCACAAATATAATTTAGCCATTCAATGTTTTATCTGGGAGAATATTTTTCTATGTGCCTGGTGATACCAAATAAAAACTGGTCACAATTAGACCAAAGGGTCCATGTTCCACTGACCAATTTCACTTTTATCTGTCAACTGTGTGAATTAACTCTGTCAAGTGTTTTCTGTGAACAAATGCTGAAAAATACCAATTAACAGAATAAAAAAAAGGAAAACAAGGTTAAACTGCAGTATAACAAAGACAAATACTAATACTGAAATGGGCCTCTCACCTTCCATTCTCCCTTCTTCTTCACCTTCTTGATGACATCATTCATAATCTCTGTGAAAGAGAAGAGCAGGTTAGAACATTCTTTACTTCACATGCTTCTTCACTATGTGCATCCTTCCAATTTCAGTTGATATGATTTTCTTTTAGTTATTTTCAATGCCAAAATGTAGATTTGAGCGTACATGTACAGGTTAATAATATACAGTCATTTTCTCTGGTTTGATTCATTGACAAGAAGCAGACTGATTCCATATAGTAATGAGTGACAGTAGAGCACAGGACACAAATGAGCACTCTCTCACACTCATCATCACGCCTCTGGGAACAAGGCTGAAGAAGAGCTATTCCTCTATGGAGGATCCACACAAGTATGCCCACGCACACAAACACACACCTTTCCCTGCAACAACTTCATAACAACTAACACAGCCCTGCAGCCCTGTTTTCTCTTGAACACCAACCCTGTCAAGAGTTTACCAGCATCCTACCGTGCCAAACCCACCTAAGTTAGGCTGTGTGCCCAGAGAGCCCCACGCTCACAAACACACACACACACACACACACACACACACACACACACACACACACACACACACACACACACACACACACACACACACACACACACACACACACACACAACACATGACGAGTGAAGAGAATGTCAATAGGGCCAGGTGGATAGTACATCCCTGTAGTGAGCATCACTTCCAGATCAACCATAGAGCACACTGACACTAAAATATGCTTCTATGGGACATCATTGCTCTGCTCTTGACAGCCTGTCTCATAGCTGTCATGTATAATTGCTGTTGTGCTGAATATGTGATTCTAGTCCATTGGAAGGATTCATTTTCATCAAAGCAAAGTCATCCAACCCCTCTTAGTACATTTAGTATTTAGTATTTTATTAGGATCCCCATTAGCTGTTGCCAAGGTAGCAGCTACTCTGCCTGGGGTCCAAACAGAGATAAAACCTTATATCATACAAAACATTGTGCCTTATACAACTTTACATTGCTCCATTATTACATTACAATATTACAATACTACATTACATTACTAATAATAGCGTGTGTGTGTCTCTTCACAGTCCGCGTTGTGCTGTGATGTGTTGTTTTATCTGTTCTTTAAATCAGATTTTACTGCTAGCTTGAGTTGCTTGATGTGGAAGAGAGTTCCATGTAGTCATGGCTCTATTTAGTCTTGTGTGTTTCCTAACCTCTGTTCTGCATGTCTTGTGGGGTATGTATGAGTGTATGAGGTGTGTGTTAACCGATTGAACAGACAGTTCAGTACTTCTAACACGTCAATACCTCTCACAAAGACCAGTAGTGATGCAGTCAATATTTCCTCTACTTTCAACCAAGAGAGATTGATATGCATGTTGTTGAAATAAGCCCTCCATGTACATTTAAGGGCCAGTCGTGCTGCTCTGTTCTGGGGCAACTGTAATTTGTCTATGTCCATCTTTGCAGCACTTGACCATAGAACTGGGCAGTAGTCCAGGTATGATAAAACTGGGGCCTGTAGGACTTGTTTGGTCGATTGCGATGTCAAGAAAGCAGAGCAGCGCTTTATCACGGACAGACCTCTCCCCATTTTAGCAACTATTGAATCATTATGTTTTGACCATATCAGCTTGCAATCCAGGGTTACACCAAGCAGTTTAGTCTCCTCAACTTGCTCAATCGCCACATTAACATCAGCATTCTGCCAAGGGTTCAGTTCTATATTAAGTGAATGGTTTATGTGTGCATGTGTGTGTGTGTGTGTGTGTGTGTGTGTGTGTGTGTGTGTGTGTGTGTGTGTGTGTGTGTGTGTGTGTGTGTGTGTGTGTGTGTGTTGTGTATATCTACCCATGCATGCATTGCCAGCCGTTATAAAATACTCACGTCATTGCAAGGAGAGAGCATATGGCTCATACTGAGGATATAAGCTCTTTTCATGTGTCTGTAACTCTGGGTATCCGTCTGTTCTACTAGGTCCATACATATAGGTACATACACTTAGGTTGGAGTCATTAAAACTCGTTTTTCAACCACTCCACAAATGTATTGTTAACAAACTATAGTTTTGGCAAGTCGGTTAGGACATCTACTTTGTGCATGACACAAGTAATTTGTCCAACAATTGTTTACAGACAGATTATTTCACATAGAATTCACTGTATCACTATTCCAGTGGGTCAGAAGTTTACATACACTAAGTTGACTGTGCCTTTAAACAGCTTGAAAAATTCCAGAAAATGATGTCATGGCTTTAGAAGCTTCTGATAGGCTAATTGACATCATTTGAGTCATTTGGAGGTGTACCTGTGGATGTATTTCAAGGCCTACCTTCAAACTCAGTGCCTCTTTGCTTGACATCATGGGAAAATCAAAAGAAATCAGCCAAGACATCAGAAATGTTTTGTAGACCTCCACAAATCTGGTTCATCCTTGGGACCAATTTCCAAACGCCTGAAGGTACCACGTTCATCTGTACAAACAATAGTACGCAAGTATAAACACCATGGGACCACGCAGCCGTCTTACCGCTCAGGAAGGAGACGCGTTCTGTCTCCTAGAGATGAACATACTTTGGTGCGAAAAGTGCAAATAAATCCCAGAACAACAGCAAAGGACCTTGTGAAGATGCTGGAGGAAACAGGTACAAAAGTATCTATCCACAGTAAAACGAGTCCTATATCGACATAACCTGAAAGGCCGCTCAGCAAGGAAGAAGCCACTGCTCCAAAACCGCCATAAAAAAGCCAGACTACGGTTTGCAACTGCACATGGGGACAAAGATCGTACCTTTTGGAGAAATGTCCTCTGGTCTGATGAAACAAAAATAGAACTGTTTGGCCATAATGACCATCGTTATGTTTGGAGGAAAATGGGGGTGGCTTGCAAGACGAAGAACACCATCCCAACCGTGAAGCACGGGGGGGCAGCATCATGCTGTGGGGGTGCTTTGCTGCAGGAGGAACTGGTGCACTTCACAATATAGATGGCATCATGAGGAAGGAGAATTATGTGGATATATTGAAGCAACATCTCAAGACATCAGTCAGGAAGTTAAAGCTTGGTCACAAATGGGTCTTCCAAATGGACAATGACCCCAAGCATACTTCCAAAGTTGTGGCAAAATGGCTTAAGGACAACACAGTCAAGGTATTGGAGTGGCCATCACAAAGCACTGACCTTAATCCTATAGAAAATGTGTGGGCAGAACTGAAAAAGCGTGTGCGAGCAAGGAGGCCTACAAACCTGACTCCGTTACACCAGCTCTGTCAGGAGGAATGGGCCAAAATTCACCCAATTTATTGTGGGAAGCCTGTGGAAGGCTACCCGAAATGTTTGACCCAAGTTAAACAATTTAAAGGCAATGCTACCAAATACCAATTGGGTGTATGTAAACTTCTGACCCACTGGGAATGTGATTAAAGAAATAAAAGCTGAAATAAATCATTGTCTCTACTATTATTCTGACATTTCACTTTCTTAAAATAAAGTGGTGATCCTAACTGACCTAAGACAGTGAATATTTACTAGGATTAAATGTTAGGAATTGTGAAAAACTGAGTTTAAATGTATTTGGCTAAGGTGTAAGTAAACTTCCGACTTCAACTGTATTTCAAGGACAGCTTTTTTCCATCTTCGTAACATTGCAAAAATCAGAAAAGTTTTGTCCAAAAATGATGCAGAAAAGCGAATCCATGCTTTTGTCACTTCTAGATTAGACTACTACAATGCTCTACTCTCGGCTACCCAGATAAAGCACTAAATAAAACTTCAGTTAGTGCTAAACACGGCTGCTAGAATCTTGACTAGAACCAAAAAATCTGATCATATTACCCCAGTGCTAGCCTCTGGCTTCCTGTTAAGGCTAGGGCTGATTTCAAGGTTTTACTGCTAACCTACAAAGCATTACATGGGCTTGCTCATACCTATCTCTCCGATTTGGTCCTGCCGTGCATACCTACACGTACGCTACGGTCACAAGATGCAGGCCTCCTTATTGTCCCTAGAATTTCTAAGCAAACAGCTGGAGGCAGGGCTTTCTCCTATAGAGCTCAATTTTTATGGAATGGTCTGCCTATCCATGTGAGAGACGCAGACTCGGTCTCGACCTTCAAGTCTTTACTGAAGAAAGGCACTGGAGCGACAAACCGCCCTTGCTGTCTCTGCCTGGCCGGTTCCCGTCTCTCCATTGAGATTCTCTGCCTCTGACCCTATTACGGGGGCTGAGTCACTGGCTTACTGGTGCTTTCCATGCCGTCCCTAGGAGGGGTGCGTCACTTGAGTGGGTTGAGTCACTGACGTGATCTTCCTGTCTGGTTTGTCACCCCCTCGGGCTCGTGCAGTGGAGGAGAACTTTGTGGGCTATACTCAGCCTTGTCTCAGGGTAGTAGGTTGGTGGTCTGTTAATATCCCTCTGATGGTGTGGGGGCTGTGCTTTGGGAAAGTGGGTGGGGTTATATCCTGCCTGGTTGGCCCTGTCCGGGGGTATCGTTGGACGGGGCCACAGTGTCTCCCGACCCCCCCTATCAGCCTCCAGTATCTATGCAGCAATAGTCTATGTGCCGGGGGGCTAGGGTCAGGCTGTTATAGCTGGTGTTATTCTCCTGTCTTATCCGGTGTCCTGTGTGAATTTAAGTATGGTCCCTCTAATTCTCTCTCTCCCCCTCTCTCCCTCCCCTCCCGGAGGACCTGAGCCCTAGGACCATGCCTCAGGACTACCTGGCCTGATGACTCCTTGCTGTCCCCAGTCCACCTGGTCGTGCTGCTGCTCCAGTTTCAACTCTTCTGCCTGCGGCTATGGAACCCTAACCTGTTCACCGGACATACTACCCTGTCCCAGACCTGCTGTTTTCACTTCTCTCTCTCTACCGCACCTGCTATTTCAACCTCTAAATGCCCGGCTATGAAAAGCCAAGTGACATTTACTCCTGATGTACTGACCTGTTGCAACCTCTACAACCACTGTGATTATTATTTGACCCTGCTGGTCATCTATAAACGTTTGAACATCTTGGAGAAAAATCAGGCCTTAATGGCCATGTACTGTTATAATCTCCACCCGGCACAGCCAGAAGGGGACTTGCCACCCCTCAGAGCCTGGTTCCTCTCTAGGTTTCTTCCTAGGTTTCTGCCTTTCTAGGGAGTTTTTCCTAGCCACCGTGCTTCTACATCTGCATTGCTTGCTGTTTGGGGTTTTAGGCTGGGTTTCTGTATAGCATTTTGTGACGTCTGCTGATGTAAAAAGGGCTTTATAAATACATTTGATTGATTGATTGATATTATCCAATATGCAGAGAAGACAAATTCTTGCCAGATGCAATTGATTCTCTGAATGAAACAACAACAAATCAATTATTTTTGGTTGACTGCCATTGGCTCCAGTTCTCCTCTGCTGCAGTACGAATGGACTAATCCCATTGGTCGTCTGTGGATCAGGCCAAGGCAGGCAGCCATGTTTGTGTAGCGGTGCCATTACTAGCCCGATCGCTGTTGTTACCCATCTGGTTGCACTATTGGGATAAATCCATTTAGGATTACTCTCTTTAATGTTTTGCAGTATCACCATATAAAACGGTATTAAACCGCTAAACCCTTTGGAGCAGTAGATGGATTATCACAGATTAAACAGGATGTGTGTGTGAATGGGCTGTGTGGAGACAACAAAGTGGATTTGTTGGGTAAATGCTGCCAATAGTAATTTGTGTAGACAACATTCACTTGATGATTAAATTACAAAATGACATTAGTTTTCTTACCCTGTAAGCAGTCTATGTACAAGGTCATTTAGGTGAACTATTCCTTTAAGCACAGACCACTCAAAGCCAGGGGATTAGGTCTGTACATAAAAGCAGCACTCTAAAGGTAGATGCACTGAAGTGATCATGATGTAGATGATCTGAGTAAGAGGATACTTATCTGACCTCCGTAGGGAAAGAGGACAATCTTGGAATAGACATGCTAATTTAGTTGCAGTCTTTGTGGGGAATAGCGGCGAGTGAATCCAGAGTGAATCCCTGATTCACCTCGTCTATTTCCAGCTATTTCTTGGCTATGCCACAGGAAACCATGTCAGCACACAGGATGCCGTTCTGGGATTGTTCTGGCTCTTCCCTGACCCCACTGTGTGGCATAACAATACAGTCCCCTAGCAGGCAGTCTGAGAGGAGGGAAGGGACCTTAAAGTAACTGTCCAGTGTTTCCAGATTTCTATGAAATATGACGTATAGTATAATTGATTACAATATGAGGGAAATTGTTTTCTTTCCAAAATGTTTTAATTAAGTATGTGTCACGGTATACTTGTGGATGTGGTGGTGAAGTCAGGCGCAGTACACAGCGGATAAGTCAAAACGACTTTACTAAGACTCAATGACAAAATACAAAATAAATGGCCTCGAACACACAGGAGGCGAAAGCCTACGCGCAACGCGTAAATATCACTAATGCACAACATATACCGAATAAAGACAAACGACAGGCGGACATCTTTTAATGAGTACTTAGCAACAACAATAACAAAACAACAAAACGATACGTGAAGTCCTAAGGTTAACAAAACACAAACCTCTCCGGAACAAGATCCCACAAATGACAAGTGCAAAACAGGCTGCCTAAGTATGGTTCCCAATCAGAGACAACAAGCCACAGCTGCCTCTGATTGGGAACCACCCCCGCCAACATAGAAACACATGAACTAGAACATGAACATAGAACACTAAACATAGAAACTAACACCCTGGCTCAACATATAAGAGTCCCCAGAGCCAGGGCGTGACAGTACCCCCCCCCAAAGGCGCGGACTGCGACCGCGCCAACTAAATCCAACAGGGGAGGAGCCGGGTGGGCATTCCGCCTCGGAGGCGGATCCGGCTCCGGGCGTGACCACCACTCTCTAGCTACCCCCCCGTAGCGCCCCTGGTGTGGTCCCGCTGGCTGGAGCTGGACTGGACATCGGTGGAGCGGATTGCTTAGGCTCCGGTGTGGAGCAGCTGACCGGTACCTGACCCGGCACCGGTGGAACAGGCACGGGCTGTGCCGGACTGACGACGCGCACCACTGGCTTGGTGCAGGGAGCAGGAACCGGCCGAACCGGGCTGGCGACGCGCACCACTGGCTTGGTGCGGGGAGCAGGGACGGGCTGGACCGGGCTGACGACGCGCACCACTGGCTTGGTGCGGGGAGCAGGAACAGGCCGGGCCGGGCTGGCGACGCGCACCACTGGCTTGGTGCGGGGAGCAAGAACAGGCCGGGCCGGGCTGGCGACGCGCACCACAGGCTTGGTGCGAGGGGCAGGAACAGGCCGGGCCGGGCTGGCGACGCGCACCACAGGCTTGGTGCGAGGGGCAGGAACAGGCCAGGCCGGGCTGGCGACGCACACCACTGGCTTGGTGCGAGGGGCAGGAACAGGCCGGGCCGGGCAGGCGACGCGCACCACAGGCTTGGTGCGAGGGGCAGGAACAGGCCGGGCCGGGCAGGCGACACACACCACTTGCTTGGTGCGAGGAGGGGGACTGGGTTTCCTCATAAACCTCCGCTCCCTCTGCTGCCTAACCAGTTCCTCTCGCCGTGCCTCTACACTCTCCTTCTCCCTTATCGCCTCCAGTAGTTCCTCCCTCTGACCAACTAACTCCTGCTCCCTCATGACCAATAGCCCCCGTAACCTGGTGGCCTCCTCTCCTATTCTGCAGATTCGCCCTGTAGCTGCCTCCTGCTGCCCCGTCGTCCAAGCCGTGTGCCCCCCCCCAAAAATGTTTATTGGGGTTGCCTCTTGCGTGTCTGACGTCGGCACGGTTGGCGCCGCTTCTCCTCTCTATGGCGCGCCTCCACAGTCTCCTCCCACGGACGGCGATCCATTCCGGCCTGGATTTCCTCCCAAGTCCAGGATCCCTTCCCGTCCAGGATCTCCTCCCAAGTCCAGGCTGTCTGCTTCTGGACACGCTGCTTGGTCCTGTTATGGTGGGATCTTCTGTCACGGTATACTTGTGGATGTGGTGGTGAAGTCAGGCGCAGGACACAGCGGATAAGTCAAAACGACTTTACTAAGACTCAATGACAAAATACAAAATAAATGGCCTCGAACACACAGGAGGCGAAAGCCTACCCGCAACGCGTAAAGATCACTAATGCACAACATATACCGAATAAAGACAAACGACAGGCGGACATCTTTTAATGAGTACTTAGCAACAACAATAACAAAACAACAAAACGATACGTGAAGTCCTAAGGTTAACACAAACCTCTCCGGAACAAGATCCCACAAATGACAAGTGCAAAACAGGCTGCCTAAGTATGGTTCCCAATCAGAGACAACAAGCCACAGCTGCCTCTGATTGGGAACCACCCCGGCCAACATAGAAACACATGAACTAGAACATGAACATAGAACACTAAACATAGAAACTAACACCCTGGCTCAACATATAAGAGTCCCCAGAGCCAGGGCGTGACAGTATGATAAAAACAGGTTTTCTGTGTTGGAATGGTGTGGGCGTACCCCAACAACAGAATGGTGTGGGCGTATACCAGTCATTAAAAATATTCACGCGAGTAAACCGCTGCTTGGCCGGCTCATCCTACTAATTTTTTAAACGGTCGGTTTGAGATACAAGTTTGAGTTGGGGTTTTTGAAGTGTTTTTCCTCCAATTTAAGCTTTGGCCACAAATACTAATGTAGGATGAGTCAACAACATTATTTGGGTATGACGTATGAGTTAACAGAATATTAACTTTTAAAAGTGAGATTTTCACTGGACAGTTACTTTACTTTAACAATCAAAGTGGCGCAGCTGTGTTAACCAGCAGAGTAGAGAAGCTAACAGCCTCACACAGTCACAGACAGGAGTCTCCGCCAGATAGGCCCAGTAAGAGTATGAGGGCGCCGACAGACATGGTAGCTCTGCTTCTAGCTCCTAAGCAGGGACTCCAGATAATCACGGGTTACAGAGGGAAAATCAGCCACGTCGCGGACACCGACGTCTTGCTCCCGGACAAGATAAACACCTTCTTCGCCCGCTTTGAGGATAACACAGTGCCACCGACGCGGCCCGCTCCCAAGGACTGTGGGCTCTCGTTCTCCGTGGCCGACGTGAGTAAGATATTTAAGTGTGTTAACCCTCGCAAGGCTGCCGGCCCAGACTGCAACCCTAGCCGTGTCCACAGAGCATGCGCTGACCAGCCGGCTGGAGTGTTTACGGACATACAGTACATTCGGAAAGTATTCAGACCCTTTGACTTTTTCCACATTTTGTTATGTTACAGCCCTATTCTAAAATTTATGAAATTATTTTTTTTCCTCATCAATCTACACACAATACCCATAATGACTTAGCAAAAACAGGTTTTTAGAAATGTTTGCAAATGTATAAAAACTAGAAAACAGAAATACCTTATTTACATAAGTACTCAGACCCTTTGCTATGAGACTCGAAATTGAGCTCAGGTGCATCCTGTTTCCATTGATCATTATGAAATGTTTTTACAACTTGATTGAGTCCACCTGTGGTAAATTCAATTGATTGGACATGATTAGTTGCGCCGTCGCAACCTTCACTCTCTTCCATCCTATCATCTCTTCCCTCTGCTAAATCCTTCTCCCTCCGATCTTCTGATTCTGCCTCCTCAACCCTCCTTTCCTCCCTTTCTGCATCTTTTGACTCTCTATGTCCCCTATCCTCCCGGCCGGCTTGGTCCTCCCCTCCTGCTCCGTGGCTTGACGACTCATTGCGAGGTCACAGAAGAGGGCTCCGGGCAGCTGAGCGGAAATGGAGGAAAACTAGACTCCCTCCTCTCTACATTCTCTTCCTCTGTTTCCGCTGCTAAAGCCACTTTCTACCACTCTAAATGTCAAGACTCTGCCTCTAATCCTAGGAAGCTCTTTGCCACCTTCTCCTCCCTGCTGAATCCTCCTCCTCCCCTCCCTCCTCCCTCTCTGTGGATGACTTCGTCAACCATTTTGAAAAGAAGGTTGATGACATCCGATCCTCATTTATTAAGTCAAATGACACCGCTGGTCCTGCTCACACTGCCCTACCCTATGCTTTGAATTCTTTCTCCCCTCTCTCTCCAGATGAAATCTTACGACTCTTGACGGCCGGCCGCCCAACAACCTGCCCGCTTGACCCTATCCCCTCCTCTCTTCTCCAGACCATTTCCGGAGACCTTCTCCCTTACCTCACCTCGCTCATCAACTCATCCTTGACCACTGGCCATGTCCCTTCCGTCTTCAAGAGAGCGAGAGTTGCACCCCTCCTCAAAAAACCTACACTCGATCCCTCCGATGTCAACAACTACAGACCAGTATCCCTTCTTTCTTTTCTCTCCAAAACTCTTGAGCGTGCCGTCTCTAGCCAACTCTCCTGCTATCTCTCTCAGAATGACCCAAACCAGTCAGGTTTCAAGACTGGTCATTCAACTGAGACTGCTCTTCTCTGTGTCACGGAGGCTCTCCGCACTGCTCAAGCTAACTCTCTCTCCTCTGCTCTTATCCTTCTAGACCTATCCGCTGCCTTTGATACTGTGATCCATCAGATCCTCCTCTCCACCCTCTCCGAGTTGGGCATCTCCGGCGCTGCTCACTCTTGGATTGCGTCCTACCTGACAGGTCGCTCCTACCAGGTGGCGTGGCGAGAATCTGTCTCCGCACCACGTGCTCTCACCACTGGTGTCCCCCAGGGCTCAGTTCTAGGCCCTCTCCTATTCTCTCTATACACCAAGTCACTTGGCTCTGTCATATCCTCACATGGTCTCTCCTATCATTGCTACGCAGATGACACACAATTAATTTTCTCCTTTCCTCCTTCTGATAACCAGGTGGCGAATCGCATCTCTGCATGTCTGGCAGACATATCAGTGTGGATGTTGGATCACCACCTCAAGCTGAACCTCGGCAAGATGGAGCTGCTCTTCCTCCCGGGGAAGGACTGCCCGCTCCATGATCTAGCCATCACGGTTAACAACTCCATTGTGTCCTCCTCCCAGAGTGCAAAGAACCTTGGCGTGACCCTGGACAACACCCTGTCGTTCTCCGCTAACATCAAAGCGGTGACCCGATCCTGCAACATTCGCAGAGTACGACCCTACCTTACACAGAAAGCGGCACAGGTCCTAATCCAGGCACTTGTCATCTCCCGTCTGGATTACTGCAACTCGCTGTTGGCTGGGCTCCCTGCCTGTGCCATTAAACCCCTACAACTTATTCAGAATGCTGCAGCCCGTCTGGTGTTCAACCTTCCCAAGTTCTCTCATGTCACCCCGCTCCTCCGCACACTCCACTAGCTTCCAGTTGAGGCTGGCATCTACTACAAGACCATGGTGCTTGCCTACGGAGCTGTGAGGGGAACGGCACCTCCTTACCTTCAGGCTCTGATCAGACCCTACACCCAAACGAGGGCACTACGTTCATCCACCTCTGGCCTGCTAGCCCCCCTACCTCTACGGAAGCACAGTTCCTGCTCATCCAAGTCAAAGCTATTCGCTGCTCTGGCACGCCAATGGTGGAACAAGCTCCCCCACGATGCCAGGACAGCAGAGTCACTGACCACCTTCCGGAGACACTTGAAACCCTACCTCTTTAAGGAATAACTGGAATAGTATAAAAGTAATCCTTCTCCCCCCCGCCACAAAAAATAAAATAAAAAAAATAATAAAAAAAGTGGTTGTCCCACTGGCTATCATAAGTTGAATGCACCAATTTGTAAGTCGCTCTGGATAAGAGCGTCTGCTAAATGATGTAAATGTAAATGCAAGGCTGCCGGCCCAGACTGCATCCCTAGCCGTGTCCACAGAGCATGCGCCGACCAGCCTGCTGGAGTGTTTACGGACATACAGTGCATTCGGAAAGTATTCAGACCCTTTGACTTTTTCCACATTTTGTTATGTTACAGCCCTATTCTAAAATTGATTACATTATTTTTCCTCATCAATCTACACACAATACCCCATAATGACTAAGCGAAAACAGGTTTTTAGAAATGTTTGCAAATGTATAAAAACTAGAAAACAGAAATTCCTTATTTACATAAGTATTCATAAGTATTACCTGTGGTAAATTCAATTGATTGGACATGATTTGGAAAGGTACACACCTGTCTATATAAGGTCCCACAGTTGACAGTGCATGTCAGAGCAAAAACCAAGCCATGAGGTCGAAGGAATTGTCCGTAGAGCTCCAAGACAGGATTGTGTCGAAGCACAGATCTGGGGAAAGGTACCAAAAAAGTTCTGCAGCATTGAAGATCACCAAGAACACAGTGGCCTTCATCGTTCTTAAATCGAAGAAGTTTGGAACCACCAAGACTCTACCTAGAGCTAGCCGCCCAGCCAAACTGAACAATAGGGGGAGAAGGTCAGGGAGGTGACCCAGAACCGGATGGTCACTCTGACAGAGCTCCAGAGTTCCTCTGTGGAGATGGGAGAAACTTCCAGAAGGACAACCATCTCTGCAGCACTCTACCAACCAGGCCTTTATGGTTGAGTGGCCAGACAGAAGCCACTCCTCAGTAAAAGGCACCTGACAGCCCGCTTGGAGTTTGCCAAAAGGCACCTAAAGGACTCTCAGACCATGAGAAACAAGATTCTCTGGTCTAATGAAACCAAGTTTGAACTCTTTGGCCTGAATGCCAAGCATCACATCTGGAAGAAACCTGGCACCATCCCTATGGTGAAGCATGGTGTTGGCAGCATCATGTTGTGGGGATGTTTTTCAGCGGCAGGGACTGGGACACTAGTCAGGATCGAAGGAAAGATGAACAAAGCAAAGTACAGAGAGATCCTTGATGAAAACCTGCTCCAGAGCGCTCAGGACCTCAGACTGGGGCGAAGGTTCACCTTTCAACAGGACAATGACCCTAAATATCACATCTCATATGTTCAAATTAAGGGGACACATCACCTTCACCTGATACTGACTTTTGTCTTCCAGAGTACAGCAGAAAGAATTGGAACGGGTTAGACATATGCAGATGTTTTCCAACCATTCACCTCACAGGGAGGCAGTGGTCTGCTGATATGTCTAGGCTAGCATTAGCATCAACCCATACCACAATGCTAGGCTCCAACAGGAGTCACTCAACACACTCTTCACACAGATAGCCAACATAACGTAACAAACCCAACAGGATATCAGAGACCACTATCCTTTCCACTTCAATATGCTTTGGTATCAAACATTATCCTCCATCAAAATACAAAGAAATGTGGTAAAACATACTATGCTATTGCTTATATCGAAGCAGTATAATATTTCATAGACAGACCTGAGGCATGTTTTTTCTCATAAGTGTGCTTAGCACAGGGTTTGTAAGCCTTTTATCCACATAGGAACAATTAGTCTCACTGAGAGGCTGGCTGGCTGTTTCTTGTGTCATTGATGTGTATTGGTTATGTAATGGTTGTGTATTATGTCTTCCACTCCTGAAGAATCCTCAACCTTGACCCCAACAAGCACTGCCTAGCCCTAGCTGCTCAATACTGTGAATTTAACCCTTTGCCTTCCTGTTCTGCCTTGGGGATCGGCGACTACGATTACATGAGCCATTTTCTCTGGATCTCAGCATCAGTCCCCAGGGAATGAAACACCCCTGCTCTTAAAGAGACAGGTGGCCATTTCAGCAGGACACAGCCCCTCCCATCTTATCTCCCCTCTCATCTTCTGGACCATGGAGTATCTATACTCCTGGTCCTGGAGGACAAACAGCAGGAGCTACATTCACTCTTCATTATCTCAGTTAAAAACGATTAGCAGCTTGACTGGTGTGGTCCTGGCTGACATTTTGGATGGCTCTTGAAAAGACAACAAGAGAATAGACACATTTGGTAAAATAGTCATATTTGGTTACATTTTGCCCTGGTCATATTTCATAGAACATACTAAACAAAGTTATAACATGTATGTATACAAAACAAATATAAAAAACCGGAGGAAAATCTATTAGAGATGTAATTATTGACTACTGCTCTCCCTGGCGTGATCCTCAGTAACAGAAGAAGTAGAGTGTCTTAGAGTGCCCTTCCACAGACGTAGCCATTTACAGAGTCAGTAAGCTCTGTGAGCCCAGTCTGCCGCTACGCAAACTCTCACAATGCCTTGCCCTTTTCCCACTGGTCGTGGCTACAGCAAAGGGTCACACTCACATCCATCAATTTCCTGCTCTGAGCGAGTGGGCATGACCTGCAGCCAGACTCTGACAACACAAACAGATCCCAGATCAGCTAAGATACATCTCAGGAGAACTGAACAGAAATAACAAGCAAGCAGCAACAACTCCCGTCCCCATCTCAGCTGGGGTCAAAGGTTGTGTTGTCAGAGTCTGGCATTAGGTCATGCCCACTCACTCAGAGCAGGAAATGGATGGATGTGAGTGTGACCCTTTGCTGTAGCCACGACCAGCGGGAAAGGGGCAAGGCACTGTGAGAGGAAAAATAATATAAGGAGAGGTCTAATTCTAACAAGCGCAGACAAGATGAAGACCCTGAACAATCCCTCACAAAAGCATCTTATTCTTAGTATGTTGAGGTAAATTGAGAATTATTTTTCTGCCACAATTTCTTGGTGTGTCTGGGTGTTATAGTCCATCTATTTTCAATATTCCTACAACACAGTGTTATGTAATGATAGCTGGTGTACTGTATTATGCAATTGGCATGAAAAATATATAAATGTTGGCATTAAACATTTATTTTAAAGGCATGCAACTAGGGCTGACACAATAACCGTATAACCAATAGTTATGGATGAAGAGTCTCATGAAATTAAAATAATCGTCATAACCGTTATTATTATTTTTTACGAATAGCTGACAGCCAGGCATTCGTGCAGTTGAGTTCGTTTCTGTGGAACATGGACTCTATCAACGTAATTCAACTTTGTTGCTCCTTGCTGAAACAAGAAACTAGCAAATGAGTCTTCGGTTGCCTAGGCAATGCCACCCACAATGCAGCAGCATCACACATCAAAATAGAGTGAATAGACAGGGCTTGGAACCTCTAACGCTGGCTGGTAAACTCATGGGGATACTCACAATGGCTGTCTGGTATTGTGATCAAATAATGTCCATTGTAATGTAGAATGTTCATTCAAATTATGTTAACTGATGTGGCTCATGTAATACTCAGAGTCAATATTCACATATTAATAAGGAATTCACCTCGACCACGCCCACAAATTGGGGAAAACATTATTTCCCATTGACCCCCAGTGTAAAAGAAGCAACTTCGTCATCACTTTTTTGTTATACAGAAATAACAAAACGTGCCGAAAAGCTGCTGTGTTGTTCAATGTACATGTAACCAGGTCAAAAATCCCGACCTATGGTTTTCAATGCTCTCACGTAGGGAAATAGAGCCTGTGAGAAGAGTCCTGTGGCTTCAGGCTATTCAGCATGGGAAATATGGGGACCTGGTGTCCAAGTAGGCTACACGTAGCTATGTGTGTGGAAAACTTTTAATCACAGGTAAGACATTTACTTGTTTAGTATAGTCCGTTTGTAACTCCACTCACTACTTGTGAGAGTGTGATTTGAAGGAGTCAGGTGCAGGAGGGTAAATCACTGAATACAGAGTTTATTCAGTAGGACACAGTTACGCTGGATAGCGTCAACAAAATACAGGCACATGGGGAACAATATACCCCGGAAATACAAGGTACAGGTAGCTCAACCGAGCTACACTCAACTCACATAAAACAATCACCCACAAGGACAAGGGGGGCAGAGGGAACACTTATACATGTACTAATGAGGGGCTATGAACCAGGTGTGTGTACTGACAAGACAAAACAAATGGAATGATGAGATGAGGAGCGGCATTGGCTAGAAGGCCGGTGACGACGAACGCTGAAGCCTGCCCGAACAATGAGGGGAGGCAGCTTCGGAGGAAGTCGTGACACTACTTGTAGCTGTATAGTCCGGTTGATTGTGTTGTTGTCTTGGCTAGCTTAATGTTCTGGTCGGTAGCTAGGTAGCACTCACTCAAGTGGCTGCTAGCACCGTCATGAAAAGGGGCATGAGGGAAGCCCTACAATATTATGTTTTTCTAAGTAGTGAGAACGCTCGGGAGCAGGCAATGTTGAAAAGTAATTTTTAGACATGTTGTACTTTCTTAAATGTCGTTTTGTAATTTACTAAAACAAGCAGACAAAAATAAAATTGCATTTGAAAAAGGTGAAGTTTTTGCTGTGAGACAATGGGGTAACCTAGGGAGCCACAGGTTGTTTTCCACACAAGTTCTATCTAATACCGACTGGGACTATGGAATATATTTTTTGTTATGTCAGTTGAGTTGAATCAACAAATCACAGCACATATTGATGGGTAGGTAGGCCTAATCTTCCTACTTTTGCTTCCTGCTTTTACTTCCTGCTTTGCTCCTAGATCAAAAATATACTGTAATTGTCATCTTCAACCTATCTTTGCTTCTATGTGTACACTTGCAATGGCTGCCAGCCCACCCATTATGCCATCATTGACTTGAATGGGGACGGCCGTTCATGCAGTCAGGAGCAAAGGAGAGGAGAAAATGTGTGTAAAAAAACATACATATACCGTGCATTCGGAAAGTATTCAGAGACCTTGACTTTTTCCACATTTTGTTACGTTACAGCCTTGTTCTAAAATTGATTAAATACATTTTTTTCATTTATATTCAGACCCTTTGCTATGAGACTCGAAATTGAGCTCAGGTGCATCCTGTTTCCATTGATCATCCTTGAGATGTTTCTACAACTTGATTGGAGTCCACCTGTGGTATATTCAATTGATTGGACATGATTTGGAAAGGCAAACACCTGTCTATATAAGGTCCCACAGTTGACAGTGCATGTCAGAGCAAAAACCAAGCCATGAGGTCAAAGGAATTGTCCGTAGAGCTCCAAGACAGGATTGTGTCGAGGCACAGATCTGGGGAAGGGTACCAAAAAATGTCTGCAGCATTGAAGGTCCCCAAGAACACAGTGGCCTCCATCATTCTTAAATGGAAGAAGTTTGGAACCACTAAGACTCTTCCTAGAGCTGGCCACCCGGTCAAACTGAGCAGTCGGGGGAGAAGGGCCTTGGTCAGGGAGGTGACCAAAAACCAGATGGTCACTCTGACAGAGCTCCAGAGTTCCTCTGTGGAGATGGGAGAACCTTCCAGAAGGACAACCATCTCTGCAGCACTCCACCAATCAGGCCTTTATGGTAGGGTGGCCAGACGGAAGCCTCTCCTCAGTAAAAGGCACATGACAGCCCGCTTGGAGTTTGCTAAAAGGCACCTAAAGGACTCTCAGACCATGAGAAACAAGATTCTCTGGTCTGATGAAACCAAGATTGAACTCTTTGGCCTGAATACCAAGCGTCACGTCTGGAGGAAACCTGGCACCATCCCTACGGTGAAGCATGGGGGTGGCAGCATCATGCTGTGGGGATGTTTTTCAGCAGCAGGGACTGGGAGACTAGTCAGGATCGAGGGAAAGATGAACGGAGCAAAGTAAACAGAGATCCTTGATGAAAACCTGCTCCAGAGTGCTCAGGACCTCAGACTGTAGAGAAGGTTCACCTTCCAACAGGATATCAACCCTAAGCACACAGCCAAGACAACGCAGGAGTGGCTTCGGGACAAGTCTCTGAATGTCCTTGAGCGGCCCAGCCAGAGCCCGGACTTTAACCCGATCGAACATCTCTGGAGAGACCAGAAAATAGCTGTGTAGTGACACTCCCCCTCCAACCGGACATAGCTTGAGAGGACCTGCAGAGAAGAATGGGAGAAACTCCCCAAATACACGTGTGCCAAGCTTGTAGCGTGATACCCAAGAGGATGCTTCAACAAAGTACTGAGTAAAGAGTACTTATGTAAATGTTATATTTTAGTTGTTTTTTATATACAGTGGGGGAAAAAAGTATTTAGTCAGCCACCAATTGTGCAAGTTCTCCCACTTAAAAAGATGAGAGAGGCCTGTAATTTTCATCATAGGTACACGTCAACTATGACAGACAAAATGAGAAAAAGAAATCCAGAAAATCACATTGTAGGATTTTTAATGAATTTATTTGCAAATTATGGTGGAAAATAAGTATTTGGTCAATAACAAAAGTTTCTCAATACTTTGTTATATACCCTTTGTTGGCAATGACACAGGTCAAACGTTTTCTGTAAGTCTTCACAAGGTTTTCACACACTGTTGCTGGTATTTTGGCCCATTCCTCCATGCAGATCTCCTCTAGAGCAATGATGTTTTGGGGCTGTCGCTGGGCAACACGGACTTTCAACTCTCTCCAAAGATGTTCTATGGGGTTGAGATCTGGAGACTGGCTAGGCCACTCCAGGACCTTGAAATGCTTCTTACGAAGCCACTCCTTCATTGCCCGGGCGGTGTGTTTGGGATCATTGTCATGCTGAAAGACCCAGCCACGTTTCATCTTCAATGCCCTTGCTGATGGAAGGAGGTTTTCACTCAGAATCTCACGATACATGGCCCCATTCATTCTTTCCTTTACACGGATCAGTCGTCCTGGTCCCTTTGCAGAAAAACAGCCCCAAAGCATGATGTTTCCACCCCCATGTTTCACAGTAGGTATGGTGTTCTTTGGATGCAACTCAGCATTCTTTGTCCTCCAAACACGACGAGTTGAGTTTTGACCAAAAAGTTCTATTTTGGTTTCATCTGACCATATGACATTCTCCCAATCCTCTTCTGGATCATCCAAATGCACTCTAGCAAACTTCAGACGGGCCTGGACATGTACTGGCTTAAGCAGGGGGACACGTCTGGCACTGCAGGATTTGAGTCCCTGGCAGCGTAGTGTGTTACTGATGGTAGGCTTTGTTACTTTGGTCCCAGCTCTCTGCAGGTTATTCACTAGGTCCCCCCGTGTAGTTCTGGGATTTTTGCTCACCGTTCTTGTGATAATTTTGACCCCACGGGGTGAGATCTTGCGTGGAGCCCCAGATCGAGGGAGATTATCAGTGGTCTTGTATGTCTTCCATTTCCTAATAATTGCTCCCACAGTTGATTTCTTCAAACCAAGCTGCTTACCTATTGCAGATTCAGTCTTCCCAGCCTGGTGCAGGTCTACAATTTTGTTTCTGGTGTCCTTTGACAGCTCTTTGGTCTTGGCCATAGTGGAGTTTGGAGTGTGACTGTTTGAGGTTGTGGACAGTTGTCTTTTATACTGATAACAAGTTCAAACAGGTGCCATTAATACAGGTAACGAGTGGAGGACAGAGGAGCCTCTTAAAGAAGAAGTTACAGGTCTGTGAGAGCCAGAAATCTTGCTTGTTTGAAGGTGACCAAATACTTATTTTCCACCATAATTTGCAAATAAATTCATTAAAAACCCTACAATGTGATTTTCTGGATTTTTTTTTCTCAATTTGTCTGTCATAGTTGACGTGTACCTATGATGAAAATTACAGGCCTCTCTCATCTTTTTAAGTGGGAGAACTTGCACAATTGGTGGCTGACTAAATACTTTTTTTCCCCACTGTACATTTGCAAACATTTCTAAAAACCTGTTTTTGCTTTGTCATTATGGGGTAGTGTGTGTTGATTAATGAGGGAAACATGTTTTTTATCCATTTTAGAATAACGTAACAGAATTTGGAAAAAGTCAAGGGATCTGAATACTTTCCGAATGCACTGTATGTATAGTACTAGTCAAAAGTTTGGACACACCTACTCATTCAAGGGTTTTTCTTTATTTGTACTATTTTCTACAGTGGCTCCCGAAACTATTCACCCCCCTTGGCATTTTTCCTATTTTGTTGCCTTACAACCTGGAATTAAAATGGATTTTGGGGGGGTTGGTATAATTTGATTTGCACAAGATGCCTAGCACTTTGAAGATGCAAAATATGTTTTATTGTGAAAAAAAACAAGAAATAAGACAAAAAAACAGACAATTTGAGCGTGCATAACTATTCACCCCCCCAAAGTCAATACTTTGTAGAGCCACCTTTTGCAGCAATTACAGCTGCAAGTCTCTTGGGGTATGTCTCTATAAGCTTGGCACATCTAGTCACTGGGACTTTTGCCCATTCTTCAAGGCAAAACTGCTCCATCTCCTTCAAGTTGGATGGGTTCCGCTGGTGTACAGCAATCTTTAAGTCATACCACAGATTTTCAATTGGATTGAGGTTTGGGCTTTGACTAGGCCATTCCAAGACATTTAAATGTTTCCACTTAAACCACTCGAGTGTTGCTTTAGCAGTATGCTTAGGGTCATTGTCCTGCTGGAAGGTGAACCTCCGTCCCAGTCTCAAATCTCTGGAAGACTGAAACAGGTTTCCCTCAAGAATTTCCCTGTATTTAGCGCCATCCATCATTCCTTTAATTCTGACCAGTTTCCCAGTCCCTGCTGATGAAAAACATCCCCACAGCATGATGCTGCCACCACCATGCTTCACTGTGGGGATGGCGTTCTCGGGGTGATGAGAGGTGTTGGGTTTGCGCCAAACATTGCGTTTTCCTTGATGGCCAAAAAGCTCAATTTGAGTCTCATCTGACCAGAGTACCTTCTTCCATATGTTTGGGGAGTCTCCCACATGCCTTTTGGCGAACAACAAACGTGTTTGCTTATTATTTTCTTTAAGCAAGGGCTTTTTTCTGGCCACTCTTCCGTAAAGCCCAGCTATGTGGAGTGTACGGCTTAAAGTGGTCCTATGGACAGATACTCCAATCTCTGTTGTGGAGCTTTGCAGCTCCTTCAGGGTTATCTTTGGTCTCTTTGTTGCCTCTCTGATTAATGCCCTCCTTGCCTGGTCCGTGAGTTTTGGTGGGCGGCCCTCTCTTGGCAGGTTTGTTGTGGTGCCATATTCTTTCAATTTTTTAATAATGGATGTAATGGTGCTCCGTGGGATGTTCAAAGTTTCAGATATTTTTTTATAACCAACCCTGATCTGTACTCTCTGTCGCAGCCGGCCGCGAACGGGAGACCCATGGGGCGGCGCACAATTGGCCCAGCGTCGTCCAGGGTAGGGGAGGGAATGGCCGGCAGGGATGTAGCTCAGTTGATAGAGCATGGCGTTTGGAACGCCAGGGTTGTGGGTTCGATTCCCACGGGGGGCCAGTATAAAAAAATATGTATTCACTAACTGTAAGTCGCTCTGGATAAGAGCGTCTGCTAAATGACTAAAATGTAAAATGTAAATGTACTTCTCCACAACTTTGTCCCTGACCTGTTTGGAGAGTTCCTTGGTCTTCATGGTGCCCCTTGCTTAGTGGTGTTGCAGACTCTGGGGCCTTTCAGAACAGGTGTATATATACTGAGATCATATAACAGATCATGTGACACTTAGATTGCACACAGGTGGACTTTATTTAACTAATTATGTGACTTCTGAAGGTAATTGGTTGCACCAGATTTTATTTAGGGGCTTCAAAGCAAAGGGGGTGAATACATATGCACGCACCACTTTTCCGTTATTTATTTATTTTAAAAAAGTTTTTTTTTTCATTTCACTTCACCAATTTGGACTATTTTGTTTATATCCATTACATGAAATCCAAATAAAAATCCATTTAAATTACGGGTTGTAATGCAACAAAATAGGAAAAACGCCAAGGGGGATGAATACTTTTGCAAGGCACTGTACATTGTAGAATAATAGTGAAGACATCAAAACTATGAAATAACACATATGGAATCATGTAGTAACCAAAAAAGTGTTAAACAAATTGAAATATATTTTATATTTGAGATTCTTCAAAGTAGCCACCCTTTGCCTTGATGACAGCTTTGCACACTCCTGGTATTCTCTCAACCAGCTTCATGAGGTAGTCACCTGGAATGCATTTCAATTAACAGGTGTGCCTTGTTAATATGTAGTCATTTTTTTTGCTATTAAAACGGTTATTATTGAGGAAGCTGTAGGAACAAAACAGTTAATATTACTCAATGTTCAATGGTACAGCCATTTGCCTAGACTACTGCTGAAAATGGCTGGCAGTAAAAAACAGCAATGGAGAAGCCAGTGATGCATTGCCATGCCGCAGGCTGCTACGTCCTGGCAAGATCCGTTGAAACAAGGTTTTTCTCTCTCTGTCTGGTGTGTGTGTGTGTCTGGGGTCTGAGCAGGGTGTGTGTGTGCGTGTGTGTGTCTGGGGTCTGAGCAGCGAGGGGAGGGAGGCTGTGATAGGTGAAGGGGCTCTGCAATCTCATCAGGTCTGAGATATAAAGGCTTCACCCAATCATATTAATGACTCTGTCTGCACATTTCCTTCTAGATTAAATCCCTTCCCATACAGCAATAATACAATTTACTACATCACTTCTCCTCCATCACTCTCTCTGCTCCTCATCTTTCTGCCTCTTTGTCTTCCTCAGGAACTACAATATTGGCCAATGCTACTTGGCCCCGCCACAGCAGGCCTCTTAATTGTCTCTGGTATATTTTGGCATCTCTGTGGTAAATATGATAATACATTTAATTTGTATAGCGCTTTTCACTACAGAGGATCTCAAAGCTAAATCTGTTTTTGCTGTGTGTGAGTGAGGTCTGCTGGCGAGTTGAGTGGGAGAAAGGAGGAAGAGTCCCTGCCAGCTCTTACACAGCAGCACTGCTTCTCAATCAGGGAGAATGGGATTTTATTATGACTGCTCATTAATGCTCATAATCATGACTATTCTAATCTAGCATTCAAGTGGGCTAATCCATGTGTAGTCAGCCTTTAGAATACAGATTCAATGTCGGGTCTGTCTGTGTGTATTTACAGTGGCAGGCTGCAGGCACTGCGTCACACAATGAGCCCAGATGAGTGTGTGTGAGGTAGGCTGAGTATCTCTCCCAAGGTCAATGGAGGTGTTTGCGCATGTGTGTGTGTGTGTGTCCTGGTGTTGGGCTGTGCAGCTGGTGAGAGCTTGGGGTGGGGGTGGGCTAATGAGATTTACAGTAACTACCTCTCTCTCACTATACTGCAGAGCCTGGTCAACCCTGAAGTCCTACAGGGAGAGGTATCCCTTACCTCCCTCCTTACCTCCCTCCTTCCACCCCTCTCCTATCCCTGCCTGGTCACCTCTCTATCCTTCTGATTCACTTTGAAATAACAGCTTAGCAAGCCTCGGAAAACCCAAGCTTCTTACGTTCTGTTGGAGATTTGGAAGGATGGTCCTGCGAGATCAAAGCAGGAGTCATAGTTCACATGGGGATGTGGGTTGCTATTGAGCTATTTCTCAAACAAACTGACTAAGTGTCCACTGTAGACCACGAGTCACTATAACAAGTAATAAGTCATTATACCTGTCACCTTTAGGTTGCCATTACTGCAATTAAGAAAATTGGTCTGGCAAGGGGCAGTCAAGTGTGTGAAAAACATTAGAGAATTCACTGGACTTATGAATTAGATTTCAGAAATAGATAAAAAGAAACTAGGGTAACACTTTACCAAGAGGTAAATATTTATTACTTGTTATAAGCGCATTTTAAATGTCTTATAGCGATACTTTTACTAGGCCATGTGTTGTGAATCTCCTTTGCTTTCAAATGTTCATGTAATGGACTGTTTGAATAAAATGGAATGAAAGTGGTTTTCTGACATACACACATATCATTTCCTTGGCTTCTGGAATTAATATCTCGTAAATCAAGACTGATTCCAGTCAAATATGTTGAATGAAGAACTGTCATGGCGATCCAAACAATTTTAAAAAAATTGTGTGATTTAAAAATACACACTCAAGCAGCAGGAGTAATAAAGCAGGATAAATACCATGAATCATTCAGTAAGATGCAGTCTCTTGGCCCAGTTTGTCTGCTGTTTCTCTTCCTGGCACGTGTCACACTGGATTTACAGTCATGATCACACACTAACCTACTCCCTGTTTCCTCCTCTGCAGTGTCAGGCTAGCTATACAAGACTCACATCATACCCTGTAGACCGCAGTCTGATAATATTGAAATGCATGTTTTAGGCTACATATTTCCAATATGTAAAAGAGAAATCGGTCTCTTTATTAATACAGCCTCATATAACTGGGGTGAGAATTAAAAGATGTGTGTACAGCATGTGTGACATCCCTCTTGTCTGAGGCATCCATTTCAGAGCACAATGTCTGAAGCACAGATAAGATTGTTGCCCACAGTGTTTTTAATATGGGCACAGACAGTTGCCCTAGCACCTGTAGTATCACTGATTCAATAGTGGCCATAAAAAAGAGAAAGGAGGTGGCTTTATGTGGCAGAATGCTGCTGAAAATCCCATCCCCCTTCAACAGATCAGAAGCAGCTACTGCGCGTGCTGCGCACGTCCCCGCTGTAAACCAATCCGAGCCAATCTCATCAGCATCACCCCAGTAAACAGCGCGCAGGTGCTCGAAGCGTCCATCACTCCAAATCAAAGTAGGCCAATTGGGTTGCAATGGTCATACACGCCTGCCTACATATTTTGAATGCGTTGCCTAACCTGATCAAGATCTCTTGAGAATCAAGCTGTTGGGTTCATTTATTGAATATTATTTGCATAATTACACTACCATTACTGAAGTAATCGATTTGTATACCTCGTTGATCAAAGTGACATGGGTATTCCAAAGCTTCGTTTATGACTGGTCTGACGGCTTCGGCCTTGTAGGCTATGCCTTGGCCTACACATCCATAATAACCTCTGGAGATAAGTCCGTTGCTGTTGATTGCACATTTATCGAGAAGGGGCTATCTGCATACTTGCCTTTATCCGAGAAGAACATGTTTTATCTTACAATATAACGACCGATATTTGGTGAGCCTTCAGGCTGAGGAAAATGCCTCACCCCGTCATAAATCTGGTTTGTGTTTAAGCTGCGCCCACATTTTGCCAGTGATTGATAGCCTACTGCTATTTTGTTTGAACAGTTAGAGAGAGATGTCCAAAAGCCCCTACATGGCCTACAACATCCATGGACCTCAACCTCTAGGGGATTGGGCAATAGGCCTAGTAGTAGGTCTGTCAGAAAACAACCATTGATGGTTGTTTTGAAACCATACACCGATGCTGTTTTACAACTGCTACTCATGCTGCATAAATTATGCTTGTAGCCTTCATCGTGGGCCAAGTGGGCCTATGTGCTAAGGCGCATAGTATATGCGGATGAAAGCACAGTAAAACCTGTATTCGAAAAGGTGTGTTACCATACCGAATGCGGATTTTTCTCTAGGCCTATGTGTTTTTACTGTCCATCCTATTCCTCTCCTTCATTCAGAGGACAGGACACACCCTCCGCCATTATCCATCTAATACTGCAGACCAAACTATCATCAGACTGTTCAACCTTAATGTTCTTGTTTGAACCGTTCAACCTGAAGGATGATGTTCTTTCTACGCAGCGTATTGCACTGGTGATCCATCATAGGGGGAGGCATTGCTGAAACAGGGGAATCCCGTAGGCGCTGTAGACTCAGCGCTCCTGGATGGAGAATATTCATTTACGATCCATCTAATCATAAATTACATTAAATAATATAATTGTTAACGGCCTACAACGTTCCATTGTGCGGTTAACATTGTGCCTAAATAAAAAGGCACTGGCCTGGAACAGCCTATGATTTTAGACGCTGTGTCCTAATGTCGCCCCAATGCCGCACAGTTTGTATTTTAATTTCCGATTGGAAGTATATATGGGTGTATCTGTCTTTCTCGACCAAAGCACCTTCTCATGCACAGTTAGATTTTTTATCATTGATCATTGGCTGCAGCGTGCGAAGAATACCCATGTGCAGGATATATTAATGCGCATCAGCATCGCTGGAGCCCTGGGATAAATGGCACAGCTATAGGTCCCTGGCTCATGCTGATAACCACAGTTGCACAATGGTAAATCAGCGCACAACAACCAGACGCATCCTGAAGAAAAACACTCATCCACACAGTCACATCACCACGCCATCCGAGAAAAATGCACAGTGTGTCCCATCGATGCGTATCAATGGATTGAGAAAAATGCACAGTGCATCCCAACGATGCATATCAATGGATGTTTATTCCATATCAAATGGGCAAAAGCGATGTATAAATATAATAAGGTATTCTTACTTTCACCGACCACCGCCTTGAGTCCTATGGGTGCCATGATGCTCTTGTGTGTTTGACCGTATTCTCTCCCTTTGACTCCCTCTTTCTCCCTCGCAGTATTCCTCTCGTTTCTCTGCTCGACCGAATGTGCACACCTCACATCGTAGCTGACTGCAGAGCTTCGAATGGAGAAGTCACTGCGTATCCCTCCGCCCCCATATCAGTGGCTATATTAGCCAATTCAGTAATACATTTGCCAATTTAATTATTATACGTTTTCTAATGTTTTACATATTTACTTATTCATTCCTTAAGTAGTTCATCTCTTTCGTTTTTTCTTAATATGTGAAAAAACACAATTGTATGCTATATTTTAATTGTCAATTTGCACCTGTATGTGTTTTATTGATAGGCCCACAGCAACTTTTGAATAGTCGAATACATTTGTAGTGCAATTATGTTATGTAGCCTATACGAATCACCGACGAATTTTAATTGGCTGTAGCCTTTTTAGAATTTGCCAAAATTCTTCAGCCAAAACTGGATGAAAATCATCCATGGTGGTCCTTTTAACGTTTGCCAATGTAGATGGTCCACACGGGGGCGCAGTATACCTACTCTTTTGGGCAGTCTCATCCCCACCGCTCTCACACGTCATCCTCTTCCTAAAAATTCCATTGTTACCTGTCAGTATCAAATATTACTTTCTTACAAAAACAGAAGTCAAACAATTGACACAAATTTAACAGAATGACATGTCATCAAAAATGATTATTAGCCTACATTTTATTCCAAAGTTAAAACATTTTACATTACATTTTAGTCATTTAGCAGACGCTCTTATCCAGAGCGACTTACAGTTAGTGAGTGCATACATTATTTTTGTAATTATTTTTTTCATACTGGCCCCCCGTGGGAATCGAACCCACAACCCTGGCGTTGCAAACGCCATGCCCTACCAACTGCGCTACATCCCTGCCGGCCATTCCCTCCCATACCCTGGACGACGCTGGGCCAATTGTGCGCCGCCCCATGGGTCTAAAAGCAACATTTCCTTACCTCAATAATGAAGTTGAAATTTGGGCTAGATATAATTTCTGTAAATCACAAAAGGTTATTTTACGTGTTCCACACAAAATGTTTAATCTGGATCAGAATTATCCAGATTCTGTAATCCTTTTTGGTTGTGTTAAGACAAGCAGCCCAATTCTGATATTTTCCCCACTAATTGGTCTTTTGACCAATCACATCAGATCTGTTCACATCAGATTTTTTTTTCAGGGCTGATCTGATTGGTCAAAAGACCAATTAGTGAAAAAAATATTCGAATTGGGCTGCCTGTCTAAACACAGCCTTTTTTGCAATCCAGGTTCAGATCGATCTGGCTGTTTTTGAGACAGTTTTTCAGCAAATAATCGGAGAAGATCTTTCTGATCCAGATATCACAATATGGCTGTGTTTACACAGGCACCTCAATACTGATATTTTCCCCACTAATTGGTCTTTTGACCAATCATATTAGGTCTTTAAAAGAGCTCATGTGAAAAGATCTGATGTGATTGGTCAATAGACCAATTAGTGGAACAAATATCAGAATTGGGCTGCCTGTGTAAACGTAGCCTATCAATATCGCAGAATCCGGATTTTCAGTGCTTTGAACAGGGCTACACCTTGCCATCTACTGGACAGGTTAGGGTACTACTACACTGTCACAGGGAAACAGAAATGAGTTAACCACATGAATAAAGGTACCCAGATTAAAAGTAATAGAGCCTGCATATCATTTATAAGTAAGTACAAACATTTATTTAACACTTCTCAATATAACAACTGACCACATACCTATACTGCGGTCAATTTAACTTAATTAACCTTTAGTTTTCAGATGTGAGAAAGTTTTCTAAGCCTTGACCTCTTAATTACTTTGACATTTCTTGGTTGTAGAGCCTTTCACTTTTCTAAATCCACCTTTCCAGTGGAATAAAAATAATCCTGATTTTAGGCATCAACTATCCTTATCACCTTTGAAAAACGCAAAAATAGCATTTAATCTTGATTAGAATCTAATTTGTCCGTTTTGAAAAACCCGATTCTAACATTTAATCCTATCCGATTGAGGAAATCAGATCAGATTTCGGCAATCAGATCGGATTAATGCATAGAAATAGAATGAATAGAACGGAAGTCTCCACTCAAAACAATAATTCATCCGTTCTATTCATTCTATTTCTATGCATTTAATCCGATCCGATAGGTGAAACCCAGATTATCTTTCAAAAACTGGGCCCTGAAGATTATCTTGGAAGCCACACCCATGACATTGAATGGAGGTTGAACACGTTGAACAAGTGATGATTTTCAGAGGGTGTGTCTTGTCAGAATGAACTAGCCCACTGTCTAACTTTACCAATTCATCCAGATGAGGTACAACACGAAACAACGTTCTTCCACAACTTCCTGTCGACACAGGTTTTCTGGAGGATAAGCGACCAACTTGCTTTTGAAACATTGAATTTGGGGTCGTTTCGGTGGAGGGCAAAGTGATACGCAGTAGGCTAGTGTATTTCTTCCTCACCTAGTTTCAGATATTGTCCTTTATTGGCCAACGCGCCTCTCTTGCCCCTTCTCTTGGGGTCGCTTTCGTCGGGGATTGTTGTTAGTTCACCAAAGCGGGTGTAGCCATGGGGGATGTTATTTCCACTCAACTGGATGAGGGAAAGCGAGAGATGATTACAGGTAAGCTCTTCCTTCTCATGACAACTGAAATCGTGGGAATAAAGTTGAATTTCCCACTAATTTCCCTCTTGATTTGCTGCCTAATATATTTGCATAAAATGTGAAGAGGGATACAAGACAATTGATTTCAAAGGATACGTCCTTCCCCACTCACAGGAAACTTACTCGACAGTCAGCATCCCTCGAATGTTAAGCTACATAGTTTTACATTGTTTCAATCAATTACAGAATGTTACAAAATATCAAATTGCCTCGCATAAGACTCAGCTGAACTACATTCTAAAGAGTCAATCTCGCCCTGCTTGAAGCAAGCCCAAAGTGAAAGTCCTTATTTCTCAGAGATAATAACTGCTTTCCCGACGACAGTCGGCTTGATCATAATGTTGTGCAGTAGTTTGGACCATACATATGTCTATTAAAAGCATGTATTGCCCAACCTCTCGCTCCCACAGATTATTTTTATGTCAATTTAAGCAGCAGAGTAGGCTAAACTGTCACATGGACTGAACTATTTAGGTTTGAGAAATGTAATCCCTCTTGTAGAAGTTATGTTCTATTGCTTGAGCATTGGTCTTGTAACTTCTCATGTTGAAATGTGTCCTTCTGAAAGAGAAACGGGTGAGAGCTGGAATGAGTGTGGGCTATGTGTGATTCACTGAACCAGTCCTCAGTTCAATCCTGTTGAGTTGATGATATACATTTGCTTGGGTGAAGTGAGGTCTGATCAGGCTACTCCATACTTGTATTTTCAATAGCTAACCACTCTGTCTGGGGTTCTGACCTCAGAATCCAGGATATGTGTCTGTGGTTGTGGCTGGAAACAATGTATGCCACTTTCCCCCCAGACTCACCCTCATCCCTGACACAGTTGATTCTCTCCACCATGTATGGCTGTGTTTATGTGGCCTCTATAAGACCTATCATCAAGAGAAGAGGCAGATTTACAGATATCTGTGGTCTCCCCACATCAGAATGGATGCATCCCAATTGGCACCCTATTCTCTAGGAAATAGTGTGCCATTTGGGATGGAAACTCTCCTAGGGGAGTCCTTCCCGGTAACATGAGTTTTGTGACCTGATCAATATGATCCAATCACTAACTGATCATGGTATTAACATTTATCTTATACGTCCACTGTGTCTGCATTGTGACCAGATTTCCTGGAGCCTCCCTGTATATAAATTATTTGACAGATATTATTTCAAAATAACATGCATTTAATTGTTTTAAGACAATTATTAATGCCATAAGTCATTGGTGCTTCCTGTCAATTATGTTAGAGGTGGGTATAAGGATGATTTCAAATGGTTTGAGTGTAGACCATCCAGATCGGTTTACACTTGTTTGATATCCAGATACAATGGGTCCCTGACTACCTCGGAGGTGGTAAGGAAGATCACAATCAGATTACAATGCATATTTTAATGATCTACACCTGTCTAAAAATGTGGGCACAATCAAAATGTGGACAAGATCAGGACAAAGGACGCTAGTTAGCACCAGGTATAAACAGGGCTAGAGTAGGCCAATTCTTTCCCTACTACTGCAAGAGTATAGTTCATCACTGTTCATAGTTATACACACACTACCTAATACTAAAATAGAAAGCCTAGCCAGTTGATATAATAGTGAACTCTTCCTCCACTGATTGATAAGTCTGACTGTATTTTAGTCTGGTAAAGAGACATCGGGCAGAAACCAGATAGTAGCTGTATCTTCTAAAGATGTCCAAAGCTGCAGATTTAGAAGGAAAGAGAGAAGCGAGTAAGTGTGTACAGAAGAGAAAGCAGGTAGGAACATGGCTTGTTAATAATGAGCAGAAAGCCAGTCTGGTTCTGACACACAGTAGAATGAAAAGTGACCCTCTCTCTCTTCATTCTGTCTATATGGCTTTCTTTTCTTTTCATCTTATACCTTTTTGTCTATTTCACAAACACGACCCAACCAACTACTTAAGGTGACCGCTCTGTGTGCGTGTGGGTGGGAGGAGTGGTTAGTCAGCTCTTCTCCATTGGGAGTATACTGTTTGGAGTAGTTAGCTGTACTGGGGGTTGTCTCCACATTTGCTGTCAAGGTACATTCTCACCAGCTGACACACGCACACACATTGCTGTTTTCTTTCCTACTCCTAGACTTGTGTTAATCAGTTTTCAGTGAACCACTTAAACCTAGTCCATAACTCCCTCATCCCCTAATACATACAATATACAATACAGTAGGCCTAGCCTACCCAGTGACAGTACATACCATTCAAGCTACTGGAGTTTTCCAGTCAGTGTAGTTTTACAGCTGTAAAGAGTCGACACAGTCTGCAACCAATGGAAACAGGAAGGAAAATGTTCAATGCATTCTGACTACTGTACTTCTCTCTCTCTCACACACACACACACACAGGCTGGAGCTAGGTGGGGGTGCTGTCAGTCTAACCCCCAGCGCTGGGACCGACTGCTCCTTTGATCTGATGCGATCAAAGACAGGTTTGAATTGGACTCAAGATGACAAGGCACTCAGTGGACACACACACAGTTTCCTAACTTAGGCCTAGAGTGTAATCAAGTCTCCATCAGTTTAGTCTGCTGCAGACTCCGTCCGTCAAGCCATGCCTTCATTCCAGTGGGGAAGTGTGTAGTTGACCTAACTCATTGTGAGAGTGGCCAGTAAGCTGGCTTTGGCACACTAACCCAGCCTGTCGAAAGTGCAGTACGTGAATGAAATATACTGAGCAAAAATATAAACGCAACAATTTCAAAGATTTTACTGAGTTACAGTTCATATAAGGAAATCAGTCAATTGATATAAATTAATTAAGCCCTAATCTATGGATTTTACATGACTGAGAATACAGATATGCATCTGTTGGTCACAGATAGCTTTAAAAAAAGGTTGCGGTGTGGATCAGAAAACCAGTCAGGGTCCTCCCGAGTGGTGCAACGGTCTAAGGCACTGCATCGCAGTGCTTGAGGAGTCACTAAAGACCTGGGATCGATCCCAGGCTGTGTCACAACCGGCCGTGACCAGGAGTCCCATAGGGCAGCGCACAATTGGCCCAGCGTCGTGAGGGTTTAGCCAGGGGGCTTTACTTGACTCATCGCGCTCTAGCGACTCCATGTGGCGGGCCGGGCGCCTGCAGGCTGACTTCGGTCGTCAGTTGAACAGTGTTTCCTCCAACACATTGGTGCGGCTGGCTTCCGGGTTAAGCGGGCGGGTGTCAAGAAGCGCGGTTAGGCGGGTCATGTTTCGGAGGACGCATGACTTGACCTTCGCCTCTCCCGAGCCCGTTGGGGAGTTGCAGCGATGAGACAAGATCGTAATTGAATCGCAATTGGATATCACGAAATTGGGAAGAAAAAGGGGGTCAAAAACAAACAAAAACGTCAGTATCTGGTGTGACCACCATTTCACTCATGAAGCGCAACACATCTCCATCGCATAGAGTTGATCAGGCTGTTGATTGTGGCCTGTGGAATGTTGTCCCACTCCTCTACAATGCATGTGCGAAGTTGCTGGATATTGGTGGGAACTGGAACACGCTGTCTTGCATGTCGATCCAGAGCATCCAAACATGCTCAATGGGTGACATGTCTGGTGAGTATGCAGAACAAGGAAGAACTGAGGCGGAAACGTGAGGTGGTGGCGGCGGATGAATGGCACGACAATGGGCCTCAGGATCTCGTCACTGTATCTCTGTGCATTCAAATTGCCATAGATTTAAAATGCAATTGTGTTCGTTGTCCGTAGCTTATGCCTGCCCATAACATAACCCTACCACCATCATAAGGCACTCTGTTCACAGCGTTGACATCAGCAAACCGCTTGCCCACACAACGCCATACACATGGTCTGCGTTTGTGAGGCCAGTTGGACGTACTACTACCTTCTCTAAAATGATGTTGGTGGTGGCTTATGGTAGAGAAATTAACATTAAATTCTCTGGCAACAGCTCTGGTGGACATTCCTGCAGTCAGCATGCCAATTACATGCTCCCTCAACCTGAGACATATGTGGCATTGTGTTGTGTGACAACTGCACATTTTAGATTTGCCTTTTATTGTCCCTAGCACAAGGTGCACCTGTGTAATGATCATGCTGTCATGGTGTTTGATGGGGTTGAGGTCAGGCCTCTGTGCAGGCCAGTCAAGTTCTTCCACACCGATCTCGACAAACTATTTCTGTATGTACCTTGCTTTGTGCACGGGGGCATTATCATGCTTAAACAGGAAAGGGCCTTCCCCAAACTGTTGCCACAAAGTTGGAAGCACAGAATCGTCTAGAATGTCATTGTATGCTGTATCGTTAAGATTTCCCTTCACGGGAACTAAGGGGCCTAGCCCGAACCATGAAATACAGCCCCAGACCATTATTCCTCCTCCACCAAACTTTACAGTTGGCACTATGCATTCGGGCAGGTAACGTTCTCCTGGCATCCGCCAAACCCAGATTCCTCCGTCGGACTGCCAGATGGGGAAGCGTGATTCATCACTCCAGAGAACGCATTTCCACTGCTCCAGAGTCCAATGGAGGCGAGCTTTACACCACTCCAGCCGACGCTTGGCATTGCGCATGGTGATCTTTGGCCCGACGAACCGTTCTTGTGCTGACGTTGCTTCCAGAGGCAGTTTGTAACTCGGTAGTGAGTGTTGCAACCGAGGACAGATGATTTTTACGTGCTGCGCGCTTCAGCACTCGGCGGTCCCGTTCTGTGAGCTTGTGTGGCCTACAACTTCGCGGCTGAGCCGTTGTTGCTTCTAGACGTTTCCACTTCACAATAACAGCACTTACAGTTGATCGGTGCAGCTCTAGCAGGGCAGACGTTTGACAAACTGACTAGTTGGAAAGGTGGCATCCTATGACGGTGCCATTTTGAAAGTCACTGAGCTCTTCAGTAAGGCCAATGTTTGTCTATGGAGATTGCATGGCTGTGTGCTCGATTTTATACACCTGTCAGCAATGGGTGTAGCTGAAATAGCCGAATCCACTAATTTGAAGGGGGGCCCACATATTTTTGTGTTTATATATAGTGTATTTGAGGTAGATGTGTACATGAAGGCAAGGGAAAGTGACTAGGCATTAGGATAGATATTATTGTACATGAAGGCAAGGGAAAGTGACTAGGCATTAGGATAGATATTATTATTATTATTATTATTAAGAGTAAAATAAAGGACAGAGTTGCAGCAGCATATGATGTGTGTGGGATTGTGTGTGTGTGTGCACGTTTGTGTTGTCGGTATGCGTGTGTGTTGTTTGTCTGTGTGTGAGTGAGTTTGTATATATAGCCTTGTGAGTGTGCATAGAGTCAGTGCAAGATAGGGTCAGTTCAGATAGTCCGTGTAACCATTAATTAAGTATTTAGAAATCTTATGGCTATTTATCAGTCTTATGGCTTGGGGTAGAAGCATTCTCGGAGCCTGTTGGACCATGTTAAGACCTTAGTGATGTGGACGCCAAGGAACTTGAAGCTCCCGACCCGCTCCACTACAGCCCTGTGGATGGGGGCATGCTCTCCCCTCTCTCCTGTAGTCCATGATCAGCTCCTTGGTCTTACTGACGTTGAGGGAGAGGTTGTTGTCATGGCACCACACTGCCAAGTCTCTGACCTCTTCCCTATAGGCGGTCTCATCTCCATCGGTGATCAGGCCTACCACCCTCATGACATCAGCAAACTTAAAGGAAAACTTCACACAAAAACTATCTTTTGGTATTTGTTTCATTAGTCCATTGTTGATATAGTCCCAAAATGTTTTGAATGTCATCAATCAAGTTTTCAAGATGTGTAACTTTCAAAATACAGAACTCTGGCCCATATGATGCATTTTGCATCATGATGCTGTGTTTTGCATACCTTCATACCGACCTTGTGCCATCCCGAACTCCACTGAACCGTTGTAATCAGGTTAGCATTGCTAACAAGTATATGTACAATCCCATAGTGAATGTTAGCTAAATGCTAATGAGTCTTTGACAAACTATTTACAGGACAGACATCCCAGCTCATAAAGTTATAAAATATTTTTTTTAATGCTACTCGCAGTTTGCTGCACCCACAAAACCAATATTAGACATTAAGGCTCTTGATCCAGTAGGGGATTCTCTGCTGTTACCAAGAGAAGCTTAATTTTGCAAGAAGCTAACCACTTAGCTAGCTAGATAACTAGCTACTAAGTTAGCAAACCAAATGTACAACTGCAAAGCATTTAGCACATTTTACACAGTTAACTTAATAGTTATAAGCTATCTAGCTAGCAAACGTTTAAAAATAATAATAATAACAACAACAACAAAAAAAGTTTGGATTTCCATACTGTAACTAAATCACCTGGCGCATGCTGCACAACAGTGAGTGTGACTTACAAGGCTTCCGGTCTCTCGTCGTTGTGTGCTGGCAAACAAAACAATGTGACTGGGGACTACTGTTAAGCTTCATAATGAAAAATAATGTGACAGGTGAAATGAAGAATGCAATCTGCTTTGCAGAAGTTGGTATTTACTTAAAAAGTAGCTACAAATATTCACATTTATAAAAGAAACTTCAGAATATACAGTATACCTCCCAAGCCTACTTGAGGGGTTACCGTGTTGAGGGTCAGTGTGGCGGAGATATTGTTGCCTACCCTTTCATACAGAGCGACTTACAAATTGGTGCATTCACCAATTTACAATATTTTGTAAAAAAAAAATTCAAATGTTTTATTTGTAGTGTATATTTTTAATGTTCATTTGTTTTATATATATATATATATATATATATATATATATATATATATATATATATATATATATATATATATATATATATAAATCTCGTTTTTATGTGTGTTTAAATCGTAAAAATAAATTATTCTATTTTTTTTGTGGGGGGGGTAGAATGATTATTTTTATACTATCCCAGGTATTCCTTAAAGAGTTAGGGTTTCAAGTGTCTCCGGAAGGTGGTCAGTTACTCTGCTGTCCTGGCGTCGTGAGGGAGCTTGTTCCACCATTGGGGTGCCAGAGCAGCGAACAGTTTTGACTGGGCTGAGCGGGAACTGTGCTTCCGCAGAGGTAGGGGGACCAGCAGGCCAGAGGTGGAAGAACGCAATGCCCTCGTTTGGGTGTAGGGACTGATCAGAGCCTGAAGGTAAGGAGGTGCCGTTCCCCTCACAGCGCCGTAGGCAAGCACCATGGTCTTGTAGCAGATGCGAGCTTCAACTGGAAGCCAGTGGAGTGTGCGGAGGAGCGGGGTGACGTGAGAGTACATTCTGTCTAGATCCCTCTCATTATGTTTTTATACAGTGCATTACAGAAAGTGAGTAAATGTGTGTTTGAGTTTACAGGATAAATCCTGTTTAGTTCTCTCTGTCTCTGTTCCCTCCTTGGATCTTCCTCTCGTTCTTATCTTGTTGTCAGTTCTTTCCTTCCTGCCCTCCTACTCAAAGGCTCCATTCTCTTTCCTGTGGCGCCTTTGCCATAAACATCTCATAGACTGGGGTCATGTTGAGCTGAGAACACTGAACCACCACAAGCCAAGCCTAACTGGACTGTGAGCGATTTTTGTTGTTGTTGAAAATGTTGAAAAAGTCCTTTCAAGGATTACTCTGGGTAAGACCATGGTATTTCACCATTCAACATCCTGATGCTTGATTCTCCATATTAGGGTTACAAAATTCAGGTAATATTTCAAAAATGTTTTGCAACCCTACTCCAGATAGTGTGCTACAAATACGATACATTTGGCATAATGCTATTCTAGACTCTTATGCTACTTGACTGTAACTTAAGGTATGCAAAAGCGATCTTCATTATCTGTACCAATTGAGAATTAAGTTATTGTACCACCATTATACAGTGCATTCAGAAAGTATTCAGACACCTTCCCTTTTTTCCACATTTTGTTACGTTACATCCTTATTCTAAAATGATTTACATTTGTTTTTCCCTCATCAATCTACACACAATAACCCATAATGACAAATCGAAAACAGGTTTTTAGAAATTTTTGCTAATTCATAAAAAATAAAAAACAGATACCTTATGCAGCGACGCTCCCCATCCAACCTGACAGAGCTTGAGAGGATCTGCAGAGAAGAATGGGAGAAACTCCCCAAATACAGGTATGCCAAGCTTGTAGTGTCATACCCAAGACAACAAGATGGCTGTAATCACTGCCAAAGGTGCTTCAACAAAGTAATGAGTAAAGGGTCTGAATACTTACGTAACTGTGATATCAGTTTTGTATTTTGTATGAATTTGCAAAAAAATCTAAACCTGTTTTTGCTTTGTCATTATGGGGTATTGTATGTAGATTGATGAGGGGGAAAAATTATTTAATACATTTTAGAATAAGGCTGTAACGTAACAAAATGTGCAAAAATTCAAAGGGTCTGAATACTTTCCGAATGCACTGTATGTAGTGTTTTCTCAGTGAAAGCTGCCTTAGCTACTGACTTGCTAACTTTCCTTATAATGACGTGGATAGCGATTTTAATTTTACTGCTTGGCTCTTTTCATATACGGCTGATAGAAGGGTGGTAAAGATACTGGAGGGTTAATGCCCTCTCTTCCAGTCTCTCTCTGCTTTTCCTGTCTGAGTCCAGTCCAGTCCAACCCTAGTTAAGAGTCACCTCCATAAGCCTGTCCTCAATGCCCGCTTCGGTAGTCTCATACTAATGGCTACTCTTCTAGACCAAGCTCTTAGCCAAATCCTCTGTGATCTAACGAGTCACATTACTGATGTGTCATGCTTCTCTGGCTCTGCTGCCAGCTGAGACTGAGTTTCTGGGACTGTGTTCTAGCTGTGCTCTCGCTCGCGCTCTTCAGTTGTGTTGTGTCCGTCCAGTGACTGTGTTACTCTCAAACTGTAAATTCTAACTGTCATCTCGCTATCTCTTCTCACAGCTCGTTCCAGGCAGGTGATGGGGAAATTTGGCCATGTTTACAAGGAGCAGTATGCTGTGGCCCTCTTCAACAGTGTCCGCTTTGAGATTGAGGGGGGAGGAGGTCCCCAGTCACAGCTCCTGCACCGCAAGGCAAGAGGCCGGCCCGGGGACGACTGTCTGTCTATTGCACTTGTTCACCCCTCTGTTGCCGTTTTTGTGTCACCCCCCCCCCCCCCCCCCAATTCTCCCTCTTCTCGCTCCATCTGTCTCTCTTCCTTTTATTCACTTCCTCTCTCTCTCACAGTATTCCCACACCGTCTGCAACTCTCTCCTTCTCATCCTCCTTCCCTCTTTATCCCCCCTTTGTATCTCTTTTCCTCACCATCCTCCTCGGAGTCTCCCTTAAGGTTTTATCTCTGAGTGCAAGGTCATGTGTGTGTTTACACTCCAACAGTCAAAAGCTATGGACACGGATAGGAAGCACCATACTGTAGCCATCTCCACTTCAGTACAGTTGAGTTCTGTGTTAGTCTCCACCATCCAGTCACCGGAGGGAAAGTGGAGCAGATTTCACACATGAACAAACCGTGATGGTGCTAAGAATGTTGTCTGTCTCCCTCGTCTATTCTCCTCACTACCCGAGTGATGCCCCGGGTAGTCACACACACCGAAACATACACACTTTTATTTACACACAAAAACTATTTCTGAATAACGCACAGGCACCACATTTTACAGAGCACTGCCAGTTAGCACCTTCCAAGCACACAAAACCTCTCTTCTTCTCCAGCTTCCCTCTCTCCCCCTCCTTCCTTCCTTCCTCAGCTGGGACTAAGCTGTTTGAGTTACAGTATTTGATCTACAACAGGAAATCTAAAAACAAAGTGGGTGGTGTGTGGTTGTGTAAACACTATACGACACTTGTGTGGTTGTGTAAACACTATACGACTCACTTTAGCCCTCCGGTATCAACCGCCTCCAGCGTGTAAAATGGAATTAGGCCTGACATTACTGTATGGAAGAGTCTCAAATGGCATCCCTATGCTTTTGACTATAGCCCTAGCGCTAACTGTGTCTGTTGTGTTGTGGTAGGACCCTCTAGAGGACCACTCTATCTTCTCTGGGAGTCTCTTCCAGTACTTGGAGGAGAACAAGAAATGGAGAAACCGCTTTGTCTTTGTGGCCGACACCTACAACATCAGCTTCCACGAGAACAAAGTGGTGAGGGTGGTCGGAAAGCTGAAACTATCTATTTTCTTGCTTGTTTTATGTTTAACTTCATAACCAGACAGATTTCAATGTCAGCCAGTCTGAATCATTTGGGTCACAACTTTAGCTGTGGGTTGATGGTTCTGAACGGCTTGTATGTTTTTTCACCCTCTCTCCTTGAAACTACCCCCTTCTCACTCTGTGCTCTCTGATAGGCTCACGAGAGGGGCTTGCACCCTAAAGGAACCATCAACTGTGCTGGATACAAAGCTCTGACCTCCATGGAGGAATACCTGGATCTGGTCAACACCAGCCTGCCAGGTGAGAGATATGATTTGGTAACACCAGTTGATTGTGTATAATAAAGGGCCGATCGTGAGAAACACTGTTGGATTGTGGTTGAACCAGCACTTCATCCAATGTGAGATCAAGTACTAAAGTCCGCAGTGGCTAGCTGGGCCGTATTCATTAGGGGCTCTATTCAATCTGTAAGCATTACAGATTGCGCAATAGAAATGGAAAGGTAATTTCCGATTGAGCCGCAAATGCAGTCACCGCTAATGCTGGAATATTACCTTTAAATTTCAATCACGCTGTAACTGAACTTCCGCAATAAGGGGTGAATAGAGCCCTAGGGCACACTGTAGCAAACGTTTAGCAATCAGTCCATTTTCTTCAGTTTGGTGACTAGGGAATATAACCCTGATGATGAGGCTATGGACACTATAAATGTGAATGTGTGTGTTTTCAGGTATAAAGGCTAAGATGGGCAGCGGTCCATTTGTGAAGTGTGCCACCGAGTTCCCCCTGATCCTGTGGCACCCGTATGCCCGCCACCACTACTTCTGCGTGCTGACAGAGAAGGAGCAGAAGAAGTGGCACGCTGTGCTCCAGGACTGTGTCAGACACAGCAACAATGGTGAGGAGCTGTGTGAACACATGACACAGTTAACACATACACACACAGCCATTTGGTGTTTCTGGATGACAGAGGAGTGATTACCCATCGCAGGTAGGGAACAACATATAGACTCTCTCCCTCAGCTCCACCCTGGCCCATTATTGCTCTTCTGCCTCACTGCCATTGTTCACAACACAGACCAGGGTGTGTGAGTGTGTCACTGTGTGAGCATTTGCATACCATCTCAATGAGCTGGTCTATCAGTGAGAGTGAAACGTAGCCAGGCAGGAATGTGTTTTTTTAAAGTTATGATGTTGATCTGAAGCGGTGTTCCTCTTTACTCTGAGTCCTGGAGGGCATGTGAGTGGCAGGGTGTGGCCTAATTCTTTATTTTCTCAATTAAGTAAAAGTAAGTAAGCCTTGTCCAAGCCAGAACCATCCATAGGGCAGGAACCTATAATCTTTTTTTCTATAGCACGATGCATCTTTGATGTACAAGTAAACCGCCCAGACAGGATGCTCCGTTAACCAATCAGTCATTTGATCTGTACTTGCACACACACCAGATTAATCCATCAATCAATCAAATGTATTTATGAAGCTCTTTTTACATCAGCATATGTCACAAAGTGCTATACAGAAACCCAGCCTAAACCCCCAAACAGCAAGCAATGCAGATGTAGAAGCACGGTGGCTAGGAAAAACTCCCTAGAAAGGCAGGACGCTAGGAAGAAACCTAGAGAGGAACCAGGCTCTGAGTCCCCTTCTGGCTGTGCCTGGTGGAGATTATAACAGTACATGCCATTAAGGCCAGATTTTTCTCCAAGATGTTCAAACGTTCATAGATGACCAGCAGGGTCAAATAATAATCACAGTAGTTGTAGAGGTTGCAACAGGTCAGTACATCAGGAGTAAATGTCACTTTGTTTTTCATAGCCGGCCATTTAGAGGTTGAAATAGCAGGTGCGGTAGAGAGAGAGAGTTGAAAACAGCAGGTCTGTGACAAGGTAGTATGTCCGGTGAACAGGTCAGGGTTCCATAGCCACAGGCAGAAGAGTTGAAACTGGAGCAGCAGCACGACCAGGTGGACTGGGGTCAGCAAGGAGTCATCAGCCTTGTGTGGTGAGTGCAGGGTGCTACACAGTACACATTGGTGTTGGATGAGGTGAAACTCCCCTCCCCACAATGACAGTAGTAAATGTGCAGTGTGTTTCTGTGTATTCCTATACCTCGCGCAGCATATAAAGAGACACTTATATTTGTTTAGTATTTAATTAAGATCCCCAATTACCTGCTGCAGGAAACAACACAACAAATGTAATACATAATATACATCACTACATAATACAAAACATAATACAATACAGAATATATACAAATTAGGGCTGTCAAACGATTAAAATAATTGCAATGAATCACATTAAATTCTGTAGTTGATCGTGATTAATCGCTCATTTTTTATTTGCTCAAATATGTTGATAAATAAAGATTTGTCCATTTAATAAAAAATAAAAAAAGCTATGTATTGAGTTATAGACATTAAGGGCCTGAAACACAAAAATATATTCTGTATAATAATGTTTTTAATGGCATATTCACCATAAACAAGTTAAGCAATACAAAAATCCTGTAACTTACTAATGCTCCCAGTGGGCCTACTCCCTCATACATTTTCTTGAAGTACACACACACACACACACACTGTTAAAGCTTCAGCCATTCCAAATGATTGTTCTACCAATTACTGATTGGAGGGTTGGCTATAAGAAACAACTGTCTCTATGGATACAAAGAGCATAAACCTGTCCAACAATGTCATGAATTCCACAGAACCTAAGCCTATGACTATACACTTCAGTCGTCTTCCTATTTCTTTTCACTGAGCCAGTTGCTAAGACAAAAAAGCCTGTTGACATTTTCAGATAATAAAGCTGCTCTCTTCTTCTGTACGATATGCCCAGAGAGTGAAAACAACCTCTCACAAGGTACTGATGTGGCAGGCGTTGCCAGGTACATTTGTGCAATGCAGGCCAGCCTGGTGTGTGCCCTTGCATGCTGTGACCACCACTGTAGTGGACAGTCCTCCATGTTGATGCTGGGCTCTGCTTTGTAACGCTCCACACATTTCTCAATGTACTCCTCCTCCTTCATCAGACTCAGAAGAACTCAACAAGAAGCTTTCTTCTTCGGTGGCTCAGACTCTGTTGCTTTATCAGGATGCTCTGCAGGCCTCTCTTCCTTCAGCAAGTTGCTGACCAAAGCCCACACCTCACCCCTCTCAGGTCTGGGAAGGCACGTCCTATCCTTAAACTTTGGGTCGAGTGCGATCTTCAGCCATGTGAGGTTGGTGTTTTCCTTGGGTTTCTCCAGGTCTGTTGTGAATGTCAGCTTGAATCTTACCACGTAGGCAGGTCATCATTGGAGCTTTCCATCACCCAAAGGAGACGGCACAATGCAGGCAACACTACTGAGCAAGTTCAGTCAAGTACCTGCAGTGGAAGGTCATTCAAAATCACTTCAGTCAATTATGAGAGACTTGTTATACACACACACACTCTCTTACACACAAATTTACACACTCGCTCTCTCAAACACACAATTTACACACTCTCTCTCTCTCACACACACACACACACACACACACACACACACACACACACACACACACACACACACACACACAATCGTATTATAACACTAATAGTGTGATAAAGAATTTTACCTGCAGGGCCCAGTAGTGCCTCCAGCTTCTGCAGTGTCTCCAGTTCAGCTGTGGTTGGCATGGTGATGTTTGTTTTCTGTTGGGCCAGAGCATCTCTGTGGTTGTTGGTTTCTGTGGACACTCTTTACCATTTCCAGAGTGGAAATCCATCTTGTTGTGACGTCTTGTGCGAGTGACTCCTTCTTTAGCAAATTTGCAACTTGCTGTGTTTAAATGCCCAACAATTTTTCAGCATTTGGCTGTTCTGTAGGGACACTGTGATTAACCTTTGGAGACTGTGCGCAGGGCAGGTGTTCAAAAGGCAGATGTCTCGCAGCTGTAATCATTTTCTGTTCACTGTCTGTGCAAAGTGTGGTAACTTTGTTTTCAATGTTCCACTGCTTTGCTACATCCATGAAATGCTCGGCGCACGTTTCAGCATAGTGCATCTCTTCTGTCTTCATTACGGCCCGAGCATGTGAATACAGTTTCCAGTTTTCATCAATATGGTGCGCAGTAACCCCAGGGTAGTTGTGGTTACTCACCGAAGTCCAGTGGTCTCCCGTGAGAGCAACAGCCATTGCATGTTTCAATTCCTCTGCTTTCGTAGCCCTCTCGCTTTCATACAGCTTGTTTATTCTTGTAACGACGGTGGCTCTCGAGGGTAACTCCTACATTGAGTCGTTCGATGCAATCCGAATGATATCCCTCAAGCCTTTGTCGGTCACAGTGTGGACTGGCCTGCAAGCTGTAGCTATCCACTTAGCTATTGCTCGACTTGTCCATAGGCCTCCCGCGCGCACTCTTCTAGCTTATCCTGCCCAAGATGTCCTCCATTGCTACTAGTTATGTGTATTGCTGGCATCAACAGTATGTTTCGCTTGTAAATGATGACGAAGACTCAATGTACTTCGGTGATGAACACATTCAGCCTTGCAGTAGATGCAAATGTCTTTGTTTTATCCAGAGAACCATCTGGGAGGGATTTGAAATAGAATTTTCCATTTAAAAGCCCCTTACTAGCGTTCCCCATCATTCAGTCATACAAGTAGCTAGCCATTAAAGCGGTTGTCAAACTAGCACATTAGCTGCAGGGGCTTGAATTTGAACTATGGATGGTATAGGGGGTCAAATGAACAAAATGCGTTAACGGCGTCAAAAAAACATGTTAACTTTGACAGTCTGTGTCTCGTCACAATCCCCGTCCTGCCGTAAGGTGTTTTCTTTATCTGGTTGTATTGCTAGCTTGAGCTCCATGTAGTCAAGGCTCTATGAGAGTTCCATGTAGTCATGGCTCTATGAGAGTTTCATGTAGTCGTGGCTCTATTTAATACTGTGTGTTTCCCAGCCTCTGTTCTGGACCTGGGGACTGTGAAGAGACCTCTGGTTGCATGTCTTGTGTGGTACTCATGAGTGTCCGAACTGTGTGCCAACTGCTTGAACAGACAGTTCGGTACCTTCAACACCTCGCACAAAGACCAATAGTGATGCAGTTAATCTCTCCTCAACTTTGAGCCAGGAGAGATTGACATGCATGTCATTGAGATTAGCGCTCCGTGTACATCTAAGTGCAGTACGTGCTGCTCTGTTCAGGATCAACTGCAATTTGCCTATGTCCTTTGCCGCACATGACCACACAACTGGTAGTCCAGGTGCGACAAAGCTAGGGCCAGTAGGACCTGTCTGGTTGATTGAGACGTCAAGAAAACAGAGCAGCGCCTTGTCATGGACATACGACCTCTTCCCATTTTAGCAACCATTGAGTATGTTTTGACCATGACAGCTTGCTATCTAGGGTTACACCCAGCAGTTTAGTCTCCTCAACTTGCTCAATCACCACATTATTCAATAATAGATCTATATGAGGTTTAGGGTTGAGCAAGTGATTTGTCCCAAAAACTATGCTTTTAGATTTTGAGATATTAAGCACCAGCCTATTGCTAGTTACTCATTCTAAAACCGACTGGAGCTCTGTCAGTTATTTATTTTACTTTCGTAGCCGACGTGTATACTGTTGAGTCGTCAGCGTACATATACAGTGGGGAAAAAAAGTATTTAGTCAGCCACCAATTGTGCAAGTTCTCCCACTTAAAAAGATGAGAGGCCTGTAATTTTCATCATAGGTACACGTCAACTATGACAGACAAAATGAGAAAAAGAAATCCAGAAAATCACATTGTAGGATTTTTTATGAATTTATTTGCAAATTATGGTGGAAAATAAGTATTTGGTCAATAACAAAAGTTTCTCAATAATTTGTTATATACCCTTTGTTGGCAATGACACAGGTCAAACGTTTTCTGTAAGTCTTCACAAGGTTTTCACACACTGTTGCTGGTATTTTGGCCCATTCCTCCATGCAGATCTCCTCTAGAGCAGTGATGTTTTGGGGCTGTCGCTGGGCAACACAGACTTTCAACTCCCTCCAAAGATTTTCTATGGGGTTGAGATCTGGAGACTGGCTAGGCCACTCCAGGACCTTGAAATGCTTCTTACGAAGCCACTCCTTCATTGCCCGGGCGGTGTGTTTGGGATCATTATCATGCTGAAAGACCCAGCCACGTTTCATCTTCAATGCCCTTGCTGATGGAAGGAGGTTTTCACTCAAAATCTCACGATACCTGGCCCCATTCATTCTTTCCTTTACACGGATCAGTCGTCCTGGTCCCTTCGCAGAAAAACAGCCCCAAAGCATGATGTTTCCACCCCCATGCTTCACAGTAGGTATGGTGTTCTTTGGATGCAACTCAGCATTCTTTGTCCTCCAAACACGACGAGTTGAGTTTTTACCAAAAAGTTATATTTTGGTTTCATCTGACCATATGACATTCTCCCAATCCTCTTCTGGATCATCCAAATGCACTCTAGCAAACTTCAGACGGGCCTGGACATGTACTGGCTTAAGCAGGGGGACACGTCTGGCACTGCAGGATTTGAGTCCCTGGCGGCGTAGTGTGTTACTGATGGTAGGCTTTGTTACTTTGGTCCCAGCTCTCTGCAGGTCATTCACTAGGTCCCCCCGTGTGGTTCTGGGATTTTTGCTCACCGTTCTTGTGATCATTTTGACCCCACGGGGTGAGATCTTGCGTGGAGCCCCAGATCGAGGGAGATTATCAGTGGTCTTGTATGTCTTCCATTTCCTTATAATTGCTCCCACAGTTGATTTCTTCAAACCAAGCTGCTTACCTATTGCAGATTCAGTCTTCCCAGCCTGGTGCAGGTCTACAATTTTGTTTCTGGTGTCCTTTGACAGCTCTTTGGTCTTGGCCATAGTGGAGTTTGGAGTGTGACTGTTTGAGGTTGTGGACAGGTGTCTTTTATACTGATAACAAGTTCAAACAGGTGCCATTAATACAGGTAACGAGTTGAGGACAAAGGAGCCTCTTAAAGAAGAAGTTACAGGTCTGTGAGAGCCAGAAATCTTGCTTTTTTGTAGGTGACCAAATACTTATTTTCCACCATAATTGACTAATAAATTCATTAAAAATCCTACAATGTGATTTTCAGGATTTTCTTTTCTCAATTTGTCTGTCATAGTTGACGTGTACCTATGATGAAAATTACATGCCTCTCTCATCTTTTTAAGTGGGAGAACTTGCATAATTGGTGGCTGACTAAATACTTTTTTCCCCCACTGTATATACACACACACACACACACACACACACACACACACACACACACACACACACACACAGGCTTTATTAAAGGTCAGTGGAAGGTCATTAGGAAAAACTGAAAATAATAATGTCCCAAACAGGCTGCCCTGCGATACACCACACTCAACCGATTTTGCATTAGCGAGGCTTCCATTAAAGAAAACCCTCTGTGTTCTATTAGATAGGTAACTCTCAATCCATGAGAAGGCAGAGGATGTAAATAGGTTATGATCAATGATATCAAAAGCTGCACTGAAGTCTTAACAAAACAGCTCCCACGATCCTCTTATTATCAATTTCTTTAAGCCAATCATCAGTAATTTGTGTAAGTACCGAGAATGTTGAGTGCCCTTCACTATAACCATGCTGAAAGTCCTTTGCCAATTTGTTTTATGTAAAATAACATGTATTTTGTCAACTATTTTTCCCCAACAGTTTTCTAAGCACTGGTAACAGGCTTATTAGTCGGCTGTTTGAGCCATTAAAGGGTGCTTTGCTATTCTTGGGCAGCGGAATGACCTTTGCCTCCCTCCTGGCCTGAGGGCACATACTGTCTTCTAGGCTTAAATTCGAGATGTGGCAAACAGGAGTCGCAATGTATTCCGCTACCAACCTCAGCAATTGACCATCCAGATTGTAGGGTACCAGGTGGCTTGTCCTTATTTTATAGATAGCAACAACTTTGCGGAAACTCAACTACAGTGCTTGTCTTTCGTTATTTGGTCAGATATGCATGATTATGAAGGCTCAGCGTTTGTTGTTTGGATGTCATGCCTGAGTCAACAAAAAAGTTATTCAAGTGGTTGGCAATATCAAAGGGTTTTCATTGCGATCTGCCCCAATGAAGGATGGAGCTGAGTTAGCTTTATTGCCTAGAATTTCATTGAAGGTATTCCAGAGATTTTTACAATCAGTGTTTATATCATTGTTCCGCAGTATAGTTTCCCCCAACAATCATTTAGGGACTGCACGGTGCTGCGAGGAGCGCCGTGGGAGAGAGGGGGTGTTACGGGGGGTGACGAGGGCCTCCGTTGGCTCGGTGTTCCAAAGTCGTGGAAATCCAGAGGTGAGGCGGTCCCCTGTTTGGGACAGAGGGCACAGTCTGGCTGCCAGCTGAAGGTGGACATGGGTAGAGAGACTGATGTTGTCGCCCTGTTGTTTGATGTTGGCGATCACTTGCCTTGCATCGGGGTCTCCAGGACCAGAGTGGCCTCCTGGGGCCAGATAGTCCACTTCCAGCGGTGCAAATCTGTTTGCCAGGTGGAGTGGATCCTCCAAGGTAGGAAAGGACTTCACAGGTTGTGGCTCCCTCGGGCCCTTTCGCGTAACCACCTTGGCCCAGTCTTCGTGGTGAAGTGGATTTGAACAAGCCACCCTCCAAAGATTTTCTATTGGGTTCAGGTCTGGAGACTGGCTAGGCCACTCCAGGACCTTGAGATGCTTCTTACGGAGCCACTCCTTAGTTGCTCTGGCTGTGTGTTTCGGGTCGTTGTCATGCTGGAAGACCCAGCCACGACCCATCTTCAATGCTCTTACTGAGGGAAGGAGGTTGTTGGCCAAGATCTCGCGATACATGGCCCCATCCATCCTCCCCTCAATACGGTGCAGTCGTCCTGTCTCCTTTGCAGAAAAGCATCCCCAAAGAATGATGTTTCCACCTCCATGCTTTACGGTTGGGATGGTGTTCTTGGGGTTGTACTCATCCTTCTTCTTCCTCCAAACACGGCGAGTGGAGTTTAGACCAAAAAGCTCTATTTTTGTCTCATCAGACCACATGACCTTCTCCCATTCCTCCTCTGGATCATCCAGATGGTCATTGGCAAACTTCAGACGGGCCTGGACATGCGCTGGCTTGAGCAGGGGGACATTGCGTGCGCTGCAGGATTTTAATCCATGACGGCGTAGTGTGTTACTAATGGTTTTCTTTGAGACTTTGGTCCCAGCTCTCTTCAGGTCATTGACCAGGTCCTGCCGTGTAGTTCTGGGCTGATCCCTCACCTTCCTCACGATCATTGATGCCCCACGAGGTGAGATCTTGCATGGAGCCCCAGACCGAGGGTGATTGACCGTCATCTTGAACTTCTTCCATTTTCTAATAATTGCACCAACAGTTGTTGCCTTCTCACCAAGCAGCTTGCCTATTGTCCTGTAGCCCATCCCAGCCTTGTGCAGGTCTACAATTTTATCCCTGATGTCCTTACACAGCTCTCTGGTCTTGGCCATTGTGGAGAGGTTGGAGTCTGTTTGATTGAGTGTGTGGACAGGTGTCTTTTATACAGGTAACGAGTTCAAACAGGTGCAGTTAATACAGGTAATGAGTGGAGAACAGGAGGGCTTCTTAAAGAAAAACTAACAGGTCTGTGAGAGCTGGAATTCTTACTGGTTGGTAGGTGATCAAATACTTATGTCATGCAATAAAATGCAAATTAATTACTTAAAAATCATACAATGAGATTTTCTGGATTTTTGTTTTAGATTCCGTCTCTCACAGTTGAAGTGTACCTATGATAAAAATTACAGACCTCTACATGCTTTGTAAGTAGGAAAACCTGCAAAATCGGCAGTGTATCAAATACTTGTTCTCCCCACTGTATCTCAGGACAAATTAGCTAGCTAGCTAGCTAAATGTCCATGAATGTTTCATGTGTTTCGACCTGTCCCTAATTAATATAGTTGGTTCAGAGTTCGTTTTGATATTTCAACCTGCGTGTCCTGATTTGCGTCTGGTGGGGATAGACAAACTCAACATGCGCACGCACGGAGCCGGATTGGTCATTTTCACAGAAATCTTGGCTGTTATACCTGTGGTCTTATATTGAGTGAAGTAGAGCACGCCGATGAAATCACATGAACAGACTTGTTGGGATCCCACAGGTGGCAGAAGCAGCTCAACAATAACATGGGGATCACTGCACTGTTATCATCCACTGATGGTCCTCAGACATCACCTCAGCACCTTCTCATAATGCCCTTTAAATAAACACACACTTGAGTCTGGGCCACTAACACCCCACGCCCTGGGAGGATCTGACCCGTGTTTACTTGGGATCAAAGCACACATGCATACACACACACAAGGGTGCTGACACAGTGTTTGTGTCCATTTTAGACTTCAGCCTTTTGAAGAGGTCTTCTCATATTTATTCTGCTGATTGATATAAAGCGTCCTAAATCATTTTTGTATGTTGGTTTTATTAGATCCATGCAGTATATAGTTACCAGAACTACAAGTGCATCATTTGTCTCTCAGACCCATCATTTGCCTGTTTATAGCCTTTTCATGAGTAACACCTACACACCACATTGGGTGGGCTTAACACATCCACTTCAACTGCACATTGACTAGTGTCTTCGACTTTCTTTACAAACATGAAGAAGCTCCAGAATCTTCACCCCTCATTGGCCCGTCTCTGGAGCCAAGTGGAGCCATCGTACATTCCCTACCTGTCCAGGCCTGCTAGCCCTCCAGTCACTCCTCTAAAGACATTCCTGCTGTGCGCTTCCTTCCACTGCAGTGGAGGAGTGAGAGTGCTCATTAACAGTTTAACTGTCTTCTCTTCTGCCCATGGCTGTTAAGAACGCTGAGCTGGCAATAGTTACAGCTGATAGTAATTTAATTTAAGGTACGAAGGGGAAATGCTGGGATGGTATTTGTTTTTTTGGGGCCTATTCGGTTTGTGTCCTCAGCTTCATGCTCTTGGGTCTGTAGTGTAGTGTACTAGACAAGCCCCCTAGGTTAGGTTTCACTCCTCTTATAGGCCCCCAGTGTTTAGATGGGGTGTGTCTGTTTCTATGCATCCGTGCATGTGCGTGTATATAACACTTAGGACAGTACTCCTCATGTACATAACTAGAAAGGCAACATAACATGACTCATGTGCATGTTGTAATGCATGTGTCATTTGCTGCAGGTGTAGTCAACTGTATTTGAGAAGTAGTACTTAGAGGAACTGGAAGTAGTAGTTAGAGGAACTTTATTGGTCAGAATTCCAGTTGGTATTTCACTCTTTCTTTCTAGGACTGTATGGTCCAGTGTATAGTGTCTCTAATTACTTAGCATATCACTGAGGATAAGTTGCAGGGAGCAGAAAACCACTATTCAAAGCAGTTCTTTGAGAGCAGTAAAGTGCTAACCAGAGCGTTTACACAGTGAAGATGCTGCAAGGTGATATAGTCTGACCAGTACAGAAACACCATTCAGTCTTCCCTCATAAGTCTAACCACAGATACAAACACATTGTGTGGCTTGCTGCAAATTCTGGGCTTGCAGGGGAATTGGTTATCATAAAGTGCAGTCCAATAAAAGTGTTTTGCATCACATTCAGAGGATGGATTGTTTGCTGGGGTAGGACTGAGTTCTAAGGGCTCATCCAAAATGGCACCCTATTCCCTTTATAGTGCTCTGCTTTTTCAAAAGTAGTGCACTATATAGGGAATAGGGTGCCGCTTGGGAGGAAGCCTTAGAGCTGGTTTAGTGCTTGTGGCTTAGTGTAGATGCATGAAATGCCTTAGTGCTATTTAAATCCAAGCCTTTGAGAAACATAATACCCCACTAAAACCTGAGGCCTTGGCACAAAGCTAGTAGAGTGAATTGAAGAAAATGGCAGAATTCTCTATTTTCCCTTTCGTAGAGAGTTATAGAGTACTCACAGGCGGTTGTCACTGTGGGCAGAAATGTCTTTGTTGCTGTTCTTGGCTGTTATACCTGGTGTCCATGACAACCACTTGTTCCTGTTGGTTCACCTGTAGCAGGTGATTGTATTGTTGGCGCTTGATACACTACATGGCCAAAAGTATGTGGATACCTGCTCGTCAAACATCTCATTCCAAAATCAAGAGCAGATAGTAAACAAAAGTGAAATAAACAATAAATATTAACAGTGAACATTACACTCAGATGTTCCAAAAGAATAAAGACATTTCAAATGTCTCTCTCTCTCCTTCACATTTTGTTACGTTACAGACTTATTCTAAAATTTATTTATTTTGAAATAAAAAATCCTCATCAACCTACACACAATACAAAAACAGGTTTTTAGAATTTGTTTGCAAATGTATCAAATATAAAAAATGGAAATATCACATTTACATAAGTATTCAGACCCTTTACTCAGTCACCTCCCTGACCAAGGCCCTTCTCCCCCGATTGCTGAGTTTGGCCGGGCAACCAGCTCTAGGAAGAGTCTTGGTGGTTCCAAACTTCTTCCATTTAAGAATGATGGAGGCCACTGTGTTCTTGGGGACCGTCAATGCTGCAGACATGTTTTTGTACCCTTACCCAGATCTGTGCCTCGACACAATCCTGTCTCGGAGCTCTACGGACAATTCCTTCGACCTGATGGCTTGGTTTTTGCTCTGACATGCACTGTCAACTGTGGGACCTTATATAGACAGATGTGTGCCTTTCCAAATCATGGCCAATCAATTGAATTTACCACAGGTGGACTCCAATCAAGTTGTAGAAACTTCTCAAGGATGATCAATGGAAACAGGATGCACCTGAGCTCAATTTCGAGTGTCATAGCAAAGGGTCTGAATACTTATGTAAATAAGGTATTTCTGTTTTTTATTTGTAATACATTTTCAAACATTTCTAAAAACCTGTTTTCGCGTTGTCATTAAGGGGTATTGTGTGTAGGAAAAAAATTATTTGATCCATTTTAGAATAAGGCTGTAATGTAACAAAATGTGGAAAAAGTCAAGGGGTATGAATACTTTCCGAATGCATACAGTACCAGTCAAAAGTTTGGACACCTACTCATTCAAGGGTTTTTCTTTATTTTTACTATTTTCTACATTGTAGAATAATAGTGAAGACATCAAAACTATGAAATGACACATATGGAATCATGTAGTAACCAAAAAAAGTGTTAAACAAATGAAAATATATTTTAGATTCTTCAAAGTAGCCACCCTTTGCCTTGATGACAGCTTTGCACACTCTTGGCATTCTCTCAACCAGCTTCACCTGGAATGGTTTTCCAACAATCTTGGCATTCCCACATACGCTGAGTACTTGATGGCTGATTTTCCTTCACTCTGCGGTCCAACTCATCCCAAACCATCTCAATTGGGTTGAGGTCGGGTGATTATGGAGGCCAGGTCATCTGATGCAGCACTCCATCACTATCCTTCTTGGTTTAATTGCCATTACACAGCCTGGAGGTGTGTTGGGTCATTGTCCTGCTGGAAAACAAATGATAGTCCCACTAAGCGCAAACCAGGTGGGATGGCTTATCACTGCAGAATGCTGTGGTAGCCATGCTTGTTAAGTGTGCCTTGAATTCTAAATAAATCACTGACAGTTTCAGCAGCAAAGCACCCCCACACCATCACACCACCTCCTCCATGCTTCACTGTGGGAACCACATATGCGGAGATCATCTGTTCACCTACTCTGCGTCTCACATAGACATGGCGGTTGGAACCTAAAATCTCAAATTTGGACTCCAGACCAAAGGACACAGTTCCACCGGTCTAATGTCCATTGCTCGTGTTTCTTGGCCCAAGCAGGTCTCTTCTTCTTATTGGTGTCCTTCAGTAGTGGTTTCTTTGCAGCAATTCGACCATGAAGGCCTGATTTCACGCAGTCTCCTCTGAACAGTTGATGTTGAGATGTGTCTGTTACTTGAACTCTGTGAAGCATTTATTTGGGCTGCAATTTCTGAGGCTGGTAACTCTATTGAACTTATCCTCTGCAGCAGAGGTAACTCTGGGTCTTACTTTCCTGTGGCGGTCCTCATGAGAGCGCTTGATGGCTTTTGCGACTGCACTTGAAGAAACTTCTTGAAGTTCTTGAAATGTTCCCTGTTGATTGACCTTCCATGTCTTTAAAGTAATGATGGACTGTCGTTTCTCTTTGCTTATTTGAGCTGTTCTTGCCCTGATATGGACTTGGTCTTTTACCAAATTGGGCTATCTTCTGTATAACCCCCCTACCTTGTCACAACACAACTGATTGGCTCAAACGCATTAAGAAGGAAAGAAATTCCACAAATTAACTTTTAAGAAGGCACACCTGTTAATTGAAATGCATGCCAGGTAACTACCTCATGAAGCTGGTTGAGAGAATGCCAAGAGAAAAACCCTGGAATGAGTAGGTGTGTCCAAACCTTTGACTGGTACTGTATTTATGTCGCAATATTTTACTATCGATTTATTTTATTTTCCCATCACTAACATATACACACAGTACCGCACTGACTCCCCCATGAATTGCTGTTTCAGCGTTGTCTCAATGAAGAGTTCGGTGTTTGACTAGTCACAAGCGACATGCACACACAGTTACGAGCTTGGCTTGAGTGAGTGACAGGTACATGATCAATGTCCACCTTCGTATCACTAACTGTAAGTCGCTCTGGTTAAGAGCGTCTGCTAAATGACTAAAATGTAAATGTAATGGATAAAGCCTGAGCTGGAATGTGACTCTAGCTGAGGCTGGCTAGCTTGATAAAGTCCTGAACATATCTAACTAGTGTCGTAGTTTACCCCTCTGGCCTGAGCACCACACCGCCTCATCACTGCTTTAACTCTTAGCAGACATGTTTAGCAATAGTAAACAGACTGATTGGGGCATCTTTTTGACATAGTGGGGTTTGTCTACCATAGTGCATATCCAGTGACTTGCAAAAGTATTCATCCCCCTTGGCATTTTTCCTATTTTGTTGGATTACAACCTGTAATTTTCAATGGATTTTTAGTTGGATTTCATGTAATGGACATACACAAAATAGTTGAAATTGGTGAAGTGAATTTGTTTCCAAAAATTCTAAAAAATAAATAATGGAAAAGTGGTGCGTGCATATGTATTCACCCCCTTTGCTATGAAGCCCCTAAATAAGATATGGTGCAACCAATTACCTTCAGAAGTCACATAATTTGTTAGATTGCACACAGGTGGACTTTATTTAAGTGTCACATGATCTCAGAATATATACACCTGTTTTGAAAGGCCCCAGAGTCTGCAACACCACTAAGCAAGGGGCACCACCAAGCAAGCGGCACCATGAATAATAATATAATAATATGCCATTTAGCAGACGCTTTTATCCAAAGCGACTTACAGTCATGCATGCATACATTTTTGTGTATGGGTGGTCCCGGGGATCGAACCCACTACCTTGGCGTTACAAGCGCCGTGCTCTACCAGCTGAGCTACAGAGGACCACAAGACCAAGGAGCTCTCCAAACAGGTCAGGGACAAAGTTGTGGAGAAGTACAGATCAGGGTTGGGTTATAAAAAAATATCCGAAACTTTGAACATCCCACGGAGCACCATTAAATCCATTATTAAAAAATTGAAAGAATATGGCACCACAACAAACCTGCCGAGAGAGGGCCGCCCAACAAAACTCACGGACCAGGCAAGGAGGGCATTATTCACAGAGATAACAAAGAGACCAAAGATAACCCTGAAGGAGCTGCAAAGCTCCACAGCGGAGATTGGAGTATCTGTCCATAGGACCACTTTAAGCCGTACACTCCTCAGAGCTGGGCTTTACAGAAGAGTGGCCAGAAAAAAGCCATTGCTTAAAGAAAAAAATAAGCAAACACGTTAGGTGTTCGCCAAAAGGCATGTGGGAGACTCCCCAAACATATGGAAGAAGGTACTCTGGTCAGATGAGACTAAAATTGAGCTTTTTGGCATCAAGGAAAACGCTATGTCTGGCGCAAACCCAATCCCTCTCATCACCCCGAGAACACCATCCCCACAGTGAAGCATGGTGGTGGCAGCATCATGCTGTAGGGATGTTTTTCATCGGCAGGGACTGGGAAATTGAATAAAGGGAAATTCTTGAGGGAAACCGGTTTCAGTCTTCCAGAGAATTGAGACTGGGACGGAGGTTCACCTTCCAGCAGGACAATGACCCTAAGCATACTGCTAAAGCAGCACTCAAGTGGTTTAAGGGGAAACATTTAAATGTCTTGGAATGGCCTAGTCAAAGCCCAGACCTCAAGCCATTTGAGAATTTGTGGTATGACTTAAGGATTGCTGTACACCAGCGGAAACCATCCAACTTGAAGGAGCTGGAGCAGTTCTGCCTTGAAGGATGGGCAAAAATCCCAGTGGCTAGATGTGCCAAGCTTATAGAGACATACCCCAAGATACTTGCAGCTGTAATTGCTGCAAAAGGTGGCTCTACAAAGTATTGACTTTTGGGGGGGTGAATAGTTATGCATGCTCAAGTTTTCTGTTTTTTTGTCTTATTTCTTGTTTGTTTCACAATAAAACATATTTTGCATCTTCAAAGTGGTAGGCATGTTGTGTAAATCAAATGATACAAACCCCCCCAAAATCCATTTTAATTCCAGGTTGTAAGGCAACAAAATAGGAAAAATGCCATGTTGGGTGAATACTTTCGAAAGCCACTGTACACACACACAGACTGGATGTGAAGTCCTGGGATCTGGCTGGGGTGGGACTCAGGAGTCACACCAACCACAGTAGTGCAGAGAGAGAGAGAGGGAAATGTCTCAAATAAAGAGACATTGGTAAATGCTACCACATGTTCTATTTTTACAAAACACACACACACACAGACACACACACACTTTCTCATGCCTGCTGCTACTCTGAGTCTGGCTGTAATCTGCTCCCTGATCTTGGTAGAAGTAAAGGTTTCCAACAAGCCTTATTGTGAATTTAAACATTATTCCCTTTTCCAGGGTATTGCCTCCAAGCACTAAGATATGCTTCCCATGTGTGGGTGTTAATGTGTGTTGATATATATACAGTTTATTAGGTACACCACCCCGTTCACACATGGTTAGCTCCTACGGACAGTGAGTCACGTGGCCGTGGCTTGCTATATAAAGCAGGCAGACGGGCATCGAGGCATTCCGTTACTGTTCGATTGAATGTTAGAATGGGCAAAACGAGTGACCTTAGTGACTTTGAGCGTATATACATGTATTGTAGCTTAGTAAAAGTTCACACTGCTCCACATGTCTCAAGGGGAACATGGAATGAGAAATTGTTATTTTTATGAAGAAGGGAAATCATAGCAATCCTGTTTTAAAAGGGGTCCGTCCCTCTTTATCCCTAGTGACTCATTTTTCTTGCTGTGCGTCCGAAGTGACGCTCTACTCCCTATATAGTGCACTACTTTTGAGTGCACTATATAGGGAAGTACACTATATGTAGGGAATAGGGTGCCATTTGGGATGCAGACGTGGCCAGCTGACCTGCATGTCCATTGTGTTCTCATGAGTGCCAATGCCAAGACAAACTAGCCCTGTTTCACCCTCACCCATCAGCCCAGAGTTGGCACAGCGGGCATGGGGGTAGAGAGAGGGCTTCCTGTCTGTCTGTCTGCCCCTCCCCCAACCTTCTCCCTTATTTCCTCTTTGTCAAACCCACAGCCAAAGCATGCGGGATAGACACACACATGAGCACACATATACACACACACACACATTTGCGCATGACTAGACTACATCACAGACACACTCAAGTGGGTCTTTCCTGTACGCTTGATTCTTGTGGAGTCATGAGGTGATATGTGATTCTGTTATGTAAGAGAGCATTTTTCCCCAAACATTTCCATTTAGCAGGGGTCTCCTCTACATCCAGTCCTTTCTCAGTTGGTTGCTTGACTTCTACTAAGCTGAGAGCCATCCTCTACTGATTGTGTGGAGGGTTGTAGTAGTTAGGTCGCACATGTTCATTGTTGCAATCAATGGCTCCTCACCTGTCTGTTGTTTACCTGTAATAGTGATTTGTATGCACATGTGGGCACATTGTGTATTCTTTGTATGCATGCTGTGAAGCTCTGTCCCATCCATCCATTCATATAGCAGGCAGAGGCAGGCACATCTGCTTGCTTGCTATTCAGTTAATGTCCATACCTCTCAACACACTCCCTACTAGACAGTGTTTCAGTACAGAGACCCTGAGAGAAACAGATTTCAGCCTTATTTCAGGATCCCCTGACCTTGAATGCTGGTGTATTTTCACCACATTTTACAAACCCACATGATGAGTGATGACTTCCTGAAAGCGAAACAGCCGTGTGTGTGTGTGTGTGTAACAATTATTGTGGGACAAGAATAGTAAACAAACAAACATTTGACCAACTGGGGACATTTTGTTGGTCCCCACAAGGTCAAATGCTATTTCTAGGGGGTTTAGGGTTAAGGTTAGATTTAGGGTTAGTGTTAGGAGGTAGGGTTAGAGTTAAGGTTAGGTTTTTGGGTTAAGGTTAAGGTTAAGGTTAGGGTAAGAGTATCGGTTAGGGTTACGGGTTCGGGAAAATAGGATTTTGAATGGGACTGAATTGTGTGTCCCCACAAGGTTAGCTGTACAAGACTGTGTGTTGACTCCTCTTCAGCTGTCTACCATTGTCCCTGCTGCTCCTGGGAGGGGCTGTAACCATAGTAACCACACCTTCTCTGTCACTTCCTGTTTTGGGCATGACTCCGCTGCCTGACGAGGGCTGTGGTTCCTGTGTTGTCCCACAGTCAAGTCACTATTATTAACGAATAGCCACTGTGGTAGAACATGGCTGGTTTATGTAGGGCCAAGAGGTCATTGATAATGTTCTAGCAATTTCCTTGAGCAACCGAAAAGGGTGTTTTGAAAAGCCATGTAAAAGCTTGAGAATATATTTTTTTAATTGTTCTATCACCTGAACAGTTTGATAGCTGGTCGCTCAGTACAGTTGACGCCTGTTTTGTATCTTCCAAACAAACTGTCTGTATCTCTCAGGGCCTTCCCAAATGGCACCCTATTCCCTATATAGTGCTCTACTTATGACTAGAGCCTTATGGGACCTGGTCAGAAACGGTGCACTATATAGGGAATAGGGTGCCATTTGAGACTCAACCTCAGTGTTCATACTAAAACATTTCAAACATCACCTCCACCACAGACGCTCCAGCCTATCGTAACTGTGCTCTCGCCTGCCCCCTCCAGGTCTGTCAGAGGAGTGCAGGGTGCAGACCCCTGCCTTCACGGATGCAGTGCGGCTCTACAAGCAGGCTCAGGGACACTACGGCACCTGGGACATGATGTGTGGAGGGCCACCACAGGTGAGAGGAACATTATGGAGCTGGCTCTACCTCTTGAGGATTTTGTTACATTTAGTCAACCTCATTTAATTTGTATTCTGAATAAGTGATGCTAACACCTTACAGTACTTACAGCAGGTTTGTTGAGTCCCGGCCTTAGCTAAACCTCTTGAGTGGTCAGTGTCCATGATGGATGTCAGTCAGGCAGCTGGTGTGTCTGTTTGTTGAGGATTTGTTGACTGTTTCTCTGAGAGTACAGATGGAAGGAGGAATTGGACTCTCCTCCTGGCAAAATGTAAGGTTACTTGCGTAAACTCAGTTCTCTGATATTATGAGTTAGATACTGTATCTCACATGAGGGATTCACCAGAATCTCATAAGCTCAAAGAACCAATCACACAAATCTGTCGGAGAAGGACAGGTCGAGTGACGAATGAGGTGAGCCCCTCCCCTCATACTAAAGAGCCACTCACCCGTCATTTTCGAGCATGCCGAACTTCCTCACACTCTTGTGAGTAGGGGAATACGGTGAGATATCTCACTCATAATATCAGAGAACTGGCGTTAACTTAAGGTTACTTGTTTATCTTTCCATTATTAGTTTCAATATCTCTGGCCAACTCCCGTATCGCAACATGCTCTCCGAAGCCAAAACATATCAACCCTCAGAGGCCCCGACACTAAGGACCGTATGCGTCACTGCACATTCTTTGGCATCTAGCCAGTAGAACCTCCTAAAGGTATGAGGGGACGCCCAACAAGCTGCATCACAATTCTCCTGCAAGGAGATGCCCTTAAACAGCGCCCAAGAAGTCACCATACCTCTGGTGGAGTGAGCCCTAAGGCCTTCCGGAGGCTGTAACGCTTTACTATTATAGGCCAATATAATACACTGCTCAAAAAAATAAAGGGAACACTTAAACAACACATCCTAGATCTGAATGAATGAAATAATCTTATTAAATACTTTTTTCTTTACATAGTTGAATGTGCTGACAACAAAATCACACAAAAATTATCAATGGAAATCAAATTTATCAACCCATGGAGGTCTGGATTTGGAGTCACCCTCAAAATTAAAATGGAAAACCACACTACAGGCTGATCCAACTTTGATGTAATGTCCTTAAAACAAGTCAAAATGAGGCTCAGTAGTGTGTGTGGCCTCCACGTGCCTGTATGACCTCCCTACAACGCCTGGGCATGCTCCTGATGAGGTGGCGGATGGTCTCCTGAGGGATCTCCTCCCAGACCTGGACTAAAGCATCCGCCAACTCCTGAACAGTCTGGTGCAACGTGGCGTTGGTGGATGGAGCGAGACATGATGTCCCAGATGTGCTCAATTGGATTCAGGTCTGGGGAACGGGCGGGCCAATCCATAGCATCAATGCCTTCCTCTTGCAGGAACTGCTGACACACTCCAGCCACATGAGGTCTAGCATTGTCTTGCATTAGGAGGAACCCAGGGCCAACCGCACCAGCATATGGTCTCACAAGGGGTCTGAGGATCTCATCTCGGTACCTAATGGCAGTCAGGCTACCTCTGGCGAGCACATGGAGGGCTGTGCGGCCCACCAAAGAAATGCCACCCCACACCATGACTGACCCACCGCCAAACCGGTCATGCTGGAGGATGTTGCAGGCAGCAGAACGTTCTCCACAGCGTCTCCAGACTGTCACGTCTGTCACATGTGCTCAGTGTGAACCTGCTTTCATCTGTGAAGAGCACAGGGCGCCAGTGGCGAATTTGCCAATCTTGGTGTTCTCTGGCAAATGCCAAACGTCCTGCATGGTGTTGGGCTGTAAGCACAACCCCCACCTGTGGACGTCGGGCCCTCATACCACCCTCATGGAGTCTGTTTCTGACCGTTTGAGCAGACACATGCACATTTGTGGCCTGCTGGAGGTCATTTTGCAGGGCTCTGGCAGTGCTCCTCCTTGCACCAAGGCGGAGGTAGCGGTCCTGCTGCTGGGTTGTTGCCCTCCTACGGCCTCCTCCACGTCTCCTGATGTACTGGCCTGTCTCCTAGTAGCGCCTCCATGCTCTGGACACTACGCTGACAGACACAGCAAACATTCTTGCCACAGCTCGCATTGATGTGCCATCCTGGATGAGCTGCACTACCTGAGCCACTTGTGTGGGTTGTAGACTCCGTCTCATGCTACCACTAGAGTGAAAGCACCTCCAGCATTCAAAAGTGACCAAAACATCAGCCAGGAGGCATAGGAACTGAGAAGTGGTCTGTGGTCACCACCTGCAGAACCACTTCTTTATTGGGGGTGTCTTGCTAATTGCCTATAATTTCCACCTGTTGTCTATTCCATTTGCACAACAGCATGTGAAATGTATTGTCAATCAGTGTTGCTTCCTAAGTGGACAGTTTGATTTCACAGAAGTGTGATTGACTTGGAGTTACATTGTGTTGTTTAAGTGTTCCCTTTATTTTTTTGAGCAGTGTAGCTTCCATCATTCAATGTGATAACCGTTGACGAGAGACGGGCCTCCCCTTGCAGGGAGGCGCCCATGACAGAGTTGGTTGCTCTTGCGCAAAGCTCTCGTTCTATCTGCGCATACTGGACAAAAATGGTGGAGCCGCTTATCTTCTGTAGAAGGGAAAGGCGGCAGGTGGAAAGCCACAAGGTCTAATGGCGAGACAATTGTAATTGCCGCTGACCTTAGGCATAAAGGCAGGGTTGGGAAACAAGGGAACCTTGGAAAAGCCCCGTGCCAATGGTAGGCATGAATCTCTCACTTGCTTGGCGGATATAAGGGTGACCAGTAAAGCAATCTTATTTTTTTATTTTATTTTCCACCCGCCGCCTTTGTCTCATCGCTGCAACTCCCCAACGGGCTCGGGAGGCAAAGGTCAAGTCATGCGTCATCTGAAACCTGACCCGCCAAACCGCGCTTCTTAACACCTGCCTGCTTAACCCGGAAGCCAGCCTCACCAATGTGTCGGAGGAAACACTGTTCACCTGACGATCGAGGTCAGCCTGCAGGCGCCCGGCCCACCACAAGGAGTCGCTAGAGCGCAATGAGCCAAGTAAAGCCCCCCCGGCCAAACCCTCCCCTAACCCGGACGATGCTGGGCCAATTGTGCGCCGCCCTATGGGACTCCGATCACGGTCAGTTGTGATACAGCCCGGGAACGAACGCCTCTAGCACTGCGATGCAGTGGCTTAGACCGCTGCGCCACTCGGAAGCCCCAGTAAAGCAGTCTTAAAGGAGAGATATTTCATCCCCACGCTTTCCAGCGGCTCAAAAGGCTGCTGTGAAATGGCCTCGAGCACAATAGACAAATCCCATGACGGGACTAAAGGCTTGGGAACTGGCCGTAAGCGACACGCCCCCTCCATGAAACGCAATAACAAGGGGTGTTTCCCCACCGTGTTATTGTCGAAGCCTATATGACAGGCCGAGATAGCGGCTAGATAGACCTTAACAGTGGAGAAAGCGTTCCCTCTGTTCAAAAGGTCCTGAAGCATAAAAATACAGAGCATTGGTCATGAATGATCTGCTTCTGGTCACAAAATGCACCACTTGTTTCCATCACACTTCTTCTCAAAAACGCACCACTTGTTTCCATACAGTGGCTGTGTAGAAGGAGCCCTAGCACTCTGGATCGTCTCAATGACTCTGAGAGGCAGGCCTGTCACATCCAAATTTAACCTCTCACGGGCCAGGCCCAGAGGACCATGGTGTCCGGGTAAGGTTGGAAAATTTGCTTGGGTCAGCAGGTCCCTGCATAATGGCAGTTGCCAGGGCTCGACGTACAGCAGGAAAATGAGCTCCACTATCCAGAGCTTGCTTGGCCATTGAGGGGCTACCAAGTTGAGGGATGAGCCTTCTTCCCTCACTCTAGCTAGATTGGGGAGTTTGAGGCTGAGGAGAGGAAAAGCGTAAAGCAACACCCTCTGCCAAGGGTGTGGCCAGCATATCCGAGTGGTGTCTCCAGCTACTGCGGAGAATAGCGGGTAGTGCACGTTTTCGTGCGATGCGAAGAGATCTACGGATGCTTGACCGTATCTCTCCCAGATCTGTTTCACCACTTGGGTATTTGGTATTTGTGTTGTTGGTATTTTATTAGGATCCCCATTAGCTGTTGCGATAGCAGCAGCTTCTCTTCTTGGGGTCCACATAAAACATGAAACATGACATAATACAGAACATTAGTAAACTAGAACAGCTCAAGGACAGAACTACTGAAATGTAAAAATATAAAAATATAACAAAGGTTCTGTACTGACTCAATACTGAGAAGAAAAATCACACAGACCTATTCTAAGCCTACATTTATCATTTATTTTCATTTATTACATTTACATTCAGTAGCATCTATCAGTACATACACATAAAATATTTAGGTCAAATAGGTTTAAAGCCAGGTTTGCTGTTCACTTGAGCAATATGAGATGTAAGAGTTCCATGCAATTGTGGCTCTATATAAGACTGTACATTTCCTTGAATTCGTTCTGGATTTGGGGACTGTGAAAAGTTGGTGGCATGTCTGGTGGGGTAAGTGTGTCAGTGCTGTATGTAAGTTAACTATGCAAACAATTAGGAATTTTCCACACATTAATGTTTCTTATACACTAAAAAAAATATAAACGCAACATGTAAAGTGTTGGTCCCTTGTTTTATGAGCTGAAATAAAAGATCCCAGAAATGTTCCATATGCACAAAAAGCTTATTTCTCTCAAATGTTTTGCACAAATTTGTTTACATCCCTGTTAGTAAGCATTTCTCCTATGCCAAGATAATCCATCCACCTGACAGGTGTGGCATATCAAGAAGCTGATTAAACAGCATGATCATTACACAGGTGCACCTTGTGCTGGGGACAATAAAATGCCACTCTAAAATGTGAAGTTTTGTCAATTGTGTGCAATTGGCATGCTGACTGCAGGAATGTCCACCAGAGCTGTTGCCAGAGAATTGAATGTTCACTTTTCGACCATAAGCTGCCTCCAATGTCGTTTTAGAGAATTTGGCAGTACGTCCAACCGACCTCACAACCGCAGACCACGTGTATGGTATCAAGTGGGCGAGCGGTTTGCTGATGTCACTGTTGTGAACAGAGTGCCCCATGGTGGCGGGGGTTATGGTATGGGCAGGCATAATCTACAGACAACAACCACAATCGCATTTTATCGATGGCAATTTGAATGCACAGCAATACCATGACGAGACCCATTGTCATGCCATTCATCTGCCGCCATCACCTCATGTTTCAGCATGATAATGCACTGCCCCATGTCGCAAGGATCTGTACACAATTCCTGGAAGCTGAAAATGTCCCAGTTCTTCAATGGCCTGCATACTCACCAGACATGTCACCCATTGAGCATGTTTGGGATGCTCTGGATTGACGTGTATGACAGCGTGTTCCAGTTCCTTCAAATATCCAGCAACTTGGCACAGTCATTGAAGAGGAGTGAGACAACATTCCACAGGCCACAATCAAAAGCCTGATCAACTTTATGCGAAGGAGATGTGTCGCACTGCATGAGGCAAATGGTCACACCAGATACTGACTTCTCTCCTTCAGGCCATTCATCACCTTTCGGATCCGAATCCGAGCATTGTCTGGGATATGGTTGTGTTCTCCAGATAACTTGGAGATAACCCCATCAGTGAGGGTTATGCGACGTCTGCTTTCGAAAGCATTATATTCGGTGCACTTCCAGAAGGACTTATTTGCCGTCTGTCGTTCCCGTCTGTAGGTGTAGCCTTCATGCTCCAGGATATTTTTTCCATGCACAGAGGGGATACGTTTGGGTTCCATTGCTTGTTCTGACCTCCTCTAAGAATAATGAATGCTGAGGATAGCAGAGCAAGATCTTTTTAAGCAGAATATTTGGATTATTAGCATATGAATGACTTGCAATTCGATTGCTGGACTATCGAAGCCATCCATCCAACCCATTTATTCAGATCCGGCAGTTCAAAGAGGATAGTTTCAAAGGTAATCAATTGGGCCTAGTTTACTGTTCATTAGCAGCGTACTTTAGTTTTTGTGCCTATTATTATTTTACATTTAAGTATGACCTAAAACTAGAACAGTCTTGGGAGTTCCTTGTATTAATGGCAGTGTTGTTTGCCTATCAATATAATAAGCGTTTATCTGTGAAATTAGACATTGAACTTAAACCCTGTTTCAACAATCATCAGCTATTTCAGATAAAAAAAATTCAGAATGACAGTAAAGTGAACAGCTGTGGTGATAGCAAGCAAAGTTTTTCTAGAATGTTTTGATGTCTCACATGTCAGGAAAAGGATTGTCCAAACTATACAGGCTACAAATATAGGCCTAAAGCATTTTTAAAACCGGTTCAAAATCTACAAATAGTTATTTCCACGTAATACATTTTATTCAATGGCTTTACAGTGGCTTGCGAAAGTATTCACCCCCTCTTGGCATTTTACCTATTTTGTTGCCTTACAACCTGGAATTAAAATTGATTTTTGGGGGGTTTGTATCATTTGATTTACACAACATGCCTATCACTTTGAAGATGCAAAATATTTTTTGGGGTGAAACAAACAAGAAGTAAGACAAAAAAACAGAACTTGAGCGTGCATAACACTTCACTGGGATTTTTGCCCATTCTTCAAGGCAAAACTGCTCCAGCTCCTTCAAGTTGGATGGGTTCTGCTGGTGTACAGCAATCTTTAAGTCATACCACAGATTTTCAATTGGATTGAGGTCTGGGCTTTGACTAGGCCATTCCAAGACATTTAAATGTTTCCCCTTAAATCACTTGAGTGTTGCTTTAGCAGTATGCTTAGGGTCATTGTCCTGCTGGAAGGTGAACCTCCGTCCCAGTCTCAAATCTCTGGAAGACTGAAACCGGTTTCCCTCAAGAATTTCCCTGTATTTAGCGCCATCCATCATTCCTTCAATTCTGACCAGTTTCCCAGTCCCTGCCGATGAAAAACATCCCCACAGCATGATGTGATGCTGCCACCACCATGCTTCACTGTGGGGATGGTGTTCTCGGGGTGATGAGAGGTGCTGGGTTGATGGCCAAAAAGCTCAATTTTAGTCTCATCTGACAAGAGTACCTTCTTCCATAGGTTTGGGGAGTCTCCCACATGCCTTTTGGCGAACACCAAACGTGTTTGATAATTTTTTTCTTTAAGCAATGGCTGTTTTCTGGCCACTCTTCCGTAAAGCCCAGCTCTGTGGGGTGTACGGCTTAAAGTGGTCCTATGGACAGATACTCCAATCTCTGCTGTGGAGCTTTGCAGCTCCTTCAGGGTTTTCTTTGGTCTCTTTGTTGCCTCTGATTAATGCCCTCCTTGCCTGGTCTGTGGGTTTTGGTGGGCCATATTCTTTCCATTTTTTAATAATGGATTTAATTGTGCTCCGTGGGATGTTCAAAGTTTCTGATATTTTTTTATAACCCAACCCTGATCTGTACTTCTCTACAACTTTGTCCCTGACCTGTTTGGAGAGCTCCTTGGTCTTCATGGTGCCGCTTGCTTGGTGGTGCCCCTTCCTTAGTGGTGTTGCAGACTCTGGGGCCGTTCAGAACAGGTGTATGTATACTGAGATCATGTGACACTTAGATTGCACACAGGTGGACTTTATTTAACTAATTATGTGACTTCTGAAGGTAATTGGTTGCACCAGATCTTATTTAGGGGCTTCACAGCAAAGGGGGGGAATACATATGCACGCACCACTTTTCAATTATTTATTTTTTAGAATGTTTTGAAACAAGTAATGTTTTTTATTTCACTTCACCAATTTGGACTATTTTGTGTATGTCCATTACATGAAATCCAAATAAAAATCAATTTAAATTACAGGTTGTAATGCAACAAAACAGGAAAAACAACAAGGGGGATGAATACTTTTGCAAGGCACTGTACCTGTGTCCTAGCCAGCCAGGGTAGGGCAGCACTTTACAACATTCAAATGTTATAGTATTGTGAATCTGTCATGCATATTTTTTTTTTGAAAATGGGAACAATGGGCGAGATGGACAAATACTGATTTCAAAACAAAGTCGACTACATTCTCATATTATCAAGACATGAAGTGAGTATAAAAATAGTTTTAAAAGATGCCTTAAAGTTGAACTCGGATAGATCTTTAGTATAGTAACCTATACAGTCAACTCAAAATATGGTATTAGCAGGAAAATCCCTACAATGGACACATGACTGTCGAACGTTGCTTGCGTGTGTCCTTGCCTAATATGATTGCCCCGCATGGACATGGATGTGCTGGGGTACTTGCTCAGTACTCCTTGGGCTGAGATAGCAGGCTCCATGGCTCCAAAAAACAGCTAATCTGAGATCAAAGCGAAACGTAACTAGCGTTCGCCACGTGGGCTAATAGCCTAGCTAGTTAGCACAGTGCTAGCCTGAGAAGCTAATCCGTTAACAATGTGAGCGTCGCTAGTATTCGCTTCGTGGGCTAGTAGCCTAGCTAGTTAGCGCTACTTTCCTTTAGCTAACATTGTGCTATGTTAGTCTTGCAATGAACAAAAGCGTGGCTCTCGACTGATAAGCAGTGACGCTAGTACGGTCGGTCTAGTCAACGCTGCACGGTAGTGGGTTGAGCTAAATGAGAGCGAGCTAGTAAATCTACCCTTCCAGGTAGAAAAAACAGTTGTTAGGATAGCTAGCCTTGTGGCAAGCTAGCCAGGTTAGCTAAGCCTTGCAGCTAAGCTAGCCACGTCTCAGTAGCTAGCTGTGTGACGCTAGCCAATACAGGAGACAAAGGGAAGAAAAATCGCAAAAGCTCATTCTTATCCGACGCAAATATTTTCCTTTCGGTAAAGTCACCCAAGTCTCCGACAGACGTGTGTGATTTGGTTCTTCGAGCTTATGAGAATCTGGTGAATCCCTCATGTGCGATATCAAAACGAATAATTGAAAGAGAACAGTGTAGAGCACCTCTTGTGCCTCACCCCCTCCCACTGTCACAGTTTGGTCAGACCCCTGCTCATCTGGGTGGGGTCTCCTCTGAAAGAGACTTTTTCAAATTCCCCCTCTCTCTGTTACTTACCCCTGCTTGGGTAGGAACAGTCCCCTAATCAGGCTCAGGTGTGGCCCTGCCTGGGTGGCCTTCCTTTCAAATAGTCTGGGTTCTTTCTCACTAGCTCCATTTCACTCATTGTCCTCCCGATTCTCATAAACACAGATGAAGGGAAAGATGGCTTTTCAGAGCTCTCTCCCTCTCTTCCCTCTGTCTTTGTAGATCTGTTTGTGGGACTGGGAATGGTGTTTCTGCTTGGTGTAAAGGTAGCAGTAGGGACTAAGGCTTTGTTTACACATGCAGCCCAATTATGATTTTTTTCCACTAATTGGTCTTTTGACCAATCAGACCAGTTCTGAAAAATATCTAATGTGAAAAGATCTGATGTGCTTGGTCAAAAGACCAATTAGTGGAAAAAATATCAGAATTTGGCTGCCTGTGTAAACGCAGCCTAAGTGGTGTCATGCCCTGAATCACATCGCTCTGGGTGCACCTAATTCCTACGGGCCCTGGTCAAAAGTATTGCACTGTAAATGGAATAGGGTGCCATTTGGGACACAGACACTGTTACTCTGAAGTCCTGAAGTGATCTGACTTACCCAGTAAGACAGTAGGCCCGCATCTGAAATGGCACCCTATTCCCTATATAGTGCACCCTATGCGGACCCTGGTCAAAAGTAGTGCACTGTATAAGGAATAGGGTGCTATTCAGATGGGCACCATATGTAATAACAGCTGTCCTGGAAGGAGTAGTAGTGTGTTTCTAGCCTTCATAGACTAGGTAGAGTTTGCCCAGAGAATCACAGGCCTCCTAAAGCATGTACCTCACCAACCACACAGTAGGCTTCTATGAAAGTCTAGAGACAAGGAAAAAAACGTCAGAATGTCATGTAGCTAGCCGCTGTGTTCAGCTCCAATATGCTGCCTGGACCGCATTGAGATGATTATTCAAGTATGTCTAAAGCAGAGAGGGCCAAGTCGAGCCCTGGTCCAAGTATATTAAATCATATTCAAACTTGAGTTATGGTTTTATATTCTGCAGCCAAGGCTACTGCACATTTAGATGGATACTGACTGAAATGCTGTGTTTATTATTAATATCTTATACCCAGAATTATTTTCCATTTACTATTATTTACTCTTGGGAGAGCTGTGTATTGTGCTCAATGTCATTACACAGATCAAGCCGCAGGCAATGTCAAGGTATGGCAGTTTTAAAGTCTCCTCCTAGCCGACTTGTTGGCAGCTTTGAGTGCCCCATCCTGTATCCCTGTTGCCCTCTTTAGAGATGGATTTCCTCAGAACTATCATCATGCCAAGCTTGTTTGTTTTCAGTTTCTCTTATGATTTCACTTGAACTCTGGCTTGTGTGTGTTTTATCCATAGATTTGGTCATCCCCATGTGAATGAACCAACAGTGTGTTTAGAATGATCACTAGCCGTCAGGTGACATTTTTGAGTGTTTAGTCTAGGGTCGTATTCATTAGGCTACGTGGTAGCAAAACGTTTTGCAATGGAAAAACAAAATGAGTATTTTTTTGGTAGTCCCACCCTGTTTGTCTTCTTTCTTCCGTTTTAGTTCCTAATGAATGAATCCCAGTTGAGACTTATTGGAGGAGCTTTGGGGAGGTAAATAAAGAGTTATTGAGCACAGAGAGATGTTTGTCAGAGTGTGTGCATGGGCTGGGTCCTGGGTAGGGGCAGTAACCACCTTTCCTGTCTCCCTCCGGCTAGTTTCAATCGCCCCCAGTGTATCTACACACACGCAACACAGGATAAGGGGGCCATAGGCCAGTGTTTGTGCTGCAGGGCGGGGGCTGCTTGCTTGTTTTTCTTAGGGTTCAGGATCATTTTGGCCTACACCTGTGACAACCCCTCCCACATATGTTGGCATAGAAATGAAAGCCGACTATGGGGGCATTTATTGGCAGTTGTTGCCAGTGAAATGTATGCTGGAATATGTTTTGAATATACCCCCATGTGATTCTGACTAAGAACCGAGAGCAACTAGACGGGTGAGGTGTACTATTAGTACAGTACTGTCTAGTACTCCCTTTCTTCGATAATTTCTTCTATCAAACAAGAACATGATCCAACAATACAAGAGAATCTCTTTAAATGGCAATTCAAGTGAGTGACTGTGTATGATGGGTTGGGTTGGAGGAGGGGTGGACTGAGGCGTGTGTGTTCAGTGTTTGAGTGCTTGCCTTTAAATGTTTGCTGGATGCACTGCAGATAAAAAGCAGGCTAGTGTGCGTGTGTGCCTGTTGGTACCTTATAATGCAGGCCCACTAATGAGCATAGGGAAATGGAGAACTGGCCCTCTGACAAACCCAATCCCAGCAGATTTATGTGTGTTTGGAGTGTGAGTATTTTACTGCATGTTAGGGAGAAAATAGTCTCATGACATTCTGGTTCTGGGTGAGAGATTAGGGAGTAAAATAACATAATACTGTATATGAATACATTAACATTTACATTTTCGTCATTTAGCAGACGCTCTTATCCAGAGCGACATACAAATTGGTGCATTCACCTTATGATAGCAAGTGGGACAACCACTTTACACATTTTTTTTTTGGGGGGGTGTGGGGTAAGGGGGGGGTAGAAGGATTACTTTATCCTATCCCAGGTATTCCTTAAAGAGGTAGGGTTTCAAGTGTCTCCGGAAGGTGGTGAGTGACTCCGCTGTCCTGGCGTCGTGAGGGAGCTTGTTCCACCATTGGGATGAATACATACGATATTACATTACTTAATTAATTAATGCAGAATTAATGGATTAATTAATTAATTACACATGATATTACAGTTATCATAGTGATCAAACTAAATCTTTTCTCAGAGACTCTGACCTCAATGTTTCTTTAAGGTTAACCCTGGATGGATGTTGTGTTATACAGTGCCTTCGGAAAGTATTCAGACCCATTGACTTTTTCCACATTTTGTTACGTTACAGCCTTATTCTAAAATATATATTTTTTCTCAGCAATCTACACACAATACCCCATAATAACAAAGCAAAAACAGGTTTTTAGAATTTGTTGCAAATGTATTACAAATACAAAACTGATATAACATTTAAATAAGTATTCAGACCCTTTACTCAGTACTTTGTTGAAGCACCTTTGGCAGCAATTACAGCCTCAAGTCTTCTACGGTATGACGATACAAGCTTGGCACACCTGTATTTGGGGAGTTTCTCCAATTCTTCTCTGCAGATCCTCTCAAGCTCTGTCAGTTTGGATGGGGAGCGTCACTGCACAGCTATTTTCAGATGTTCGATCGGGTTTGAGTCCGGACTCTGGCTGGGCCACTCAAGGACTTTCAAAGACTTGTCCCAAAGCTACACCTGCGTTGGCTTGGCTGTGTGCTTAGGGTTGTTGTCGTGTTTGAAGGTCAACCTTCACCCCAGTCTGAGGTCCTGAGTGCTCTGGGGCAGGTTTTCATCAAGGATCTCTCTGTACTTCACTCCGTTCATCTTTCCCTCGATCCTGACTAGTCTCCCAGTCCCTGCCGCTGAAAAACATCCCCTCAGCATGATGCTGCCACCACCATGCTTCACCGTAGGGATGGTGCAGGTTCCCTCCAGACGTGATGCTTGGCATTCAGGCCAAAGTGTTAAATCTCTATTTCATCAGACCAGAGAATCTTGTTTCTTATGGTCTGACAATCCTTTAGGTGCCTTTTGGCAAACTCCATGCAGGCTGTCGTGCCTTTGACTGAGAAGTCGCTTCCATCTGGCCACTATACCGTAAAGCCCAGATTGGTGGATTGCTGCAGAGACGGTTGTCCTTCTGGAAGGTTCTCCCATCTCCACAGAGGAACTCTGGAGCTCTGTCAGAGTGACCATCGGGTTCTTGGTCACCTCCCTGACCAAGGCCCTTCTCCCCCGATTGCTCAGTTTGGCTGGGCGGCCAGCTCTAGGAAGAATGATGGAGGCCACTGTGTTCTTGGGGACCTTCAATGCTGCAGAAATGTTTTTGTACCCTTCCCCAGATCTGTGCCTCGACACAATCCTGTCTCGGAGCTCTATGGATAATTCCTTCGACGTCATGGCTTGGTTTTTGGTCTGATATGCACTGTCAACTGTGGGACCTTTATATAGACAGGTGTGTGCCTTTCCAAATCATGTTCAATCAATTGAATTTACCACAGGTGGACTCCAATCAAATTGTAGAAACATCTCAAGGATGATCAATGGAAACAGGATGCACCTGAGCTCAATTTTGAGTCTCATAGCAAAGGGTCTGAATACTTATGTAAATAAGGTATTTCTGTTTTTTATTTGTAATAAAACCTGTTTTCACTTTGTCATTATGGGATATTGTGTGTCGATATATATATATATATATATATATATATATATATATATATATATATAGATATATACAGTGAGGGAAAAAAGTATTTCATCCCCTGCTGATTTTGTACGTTTGCCCACTGACAAAGAAATGATCAGTCTATAATTTTAATGGTAGGTTTATTTGAACAGTGAGAGACAGAATAACAACAAAAAAATACAGAAAAACGCATGTCAAAAATGTTATAAATTGATTTGCATTTTAATGAGGGAAATAAGTATTTGACCCCATCTCCCAGGTCTCTTTTATACAGGTAACGAGCTGAGATTAGGAGCACACTCTTAAAGGGAGTGCTCCTAATCTGTTTGTTACCTGTATAAAAGAGACCTGTCCACAGAAGCAATCAATCAATCAGATTCCAAACTCTCCACCATGGCCAAGACCAAAGAGCTCTCCAAGGATGTCAGGGACAAGATTGTAGACCTACACAAGGCTGGAATGGGCTACAAGACCATCGCCAAGCAGCTTGGTGAGAAGGTGACAACAGTTGGTGCGATTTATTCGCAAATGGAAGAAACACAAAATAACTGTCAATCTCCCTCGGCCTGGGGCTCCATGCAAGATCTCACCTCGTGGAGTTGCAATGATCATGAGAACGGTGAGGAAACAGCCCAGAACTACACGGGAGGATCTTGTCAATGATCTCAAGGCAGCTGGGACCATAGTCACCAAGAAAACAATTGGTAACACACTACGCCGTGAAGGACTGAAATCCTGCAGCGCCCGCAAGGTCCCCCTGCTCAAGAAAGCACATATACATGCCGTCTGAAGATTGCCAATGAACATCTGAATGATTCAGAGGAGAACTGGGTGAAAGTGTTGTGGTCAGATGAGACCAAAATCGAGCTCTTTGGCATCAACTCAACTCGCCGTGTTTGGAGGAGGAGGAATACTGCCTATGACCCCAAGAACACCACCTCCACCGTCAAACATGGAGGTGGAAACATTATGCTTTGGGTGTGTTTTTATGCTAAGGGGACAGGACAACTACACCGCATCAAAGGGATGATGGACGGGGCCATGTACTGTCAAATCTTGGGTGAGAACCTACTTCCCTCAGCCAGGGCATTGAAAATGGGTCGTGGATGGGTATTCCAGCATGACAATGACCCAAAACACACAGCCAAGGCAACAAAGGAGTGGCTCAAGAAGAAGCACATTAAGGTCCTGGAGTGGCCTAGCCAGTCTCCAGACTTTAATCCCATAGAAAATCTGTGGAACGAGCTGAAGGTTCGAGTTGGCAAACGTCAGCCTCGAAACCTTAATGACTTGGAGAAGATCTGCAAAGAGGAGTGGAACAAAATCTCTCCTGAGATGTGTGCAAACCTGGTGGCCAACTATAAGAAACGTCTGACCTCTGTGATTGCCAACAAGGGTTTTGCCACCAAGTACTAAGTCATGTTTTGCAGAGGGGTAAAATACTTATTTCCCTCATTAAAATGCAAATCAATTCATAACATTTTTGACATGCGTTTTTCAGGATTTTTTTGTTGTTATTCTGTCTCTCACTATTCAAATAAACCTACCATTGAAATTATAGACTGATCATGTCTTTGTCATTGGGCAAACGTACAAAATCAGCAGGGGATGAAATACTTTTTTCCCTCACTGTATATAATATATATATATATATATATATATATATATATACAGTGGGGGAAAAAAGTATTTAGTCAGCCACCAATTGTGCAAGTTCTCCCACTTAAAAAGATGAGAGAGGCCTGTAATTTTCATCATAGGTACACGTCAACTATGACAGATAAATTGAGAAAAAAGAATCCAGAAAATCATATTGTAGGATTTTTAATGAATTTATTTGCAAATTTGGTGGAAAATAAGTATTTGGTCACCTACAAACAAGCAAGATTTCTGGCTCTCACAGACCTGTAACTTCTTCTTTAAGAGGCTCCTCTGTCCTCCACTCATTACCTGTATTAATGGCACCTGTTTGAACTTGTTATCAGTATAAAAGACACCTGTCCACAACCTCAAACAGTCACACTCCAAACTTTACTATGGCCAAGACCAAAGAGCTGTCAAAGGACACCAGAAACAAAATTGTAGACCTGCACCAGGCTGGGAAGACTGAATCTGCAATAGGTAAGCAGCTTGGTATGAAGAAATCAACTGTGGGAGCAATTATTAGGAAATGGAAGACATACAAGACCACTGATAATCTCCCTCGATCTGGGGCTCCACGCAAGATCTCACCCCGTGGGGTCAAAATGATCACAAGAACGGTGAGCAAAAATCCCAGAACCACACGCGGGGACCTAGTGAATGACCTGCAGAGAGCTGGGACCAAAGTAACAAAGCCTACCATCAGTAACACACTACGCCGCCAGGGACTCAAATCCTGCAGTGCCAGACGTGTCCCCCTGCTTAAGCCAGTACATGTCCAGGCCCGTCTGAAGTTTGCTAGAATGCATTTGGATGATCCAGAAGAGGATTGGGAGAATGTCATATGGTCAGATGAAACCAAAATAGAACTTTTTGGTAAAAACTCAACTCGTCGTGTTTGGAGGACAAAGAATGATGAGTTGCATCCAAAGAACACCATACCTACTGTGAAGCATGGGGGTAGAAACATCATGCTTTGGGGCTGTTTTTCTGCAAAGGGACCAGGACGACTGATCCGTGTAAAGGAAAGAATGAATGGGGCCATGTATCGTGAGATTTTGAGTGAAAACCTCCTTCCATCAGCAAGGGCATTGAAGATGAAACGTGGCTGGGTCTTTCAGCATGACAATGATCCCAAACACACCGCCCGGGCAACGAAGGAGTGGCTTCGTAAGAAGCATTTCAAGGGTCCTGGAGTGGCCTAGCCAGTCTCCAGATCTCAACCCCATAGAAAATCTTTGGAGGGAGTTGAAAGTCCGTTTTGCCCAGCGACAGCCCCAAAACATCTCTGCTCTAGAGGAGATCTGCATGGAGGAATGGGCCAAAAAACCAGCAACAGTGTGTGAAAACCTTGTGAAGACTTACAGAAAACTTTGACCTGTGTCATTGCCAACAAAAGGTATATAACAAAGTATTGAGAAACTTTTGTTATTGACCAAATACTTATTTTCCACCATAATTTGCAAATAAAATCATTAAAAATCCTACAATGTGATTTTCTGGATTTTTTTTCCTCATTTTGTCTGTCATAGTTGACGTGTACCTATGATGAAAATTACAGGCCTCTCTCACCTTTTTAAGTGGGAGAACTTGCACAATTGGTGGCTGACTAAATACTTTTTTTCCCCACTGTATACTTTTTTAAAATTTTGTTTACCCATTTTAGAATAAGGCTGTAACGGAACAAAATGTGGAAAAAGTCAAGGGGTCTTAATACTTTCCAAATGCACTGTAGATATGTGGTAGTAGAATAGTGGCCTGAGGGCACACACTTAATGTGTTATGAAATCTGTTATGAAATGTATTATAATATTGTAAAACTGCCTTAATTTTGCTGGACCCCAGAAAGAGTAGCTGCTGCCTTGGCAGGAACTAATGGGGATCCATAATAAATACAACATACAAAATAGGAACATTATATTGTGTAGAGGAGCCACATATTACTGTGGGCCCTGGTCAAAAGTAGTGCACTATATAGGGAATATGGTGCCATTTGGGACATACCCATAGACTCATGTACTGAACCTGCATACTCATGTGCACACACCACTCAACCCATTCATATAGGTGACTCTGAAGTGGTTCCTGCACTCCACAGGTTGACAGTTAGTTGTGTGTTTGTTGCCGTTCTGTTTGTAGTGCCACAAAGATTAAGATTGTGGAAACACCGAACTCAAACAACAAAGCCTCTCAAGTCTCATATTCTTTAACTTAGTGCCAAGTTCTGCCAACCACTAGTTACTTCTCTTGGTTACTTATACAGGTACATCCTATACACACACTTTAAAGATTGTGTAAGTGATTAATGCAGTGTTTCGGTGTGTGTGTGTGTTTTAGATCCTAGCCAACCTAGTGATGGAGACCCTCTACCCAGAGCTGAGGAATCTGATTGGTCCTCGTCTGAAGGGGAAGATGCAACAGAGACAGAGGAACTGGATGCTGGTGAGTCATTCTACCTACGTGCTGCACTTTCCTAGGACCCAGAGTTTTCCCTGAGCACACTCAGTTTTTCCTGTTCAGGTCACATAGTCTGGAAAACTCCTGGCCCTACCATTCCTGATCATATTGCTGATTGCGGCTGCATCCCAAATGGCACCCTATTCCCTTCATAGTGCACTATTTTTGACCAGCCTACATAGTGCATTATGTGCCCTGGTCAAAGGTAGTGCACTATGTAGTGAATAGGATGCCATTTGGGACACCGCCGGTGTATTCAACCCATTCTCTCTCTTCCTGTCCCTCTCCAGATCTCTGAGGCAGTGTATAAGCAGGTGTTGTCTCAGACCCAGGCCCACTACGAGGCTCTAGTCCAGGCCTGTGAGGTAGAGATGCCCCAGCTAGACGCCGCGCTACGCACAGACATGGACCAGATTGTCACCTCCAAGGAACACATCAGCGGCAAGATCCGCGGTGAGAGGCGCCTCCGTGCGCACACATATGCACGCACATTTTTTGGGTCCTGACACACCCTCTCACCTCAGATGTTGTGACACAGAAGCACTCCTTACACTTTTCACATAGGCTGATATACAGTATGTCGACTTAATCACAGTGCATTAGTTCTCTCAACCATGGCACTTTTTCTGTCCAAGCGTCTGTATAGTATAGTCAGGTGAATTACCGATGTGTTGATGCTGTAATATTAGCAATGCTGTAATGATCCCCAACGGAGGGGCAATTGTTAGCTACTGTTTGTCATTTCTAGTGGTTGTGGTTTGTTGAGTTCAGAGCTAAGGGCTTTATTTGCACAGTAAAGCAGTCAGACCAGTCATTGATTGCATCCCCAACGGCACCTATTCCCTACATAGTGCACTACTTTTGACAATCCCTATGGGCCTTAGTCAAAAGTAGTGCATTATGTAGGGAATAGGGTGCCATTTGGGATATACCCATTGAATACTACTATGGTAGTAGCCTATGGCATCATGTTACTGGTGAATTTCTATGGCCACTTGGCATTAGAGGGGTCCTCTACTGTAACCGACTCTCCCTTTCCTTTTCACGTTTCAAACCTCTCCTTTCTTTACTTTTATGCCACTTTCTCTCTCTCATCCCTTACACTCATCCCTTACTCATCTCTCTCTCTCTCTCATCCCTTACTCTCATCTCTCTCTCATCCCTTACTCTCATCCCTTACTCTCATCTCTCTCTCTCTCTCTCATCCCTTACTCTCATCTCTCTCTCATCCCTTACACTCATCCATTACTCATCTCTCTCTCTCATCCCTTACACTCATCCCTTACTCATCTCTCTCTCATCCCTTACTCATCTCTCTCTCATCCCTTACACTCATCTCTCTCTCATCCCTTACACTCATCCCTTACTCATCTCTCTCTCATCCCTTACACTCATCTCTCTCTCATCCCTTACACTCATCCATTACTCATCTCTCTCTCTCATCCCTTACACTCATCCCTTACTCATATCTCTCTCTCATCCCTTACACTCATCTCTCTCTCATCCCTTACACTCATCCCTTACTCATCTCTCTCTCATCCCTTACTCTCATCTCTCTCTCATCCCTTACACTCATCCCTTACACTCATCCCTTACTCTCATCTCTCTCTCATCCCTTACACTCATCCCTTACTCTCATCTCTCTCTCATCCCTTACACTCATCCCTTACACTCATCCCTTACTCTCATCTCTCTCTCATCCCTTACACTCATCCCTTACTCTCATCTCTCTCTCATCCCTTACTCTCATCCCTTACTCTCATCTCTCTCCCTCTCTTTGTCATTCTTCACCTCCTCACTTTCTCTCGTCTGCCTGCCTGCTCTAACCTTTTCTCTCTCGTGTTTTGTTTCCAATGGAGACAATGTTGAAGGACTGCATTCCTTGGATGTCACTGGAGGCCAGGGCTCACAGGTCCACTATGTGATGATTGGTGTGTGTGTGTGTGTGTGTGTGTGTGTATTAGTGTGTGTGTGTGTGTGTGTATGGAATAATCAGGACGATTTTAGTCCATTACTGTGTTTTTATTAGGTTTTGTATGTAGTTACTCTTCAGGAACTGGTCATATACAGCATACAGTGCCTACAGAAAGCATTCATGCCCCTTGACTTATTCCACATTTTGTTGTGTTACAGCCTGAATTCAAAATTGATTAAGTAGATTGTTTTTCTCACCCATCTACACACAATACCCCATAATGACAAAGTATAAACATGTTTTTAGAATATATTGCACATTTATTGAAAATGAAATACAGACGTATCTCATTTACATAAGTATTCACCCCCGAGTCAATGCTTTGTAGAAGCACCTTTGGCAGCAATTACAGCTGTGAGTCATTCTGGGTAAGTCTCTAAGAGCTCTTCACACTGGATTGTGCAACATTTGTCCATTATTCTTTTGAAAATTCTTCAAGCTCAGTCAAATTGGTTGTTGATCATTGCTAGACAACCATTTTCAGGTCCTGCCAGATTTTCAAGTAGATTTAAGTCAAAACTGTAACTCAGCCACTCAGGAACATTCACTTTCTTCTTGGTAAGCAACTCCAGTGTAGATTTGGCCTTGTGTTTTAGGTTATTGTCCCGCTGAAAGGTGAATTAATCTCTGTGTCTGGTGGAAAGCATACTGAACCAGGTTTTCCTTTAGGATTTTGCCTGCGCTTTCTTTTTAATCCTGAAAAACTCCCCAGTCCTTATCGATTACAAGCATACCCATTAGGCTTGGGCGGTATCCAGATTGTCATACCTTCATACCAACCTTGTGCCATACTGAACACAAGGGGCACTGTTTTCAAACCCTACAGATACTCTGTAATCCGAATGTTAGCAATGCTGACAAGTACATGTCAAATCCCATAGAGAATGCTAACTAAATTCTAACGAGCGCAATGCAAACATTTTGTACAGTTTCTGACCTAAACTATACAAGTGTCCAAGTAACTAAAAAATGATACTCACGGTTTGCTGCCCGCACAAAACAAATATTAGCCGGCAAGGTTCCTGATCCTGTAGAGGATTCTCTGCTGTTACCAAGCGAATACTTGATTTTGGAAGAAGTTAACCACTTAGCTAGATAGCTAACTAGCTACTAAATTAGCAAACCAAATGCACAACTACAGAGCATTTAGCACATTTTAGACAGTCAATAGTTATAAGATATCTAGCTGGCAAACATTTACCCAAGAAAGCGAAGGTAACTGAACTAAATGACTATCGCCCCGTTGCACTCACTTCTGTCATCATGAAGTGCTTTGAGAGGTTAGTTAAGGATCATATCACCTCCACCTTACCTGTCACCCTAGACCCACTGCAATTTGCCAACCGCCCCAATAGATCCATGGATGATGCAATCGCCATCGCACTGCACACTGCCCTATCCCATCTGGACAAGAGGAAATACCTATGTATGCTGTTCATTGACTACAGCTCAGCCTTCAACACCATAGTGCCCTCCAAGCTCATCATTAAGCTCAGGGCCCTGGGTCTGAATCCCGCCCTGTGCAACTGGGTCCTGGACTTTCTGACGGCCGCCCCCAGGTGGTGAAGGTTGGCAGCAACACCTCCACTACGCTGATCCTCAACACAGGGGCCCCACAATGGTGCATGCTCAGCCCCGTCCTGTACTCCCTGTTCACCCATGACTGCGTGGCCAAGCACGCCTCCAACTCAATCATCAAGTTTGCAGATGACACAACAGCCTACAGGGAGGAGGTGAGGGCCCTGGCAGAGTGTTGCCAGGAAAATAACCTCTCCCTCAACGTCAACAAAAAGGAGCTGATCGTGGACTTCAGGAGACCGCAGAGGGAGCACGCCCACGGGGCTGCAGTGGAGAAGGTGAAAAGCTTCAAGTTCCTCGGCGTACACATTAATAAATTTGGCTTGGCCCCTAAGACCTTCACAAACTTTTACAGATGCACCATTGAGAGCATCCTGTCAGGCTGTATCACCGCCTGGTATGGCAACTGCACCGTCCGCAACCTCAGGGCTCTCCAGAGTGTGGTGCAGTCTGCCCAACACATCACCGGGAGCACACTGCCTGCCCTCCAGGACATCTACAGCACCCGGTGTCACAGGAAGTCCAAGAAGATCATCAAGGACCTCAGCACCCGAGCCACGGCCTGTTCGCCCCGCTATCATCCAGAAGGTGAGGTCAGTACTGGTGCATCAAAGCTGGGACCGAGAGACTGAAAAACTGATTTTATCTCAAGGCCATTAGGCTGTTAAATAGCCATCACTAGACGGCCTCCACCCAGTACCCTGCCCTGAATTTAGTCACTGTCACTAGCCGGCTACCACCCGATTACTTAACCCTGCACCTTAGAGGCTGCTGCCCTATGTACATAGACATGGAACACTGGTCACTTTAATAATGTTTACATACTGTTTTACCCATTTAATATGTATACTGTATTCTAGTCAAGACCATCCTATTTCGCTATTGCTGTACATATACTATTATATCCTATGTATTCTTCAGATATACTACATTCTATCCACATACTGTCCATATTGTCTATACATCCCATCACATATACAGTGTGTGTGTGTGTGTGTGTGTGTGTATGTGTATATATATATATATATATATATATATATATATATATATATATATATATATATATATATATATATATACACACACACACACACAGTGCCTTCAGAAAGTATTCAGACCCCTTGACTCTTCCCACATATTGTTAGGTTACAGCCTTATTCTAAAATGTATTACATTGTTTTTTTTCCCTCACATGTTTTTACACATTTTTGCTAATTTATTCAAATTATAAAACTGAAATAACATTTACATAAGTATTCAGACCCTTTACTCAGTACTTTGTTGAAGCATCTTTGGCAGCGATTAGAGCCTCAAGTATTCTTGGGTATGACACTACAAGCTTGGCACACCTGTATTTGGGGAGTTTCTCCCATTCTTCTCTGCACATCCTCTCAAGCTCTGTCGGGTTGGATGGGGAGCGTCGCTGCACAGCTATTTTCAGGTCTCTCCAGAGATGTTAAATCGGGTTAAAGTCCGGGCTCTGGCTGGGCCACTCAAGAACATTCAGAGACTTGTCCTGAAGCCACTCCTGCGTTGTCTTGGCTGTGTGCTTAGGGTTGTTGTCCTGTTGGAAGGTGTACCTTCACCCCAGTCTGAGGTCTTGAGCGCTCTGGAGCATGTTTTCATCAAGGATCTCTCTTTACTTTGCTCCGTTCATCTTTCCCTCGATCATGACTAGTCTCCCAGTCCCTGCCGCTGAAAAACATCGCCACCACCATGCTTCACCGTAGGGATGGTGCCAGGTTTTCTCCAGACGTGACACTTGGTATTCAGGGCAAAGAGTTCAATCTTGTTTTCATCAGACCAGAGAATCTTATTTCTCATGGTCTGAGAGTCCTTTAGGTCCCTTTTGGCAAACTCCATGCGGGCTGTCATGTGCCTTTTACTGAGGAGAGGCTTCCGTCTGGCCACCCTACCATAAAGGCCTGATTGGTGGAGTGCTGCAGAGATGGTTGTCCTTCTGGAAGGTTCTCCCATCTCCACAGAGGAACTCTGGAGCTATGTCAGAGTGACCATCAGGTTCTTGGTCACCTCCCTGACCAAGGCCCTTCTTCCCCGACTGCTCAGTTTGGCCGGGCGGCCAGCTCTAGGAAGAGTCTTGGTGGTTGCAAACTTCTTCCATTGAAGAATGATGGAGGCCATTGTGTTCTTGGGGACCTTCAATGCTGCAGACATTTTTTGGTACCCTTCCCCAGATCTGTTCCTCAACACAATCCTGTCTCGGAGCTCTACGGACAATTCCTTCGATCTCCTGGCTTGGTTATTTTCTCTGTCATACACTGTCAACTGTGGGACCTTATATAGACAGGTGTGTGCCTTTCCAAATCATGTCCAATCAATTGAATTTACCACAGGAGGACACCAATCATGTTGTAGAAACATCTCAAGGATGATCATTGGAAACAGGATGCACCTGAGCTCAATTTCGAGTCTCATAACAAAGGGTCTGAATACTTATGTAAATAAGGTATTTCTGTTTTTTTTTTTTTTTAATACATTTGCAAAACTTTCTAAGAATCTGTTTTTACTTTGTCATTATGGGGTATTGTGTATAGACTGCTGAGGATTTTTTTTATTTAATCAATTTTAGAATAAGGCTGTAACATAACAAAATGTGGAAAAAGTCGAGGGGTCTGAATACTTTCTGAAGGCACTGTATATTTATGAAAAAACTAAAAATTTGAAAAAAAATGTATGCACTCACTAACTGTAAGTCGCTCTGGATACGAGTGTCTGCTAAATGACTAAAATGTAAATGTTAAATGTATATATACTGAACAAAAATATAAATGCAACAATTGCAGTTCATATAAGGAAATCAGTTAATTGAAATAAATGTGTTAGGCCCTAATCAATGGATTTCACATGACTGGGCAGGGGCGCAGCCATGGGTGGGCCTGGGAGGGCAGGGAAATGGTAGAGAAATTAACATTGAATTATCTGGCAACAGCTCTGGTGGACATTCCTGCAGTCATCATGACAATTGCACGCTCCCTCAAAACCTGAGACATCTGTGGTATTGTGTTGAGTGAAAAAACGGCACATTTTAGAGTGGCCTTTTGTCCCCAGCACAAGGTGCACCTGTGTAATGATCATGCTGTTTAATCAGCTTCTTGAAATGCCACACTTGTCAGGTGGATGGATTATCTTGACAAAGGCTAAAATACTCACTCACAGGGATGTAAACAAATGTGTGCACAAAATAAGAGAGAAATAAGCTTTTTGTGCAAATGGAACATTTCTGGGATCTTTTATTCAGCTCATGAAACATGGGACCAACACATAACATGTTGCGTTTATATTTTTGTTCAGTGTGAATGTGTATACACTACCGGTCAAAAGTTTTAAATCACCTACTCATTCAAGGGTTTTTCTTTATTTTTACTATTTTCTACATTGTAGAATAATAGTGAAGATGTCAACACTATGAAATAACACATATGGAATCATGTAGTAACCAAAAAAGTGTTAAACAAATAAAAATATATTTGAGATTCTTTAAATAGCCACCTTTTGCCTTGATGACAGCTTTGCACACTCTTGGCATTCTCTCAACCAGCTTCACCTGGAATGCTTTTCCAACAGTCTTGAAGGAGTTCCCACATATGCTGAGCACTTGTTGGCTGCTTTTCCTTCACTCTACGGTCTGACTCATTCCAAAGCATCGCAATTCAAATCAAATCAAATCAAATCAAATTTTATTGGTCACATGCGCCGAATACAACAGGTGCAGACATTGCAGTGAAATGCTTACTTACAGCCCTTAACCAACAGTGCATTTATTTTAACCAAAAAAAGTAAGAATAAAACAACAACAAAAAAAGTGTTGAGAAAAAAAGAGCAGAAGTAAAATAAAGTGACAGTAGGGAGGCTATATATACAGTAAAATAAAATGACAGTAGGGAGGCTATATATACAGGGGGGTACCGTTGCAGAGTCAATGTGCGGGGGCACCGGCTAGTTGAGGTAGTTGAGGTAATATGTACATGTGGGTAGAGTTAAAGTGACTATGCATAAATACTTAACAGAGTAGCAGCAGCGTAAAAAGGATGGGGTGGGGGGGCAGTGCAAATAGTCCGGTTGAGGTCGGGGGATTGTGGAGGCCAGGTCATCTGATGCAGCACTCCATCACTCTCCTTCTTGGTAAAATAGCCCTTACACAGCCTGGAGGTGTGTTGGGTCATTGTCCTGTTGAAAAACAAATTATAGTCCCACTAAGGCCAAACAGATGGGATGGCTTATCGCTGCAAGAATGCTGTGGTAGCCATGCTGGTTAAGTGTACCTTGAATTTTAAATAAATCACAGACAGTGTCACCAGCAAAGCACTCCCACACCATAACACCTCCTCCATCATGCTTTACGGTGGGAACTACACATGCGGAGATCATCCGTTCACCCACACCACGTCTCACAAAGACACGGCGGTTGGAACCAAAAATCTCAAATTTGGACTCCAGACCAAAGCACACATTTCCACTGGTCTAATGTCCATTGCTCGTGTTTCTTGGCCCAAGCAAGTCTCTTCTTCTTATTGGTGTCCTTTAGGAGTGGTTTCTTTGCAGCAATTCGACCATGAAGGCGTGATTCACACAGTCTCCTCTGAACAGTTGATGTTGAGATGTGTCTGTTACTTGAACTCTGTGAAGCATTTATTTGGGCTGCAATTTCTGTGGCTGTTAACTCTAATGAACTTATCCTCTGCAGTAGAGGTAACTCTTGGTCTTCCATTCCTGTGGCGGTCCTCATGAGAGCCAGTTTCAACATAGCGCTTGATGGTTTTTGCGATTGCACTTGAAGAAACGTTCAATGTTCTTGAAATGTTCCGTATTGACTGACCTTCATGTCTTAAAGTATTATGGACTGTTGTTTCTCTTTGCTTATTTGAGCTGTTCTTGCCATAATATGTGTTCTAAAATGTTTGACCGGTTTTGTGTGTGTGTGTGTGTGTATATATATATATGTATATATGTATATATGTATGTGTGTATATATATATATATATATATATATATATGTATATATGTATATATGTATATATGTATGTGTATATATATATGTGTATATACAGTGGGGGGAAAAAGTATTTAGTCAGCCACCAATTGTGCAAGTTCTCCCACTTAAAAAGATGAGAGAGGCCTGTAATTTTCATCATAGGTACATGTCAACTATGACAGACAAAATGAGGGGAAAAAATCCAGAAAATCACATTGTAGGATTTTTTATGAATTTATTTGCAAATTATGGTGGAAAATAAGTATTTGGTCAATAACAAACGTTTCTCTACTTTGTTATATACCCTTTGTTGGCAATGACACAGGTCAAACGTTTTCTGTAAGTCTTCACAAGGTTTTCACACACTGTTGCTGGTATTTTGGCCCATTCCTCCATGCAGATCTCCTCTAGAGCAGTGACGTTTTGGGGCTGTCGCTGGGCAACACGGACTTTCAACTCCCTCCAAAGATTTTCTATGGGGTTGAAATCTGGAGACTGGCTAGGCCACTCCAGGACCTTGAAATGCTTCTTACGAAGCCACTCCTTCGTTGCCCGGGCGGTGTGTTTGGGATCATTGTCATGCTGAAAGACCCAGCCACGTTTCATCTTCAATGCCCTTGCTGATGGAAGGAGGTTTTCACTCAAAATCTCACGATACATGGCCCCATTCATTCTTTCCTTTACACGGATCAGTCGTCCTGGTCCCTTTGCAGAAAAACAGCCCCAAAGCATGATGTTTCCACCCCCATGCTTCACAGTAGGTATGGTGTTCTTTGGATGCAACTCAGCATTCTTTGTCCTCCAAACACGACAAGTTGAGTTTTTACCAAAAAGTTCTATTTTGGTTTCATCTGACCATATGACTTTCTCCCAATCCTCTTCTGGATCATCCAAATGCACTCTAGCAAACTTCAGACGGGCCTGGACATGTACTGGCTTAAGCAGGGGGACACGTCTGGCACTGCAGGATTTGAGTCCCTGGCGGCGTAGTGTGTTACTGATGGTAGGCTTTGTTACTTTGGTCCCAGCTCTCTGCAGGTCATTCACTAGGTCCCCCCGTGTGGTTCTGGGATTTTTGCTCACCGTTCTTGTGATCATTTTGACCCCACGGGGTGAGATCTTGCGTGGAGCCCCAGATCGAGGGAGATTATCAGTGGTCTTGTATGTCTTCCATTTCCTAATAATTGCTCCCACAGTTGATTTCTTCAAACCAAGCTGCTTACCTATTGCAGATTCAGTCTTCCCAGCCTGGTGCAGGTCTACAATTTTGTTTCTGGTGTCCTTTGACAGCTCTTTGGTCTTGGCCATAGTGGAGTTTGGAGTGTGACTGTTTGAGGTTGTGGACAGGTGTCTTTTATACTGATAACAAGTTCAAACAGGTGCCATCAATACAGGTAACGAGTGGAGGACAGAGGAGCCTCTTAAAGAAGAAGTTACAGGTCTGTGAGAGCCAGAAATCTTGCTTGTTTGTAGGTGACCAAATACTTATTTTCCACCATAATTTGCAAATAAATTCATTAAAAATCCTACAATGTGATTTTCTGGATTTTTTTTCTTCTCAATTTGTCTGTCATAGTTGACGTGTACCTATGATGAAAATTACAGGCCTCATCTTTTTAAGTGGGAGAACTTGCACAATTGGTGGCTGACTAAATACTTTTTTTCCCCACTGTATGTATATACATATGTGTGTGTGTGTGTGTGCGCACATGTGTGTGCGCATGCATACATACATTTACATACACAGACATATAGTGCCTTCGGAAAGTATTCAGACCCCTTGACTTTTTCCACATTTTGTTACGTTACAGCCTTATTCTAAAATTGATTAAAACATTTTTTTCTCTCTCATCAATCTATGGGGTATTGTGTGTAGATTGCTGACAAAAAACATTTATTTAATAAATTTTAGAATAAGGCTGTAACGTAACAAAATGTGGAAAAAGTCAAGGGGTCTGAATACTTTCCGAAGTCACAGTACATACATACATACTCCGGACTCCGGCTTTGCTGTTACTAATATTTCAATATTTCTTAATTCCATTATTTTACTTTGAGATTTGTGTGTATTGTTGCGTAATGTTAGATACTACTGCACTGTTGGAGCTAGGAACACAAGCATTTCGCTACACCCGCAATAACATCTGCTACATATGTGTATGCGACCAATACTATTTTATTTTATTTTATTTGAGTTGTGAATTCCATACTGTAATTAGATCACCTGGCACATGCTGCACAACAGTGAATGACTCACAAGGCTCCGGTCTCTCGTCGTTCTGTGCTGGTAAACAAACACCACGTGACTGGGGACTACCGTATGATTGATAATAATGTGGCAGGTGAAATTAAGAACGCAATGTTCTTTATCTCCAAAGATATTGCACAAGTTGACTGCAGGTATTTACTTAAGAAGTAGCTACAAATATTCGAAAGTATTAAACTTCAAATAAAACAGTTTTGACGGTATTGAAAAACCATCCCATGACTTTTCCCAAATACCCCGGTATACGGTGTATATATAGTATACCACCCAAGCCTAGTACCCATAACATGATGCAGCCACCACTATGCTTGAAAATATGGAAAGTGGTACTTAGTAATGTGTTGTATTGGATTTGCCCCAAACATAACACTTTGTTTTCATTTTTTGCAGTATTACTTTAGTGCCTTGGGCAAACAGAATATATTTACATTTTAGTCATTTAGAAGACGCTCTTATCCAGAGCGACTTACAGGAGCAATTAGGGTTAAGTGCCTTGCTCAAGGGCACATCGACAGATTTTTCACCTAGTCAGCTCGGGGATTAGAACCAGCGACCTTTCAGTTACTGGCACAACGCTCTTAACCACTAAACTACCTGCCGCCCGTTTTGGAATATTTTGTATTCTGCACAGGCTTCCTTCTTTTCACTCTTGTCAATTAGGTTAGTATTGTGGAGTAACTACAATGTTGTTGATCCATCCTCAGTTTTCGACTATCACAGCCATTAAACTTTGTAACTGTTTTAAATTCACTATTGGCCCCATGGTGAAATCCCTGAGCGGTTTCCTTCCTCTACGGCAACTGAGTTAGGAAGGACGCCTGTATCTTTGTAGTGACTGGGTGTATTGATATACCATACAAAGTGTAATTAATAACTTAACCATGCTCAAAGGCATATTCAATGTCTGCTTTTTTAATTTTTACCCATCTATCAATAGGTGCCCTTCTTTGCGAGGCATTGGAAAATCTCCCTGGTCTTTATGGTTGAATCTGTGTTTGAAATTCACTGCTCAACTGAGGGACCTTTATAGATCATTGTATGTGTTTGGTACAGATGTAGTCGTTCAAAAATCATGTTAAACACTATTATTGCACACAGAGTAAGTCCATGCAACTTATGTGACTTGTTAAGCACATTTTTACTCCTGAACTTATTTAGGCTTGCCATAACAAAGGGGTTGAATACTTATTGACTCAAGACATTTCAGCTTTGAATTTTTTATTAATTTGTAAACATTTCGAAAAACATAATTCCACTTTGACATAATACTCTGGCGTTAATGGCAGTGTTCTCTTATAATCTCCACCCGGCACAGCCAGAAGAGGACTGGCCACCCCTCAGAGCCTGGTTCCTCTCTAGGTTTCTTCCTAGGTTCCTGCCTTTCTAGGGAGTTTTTCCTAGCCACCGTGCTTCTACATCTGCATTGCTTGCTGTTTGGGGTTTTAGGCTGGGTTTCTATAAGTACTTTGTGACATCTGCTGATGTAAAAAGGGCTTTATAAATAAATGTGATTGATCGACTGATGTAGTTATTACCAGCGGTTTGGCAATGCTTACTCTGTACCCACGATTGGCATAGTAGTCTCTCTGTTCCACCTTCACTTTGTCATGGTTGCCTCTGTGCCAGAACAGTTGATTGGGATCTGACTAAAATACCTACATGTTTTGTGTGTAAATGACTGAAAACTGTTCATGACTTTGTTAGTTGGACATTGTTAGGCCTACAATAGCAGCCAGGTTAGTAGGGTTGCTTTAGGTCATGGCTGCATTATTTCACAGTCACCGGTTTGATGGCTAATGATATTTTGGTTCCTTTTAACCAGACTTTTCAGTCTGTCTCTGGGTAATGCTTGGTATTACTGTGGTCTGGAAGTGTGGGTGTTTACTGTCTACTCACCATGGTGACTAACCGTACTCCTCCTTGTCTCCCCCCCTTCGTAGCTCTGGTGTTGCCCAGGGCAGAGCAGCTCCTGCGGGGCAGCGTCCAGCCCTACCTCAGCTCCATCCTGGAAGCCTTGATGGAGCCCACCAGCAGAGGCTTCTCAGAGGTCCGAGACGTCTTCTTCAGAGAGCTGGTGGAGGTCAGCAAGAACACGCTCAACGGAGAGGGCAAGGACAAACTGGGGGAGGTGAGTGGACGACCGGAGGGCTTGAAAACACAAGTTGGAGTTCACTCCTTGGTGACCTCTGTGACTGTTCCATAAAATGTACTGTAGCTCTGTCTTGGAGGATCTATTTAAGTGCTCGGTGTTGCCATGTCCTCATCCGCTCTCCCTACTCTCTACCCTCTCTCTACCCCCCCCCCCCCCCCCCCCATTCCTTTCTTTCCCCTCTCTCTCGCTCTCTCGCTCTCTCTCTCTCTCTCTCTCTCTCTCTCAGCACATGGAGAAGATCTCTATGCTGGCATTCCACCCGGTGAAGATGCAGAGCTGCTATGAGAAGGTGGAGCAGCTGAGTCTGGAAGGGCTGCAGCAGAGATTTGATGTGTCCAGCCCCTCCGTGTTCATCCAAAGGGCTCAGATCCTCATGAGAGAGGTGAGATCTTAACCCACAAATCCCACTACCTGGTAGGCATGGATCTGCTCTGCCACACCAGACCACCAACACTGTAGTTATTGTTCTTACTGCACTTTGACATTCTTTTTCTTACTGCACTTTGTGACGGATTGTAGTGGCCCCATCTGGTGGCGTGAGAGGGTATTTCAGGAACACCATAGGAACTTATGTAGCATAAAATGGAACCACCCAATGTCTATATGGGCTACGTGAGATCAGTGACAATCTGTCTTTTTCCCCAATGTATCACTAATAACCTCTCTCCTCTGTGTAACAGCAAATGGACAACGCTGTGTACACGTTTGAACAGCTGCTGCACCAGAGTCTGGAGGGAAAGGGCCAGAGAGGAGAGAACCTTTGTAAGACCATCCAATGCTGTCAGGACAGAGTGCTCAAGGTTAGTTAGTTAGACTGAGGGTGGATTAGGATGAAGGAGAATGACTGATTTGATTGAATGATTGATTAAGAATAGATTGCCCATTTAATACGGTTGCAAAAGTTTTTCCCTAAATAATATTGGTTGGAGGATTTCAGATTTCCTGCTTATTCTGATTCCGGGAATATTCCAATCAGGAGGCCGGAAACCCTGGACATTTTTGGAAATGTACCGCAATTTTGCAACCCTTGCCATCAAGGATAAAAGAGTCTAATGTCTTCTGTCTGCGTCCCTCTGTCTGTCCCTGTCAGAAATATGACTATGACAGTAGCACGGTGCGTAAGAAGTTCTTCAGAGAGGCCCTGCTACAGATCATCATCCCCTACATGCTGAAGCAGCTCACTCCCTCCTGCCATCCGGTGAGGCTCACTGATTATAGTCTTTTACCAGCTATCCTCGTCTCCCTAAGACAGATACCCCTCAGACTCTAGCCACCCCTTTACTCTATGGTTCAGTCTCATATGGAACCCTATAGTCGATGTAGTGCACAACTTACGACCCAGGCTCTGGTAGTGCACTATATAGGGACTGGGGTGCCACTTGGGACGTTACCTATGTCTAGTGCATTAGTCTGTAACCTCTCCTCTCCTCTCTCTCAGGACTTCCCTTCCTTCCAGGAGATGATCTTTGAGGACTTCTCCCGGTTCATCCTGGTGGAGAACGTGTTTGAGGAGGTGGTGCTGCAGTCTGTCACCAAGGACATCATGATGGGTGAGTGGTGGACACTGGACAAGCATTGGAGACACTGGCCTGGCATAGACTAGACTATTCGTAAAGTATCGCAGGGTAGGACTGCTAATCTAGGATCATTTTTGTTTTTTAGAGCACACGGAATATGATTATATCAGGGAGGACCTGATCTTAGATCAGCAGATTCAGCAGTGCTTTTCTGAGGCGATTTGTGAATACGGCTCTGATGTAAATCTGATACAACTGAACTGTTATAATCATAGCATGGTAGTGATTCTCTCTCCCCTCTGTGTGCCTACAGCTGTGAAAGAGGCGGCGGTCCAGAAGAGACACAACCTGTACAGAGACAGCATGATCCTGACCAACAGCGACCCCAACCTCCACCTGCTGGGGGAGAGCCCTTCGGTAGACTGGGCCGCCCAGTTCGGTGGTGGGGATGAGGAGCCTGACGGGTCCCTGGGAGGAGGTGGCCGGTCCAACTGGCGGCGCAGGCAAGTGGTCTCCATGATCCAGCTGGACGGGATGGGCCCGATGCCCTACGAGTCGTGCTTGGAGGTGCCGGGAGTGGATTTCATCCCCGAGGAGGGGGAGATGGAGGAGGTGGGAGCGACCCCCATGGAACCAGATCCAAAGACCCCCACGGAACTAGACCCCCCCAAGGAGCCTGATTCCCCAGACAGCGTGCAGCAGATCCGTTTCCTCATCAACCCGGTGGTGGAGATGGTAGTCCCGGCCTCAGAGGAGGACTTGGCTGTTCTCACCAATGGGACAGAGCCGAGGATGCTGACTCTGGAGGATGGGGAGGAGGAGGTGACACTCATCACCACCGTGGTGGAGGAGGTGCACAGTAAGTCACTGCAGTGGAAAAGTGCCCCACAGGAAGTGAGCGAGCAGCTGATAGAAACAGGTCCAAACCAGGAAGCTGAGGGGGAGCTTCAGGAAAAGGGGGAGGCAGCTATTGAGGGCAAGGGGGAGGAGGGCGAGGCGGCCATTGAGAACACCTTACAGGAAATAGTGATACAGGAAGAGGTCGGAGATTTACAGGAGGAGAGGCAGGAGGAGGTGGAGGCAGCCATTGAGGGTGAGTCATCCATCGAGGGAGAAGAGGAGGAGGCTATTGAGAACGCCATACTGGAAATAGAGATGGCTGTACAGGAAGAGGACGAAGAGAGGATAACGGAGTGTGCCGTAGACTCCATCCCCCGGCACCACAACGACAGCGGCTTCCAGTCACTTACCAATGAGGCCTTGGATGAGGGCGAAGCTCAGCCAATGATGGATGCTCTGAAAACAGAGGACTCTCTAACCGACCCAGGTGAGGTGGTGGTGGTTGTAGAGCAGGGAAACACTGCACTTCACGACGACTCTGAGACCGGGGAAGACTTTGCTGGGAAAACAGAGGAGTACGAGACCGAAATTCTATATGAGATTTGAATGGGAAGACATAAAAAAAATATATAACGTTCTACCCGATGACATCATCAAAAGTTTAAAATAAAAGTGGAAGGAAAAAAACACTGAGATTCGCAGTGACGTGCGGAGCAAGAAAATACCCTCCCTTGGGTTAGAAACTTATTGCAGGTTTTGAAAAATCACTGTTTTTTACTTTTAATCCTACCCTGTGATGTCACAGAGAAGCATTTTTTTAGGACCTTATCTTTTTAACCACAGCTCATAGAAACCCACTGTTTTCCCATGTAGACACTGGTATGGTGATGGAGGTAATGAACTGAGGTTGAAAAGTGGCGGAATTGCCCTTTTTAAAGGTCATAATTGGATAAGGGATGTGGGGAGGATTGTAGGCGCAGAAGATACACATTACACTACAGATGACCATCTGCAAGGGCCCTAAGGATATGTTCACAGAGATGCATGGCATGATAGAGGTAACTCTATGGTGCATGGGTATGGTCACACTCACTGGTCATTGCATGACCTCTTACTGAGCACTAGGGGGCACTGTAAGCTGGCTCTTGACACAAACGGCTCTGTTTTACTTCTTTGTCATGACATCTTACTGTAATGGGCATTGTTGTATAACATATCATTATAGTGATTCAGCTATCATTGCATTCAGGGTCTGGGAGATCTGCTTTTTAACATATTTTAACAATGACTTGTCACACGATTGTATAAAACCAGCCAGAGAGATTTTGTCTTGAAATAAGTGTATGTTAAGCCTTCTTTTGAACAATTATCTTTTTATTTTCACAAGCGGCCTTATGGTTTCAACACTATCTTTTTACAGTGCATGACGTCAGCATGACAAGGCACTTGCTTACTTTTCTGTGTGTTAGTCTAACCCTTATTTAGTGTGAGCGGAGCTGCTCAAATGGTAGCAGTTGCTAGTCTTATTATAGATGCTAGAGGTCCTATGTCAGCCACAGTGCTACTGACAAGCCACTGCCATGGGCATGCTTAGTTATTACTAAAGGGACTTGCTCTGCTGATATCTTGTCTTGACTGTGACGCATCAGAATCTCTCATTAAGATGGGATGCTCAGTGTGCGTGTGGGAGTGTGTTGTCTAGATTTACATTTGACATTTTAGTCATTTAGCAGACGCTCTTATCCAGAGTGCATACATTTTCATACTTTTTCATACTGGCCCCCCGTGGGAATCGAACCCACAACCCTGGCGTTGCAAACGCCATGCTCTACCAACTGAGCTACATGGGACCACATAGATGACTGACTTCATGTACCTTGTCATGAAGAGGCCTCTGTGTCACAATCTAAAAACATTGAAAAATGAGTGCGGACCCATCACACCTTACTCTTTGTCCACAGTCTCCTCTGGCCACACTAAGGGAATATAACCAAGTCTATATTTGTTAATTTTCCCCCACTCTACAAAATGAGGGAAATTGAATTATGATTATTTTCTATCCATGCTATGGCCACTGTATATATTTGTTCTTAACCAGGCTGCGTTTGTAGTCTTGGGGAAAATAGGTCCATGTATCTCCATGACTTAAAGGGATAGTTCAATCAAACTATCAGTGAACTATTCCTTTAAGACGGAGTCCTTCTGTTTCCTTCCTCTATTTATGACAAATACTGTATGTGTGTATGGTGCCCAATGCACTATCCTCAGCTATATTCTTTATTTTGTGTAAAGCCCTATGCAAGAGCTTTTTATGATTGTATTTTGCTATATGTATGACAGAGTATACTTATGGATTAATAAATACATTGATTTGATATGGTTTTCCTATTTCTCCTCTGTATCTAGACAAATGGTATAAACTGTTTTTAAGCCAATCAAATCATATATTTTTTTATCAAATTATGTTAACAAAGGTTAGTGGTATTTTATTGATAGTTATAATAAAACACTAAAATACAACAGTAGTAAGCACATGTTCATATAAAGTCCCTATTGAGAAGCACCATTCTAAAAGTGGTTCAGATGAAAAGTTTAAAAGCCTTGTATGAGTAGGCCATTATCTACTTTCAGTTTACTTTAGATCAATAGCGTATGAAAAAAAGCTTTACGTTCATGATTTCACATGATTAGGTTACTGCATAATTCTACTGAAAATATGTCTCAAATGTATTTTGGATATCAAAGGCACTAAAAGGTTGGTGGATACTATCTCAAGTGTCTCTCTCTCTCACAAATGATTAACAAAAGCCACATGACCCACACTTTCAGTTCTCCTCTTATGTACTTGAGAGCAATTAAACAAACTGTTACCCACTGAGCCTGACATACAGTATCTATGGAGTTACAACACTCAATCACATGCTTCTGTGCTGTCAAAGTGGAAATTCCAGAAAATGTTGTCTTATGACTGGGAATGCATAATCTCAGTTCCCTCTGCAAGTAGTCTGACCTTGGAGTGAGATGGTAGAATGAGACCTCAGGTCAAGCAGCCACAGGTTGAACTCGAGGGCCATACTCAAACTTGGGACCACATAGATGGTGGATATGCATAGTACAGTAGGTCATACAGTGTAGCACAATGTCTTGAACACAAAAAAGCATTAACTTCATGAGACTTCTCTTGTGATAATAAGGTACAATGGGTGTGCTCGATCACTCATCTACCATGCTGTACTCTTTGTACATCTGTGTCACACTATGGAAGTCCCCATCTTGCTTTTTACTTCTCACACATCTGCTTTAAGAGACTGTAGAAGTAGGGAAGAAATACTGGAACCACCTTCCACTTCAGGTAACTTGAAAAGCGACACAGTCACAGGGAGATCTATTGCACATTGAGTGCACAACAGGTTCAGAATGACAAAACCATGAGAGGTGCTATGATATGTTCTTCAGAGCACATCTTTAACCAACAGGTACAGGATAACTAGTGCCTATAGATCTATAGTCCAGGAAAAGGATTCTTCTCTTTCTGTTGATTCCTCTGTTTGATCAGATTTGACCCAGTAGAGGGAACCCTATGAAGTATCCCAGGACAGAGCCCAAGATGACCCCCAGGAAGATCCAGGTGTTGTAGGACATGACGCACAACATCAACATGTAGCCAAGGGTTACCTGCAGGATGTGCAGGGCTGTCTGGATCCCACGGAGTAGCCATCTGGGGGAAATGAGACAGAGAGAACAGTGTTATTGCAGTAGTCTCTCTGGAGTCATTATATACAGGTGCACAGTTCAGGTTCTCATGGATCTAAATGACCTGCTCGTCTTTCTTCTTATAATTGATCAGTGCTTTGTGTAGGCCTGTGAAACCAGGTGCATGCACTCTCTGGCCAATTTGTGACCTGGTAGATGAAAGCCAGCATCCCTGGAACATGGTAATCACAGACAACTACATGGGCAGGGCTGCTCCTGTGTGAATCCTACCTGTTCATGGGGGAGGGAGTGGGGCCAGTTTGTTCCATGGGGGCCAGAGAGGACTCTGACAGGCTACTGGCTAATGCGGCGCTGCTTCCCTGGCAGTCTGAGGAGGGGAAGGGAGTGGGGCGCTTCCCCAGCCAGACCCTCCACACCTTCAGCAGCTCGTAGAACACGGTCAACAGGAGGACCACGAACACAGACAGCACCATCCCTGCAAACACATAACACATTGACCACAGAGCTTATCATGGCTGATAGCAATGATGGTCATCAACAGTGACCCCAATTGTGTCAGTCTGGAACTCAGTGAAGTCACCACAGTGTCTGCTATACTTATCGTACTGTACAGACAACAACAGTGACCTGATTTAAGAGTGTAAGAAACCAGTGCATGCATCGCTAGGGGCCCATATTGAAACAGGTCTAAATAAGCAACTAAGTACTAATTTGCAACAAGTTAATTTGTTGTTACCTGAAACGCACTATGCAGAATGGAGGGGCTGAACTGTACTTGAAAAATACAATAGAGTCAACCAGACAAACAGGTTCTAAAATATATGATTTAGATTATCCTGAGGACACAGGTCTGTCATCAGTGTTAGCCTACCTGCAGGTCCTTGCACATCCCAGAAGTCAAACAGCAGCGTCACGCTGCTCCCTGCCTCGAATGTCATCTGTATGAGAAAAAAGCAATTGAACTACAATAAAGAATATGCATGAGTAAAGCAGCAATATACTGCAAGGAAGCAGACCAGATATGGGACCTGTGCAGCAAATCCTTAACCAATTAAGAGTGGTTACGTGGACATCCACGTATGTGAAATATAATCTATAAAGCTTGGTCAGGTAGATAATGACAACACAGTATGCCAATCCAATTGATTAGTAAGCTGTAAAAATAAAAATACTAATGGGTCGTTCCAGATGATTTCAATCACTTTCTGACTGCACCCCTTTTGATTTGAATGAAACCTTCCATTAATGTTTGCCCATGGTAGAAGTGGTCAGAAAGTAACTTTTTGGACTTGAATGCCAAAACATTCAGAAGAGGTGCTCAAAGTTGACCCATTTTGCATACCCCACTCTACCATGAGACATCCATGTCTTCATCACTGGAAAAGATACATGTTTGAGTTTGATATCATTTGAAAGCTTACAAACAGGGTTGTCAAATTGTTTAATAATGTTTTTTTGTTTAACCTTTAACATCAAAATATGTAAACTTGTTCATATATGTTTTAGCTTAGACCCTATTTTATATAATCAGAGGATTTTGTATTGTGCCCGCCATTGGTTGAGACACAACATGCTCTTGAATACAGGGTGGTTGTCATGTTTTGGCTGATAAATTAACTAAAATGTCAAAATTGAAACATCAACTTTCAAATGGTACCATAAAGATGGTTAGAGGTCCATACATCAGATAATGTTGACTTGAGTGGGAATATCCATTGTTTTAAATTAAACTGTAAATCTTCCATAGGAAACATATTGAAATCATAGACATTTTGATAATAGAATAGACATTCCCATTCAAGTTGACATTCGGCGGTGGGTGGAGTGGCCTCTTTCTGGTAGTAATTGAAACCTGAAAATTATATTTCAATTTCAATGGTGTACCAGCTAAATTGCAGTGGTATGAGGGGATAGGTCCATTCTATGAATTTCATGCGACTCATCCCAAATCATCTCAATTGGGTTGTCTCGCCTATCTATCTGAAAATGTATGCACTCACTAACTGTAAGTCGCTCTGGATAAGAGTGTCTGCTAAATTACTCAAATGTAAAAAAATAAACAGAAACAAACAAATATACAAACACAGACACACTAAAGCAAGCTGTACAATCTCAAAACCTCTCCTTATATGCCCATCTACCTACCTTTGTCAGGTTTTGCAATCCTTTCAATGATTTTATTTTATATTTTTAATATATCTGTCACCAACAACAACAAACCACATATACGTAAAACACACAATCACCACCAACAATATAAAACAATACAATACACAAAACACACAAAATACATAGCACAAAGCAACAGTGATATCGAGTTCTTCTAAAAAAAAAAAAGTCAAAGATGTTACAAGCAAATAATATAATTTAATTATACTCAGCTCATTACTCTTCTAAATTGTTATTTTATTTTTGACAATTCGTTTTTATAGTTTTCCTGGCAAATAATCCAACATCTTCCAAAAAATAAGAGTGAAAATGTATATATAAGAGTTCTCAATGTACATCCTTTTCCACCCCCTCCCTACTCTCCCTACCACCCACACAAATTCCTGTATGTATTCATTTTCACTTAAAGGTTACAAAATAGTACGGATTTACAGGCTACAGAATAACATAATTATCAATAACATATTTGCACATCTCCTATAAAACTTAACTACAGGGCTCGCAGAAACTCATCAAGTTTCCCCTGGAGGACATACTGTAAATGTGTCTTTCCATAGGAAGCAACCACAACAGATTTTGCATTCCAAGACAATGGTGTTCTCGTTCTTCCAACCAAAACCAATAGACCAAGTAGTTTGTGGCAATTAAAGACAATGACCACCATTCTTAGAGCACAGTTGCTGCTTGTACTGACATACAGTAGCAGTACTATGGAAAGACAGCCCTGCAGTCCCATGTGAGCTTATCAGACAATTTGATTGTCAAGAGAGCGTACTGTTTGCTAAACTGGATGCAGTGTCTCAAGGCCAGTGAAGGGAAACGTGGTTCAGTGAGATAGGTGCACACATACACTTTTTTCTTCTTGAAATACTCAGTAGGAGCCTTTGCCTGTGATTTATGGAAACATATAGCCCATGATCCATTATCAGATTTTAATATGTAGTGACATAAGAGAAATTGTGGACATACAATTAGGCATTTGGTCTATGTATGGCTCCAAGCATTCAGCCTCTTCCATAACATAGCAGGTCACTTTCCATATGATAAAGTATCATGAGTGCCAGCAGCACTCACATTACAGTAGTCTACAACATGTTCGTTTGCTCTCACTCTGTTATGCAAAACAGTTAAATTGTGTAATGCTCTGCGAAAATATGACCTACATATGATTGTTTTTTCACCAAAACAACAAAAAACAAATGCAACACAACAATAGAAGACTATGCGAAGAAACTACTTACAGACATGATTGATCAACATGAGCAGACAAATAAGAGATTTTGGGGGGTATCCTCAGGCCCTTTGACTCCCCATCACCGACGACAGCGAACTGCAGTCGTTGTTTTGACGGGATTTAGTTGCATTCCACTTCTTCTCGTTTCTGATCGCAGGGCAGCAGGCTACCATCAACATACTTCTGCTCTGCACAGCGTGACGATGATGAAGCCGCCGCACAACATGACGTTATAAAATGCCGCAAGGGCAGATGGTAGATGTAGTCTCGTGCACGTCATTAAGTTGCAACCCAGTCTCTCATTAATTATGTACTATATGTACAAATTAGCACTGGGTTGCAACGATAGATGTGTAGGAGGGAGATTCCTAGATGTGTAGAATCGGTGGAAAAAGTTGTGTGTGTAAACTGTAAGGGTACCCATGGTGCTGGAGATCAGAGGTGTCCGGTGAGAGAAAGGCAGGTTGAGGGATGTGAACCTACATTTAGGCATAATTAATAGTCTAATAATTCATGCATATGAAAGGAAAGGCATATTGCAAAGTGTTGTTTTAAAATGACCATGCTTCTCCGGTTGATCTAGCTACTTAAAATATTCAAATTATAAAAGTAGGTTTATGGATAGGCCTACATTGTAACTCAATATTATGGCCATAACTGATAACAATGTAACTTTGGAAACCTGCAACATTTGATGTCACCATTCTTATCGTGATACAAACGACGCAAATTGGGCTTGTTCGACATTGCAGGCGACTGCCGATTGACTAATACACAAAGAACCTTGTTTTCTAACCTCTCTGGATTACAACCAAATTATGATAAATGTACTATATTATGTATGGTGATGTGGATATACTCGGAATACATATCCCAAATTAAATAAATATGTCATTTAGCAGACGCTTTCATCCAAAGCGATTTACAGTCATGCGTGCATGTATTTTTGTGTATGGGTGGTCCCGGGGACCGAACCCACTACCTTGGCGTTACAAGCGCCGTGCTCTATCAGCTGAGCTACAGAGGAGCACACTCACTCAAATACATTTTAATAGAAAGTTAGCAAAAATAGATAAAATATTGCTACCATGGAAAGGTAAATACCTGTCAATTTGTTGAAAAATCACCCTGATTAACTCTTTAGTCTTATCCCAGTTTACCTATTTGCTTATGGTCTTGCCTACGCCTAGCGAACAGTTTTTTAAATTATATGAGAATAAAATATTCAATTTTATTTGGAATGGCAAACCAGACAAAATTAAACCGGCCTATTTATATAATGAATATGAATTCGGAGGACAGAAATGATTAAATATTAAAGCATTAGAACTGTCACTAAAAGCTTCAGTCATACAAAAGTTATACTTAAATCCGAATTGGTTCTCTAGCAAATTAGTAAAATTGTCTCACCCAATGTTCAATAATGGCCTTTTCCCCTTTATTCAGATTACAACCTCTCACTTTCAGTAATTTGAAAAGGAAATAATCTCCCAAATATCACTATTTCTAAAACAAGCCATAGAAAGTTGATTGCAATTTCAATTTGATCCTCCAGAAATGACAGAACAAATAATGCAACAAATATTGTGGTTAAACTCAAATATAATAATAGATTTTAAAAAAACATTATTTTTGGAAAAAAATGTTTAAAAAGGTATAATCTTCGTAAATTATATCATAAATAGGACTGGTGGAGTTATGTCGCACATGCAACTAACAAAAACATATGGAAATGTCTGCTCTACCCAAAATTACAACCAAATAATTGCAGCATTACCGCAAAAATGGAAGAGGAAAGTGGAAGGGGGAAAAAGTAAGGAACTTGTCTGTCGGCCCTGCATTAAAGAACATAATTGGTTAAAGAAAATTGTGATAAATAAAAAAGTATACCAGTTTCATTTAAGGACCAAAGGATTGACAACCGTCCCATATAGATTGCAAATTAGTTGGGAAGAAATTTTTTATGTACTGATTCCATGGCATAGTGTTTATGAACTGATGCGCAAAACGACGCCGGATTCCATTTAAATTATTCTATAAAATTATTGCTACCAATAGAATGTTATTTATATGGGGGATACAATCTTCCCAGCTCTGCAGATTTTGCTGCAAAGAGACAGAATCATTAGATCATTTGTTTTGGTACTGTCCATTTGTAGCTTGTTTTTGGACACAGGTTCAGGAATGGCTAGGGATTGCAATATTTACCTGGAGCTAACCCTGCAGATAGCACTACTGGGTGATCTAAAAAGTCATAGTCAATCGATCAATAATATAATAATACATTTAGCAAAAATGTTTATTTTCAATTTACAATCTGTAGAAACAATGAGAATAGAAGGGTTCAGAACTTTTGTAAAACATCACAGTACAGTTGAAAAATATATGGCAAATAGAAATCCAATATGGATGGAGTTAAGAGATAGTGGGTGGTGTTGAATGGAGTTGAAGGATGGGACTAATAACAACTAACAACAACTAATAACAACAAGATAACTAATGTAAAGCATACTGTGTCCATAATAAGTATATAGGTTATAGATTGAGAGCTTTTGTGAAAGAGCACAGTTAGAAAGATATGGCATATAGAAGCAAACCGGATGGACATCATGAAAATGATCAGAGAGGTTGAGGGTAGAGGAAGTTCATGAGTAAAAACAAACAAAATAGAATTATTGTAAAATTGACTCTGTCCATAAAATGTATATAGTATGTATAAACTGGAGGTAGAGGCCTAAGCATTGTTGTTCACTAGTTTACTCAAATTAGGGAAGGGGTGGTGGGGTTGGAAAGTAATAAAGGGAAATATATATATTTTTAAAGGATATGTATATATATATGAAATTATATTCGTCACATACACGTGTTTATATATGTATGTATATGTATTTATATGTATGTATGTGTATGTATGTATATGTATGTATATATATTTGCGAGAGAAAAAAACATGGGGGATTGGAAGTGATGCAGACAATTACATTGATGGAAGTTACAATCTATCTGCAATATTAAAGCTGATCTACCCCCTAAAAAAGAAAAAAACGAACCTTGTATCATAAATAACTACTCATTATTATTTGTAGATCAGTCTGTCAGAATTGACCCATGATACATGACGGTTTTGATCCTCTCGAACACGGCCAATGTCTTCCTTATACTTCTTCTGCCTCGACCAATAGCATCAAGAGGTACCCTCAAAGCTTGTTGTTTAGTAGACTGCTAGCTAAATAAGTAGCACCAAAGAAGCTGAGCTGGTTTCTCCCATCGACGGTTTGATTGAAAAAACTCTTTGGGTCTGGAGATAGGCGTTGTCCGTGTGACTGGGACTACTGACACGGAAGAAGAGGGATGTGTTGCAATACGAAAGAAGACCACCACCGGCTCCTCTTTGTTCATTAGCTAGCTAAGTTCGCTAACTAGCTGCTAGCCAGCTAAGCTGATGGAGTTCCTTCCTGTCCTGTTGAGTATACGCCTGATTATAGACTGGGAAATCACGCTAGTGAACAGAAGAGGAGCTTCGTGTGTGATTCAAAGTATATGGACATAGCTACTGTTAGATAGCTAACAAGCTAGTTACACCTACAGATGTCAATTGTCAACTATCTCTAACGTACCCAGTGGTTCTCTCGTGAGGCTCGCTAATTATTGATCCTGCCAGGGGTAACATGCCAAGTAACCTGATAATTATTTCCAGTCTTGGTATAGTTTTATGTAACACGTTGTTGTCAATTAGCTATTTTGACAACTAGTTTGACAGCTAAACCCATCAACTGTAGTGGAGACAACCAGTTGTCAACTCTCTGAACTCTTGTGCTTGTCCATGAGGCCACCCCATGCACGTTCCGGGAGAAGAAATGCATTGGACTATGATTTTTCAGGGACGTCATTGAGAGCACAGGAACAGCCACTTGTGTACAGACGTGTCAAAGATTAAATGGGCGCAAAGCTGTTTTGCTGGCCACAGGGTTCTCCTGGCATTTCCATGATGCTGAGAGCCCTACTGCTCACAAGCCTTCTTAGCTGGGCCAATGGCCAGGAAGGTCAGGCCATGTTACCTGAAGAAAAGACCAAAATCAGGTGAGATATCAACTGTGTGTGATCACACTCCAGTATTGCGCAATGCCCACCTTTACTGAGTGGCAAAGTCCATACTGTGAAGACGAAGGGACTAAATCATTGAACACACCAGCGCTTTACCCATCTATCCTCTTGTCTGTTAGAAATTACTTGGTTATGTAGATGTAGTATATTTCTTTCTGTTACAGGGACCAGATCGTTGAGATGTTCGATCATGCCTATGGCAGCTATATGGTAAGTCTGTCTGACCACATCATTTATAGTAATATATCATATGTATGCCATTTACATTATTATTGTCACTATCAACTACATTGGGCAAAATTGGATGTTTCAGCCCATAGCTATGGCTGTCAGCCTGTTACTGACCATGTAGCAGGGCATGCTGCTGTTTACTGTTTTGTTGATATCTTATTATTGCTCAAACGGCTCTCTGACTTGACTGTGTGCCATCCACTCGGCCTATACTTCTAAGTCGAAAGGTATCTAAACAAATGTCCCTCCTAATTAGTATGTGTACCGTACCCTGACTGCACCTGTTCCCTGATTCTGCCACAGAAATATGCATACCCAGCGGACGAGCTGATGCCCCTGAGCTGCAGGGGGAGGGTGCGTGGCCTGGAGCCAAACAGGGGAGACATCGATGACTCTTTGGGGAAGTGAGTACAACCCCACGTTTCTCAATATGTAATGCTCATAGGAAAATGAAATTAATTTGGACGTGTTGTGAGATGATGTGGGAAAGCCTGTTATACTCTGTTTGACGTGACCTATCCGAACCCTCTCTGGTTCTTCCTTAAGACCTTCTATATAACACACTTAGCCTGGAAACACAATAGATGATGACTATGATAAAGCTGACATGGAGCAGAATCTAGTTTCTGTGTTGTGTGTGTGCAGAAGGCCATCCTCCTGACCTGGGTCATATTCATTAAGCACCAAATGGAAGAAGACTGGCTGAAACAGGGATGGACTATCTGAACTTGCCAAATAAGAAACGTCTGTTTTCAGGGTTTTGTTGCAAACATTTTTGATATGGTGTGCCCTAACAAATATAACCTTGTTTTCTCCTAGGTTCTCCCTCACACTGATCGACACCCTGGATACTCTGGTGGTGAGTATCTGATCCTGTCTGTGTGGCTATAATCGTTGTCAGCTATAGTACCACAAATGTCTATAGAGAAATCAATGAGCAAATGGGATCCATTTTCCCGACAACACCTCAGAGCCACACACATAAAGTAAATGGCAGTATAGACAAAATGGATAGCCCTTCTTTCTAATGGTAATGGAAACCCTAGCAAAAATCATTGAAATGTAGTAATTCACAGGAATAATTCATGTTTATCATTTGTTTAGTCTAAGTGTTTAAACACCTATTTCTTTAGTCTTTTCCCCTATTAACAAATGTTGCTTGTCCGTGTTTCCAGGTGTTGAACAAGCTGGACGAGTTTGAGGATGCAGTGAGGAGGACATTGAGGGATGTCAGGCTGGACAACGATGTGGTGGTGTCTGTGTTTGAGACCAACATCCGAGTCCTGGGGTACAAACCAATACAATGCATTGTCTCACTACTACACAGAACTTCTCCAAGATCGTGTATGATACTGGTTCAAATGTCTAATTGACATTATGATCTAATAACTGTATGACTTTATAATATAGTGCTGTCAGTGTTTAGATGAGTAGGAAATTGTCTGGGCATTGCCACATGCTCACCACACCATAATCTTGCTGTCACTACAGGGGACTGCTGGGGGCGCATGTGATGGCGGACATGCTCCGTCAGCGGGGGGAGAGGATGCAGTGGTACGGAGATGAGCTGCTCCACATGGCCAAGGAGCTGGGCCACAGACTGCTCCCTGCCTTTAACACCACCAGTGGCCTTCCCTACCCCAGGGTAACACGCCTCACTCTCCACATTTCTCTTTTTTGCGGTACCCCTGGGTGCAAAGCCTTGTTTATCAGAACTCGTTTTTTCTACAATGTCGGAAAAATGCCAAAAGATTCAGTTCTGAAAGGACTGTCAAGCTGAATATGAATAGAAGATTCAAGATGGCGTTGTAGTCTTATAATTATCTGACAATATGCATGTAGTACATACAATATACTATCGTTCAAAAGTTTGGGGTCACTTAGAAATGTCCTTGTTTTCGAAAGAAAAGCTATTTTTTTGTCCATTAAGATAACATCAAATTGATCAGAAATACAGTGTAGACATTGTTAATGTTGTAAATGGCTATTGTAGGTAGAAACGGCTGATTTTTTTTAAAATGGAATATCTACATAGGCATACAGAGGTCCATTATCAGCAACCATCAGTCCTGTGTTCCAATGGCACGTTGTTTGTTAATCCAAGTTGATCATTTTTAAAAGGCTAATTGATCATTAGAAAACCCTTTTGCAAATATGTTAGCACAGCTGAAAACTGTTGTGCTGATTAAAGAAGCAATAAAACTGGCCTTCTTGAGACTAGTTGAGTAGCTGGAGCATCAGCAATCAGCAAAAGCCATATCTCAGACTGGCCAATAAAAATAAAAGATTAAGATGGGCAATCTGAGATATGGCTTTTTCTTTGCAACTCTGCCTAGAAGGTCAGCATCCCGGAGTCGCCTCTTCACTGTTGACGTTGAGACTGGTGTTTTGCGGGTACTATTTAATGAAGCTGCCAGTTGAGGACCTGTGAGGCGCCTGTTTCTCAAACTAGACACTCTAATGTATTTGTCCTCTTGCTCAGTTGTGCACCGGGGCCTCCCACTCCTCTTTCTATTCTGGTTAGAGACAGTTTGCGCTGTTCAGTGAGTAGTACACAGCATTCTATGAGATCTTCAGTTTCTTGGCAATTTCTCGCATGGAATAGCCTTCATTTCTCAGAACAAGAATAGACTGACGAGTTTCAAAATAAAGTTATTTGTTTCTGGCTATTTTGAGCCTGTAATCGAACCCACAATTGCTGATGCTCAAGATACTCAACTAGATACTCAAAAATCCAGAAAATCACATTGTATGATTTTTAAGTAAATCATTTGCATTTTATTGCATAACATAAGTATTTGATACATTAGAAAAGCAGAACTTAATATTTGGTACCGAAGCCTTTGTTTGCAATTACAGAGATCATACGTTTCCTGTAGGTCTTGACCAGGTTTGCACACACTGCAGCAGGGATTTTGGCCCACTCCTCCATACAGACCTTCTCCAGATCCTTCAGGTTTCGGGGCTGTTGCTGGGCAATACGGACTTTCAGCTCCCTCCAAAGATTTTCTATTGGGTTCAGGTCTGGAGACTGGCTAGGCCACTCCAGGACCTTGAGATGCTTCTTACGGAGCATGTTAGTTGCCCTGGCTGTGTGTTTCGGGTCGTTGTCATGCTGGAAGACCCAGCCACGACCCATCTTCAATGTTCTTACTGAGGGAAGGAGGTTGTTGACCAAGATCTCGCGATACATGGCCCCATCCATCCTCCCCTCAATACGGTGCAGTCGTCCTGTCCCCTTTGCAGAAAAGCATCCCCAAAGAATGATGTTTCCACCTCCATGCTTCACGGTTGGGATGGTGTTCTTGGGGTTGAACTCATCCTTCTTCCTCCAAACACGGCGAGTGGAGTTTAGACCAAAAAGCTCTATTTTTGTCTCATCAGACCACATGACCTTCTCCCATTCCTCCTCTGGATCATCCAGATGGTCATTGGCAAACTTCAGATGGGCCTGGATATGCGCTGGCTTGAGCAGGGGGACCTTGCGTGCGCTGCAGGATTTTAATCCATGACGGCGTAGTGTGTTACTAATGGTTTTCTTTGAGACTGTGGTCCCAGCTCTCTTCAGGTCATTGACCAGGTCCTGCCGTGTAGTTCTGGGCTGATCCCTCAACTTCCTCATGATCATTGATGCCCCATGAGGTGAGATCTTGCATGGAGCCCCAGACCGAGGGTGATTGACCGTCATCTTGAACTTCTTCCATTTTCTAATAATTGCGCCAACAGTTGTTGCCTTCTCACCAAGCCGCTTGCCTATTGTCCTGTAGCCCATCCCAGCCCTGTGCAGGTCTACAATTTTATCCCTGATGTCCTTACACAGCTCTCTGGTCTTGGCCATTGTGGAGAGGTTGGAGTCTGTTTGATTGAGTGTGTGGACAGGTGTCTTTTATACAGGTAACGAGTTCAAACGGGTGCAGTTAATACAGGTAATGAGTGGAGAACAGGAGGGCTTCTTAAAGAAAAACTAACAGGTCTGTGAGAGCCGGAATTCTTACTGGTTGGTAGGTTATCAAATACTTATGTCATGCAATAAAATGCAAATTAATTACTTAAAAATCATACAATGTGATTTTCTGGATTTTTGTTTTAGATTCAGTCTCTCACAGTTGAAGTGTACCTATGATAAAAATTACAGACCTCTACATGCTTTGTAGGAAAACCTGCAAAATCGGCAGTGTATCAAATACTTGTTCTCCCCACTGTATATACACATTTTGCATATCTTAATTGACTAATAATATGTGTAATTATATAAGCACTTCTACGAAGGATTATAACACATATGACACCTATAACAAGGGCTGGTAGTACGAATTCTACATTTTTGTCAACAGATGTGGGATGCATACACTGACCCCACCCCTCCCAAACAAACACCTCTGCCCCTCTCTCCCCTTCCACCCATAGATCGACCTACACACACACACACGCTGCTCACACACACATAACCACAAGCTCAAATGTTTAACAGTTGTTCCATCCCTGAATCCAACTCAAGAGAAGACTTGATGTGTGAATGCGTATACAGTTTGGTTGTTTAAGAAGGCATGCCAAATTGAGCAGGAACGGGAAGATGGAGCTTGGATACCCACACACGCTGGTCCCCCGTTGTGACCCATCTTCCCAAGCACCTCTGAGCAGTCAGACCGTTTCATTATTCTGTGCCGCCAGGGCCACAATAATATGCTTACAAAATACTTACTACTTCTGTTTGTATGCAGGTAAACCTGAGGTACGGTGTCCTTAATCCCCTGTCACGCACAGGCACTGAGTCGGACACCTGTACAGCCTGTGCAGGGACCATGATTCTAGAGTTTGCTGCTCTCAGTCGGCTGTCTGGGGAGGCTGTGTTCGAGGTACATTAGTAATTCCATTAATAATGAATAGTGTTGTTTTGTACTTATTAACCTGTGTGTATGAAGATGTGTTTCTGTGACCAACAGGAGAATGCTAGGAAAGCACTGGACGTCCTGTGGGAGAAGAGACAGAGAGGAAGTGACCTTGTGGGCACAGTCATTAATATCCACAATGGAGACTGGGTACGCAGGGGTGAGCCAGAACTCCACTGTCACACTCAACCACTCAGACAACACACACTCACCTACACCAGCACACATGGTCACCAACTCTCACGTTTAAAAGTCAAAATGTTGCAGTAGGAACAAACATTTTATCACCTCGCATCATGTGATAACACATCGTCCCACTCAGTTCCTTTATATCAGCCATTAGTCACTTCCAATACTACTAGCTTGGTTTGGTTTTGAATACGTGTGTCTCTGCCTGGTTGTTATTCCCAATTAGCTCAGTCAGATTCTATATTAACAGTGTATTCCTCCTCTCTCCCTTGCGTCTCCAGACAGTGGTGTGGGTGCTGGCATTGACTCCTACTATGAGTACCTGATGAAGGCTTACGTTCTACTGGGAGACAACGTTTACTTGGAGAGGTTCAACACTGTGAGACCCACTCTCTCTACTTTACTCTCACTAGCTGCTGATATATTACAATGCATTGCTCTATGCTTGTAGAGAACACTCCAATTTGTCAGACAGCGTTTTTACGTTTTCCATTTAAATGCTACCTGCATCCAGATTGCAGAACCAGATAACAAATACATGCATGTTCATTTCAAATGTAAATGCTCTGTGGTCAGATGGTGATCAGATGGAAGTAATCAGATATCACAAGGCCTATATTATTGTCAGTGTTTCCCCTATAGGCATTTAGCAGCGGCGGAATTAGCTTTGAAACTGCAATTTTTCTCTCAGCCCCATGACAAAATGTGTAGAATTGCATGAAATTATCTTTAAAACAGAAACATTTTGTTTCTGCGGCCAAGAGGAGGGACTCTTAAACCGTGTCATTGGCCACGGACACTACCACGCTCCCACCCCTTTACCACCGCTGCTGAGGGAAAATCCTAGGGGAAACACTGATTATGGAGTGTAAACGGTGTTTCAGTCACATCACTGATCTAACCCCCCATATCAACTCTACACATCATACATAATGTAAGTGTATTTAGTGACACCTGCTGTCTGGTGTGTCTCCTACAGCATTACAGCGCCATCATGAAGTACATCAGCCAGCCTCCGCTGCTGCTCAACGTGCACATGCACAACCCCACGGTGAGCGTCCGCAGCTGGATGGACTCCCTACTCGCGTTCTTCCCCGGCCTGCAGGTGAGTCCCATTAACACAGCCTCTATCGCCACCACTTGTCATGGTTAGCCCCTCTGCCTCTAACAATATGACATAGGCTGCATTCCAAATGGCATCCTATTCCCTATATAGTGCACTACTTTTGTATGCTAATATCACATAAATTCATGAGACCCTCTGCTTGTATCATGACATCTTCATGACCACAGATCTATCCACTACAGCAGAAGACAGTTCTGTTTTTTTACTTTTTTTATTGAGTTTCTATCAGCTGTATGAACAGGTATACGCTATGAAAGTGAATCGTTCATAATAAAGACTGCGTTATCAACCCTTGGTCATAGGTTCTGAGAGGAGACTTAAAGCCAGCCATAGAGACCCATGAGATGCTCTACCAAGTCACCAAGCAGCACAAGTTTCTCCCCGAGGTAAGACAAAGTGACATTTGAAATTTGAGTCAAGATGATAATATCTGCTCTCAGCTTTGCTTGACTGTGTTTTTCCTAACGTTGCAGGCTTTCACCACCGAGTTCAGAGTTCACTGGGGTCAACACCCTCTAAGGCCAGAGTTTGCAGAAAGCACCTACTACCTCTACAAGGTAATGCAGTTTGGTTTGAGTTCCCAATGGGAAAAGCCAAAGGTGCATAGTAATGGTATACTCTGTGTACATGAGTGAACTGGTTGAGAAAGGGGTTGTGAATGGGATAGACCATGTTTTCCCTTCCACAGGCCACAGGCGATCCGTACTACCTCAGGGTGGGCCAGTCCATAGTGGAGAAGCTCAATGCCCATGCCAGGGTGCCTTGTGGATTTGCAGCTGTGCAGGACGTCCGCACAGGGGCCCACGAGGACAGGTAGGGGATCGCAGCGAATCATATGGATTCAAATCTGAAACCTCAGGTCATATCCACTGATTCCTTCTCACTCCAGCTTGCCAATATGACTAATGAAAGTGTTGGTCTTAAGAAAATAGTGCTCTTTGAGTAAGAGAGCCCAAATTACGTAACATTACTTGGCACATTATTTGCTCTGTTCAAGTGATTTCAAACATTCCCCCTTCTTTGTAGAATGGACTCGTTCTTCCTGGCGGAGATGTTTAAGTACCTGTACCTTCTGTTCTCTGAGAAGAACCAGCTTCACTTTGACATCGACGACTACATCTTCACCACCGAGGCCCACCTGCTGCCTGTCTCCCTGTCCACTTCACAGCCCCCCTGTCGGGGCAACAACACGGTGAGGCTCAGTCAGTTACCAACAGTTGTGTTGCGTTATGGTCAGAAGAGCTGAAACTGATCCGCCATATGGAGTCTATTTGAACCAGCTGTCCAGTTATGTTATGGTCAGAAGAGCTGAAACTGATCCGCCATTTTGTGTCTATATGTTCCAGGAAGCGGCCACTGCCGTGGAGGAGGACCTGTTTACCTACTCCTGCCCCAGCACCCAGACCCTGTTTCCCAACAACCCCTCCTTCGCCAAGACCATCAGGGACAGCTACAAGTACCTGACTGGGGTGGGCCGGGCCTTCCACGCTTCGCCTGTCAGGTTTGTGTGTGTGTTTGTAGATTTCATTATGAGAGCGTACAGTGCCTTTGGAAAGTATTCAGACCCCTTGACTTTTTCCGCATTTTTTTACGTTACAGCCTTATTCTAAAATTGATTACAAATAAAATTATCCTCAGCAATCTACACACAATACCCCATAATGACAAAGCAAAAACATTGTTTCAAATGTATAAAAAATAACTTATTTACATAGTAGTCAGACCCTTTGCTATTAGACTCGAAATTGAGCTCAGGTGCATCCTGTTGCCATTGATCATCCTTGAGATGTTTTTACAACTTGGTTGGAGTCCACAGGTGGTAAATTCAATTGATTGGACATGATTTGGAAAGGCATACACCTGTCTATATAAGGTCCCACAGTTGACAGTGCATGTCAGAGCAAAAACCAAGCCATGAGGTCAAAGGAAGAACACATTTGCCTCCATACTTCTTAAATGGAAGAAGTTTGAAACCACCAAGACTCTTCCTAGAGCTGGCCGACCCCTGCCAAACTGAGCAATTGGGGGAGAAGGGCCTTGGTTCGGGAGGTGACCAAGATCCCAATGGTCACTCTGACAGAGCTCTAGAGTTCCTCTGTGGAGATGGGAGAACCTTCCAAAAAGGACAACCATATCTGCAGCACTCCACCAATCAGGCCTTTATTGTAGAGTGGCCAGACAGAAGCCACTCCTCAGTAAAAGGCACATGACAGCCCGCTTGAAGTTTGCCAAAAGGCACCTAAAGACTCTCAGACCATGAGAAATAAGATTCTCTGGTCTGATGTAACCAAGATTGAACTCTTCGGCCTGAATGCCAAGCGTCACGTCGGGAGGAAACCTGGCACCATCCCTACAGTGAAGCATGGTGGTGGCAGCATCATGCTGTGGGGATGTTTTTCAGCGGCAGGGACTGGGAGACTAGTTTTGAAAGCAAAGATTAACGGAGCAAAGTACAGAGAGATCCTTGATGAAAACCTGCTCCAGAGCACTCAGGACCTCAGACTGGGGTGAAGGTTCACCTTCCAACAGGACAACGACCCTAAGCACACAGCCAAGACAACGCAGGAGTGGCTTCGGGACAAGTCTCTGAATGTCCTTGAGTGGCCCAGCCAGAGCCTGGACTTGAACCCGATCGAACATCTCTGGAGAGACCTTAAAATAGCTGTGCAGCAACGCTCCCCATCCCACCTGACAGAGCTTGAGAGAATCTGCAGAGAAGAATGGGAGAAACTCCCCAAATACAGGTGTGCCAAGCTTGTAGAGTCATACACAAGAAGACTCGATGCTGTAATCGCTGCCAAAGGTGTTTCAACAAAGTACTGAGTAAAGGGTCTGAATACTTATGTAAATGTTATATTTCAGAAAATATGTGAAAACCTGTTTTTTCTTTGTCATTATGGGGTATTGTGTGTAGATTGATGAGGGGGAAAAAAACTATTTAATCAATTTTAGAATAAGGCTGTAACGTAACAAAATGTGGAAAAAGTCAAGGGGTCTGAATACTTTCCGAAGGCACTGTATATGGTCGTTCATGTTGTGTGGCTGTAAAGACCTACACATTCACTAAAACCGATTGATGGAAACACATTCTTTATGTTAACCCTGCTAGGTGACTCTGACCTAGCCACTGTATGTCACTGATGAGTTTGTGTGTGTTTGCAGGGGCATCGAGCTGCCACTTCACGACCACGGTATGGAGCCTGTGGAGTTTCTGAAGAGCATGGGCATCTCCCTCACCCCACTGAACGAGGCTGGGGACACAGGGACACAGGGGGTAAGAAGGGTGGGCAGCTATTTGATTTCTAGCTCTCTATTGTCTGACTGTGTCCCAAATGGCACCTTATTCCCTATGCACTATTTTTGACCAGGGTCCTATCAAAAGTATTGCACTATTTAGGGAATAGGGTGCCATTTGGGATGCAGACTATTGTTTAGCGGAGCAACATTGCCCTGTCTCATTAATGCTCCTGTGTAATTAATAACACCAGTGTACTTATTTTCAGGAGGCACATAAAGGTGTTTACAGGGTGAAACTGGTGGCAGAGGTGACCCAGACCACAGAGGAGGAAGAAGTAGAGCCCCTCGTCGTTCAGCTCATATCCCCCCCGTTTCTGGGTAGAACGGTCCTAACTGCAGGACCAGCCAAGTTTGGAATGGACCTTACCAAGCAGGAGCACGGGGTGAGCTTTATTGAATCTTGCATTCACTTCTATTCGTTTTTTATGTCACTCAAAATATTGATACTATAAGAGATGGGCATGCACCTGTTTGTCCCCTTACATTTAGGACCCAAATGGATGTCTGCCTGTGTCAATACTGTACAGAGTATTTACAGGAATTTCTCTTCCCTTCTCTCTCCCTCTCTCTCTCTCGCACACACACCCTGTTCCTCTCCCAGGTGAAGGGCAGCATCGTGAAGACCTCCCCCTACACAGCGTGTGGTCCCATAGAGAATGCTGAGGAGCTGAGCGGGCACATTGCCCTGGCACTGCGTGGCGACTGCATGTTTGCTGCCAAGGCCCACAGGCTACAGGAGGCTGGGGCTATCGGAGTCATCTTCATAGGTGAGGGAATGGAACACACACACACATTCTGCCTGTCACCCTCTCTCTCGCTCTCTCATGCCCCCTCACGCCTCAACACCGCGCAGCTCCCCCAGAACTGCCGCGCAAAAGAAACACCAGCCCGCGCAGAGAAGCACAAGATTGAACTTCACTCAACTTTACTAGTTTTGACCTGTTAGTTTACACTATCAATGTTTCCCTCTACTGTGGGTATTGTTATCGAATTAACATATTAGCCCCTTTCAATGCAACATACCAAAACAAATCTAACTATTCAAGACTTAGTCTGTGATTTTGTTGTAGGCAGAGCACATCGTCGGGGGATTCTATTGCATTTACAGGCACGAGTGGTCACAAGTGATGTGCTTGTTTTGCGATCAGAGCCACATGAAGCCGCGTGTGCACATTTGTTGATATTCTTTCCTAGTTAGTGAGTTATTAGCCTAGTAATAGCTCATTTCTAGTCAGCAATAGTTGAGTGGTTGCTTCCTACAAGAGCACAAAATGTGCACATTTCTATCCATCTTTCAAAAGCGAGTCAGGTAAATGCTGCGTTCTTGTCATGTCGGTAACTCTGACATTTCTGACTTGCTTACTCATTGTAGAAAGATGATACCCGAGTATCCCACTTGGGAAGTGTCAGAATCAACCAATAGGAATCTTTACGCAAATAACTTACGTTCATTTTAACTCGGAGGTCCAAAGTTTCCGACATGACGTGAACGCAGCAAAAGACTACAGTGCTTTTCTATGTTTTAAAGGTGCAGTGTTGTATTAAGAGACAGGCTTGAATAAGCTAAGAAGCCAAAAGGCGGAGGGTAGCAAAGCCTACATTTTCATCTGATTCTCTGTAATATTAATGGTATGGGAATAATAATGCATTTTACTTTGTAAAGTGGTTTCTTGCATCACACAATACAACATTTTCAGTCACCGACTTGTCTGAAGGACAATATTAATGTCAAGCCCATGCATAATGTTTTTTAAAAAGTCCCATGGAATGTAGACCTACATTGAACACCCCACATGGCTGCTAATGTAGGCTGTATTATAGAATAGCTATTGCTATAGCTATTTCCATGTGAACATTTTATGGGATGCATTTTTTCAATAGTTTTTGATGGTAGGCCACCCTGGTAGGCCTACATTATGATCAAATAGCCACACTAGCCTGCTTGGCCACTAACTTCGTGTGTACAGCCTTAGAACTGTAACTTAAAGTGTGTACAGAATTTTCACAATGTTCAAGTTTCCACTCAGCAGACCTGAAATTTGCTCAGTGCCAAAAACAATTAGAGGGAACATTGCTCAACACACCCACTCATAGCCCATAATATCAGCACACCGCCTGTTACTCTGCTGTAAGAGGAGCTTAGGGAAAGAGATTAGTGGGGCCTAACCTAGTTTGAGAAGGACGTATCGGTCTGCATTGTTACAGTGTACTACTTACTGAAGTAAAGATCCCAAATGGTTGATTTTGGGGTACCATCACCTACTTTATTATTGTGAGCTTACAGTAGCTCTGCGTTTTACCTCTTAAGATCAGTTGGTTCCCAAAAGGGCTTTGATTGATATGGCATTCCTCTTTGATTGATATCACTCACAAGCCCTCCCCACTTGTGTTCTAAAAAACTCAATTTCCCATATTTCCTCTGTCCCTCCTAGACCACCGGGAGGGGAGTAACAGCGCAGACACGCCCCTGTTCCAGATGGTGGGAGACGGCGCGTCCAGGGCTGACATCACCATCCCCCTGGTGTTCCTATTCAGCCAGGAGGGGGCGCTGCTCACCTCTGCTCTGGAGGACCACAGCAACGTAGACGTACTGATGCTGCCCAAAGAGAGACAGCTAGGTAAGACAACAGGTAAGAGAGGGGGCCTGTGCAGGGCCCGTGGTCTAGCGGTCAGTCACATATACTGCTCCCCACCGGAGACCAGGGTTCAATCCCTGCGTCTATCATACTGTTCTCCCACTTGCCTGACTCCCCCTCTGTTTCAAGCAGTCTAAATCAAGCGTAAAATGTACAAAACAAAATGTAAAAAAAGAGGTGGCCTGCCAATGGGACTGAAGCTAAAGGGGTTCATTATGCGGGGGAAGAGTTCTAAATTGAGCAAAGGTGAAACAGCCCAAAAGCCTAACTGACATTTCATGTTGAACTCTAGTATCAGTTGTTTGGGTAACTTTTAAATGTGTGCTAGATGTTTGAGGTGTAACAGATTACATGTTTGCCACTCTCGTTCTCTCCCTCTGTCTTCCTTTCTCTTTCTTGTTCTCTCTCTGTCTTCCTCCTGATTTATTCTCCAGACAAAACAGACAAGCCCCTGGGGAAGATGAACATCAAGTTCCGCCTGGCGGAAGAGGGGGAGCTGGGGGAGGGGGAGGCCAGAGGCCCCACCCTGCAGTTTTTCCTGGAGAAGGGAGAGGTAGTGTTGGAGGAAGAGGAGTACAAACAGCAAGCAGACAGCTGCTTAACACCTGGAGACGATCATATGCCATGTTCCAACGGACAAACTGCTGCCTCGCCACCCTCCCACAGCCCCAACGACCCCAATACAGACCCCTGATCTCAGAACAGTCAGGTTCCTCAACACCCTTCCACTGACCAAGGGCCTGGGCTCCCCAGCACTGATCCCTAATCAGTGTCCAGAGGCACGTTGCTGTGCCAGAGAGAGCCCTCTCTGCCCTTCTGCACGCTCTGGACTGGACTGATAGTTTTAACCAAGAGGGGAGCATAGCAGTGTGACAGTCAATCCCACTGACTGACTCACTACCCCTTCTAAAACCTGACGGTGGTCTCGTATAGTTGATAGTTATTGGAACTGCAGTATGTATTAATGTATAGGAAGGGATGGGCATTGCTACACAAATATAGCTAGTTAGTCTTACCTTGCTACTGTAGCCGCAAGCCTCATCCCCAGTTGTATTGTGTTGATGACATAGATTTAGTCAGATGATTGTAGGCGAGAATTGATGACTTGCACATTTCAGAGAAATAGCTGAGGTAAGCATAGGAGGGGATATTGGGCTGCTAAAGGGCACCTTTGTCTGAGGCCTTGTGTTTGAGTCTGTGTTGAGCTGCTGCAATGTCAAGGGGATCGCTTTACTGTCCCCTGTAACAAGATGGTGTCCTGTCAATTCAGTGACGTGTGTGTGTGTGTGTGTGTGTGTTAATTTACAGTGTAGCTAGTAGTGTTGTTTGAAGATGAATAGGTGAGGAATGGGCTCTCCTGACCAAAGGGATGTGTGATCACTCACAAGAATGCTTTTAGACAAAGGATAAGGGGCCAGTTTGGGTGAACCGATGAGTTCAGTCTTATTTATATTGTACTGGTAGCTACATCAGGGAAATTTAAGAGTGAAAAAGACTTGAATGTGTGTCGTGTGTGTGATCATTACTACACTACCGAATCAAGACCTTTTATAGACCTTAGTCATGCATATTTCATTTTTCAAATGTCAGTTGGTTAGGTAAATACAATATATCGGTCCGATTTCCACTGTTTTAGTCCCGTATATACACCACGTTGTAACAGCATGAAGCGCACCCGTGCTCATGCGCAGATACTGTGTGAGGAGAAAGTCTTGCACTGCACTTATCATCATTTTTGCAGAGCTGCTCGTGGCAATGTCATGACGCTGAGTCTACCTTTTAAGTTGTCTACACTGCCTCCTAGGTCTTTTCCTCTAGGTTGGTACTCTGCCTATCTTCACCATTGCCCCTGTGCCACCAGATTCCTATAGTGCCATGCACTTCAGCACACAGGCATGTTCCTCCTAGAGCTATCATCATGGCCGGAGCATGCACCCAGGGACTGCTTCCCAAGCAGCTCACAGCACATCAAACACACGGTCTGTCTGTGTTTTGGTTGGTGTCTTCTCATTGCAAACAGCCTTTGTATGATTGTGTGTGGACAGTGTAAGAACATCAGACTGTTCTTATTTGTCTCTTTCCATTCATCTTTTTTTTTCCGTATGATATTACCTGGGCATGAGTGTGTGTGTACTAAGAACAGTTAAGATGCAGCAGCCATAACATTTCAATTTGTATGATCAGATGTAGTCACTCACATCGGCGTATTGTGTCATTCATTCCTGAGTCTCAATATTGATCTGCCAAATGTTTAATCATTTTTGCATGGGTTTTATATTACATGTATTTTAAGGTGTAAAAGTGGTTTATATACCCATGATCCCTGTGGAAACATGGGAATGTTTTGTATAGAGAAGCAGTGTTTTGTCATGACAGAATATATGATTTCTTCACAGTTAACATTAGTGTAGTAGACCTCCCATTGTTGCTGCTCACTTCATTTGAAGTCTTAATCCAACATGGCCGCCTATATACAGTACTTGTGTATTTCAAGGCAAAGTCAATCTGTATCTGGCCTCTATGACCATTACTGTTCACTCAGAGAGGAAAGGGACATTAAAAAGTAGTTGTCTTTTGGGGTATTTATTATGGAAATTTTATTTGCCTTTTGGAAATGTTGACCGATAGGGATAACTGTAGCTCCAAAAAGTGCCAAAGTGATTATTTCTGATCGCAGTATCAGATTCTAATGTACTTTGTTTTTTGAGAAGTATTATTTGAGAGCTGAAGTGACCTGATCTTTTCAATAAATTAAGAATCATGATCTCTGTTCTTTTGTGAGTCATTTGTGTAGTCATATCCCTCAACAAAATATTACGATGTGGATGTTTTCAATGATCACATTTCTTCATAAATAGGTATCTAGGTAGGTTTATGAACTAGTAATGGCTCTATAACTTTTAATTCATTCTACACTACCAGTCAAAAGTTTGGACACACCTACTCAAGGGTTTTTCTTTATTTTTACTATTTTTTTACATTGTAGAATAATAGTGAAAACATTAAAACTATGAAATAACACAAATGGAATCATGTAGTAACCAAAAAAGTGTTAAAGGAAAACATATTTTATATTTGACATTCTTCAAATAGCCACTCTTTGCCTTGAAGACAGCTTTGCACACTCTTGGCATTCTCTCAACCAGCTTCATGAGGTAGTCACCTGGAATGCATTTCAATTGACAGGTGTGCCTTCTTAAAAGTTAATTTGTGGAATTTATTTCCTTCTTAATGTGTGAGCCAATCAGTTGTGTTGTGACAAGGTAGGGGGAGTATACAGAAGATAGCCCTATTTGGTAAAAGACCAAGTCCATATTACATTTACGTCATTTAGCAGACGCTCTTATCCAGAGCGACTTACAAATTGGTGCATTCACCTTTTAGCCAGTGGGATAACCACTTTACAATATGTTTTTTTTTTTGGGGGGTGGGATAAGGGGGGGTAGAAGGATTACTTTATCCTATCCCAGGTATTCCTTAAAGAGGTGGGGTTTCAAGTGTCTCCGGAAGGTGGTGAGTGACTCCGCTGTCCTGGCGTCGTGAGGGAGCTTGTTCCACCATTGGGGTGCCAGAGCAGCGAACAGTTTTGACTGGGCTGAGCGGGAAATGTGCTTCCGCAGAGGTAGGGGGGCCAGCAGGCCAGAGGTGGATGAACGCAATGCCCTCGTTTGGGTGTAGGGACTGATCAGAGCCTGATGGTACGGAGGTGCCGTTCCCCTTACAGCTCCGTAGGCAAGCACCATGGTCTTGTAGCAGATGCGAGCTTCAACTGGAAGCCAGTGGAGTGTGCGGAGGAGCGGGGTGACGTGAGATAACTTGGGAAGGTTGAACACCAGATGGGCTGCGGCATTCTGGATTAGTTGTAGGGGTTTAATGGCACAGGCAGGGAGCCCAGCCAACAGCAAATTGATTTTTGGTTCCAACCACTTTGTCTTTGTCAGACGCGGTGTGGGTGAACGGATGATCTCTAGTAGTATCTCTGTAGTTCCCACCGTAAAGCATGGAGGAGGAGGTGTTATGGTGTGGGTGTGCTTTGCTGGTGACACTGTCAGTGATTTATTTAGAATTCAAGGCACACTTTGCAGCGATACGCTATCCCATGTGGTTTGGGCTTAGTGGGACTATCATTTGTTTTTCAACAGGACAATATACCCAACACACCTCCAGGCTGTGTAAGGGCTATTTTACCAAGAAGGAGAGTGATGGAGTGCTGCATCATATGACCTGGCCTCCACAATCCTCTAACCTCAATCCAATTGAGATGGTTTGGGATGAGTCGGACGGCAGAGTGAAGGAAAAGTAGCCAACAAGTGCTCAGCATATGTGGGAACTCCTTCAAGACTGTTGGAAAAGCATTCCAGGGGAAGCTGGTTGAGAGAATGCCAAGAGTGTGCAAAGCTGTCATCAAGGCAAAGGGTGGCTATTTGAAGAATCTCAAATATTAAATATATTTTCATTTGATTAACACTTTTTTGGTTACTACATGATTCCATATGTGTTATTTCATAGTTTTGATGTCTTCACTATTATTCTCCAATGTAGAAAATAGTAAAAATAAAGAAAAACCCTTGAATGAGTAGGTGTGTCCAAACTTTTGACTGGTACTGTATATTTGTAAAGGAGGTCTTAGTGATGTAACGCACATTTTATTCCAGGATGACGTCAATGGCCATTGAGTGTCATTTGTGGTCATGAGTGGCGCAGTGGTCTAAGGCACTGCATCGCAGTGCTAACTGTGCCACTAGAGATCCTGGTTCGAATCCAGACTCTGTCGCAGCCGGCCGCGACCGGGAGACTCATGGGCGGCGCACAATTGGCCCAGCGTCGTCCAGGGTAGGGGAGGGAATGGCCGGCAGGGATGTAGCGTTTGCAATGCCAGGGTTGTGGGTTCGATTCCCACGGGGGGGGCAGTATAAAAAAAGATGTATTCACTAACTGTAAGTCGCTCTGGATAAGAGCGTCTGCTAAAATGACTAAAATGTTTTTTTTAAATGACGACAACCACCACCTTTTGTTTGTGGGGATTCAACCACACTCCGACGTGGATTTTTGTATGAAAGAGACCAAATTTGGAGCCGAGTATCCGCTCAAACTACTGGGAGCCCCAACAATTTGTGTCCCAAATGACACCCTATCCCCTATTTTGTGCTCCACTTTCGACCAAGGCCCATCTACCGTATTACACTATATAGGGAATAGGGTGCCATTTGGGATGCAAACAATATATCACTTTTCCTTACACAGAACAAAAACAGACTTTTGACTTTACAGATGCATGTGTGTGGATTAAGGTTTACTCTAACCATAGATGTTGCTTTCAAGAGTAAATTACAAGACTGCGTGCTTCGTAGCTTCTCAATGAGCCAGGATCCAGGTAGATTTTTCATTTAGTTCAGTACTTGTTTCACTGCTTTGTAGTAAGGTTTGGAGACTGATAAAATCCTCTCCTTTCAGAGGAGAGTGGTGACCAACCACAGGCTTTATGCCAGGCCCAGTATACTGACCTGGTCTCACACAAGGACACTGGACGTAAGGTTAAAAAAAAGTGTTATTTTTGACTTATTTACCAAACTATTAGCGTTAGGCCTATGTTATTTACTTACTTAATCCTCATCATTCCTGGAGGAACATGGGGCCTGTACTACAATTGGCGGAACATAGGCCTATATTACAATTGCTTGATTTGGTATGCAACTTTATTTCGCACCCAAATGACTGTGACCAAAAAAGATATGTTTGATATTTATATTAACTCCAGTGCTTGACTTGGACTGAAATAAGTGCCGGTACTCATTTTGGGTGCCGGTACTGTTTATATTTAGGTGCAGGAGCTCCACAATACTTTAGAGCTAATATTCTAGAAGAGGTGCAGGAGCTCAAGCAGTAGAACATTTTAGGTGCCGGTACTCCCATCCGGTGAGCTTCTGCCAAAGTCAAGCGCTTATTTACCTCTGATCATATTTGAAACCTTGCAAACTGCTACTCCTATAAGTACTGTGGTGATGGTTTTACTAATACATCAGTAATAATATCTGTATTGCAGCTTCTGCTCCCTACACTGATCAGTAGGGTGCGCTCTCTCACACGATCCCAGATGTCCTCCCTGACCCACTCATTCTCCCTGCCCAGTCTGGGTCACTCCAAGCCCCTCACCTCAAAGAAGAAGCACCCCATCAGATGTGAGCCTTCAATTTGACCAATGTCCAAACGGCTGAATTTTGAAGTGGCTTCCTCTCCTCTGTCCTCTCCTTCATCTGCAATGATCTGAAAACAGTATAGTTTCCACTCTTTCACATCAGTGCAGGTGAAGGGAAGGAGATGAAGAAAAGAAGCCACTTTAGACTGAGCGATGCACACATTGTCTCCAGTCCATCATGTTTTTCAGTTTTCTCAGTGGTCCTCCAGAGTGCCAACATATTTTCAGCCCAGTCTGAGCATTCCCGTCACTCCCAGAGGAACTCTGCTAAGAGGAGAGCACTGGAACAGCCGGACAGGCCTACACGCCATGAGGAAGACCACTACTCACACTTTATATCATAAGAGTACTCTGAGGTAAAAGGGGTAAAATCTTGGAGGTCATATGTAGCCATGGGAATAGGGTTCTTTTGATAATGATTCTCACACCCAATGAGCCATACAGCTACGGAAACTATGTGGGCCAGTTTCCCGGACACAGATTAAGCCTATTTATGGACTGGAAATCTATTTCAATGGAGAATTTCCTTTGAGCCTGCTTGTTAGTCCAGGACTAGGCTTAGAGCCAATTTATGCTTGATCCGAAAATGTGGTCGGAGGCGCCTTATGGATGGTGTGACGCAATTGCGGAGTATGAATGCCCTGACTTCTGCAGAAGCCGTATCACCGTAAATGCTGCACAGCCAATGCAGACATCAGATTGACTATGCAGCGCCTTTAAATCAGCGCCTTTAAATCTGCGTCCGAGAAACCAGCCCTGTATGTACGGTATGGCTGGCTGCAATAAAGATATCCCCTTTTGCTACCAGCAGATGCGAGAAGGCCTGAAGACATTCAGCTGCATCAGCCCTGACAGTGGAACTCTAGATGTGGAGTGCTCCAACTGACACCCATTTGATAAGGAAGTCACCAATACGCACTGATGCTGTGCTCACTTTCTGGTACTTACACTGTCAAAGCATGAAAATATGCAAATGTTATCAATGTTATTTTCTAAGAAAATAAACAGGTTGGCTTATATTGTGGTAGCACTTTACTTAATACCATGACTTTACTTAATACCATGGTAATAGTGGAAATTCAAACTAGCTGCTTAGACATGCATAAAACCTTTCTATGGCATTATAATCATGGACTTTCCATTGCGTTTCTTATCTTGCCAACAAATATGCATCAGGAACACCCCCCCCCCCCCCTCCCCCTTCTGATTAGGCTAAATCCTCTTATATCTTGTTTCCAGGGCACATCATTTACAGCGGTTACCTTGCTACAGTGATGAAAACATTGGCGATGGTAAAACATGAATTAAAGCCTACGTCAATTTTTGTGTGACTGATAGTGGTTAAACCAGAGACAATGTAATAAACCGGTTTTGGTCAAACATTGGAGGCTACAGCAGGATACACCTGGATTTCACCTACCTGCCTGCGCTCTGTCTGTGAATTTGGCAAAGTCCAAGCCTGTTTTCTAACCGCGTAATGACGCAGACACCAATATTTGAAGTAGTTCACCCGTGCCTCTCCATCTGATCTCTCCTCTCTGTTGCAGAATTCCACACCTCCCCTTGCTTCAACTTGCGCACGGCGATCTTTAGCAGTGCCACGGATTAATGAGCGGCTCATAGGCGGTGAACCGGACTGCCCACAAGCGCAGGATTTATTTGTCACGGAAAACGAGTAGGGGGAATGATGACCAAGCCTATGTCCCGGTGTCTGGCTCACCGTTCCTAAAGAAGTCCTCTCAAGGATGCTGCCTTCGAATCGGATCGAACGACAACCCCGGGCCTCGCTCCTGCCAGGGGTTCTCCTGTGTGTCATTCTCGCCACTGTCAGTGCAAGCATGCCAGGTAAGCATATCGTTTTATTACAGCACAAGTGAAACTGTTTAAAAAGAAAAAAAATACAGATATATAGTTTTGTTCTGTCTCGTATAAAGTTATGATGATTATGCCTTATTATAATGTCTTCAGATTCTCAAAACAGCCTGCATTCAATGTAAAAACAACAGCAAACATAACATATACAATAACATTATTTGGCCGATCATTTTGGGTTGAAAATTGTCTAAAGCGCACTTAAATTGAGATGTCTATTGCATATGTTAGATCAATTGTTTTTATGTAACGCTCACTTTGCTTACTGCTTAGTGCGTGACGGTGAAATTTAGCTTCACTAGGTGTTGTGATAAGTAACAGCGCAAACCAAGAAAAGGGATCCAGGAAATGGCCTTCTCAATATAGTGTATACACTAGCAAATGGACGTAGTACTATATTGTTTGACATGTGTTGTCATTCATATAACAATCTATACTTTTTAAGTAAATCATTATGCGCAGTTTTAGCCTATACTGCATATTGTTATTGGAAAAACACTTCACATTGGGTAAATCTAATCAAACACACTGAGTGATTTTAATTCAAATGTTATTTCCATGAAAATATCGAACATGTAGGCCTCATTTAAATCACCCATATATAAGAATCAGACGAGGTTGAAAAGGATGAATTAGAGAATTAAAGATGCATTCTCATATAATTTTAGCCAGTAGTTTTGAAAGTGGTGCTCATGAGCCAAAAGTGGTCCCCGTTTTTTGTGTGCCACCTCATCCAATTGTGTACTATGTCACCCATTTCATGTGATATGTTACAAATTTAGTAATTTGTATATTATACACATTTTGCAATTCGTGTGATATGTAAGATCCCAAAGTGCATCTTGAATAGTAGTGTCTGCGAGGCTATCCCCCCGCTGTGTGATGATATCTGGTGCCAAAGATGAGATGTACTGACTGACTGGTGATTAGAGATAATCTCTCCTAAGCTCTCCATACTGAGGCCCTATGAGAATCACAACAGCTGGACACTCTTACACACATAACCTCTTCATCTCGCTGGACACACACACACACAGACATGATCATTATCTCACTGACCACTCACACCACTCAATCAATCAAATGTATTTTATAAAGCCCATTTTACAACAGCAGCTGTCACAAAGTCACCCAGCCTAAAAACCCAAAGAGCAAGCAATGCAGATGTAGAACCATAGTGGCTAGGAAAAACTCTCTCCAAAGACAGGAACCTAGGAAGAAACCTAGAGAGGAACCAGGCTCCGAGGTTTGGACAGTCCTCCTCTGGCTGTGCCATTTAGGCCAGATCGTTCTTCAAGACGTTTAAACATTCATAGATGACCATCAGGTTCAGATAATAACAACAGTGGTTATAGAGGGTGCAACAGTATAACACCTCAGGAGTAAATGTCAGTTGGATTTTCATAGCCAAGCATTCAGAGGTTCAGAGAGAGAGAGCGACTCGGGAGCATTAAGGCGTCCGCATGCTTCCCAGCCGAAACATTTCGGAAGAGTTCATGCATATATTATGACGACATTTTGTGATGTTTTTGTTCATTTTGGACTTCGGTGAGGGTTTTTTACGGCTGTTCGGGCACACAAAATTTTTTGGGGGGCAAGCCGAAGTTCGGAGCTGAAGTCTACGCCCCTTCGTCTGTGATTGGTCAACAGTAGGGATTCTTCAATAAAGTCTCCGTTGTCATTCAACGAGAGACGACTCATTTTCATGCACATCTTTTCATTGAAATACTGCACCAAACATCTTAGTTAGATGTAAAATTGCGCGACTAAGATCTCCTCGGCAAAAACGTCAAAATTAATGACCGATTTCTTGAGTTATCTTAGATTAATTCAGACTTTTGAGGAAGTGTATACTGGCTACGGCATCTCAAAATGGACAAACTACTATTGCCGCTTTTTCAAGCGAAGGTCTTTTAAGGGAGTATGTGAGCACGCTCGTTTGGTTCGGCTAGCCGAGTTCGGCTAGGCGCCAGCCGAACTGAAGCATGCTGACGCCTTAAGAGGGAGCATGTCGAAAACAGAAGGGCTGGGACAAAGTAGCACGTCCGAGTCTCAGTTCCAGTTCTGCTTTTTTTGCCTGCGGCTATGGAACTACCTTGGCCTGGACCTGCTGTTTCAGACAGGAAACGTCAAGCTAGGTAGTCCTGATGCATGGTCCTTAGGGCTCAGGTCCTCTGGGAGGAAGAGAGAGAGAGACAGAGAGACACTCGGGAGCATTAGAGGGAGCATGTCTAAGATCACACAGGGCACCAGATAGGACAAGAGAGTTTGACATCACACAGTACACCAGATAGGACAGACTGACCCTAGCCCCTCAGCACATAGGCTATTGCTGCTTAGATACTGGGGACAGAGAATGGGGGGCAACCAGGCAGGAAATAACCCCACCCACTTCGCCAAAGCACAGCCCCCACACCACCAAAGAGAAATCAACAGACCACTAACTTACTACCCTGAGACAAGGCCGAGTATAGCCCACGAAGATCTCCCCCACCTCACGAGCCCAAGGGGGCGCAAAACCGGACAGGAATATCATGTCAGTGACTCAACCCACCAATGTTATTATAGTAAACTAAAACAGAAACTAAAACTAAAGCTAATCCTGAAAAACTATTTAGTAAACTGAATTAAAATAATTACAAACCTGTTTGAAAAGCAGCACCCCGGATACTGGCCGTGTTCCTTTGCTAATATGGTTAATTGCGCATTCGCAGTTGCCCCTTCCCTCGCGTGCTTGCCTGTTCTGGGACAACTTCAGAGATTCCTGTTTTTCTACAGTCAAAAGACTACAATAGCCACAAGGCTGTTGACAACCAAAGCAGCCATGACTGCAGTTGTTTAACATAGCAGTCAACCTATTTCCTGTAGTCTCAAAATGATTAAAGTTTTGTTTCTTGTAATAAAGTGTGTTTTGTTCAAACGGAGCACACTTTGTTAATAACGTGTATTAAATCATATGAAATAATGTCATTCAAATAAGTTGACTCACCCACATAAGTATAGCCTACCTGATGCACATGTATCAACTTTGAAACATGGTTTTCTTTGTTTGGGCTAATGGGTAGGCTAATTGTTCTACCTGAGCACATGGTAAAATCCTGCAATTCACACCTCCCATGTAGATGGTGATAATTAGCAGAACTCTCGGTGCTTGGCCGAGAAACAACTGTGCTGATTGTGTTCTATCTAATCGTAGCAGTAGAACCTCCAGACAGTGAGACAGACCTGCCCATTAAGCAGCGCCTCGCACTTGTTTACATAAGACAACACTTCTCCCAATATTATGTTGAAAGTACACTTGGCCCCTAACCCCTTTATGATAGTGTTCACTTGAGTCTGCCACTGTTATGGACAAAATGAGAATTGAGATGATGTACACTAGCATCCCAACTGCCACTTGTCAATATTCTAAAATTCTAAATCCATTCGCGAGTTTCTTGTGTCCCCCTGTGACCTATTTTATAACATGATTCCCTATGAAACACTGCCAGTCAGATGCACACTCTGGTAATAGATAGTGAGAAAGTTGTAAAAAATGAAACAGCACTGAAGCACACACGTCGCCACTCACCAGTGACTTTATAAGCTGATTTAGCTAACGTGGCCTGCCTGCTCAATGTGCCTGCTAGCTACTACTAGCTATCTTAATTGAAAAAACACAGAGATGGAACTTAGTTAGCTAGTGATTTTGGGCACTGAAAAACAGCAGTCCTGAGCACAGCCAGCAGCAACTTACTTTTTTACTTAGGAAATACTGCACCAAACACCTTAGCTATATTATATATATTATTTTTCCGAATCACACACAGAAGAAGTTAGAAGGATCATTTGCAGCCTGCAGTACCCCGGTCGGCCTTCAACTTGAGATACTCAATGAGAGGGGGCAGCACTGAGCTAGCCTGCAACGTCACTTCCTAGAGCAGCTCAAACTGCACATGCAATGTTTCCAAAAACTCCTCCAAGAAGCAAGATGGTGATACGCTAAAATGACACTTCCCGATCTTCAAATGCGCCACGGAGACTTCACATAGGAAACAATGGAGTTACGTCATGGATGACTTTGTCCATTCTTTTTACAAGCCAGTGACTCAGACCCCGTCATAGGGTCAGAGGCAGAGAATCCCAGTGGCGAGTGGATAGCCAGGCAGAGACAGCAAGGGTTGGCACAGTAGAGGTCCTAAAACTGAACCTTGAGGAACACAGGAAATTACCTTCGAATTGTGGAAAAAAACATCCACAGAAACAAAGTGATACCTTTCCAACAGATAAGATCTAAACCAGGCAAGAACTCTGCGTAGACCAGTTAGCAGTGGCATACATTAGCAGCAGCATACATTCCCTCTTTAAATCTCATTCACACATGCTGTTCCACTTGCTGACACGCTCTACTCCAACATGTAAAAATTCCAACTGTAAGTCGCTCTGGATAAGAGTGTCTGCTAAATGACTAAAATGTCAAATGTAAAATGAGTGTACAAAACATTAGGAACACCCGCTTTTTCCACGACCTAGACTGACCACGTGAATCCAGGTGAAACCTATGATTCCTTATTGGTGTCACCCGTTAAATCCACTTCAAACAATGTAGATGAAGGGGAAGAGACAAGTTAAAGAAGGATTTTTAAGCCTCGAGACAATTGAGACATGGATTGTGCAGGGCCAGCTTAATGCAGGGGCTTAACGGGGCTGAAGCCCCTGGACCCAGGCCCGTGGGGGGCCCAAGAGGCAGCAAAAAAAAAGTAAAGAAACAACAACATATATTTATTATTTTCTTACTGCAACTGCCAACCACAGGATGATCGACGTTTACGACAGCGTGTTCCAGTTCCCGCCAATATCAAGCAACTTTGCACAGCCATTGAAGAGGAGTGGGACAACATTCCACATGCCACAATCAACAGCCTGACCAACTATGCAAAGGAGATGTGTCGCACTGCATGAGGCAAATGGTGGTCACACCAGATACTGTATTTCTGTCTGTAATAAAGCCCTTTTGTGCGGAAAAACTCATTCTGATTGGCTGGGCCTGGCTCCCCAGTGGGTGGGCCTGGCTCCCAAGTGGGTAGGCTTGTGCCCTCCTAGGCCTACCCATGGCTGCACCCCTGCCCAGTCATGTGAAATCCATAGATTAGGGCCTAATGAATTTATTTCAGTTGACTGATATCCTTCTATGAACTGTAACTCAGTAAAATCTTTGAAATTGTTGCATGTTGGGTTAATATTTTTGTTCAGTATATACAGTCAGGTCCATAAGTAGTTGGACAGTGACACAATTTGCATCATTTTGGCTCTGTACGCCACCACAATGGATTTGAAAGGAAACAATCAAGATGTCCTTTAATTGTAGACTCATCTTTAATTTAAGGGTTTTGTCAAAATTATTTTATGAATCGTGTAGGAATTACAACCATTTTTATATATAGCCCCCCAATTTTAGGGGCTCAAAAGTAATTGGACAATCTAACATAATCATAAATTAAATTGTGAGTTTTAATACTTGGTTGCAAATCCTTTGCAGTCAATGACTGCCTGAAGTCTGGAACCCATAGACATCACCAGATGCTGGGTTTCTTCCCTGGTGATGCTCTGCTAGGCCTTTATTGCAGCTGTCTTCAGTTCCTGCTTGTTCTTGGGGCGTTTTGCCTTTAGTTTTGCCTTCAGCAAATGAAATGCATGCTCAATTGGATTCAGGTCAGGTGGTTGACTTGGCCATTGCAGAACATTCCACTTCTTTGCCTTAAAAAAGTATTGGGTTGCTTTCGCAGTATGCTTCGGGTCATTGTCCATCTGCACTGTGAAGCGCCGTCCAATGAGTTTTGAAGCATTTGGCTGAATCTGAGCAGATAATACAGAATTTATCCTGCTGCTTTTGTCAGCAGTCACATCATCAATAAATACAAGGGAACCAGTTCCATTGGCAGCCATACATGCTCACGCAATAACACTACCTCCACCATGCTTCACAGAAGAGGTGGTATGCTTCGGATCATGAGCAGTTCCTTTCCTTCTCCATACTCTTCTCTTCCCATCATTCTGGTACAAGTTGATCTTTGTCTCATCTATCCACAGGATGTTGTTCCAGAACTGTACAGGCTTTTTTAGATGTTTTTTTGGCAAACTCTAATCTGGTCTTCCTGTTTTTGAGGCTTAGCAATGGTTTACATCTTGTGGTAAACCCTCTGTATTTACCCTCTGTAGTCTTCTCTTGATTGTTTACTTTGACACAGATACGCCTACCTCCTGGAGGGTGTTCTTGATCTGGCCAACTGTTGTGAAGGGGTTTTTCTTCACCAGGGAAATAATTATTCTGTCATCCACCACAGTGGTTTTCCGTGGTCTTCCGGGCCTTTTGGTGTTCCTGAGCTCACCAGTGCGTTCTTTCTTTTTAAGAATGTACCAAATAGTTTATTTGTCTGGGCCTGGAGTGGAGCCGCTGACCGGAGCTGAACTGGACCCCGGTGGAGCGGACTGCTCTGGCTCCGGAGTGGAGCCGCTGACCGGAGCTGGACTGGGCACCGGTGGAGCGGACTGCTCTGGCTCCGGAGTAGATCCGCTGACCGGAGCTGGACTGGGCACCGGTGGAGCGGACTGCTCTGGCTCCGGAGTAGAGCCGCTGACCGGAGCTGAACTGGACCCCGGTGGCGTGGACTGTCCTGGCTCCGGAGTGGAGCCGCTGACCGGAGCTGGACTGGGCACCACTGGTCTGGTGCGAGGAGCAGGCACGGGTCGTGCCGGACTGGAGACACGCACCACTGGTTTGGTGCGAGGAGGAGGCACGGGCCGTGCCGGACTGGATACACGCACCACTGGTTTGGTGCGGGGAGCAGGTACGGGGCGTACCGGGCTGGCGACACGCACCACTGGTTTGGTGCGGGGAGCAGGTACGGGCCGTACCGGACTGGATACGCGCACCACTGGTTTGGTGCGGGGAGCAGGTACGGGCCGTACCGGACTGGATACGCGCACCACTGGTTTGTTGCGGGGAGCAGGTACGGGGCGTACCGGGCTGGCGACACGCACCACTGGTTTGGTGCGGGGAGCAGGTACGGGCCGTACCGGACTGGATACGCGCACCACTGGTTTGGTGCGGGGAGCAGGTACGGGCCGTACCGGACTGGATACGCGCACCACTGGTTTGTTGCGGGGAGCAGGTACGGGGCGTACCGGGCTGGCGACACACACCACTGGTTTGGTGCGGGGAGCAGGTACGGGCCGTACCGTACTGGATACGCGCACCACTGGTTTGGTGCGGGGAGCAGGTATGGGGCGTACCGGGCTGGCGACACGCACCACTGGTTTGGTGCGGGGAGCAGATACGGGCCGTACTGGACTGGATACACGCACCACTGGTTTGGTGCGGGGAGTAGGTACGGGGCGTACCGGGCTGGCGACAGGCACCACTGGTTTGGTGTGAGGAGCTGGCACAGGCCGTACCAGGCTGTGGAGGCACACTGGAGGTCTGGAGCGTAGAGCTGGCACAACCCGTCCTGGCTGGATGCCCACTTCCGCACGGTACGTGCGTGGCGTTAGCACAGGACGCACTGGGCTGTAAACGCGCACTGGAGACACAGTACGCAGAACCGGCGCAGGATATGCTGGACCGAGGAGGCGTACTGGAGACCAGGAGCGTTGAGCCGGCACAACCCGTCCTGGCTGGATGACCATTTTTGCATGGCACGTGCGTGGCGCTAGCACAGGACGCACTGGACTGTGCAGGCACACTGGCGACACTGCGTATCTCCGCACAACACGGAGCCTGCATGGTCACACGCTTCTTAGCGTGAATACGGGGAGTTGGCTCTGCTCTGAACCCTGGCTCCGCCAAGGTCTTTCTTCGTGACCGAGTCCTTTTAAGTCGCCGTTTCTCCTCCCTTGCTGCCTCTGTCTGCTCCCAAGGAAGGTGATCCATCCCAGCCTGGATCTCTTCCCATGTCCATGATCCCTTACCATTTAATATCTCCTCCCAAGTCCATGATTTCTGCTCCTCCTGGGCACGCTGCTTGGTCCTTGTTTGGTGGGATCTTCTGTCACGCTCGTTGAGAGACGGGTCAGACCAAGGTGGAGCGTGGTATGCGTACATGTTTATGAAGACGAATAAACACTTGACAAAATAACAAAACGTGAAGTCCTATGGGCTATACACACAACAAGCCTAACAGGAACACAAACAAGATCCCACAACTAAGGTAGGCAACCAATCACATAGATCTCAACTGAAACTCACACCCTGACCCAACCAACAAAAGTTCTCTAGGTCAGGGCGTGACACTTCAGCAGCCTCCACTGGAGTCAACATGTTTTTCCTACTTGCTCGCACGCACACACACACACACACACACACATACACACACACACACACACACACACACACACACACACACACACACACACACACACACACAAACACACAGACAGAAATCAATACCATGGACAGCCACATCATATTTAGCTTACGTTGATTGGACTAAATAGTTTTTGGTATGTTTTAGTTGTCACTGTATTAGACTAAGCAGAGGTGATGTGAAATGTTGAAGTTGAAATGGTGCTGGAATAGTGGAGGCAGCTCCTGTTTTCTTTGGGACTTGCGGTAACTCTCCTTGGTTCTAAATCAATAGTTGTTTTGTAGTCCAAAAATGTCAGAAACATTACCTTGCTTGACCATGCTGTAGGTCATGTAATTGTTTGTTACATGCAATATGCTTTGTGGACTTCACCGGACAGGGGATGCTCTCTGGTTTTGTAATGAAACAAATGTGTGGTTGAATTTATTCTGCCACTGTGTCGTCTTATTGTCTCGGCCTTAGGCCTATATATCACGGTGTCAAGGAATATGAACTAACAGGTTATAGAGCAAACAATGCAATTATCACAACACATAGGTTGTAATATGGGATTGTTTTCTGGATTGGCTTTCCCAGTGATTTTACCCACGCAGCGCTACTGTCAGGCACCACTTTTGTATTCTGAGAGCCACTCCACTGTAAATATGCCTGCTGTCTTATTCACCTGGCTTTTTCTGATGAACAACACCACATAATAAGCATTATCCTCTCTCTGCCCCTTCTTTAACTTCTTCCTTCTATGCTGATTCTCCCTGTAATTACGGTAACGGAATTACATCATGGGTCCCTGATATGTACAGTGCATTCGGAAAGTATTAAGACCCCTTGACTTTTTCCACATTTTGTTACGTTACAGCCTCATTCTAAAATGGATAAATAATTTTTTTTCCTAATTAACCTACACACAATACTCGACAATGACAAAGCGAAAAACAGGTTTTTAGAATTTTTTGCAAATGTATAAAAAATAAAAAACAGGAATACCTTATTTACATAAGTATTCCGACCCTTTGCTATGAGACTCGAAATTGAGCTCAGGTGCATCCTGTTTCCATTGATAATCCTTGAGATGCTTCTACAACTTGACTGGAGTCCACCTGTGGTAAATTCAATTGATTGGACATGATTTGGAAAGGCACACACCTGTCTATATAAGGTCCCACCGTTGACAGTGCATGTCAGAGCAAAAACCAAGCCATGAGGTCGAAGGAATTGTCCGTAGAGCTCAGAGACAGGATTGTGTCGAGGCACAGATCTGGGGAAGGGTACCAAAAAATGTCTGCAGCATTGAAGGTCCCCAAGAACACAGTGGCACCACCAAGACTCTTCCTAGAGCTGGCTGCCCGGCCAAACTGAGCAATCGGGGGAGAAGGGCCTTGGTCAGGGAGATGAGTTCCTCTGTGGAGATGGGATAACCTTCCAGAAGGACAACCATCTCTGCAGCACTCCACCAATCAGGCCTTTATGGTAGAGTTGCCAGACGGAAGCCACTCTTCAGTAAAAGGCACATGACAGCCCACTTGGAGTTTGCCAAAAGGCACCTAAAGACTCTCAGACCATGAGAAACAAGATTATCTGGTCTGATGAAACCAAGATTGAACTCTTTAACCTGAATGCCAAGCGTCACGTCTGGAGGAAACCTGCCACCTACAGTGAAGCATGGTGGTGGCAGCATCATTCTGTGGAGATGTGTTTCAGCTGTAGGGACTGGGAGACTAGTCAGGATCGAGGGAAAGATGAACGGAGCAAAGTACAGAGAGATCCTTGATGAAAACCTGCTCCAGAGCCTCAGGACCTCAGACTGGGGTGAAGGTTCATCTTCCAACAGGACAACGACCCTGAGCACACAGCCAAGACAACGCAGGAGTGGCTTCGGGACAAGTCTCTGAATGTCCTTGAGTGGCCCAGCCAGAGCCCGGACTTGAAGCGTCATACCCAAGAAGACTCGAGTCTGTAATCACTGTCAAAGGTGTTTCAACAAAGCACTGAGTAAAGGGTCTGAATACTTGTGATATTTTAGTCTTTCATTTTTTATAAATTTGCAAAATTTTATAAAAACCTGTTTTTGCTTTGTCATTATGGGGTAGAGAGAGAGAGAGAGAGAGAGAGACAGAGACAGAGACAGAGACAGAGAGAGAGAGAGAGAGAGAGAGAGAGAGAGAGAGAGAGAGAGAGAGAGAGAGAGAGAGAGAGAGAGAGAGAGAGAGAGAGAGAGAGAGTGAGGGGTTATCCAGACTGTTTTGATAGTCTTACTTTGACCACCAGACGACAGAAGGCAAATAATTTCTCCAAAATATAAGTATTAATATTATACTGGTCTGTGAGAGCCGGAATTCTTACTGGTTGGTAGGTGATCAAATACTTATGTCAAGCAATAAAATGCAAATTAATTACTTAAAAATCATACAATGTGATTTTCTGGATTTTTGTTTTAGATTCCGTCTCTCACAGTTGAAGTGTACCTATGATAAAAATTACAGACCTCTACATGCTTTGTAAGTAGGAAAACCTGCAAAATCGGCAGTGTATGAAATACTTGTTCTCCCCACTGTATATATATATTGGGACAGGCACGGGCCGTGCCGGACTGGACACACGCACCACTGACTTGGTGCGAGGGGCAGGAACAGGCCGGACCGGGCTGGCGACGCGCACCACTGGCTTGGTGCGAGGGGCAGGAACAGGCCGGACCGGGCTGGCGACGCGCACCACTGGCTTGGTGCAAGGGGCAGGAACAGGCCGGACCGGGCTGGCGACGTGCACCACTGGCTTGGTGCGAGGGGCAGGAACAGGCCGGGCCGGGCTGGCGACGCGCACCACTGGCTTGGTGCGAGGGACAGGAACAGGCCGGACCGGGCTGGCGACGCGCACCACTGGCTTGGTGCGAGGGACAGGAACAGGCCGGACCGGGCTTGCGACGCGCACCACTGGCTTGGTGCGAGGGACAGGAACAGGCCGGACCGGGCTGGCGACGCGCACCACTGGCTTGGTGCAAGGGGCAGGAACAGGCCGGGCCGGGCTGGCGACGCGCACCACTGGTTTGGTGCGAGGGGCAGGAACAGGCCGGACCGGGATGGCGACGCGCACCACTGGCTTGCTGCAAGGGACAGGAACAGGCCGGACCGGGCTGGCGACGCGCACCACTGGCTTGGTGCGAGGGGCAGGAACAGGCCGGGCCGGCGACGCGAATCACTGGCTTGGTGCGAGGGACAGGAACAGGCCGGACCGGGCTGGCGACGCGCACCACTGGCTTGGTGCGAGGGGCAGGAACAGGCCGGACCGGGCTGGTGACGCGCACCACTGGCTTGGTGCAAGGGGCAGGAACAGGCCGGACCGGGCTGGCGACGTGCACCACTGGCTTGGTGCGAGGGGCAGGAACAGGCCGGGCCGGGCTGGCGACGCGCACCACTGGCTTGGTGTGAGGGTCAGGAACAGGCCGGACCGGGCTGGCGACGCGCACCACTGGCTTGGTGCGAGGGACAGGAACAGGCCGGACCGGGCTTGCGACGCGCACCACTGGCTTGGTGCGAGGGACAGGAACAGGCCGGACCGGGCTGGCGACGCGCACCACTGGCTTGGTGCGAGGGGCAGGAACAGGCCGGGCCGGGCTGGCGACGCGCACCACTGGCTTGGTGCAAGGGGCAGGAACAGGCCGGACCGGGCTGGCGACGTGCACCACTGGCTTGGTGCGAGGGGCAGGAACAGGCCGGGCCGGGCTGGCGACGCGCACCACTGGCTTGGTGCGAGGGTCAGGAACAGGCCGGACCGGGCTGGCGACGCGCACCACTGGCTTGGTGCGAGGGACAGGAACAGGCCGGACCGGGCTTGCGACGCGCACCACTGGCTTGGTGCGAGGGACAGGAACAGGCCGGACCGGGCTGGCGACGCGCACCACTGGCTTGGTGCGAGGGGCAGGAACAGGCCGGACCGGGCTGGCGACGCGCACCACTGGCTTGGTGCGAGGGACAGGAACAGGCCGGACAGGGCTGGCGACGCGCACCACTGGCTTGGTGCGAGGGGCAGGAACAGGCTGGACCGGGCTGGCGATGCGCACCACTGGCTTGATGCAAGGAGCAGGAACGGGCCGGACCGTACTGGGAACATGCACCACTGTGTTAGTGCGGGAAGCAGGAACGGGTCGGGCCGTACTGGGAACACGCACCACTGGCTTAGTGCGGGGAGCAGGAACGGGCCGGACCGGACTGGCGACACGCACCACTTTCTTGGTGCGAGGAGCGGGACTGGGTTCCTTTATTAACCCCCGCTCCTTCTGCTGCCTAATCAGCTCCTCTCGCCGTGCCTCTACACCTTTTTTCTCCCTTTTAGCCTCCTGTAGCTCCTCCCTCTGACCGAATAACTCCTGCTCCCTCTGAACCAATAGCCCCCGTAACATGTTGGCCTCCTCTCCTAACCTGCAGATCCGCCCTGTCGCTGCCTCCTGCTGCCTCGTCGTCCACACCGTGTGCCCCCCCAAAAAATGTCCTTGGGGTTGCCTCTCGGGTCTCCGTCGTCGGCATTCCTCTTCCCGTGAGGACTCCTCCGGGAGCCCCCACGAGTTAGGGAACAGATACTCGTCGTCGTCGTCATCCTCCGACTCCTCAGTGTAATACTGTTCCCACTCCTCTTCCCAAGGTCATAGGGACCCAATCCGAAACCCAACCGGGTGCAGTGGTCGGGGCTCTTCTCTATCGCTCCCCGACCACCCCTTTAGCCCCCCAATTTGTTTTTCTTGGGGCTGCTTCTCAGGCCTCCTCCTCGGCCGGCTTCCGTGTTGCCATCGTTCCTTTCCTGCCTAGGTATTTACCTTCGCCCATGGCCCTTTCCCCGCGAATATCTCTTCCCATGACCACAATTTACCCACCTGTGACATGGCTATTCTCTCTTCCTGGGCATGCTGCTTGGTCCTCGTTTGGTGGGATCTTCTGTCACAATCGTTTATAGACGGGACGGACCAAGGCGCAGCGATATATGCATACATGTTTATTTATATGAATAAACAACCGACAAAACAACAAATGAAACGAAACATGAAGTCCAAGGTAGACAAACAACATACCTCACACGGAACATACACACCCTGACTCAACAAATAAACGTCCCCTGAGTCAGGGCGTGACAGACAACTGATGCTTAAAGTTAGTGAGGGAGATAAGAGTCTCCAGCTTCAGAGATTTTTGCAATTCGTTCCAGTCATTGGCAGTAGAGAACTGGAAGGAATGGCGGCCAAAGGAGGTGTTGGCTTTGGGGATGACCAGTGAGATATACCTGCTGGAGTGCATACTACGGGTGGATGTTGCTATGGTGACCAATAAACTGAGATTAGGCGGGGATTTGCCTAGCAGTGATTTATAGTTGGCCTGGAGCCAGTGGGTTTGGTGACGAATATGTAGTGAGGACCAGCCAACAAGAGCGTACAGGTCACAGTGGTGGGTAGTATATGGGGCTTTGGTTACAAAACGGATGGCACTGTGATAGACTACATCCAATTTGCTAGTGTTGGAGGCTATTTTGTAAATGACATCGCCGAAGTCAAGAATCGGTAGGATAGTCATTTTTACGAGGGCATGTTTGGCAGCATGAGTGAAGGAGGCTTTGTTGCTAAATAGGAAGCCGATTCTAGATTTAACTTTGGATTGGAGATTCTTAATGTGAGTCTGGAAGGAGAGTTTACAGTCTAATGAACTGTAACTCAGTAAAATCTTTGAAATTGTTGCATGTTGCATTTATATTTTTGTTCAGTGTAGTTGTGAGGTTGTGTGTGACTGTGAGTGCATCTGCTTACACTGTAAATGTGCTGTGTGAGCCTCAAGGGCTATCTATGCCTCTGACAGTTTTGAAGTACTTAACAAGAAAGTGCTATTGCGACAGAGTCTCTTGTCAGGCTTTTTTCACTGAAGATAAATCAAATCAAATTGTATCTGTCACATGCTTCGTAAACAACATGTACAGACTAACAGTGAAATGCTTACAGGCCCTTCCCAACAATGCAGAGAGAGAAAAAAATGAAATAGTAGAAAAATAATAACACAAGGAATAAATAGAAAAATAATAACACAAGGAATAAATACACAATGAGTAACAATAACTTGGCTATATACACGGGGTACCAGTATCGAGTCGATGTGCAGGGGTACAAGGTAATTGAGGTAGATATGTACATATAGGTAGGAATAAAGTGACTAGGCAACGGGATAGATAATAAACAGTAACAGCATCATATGTGATGAGTCAAAATAGTTAGTGCAGGGCCTCCTGAGTGGCGCAGCGGTCTAAGGCAATGCATCGCAGTGCTAGAGGCATCACCACAGACCCGGGTTCAATCCCAGGCTGTATCACAACTGGCCGTGATCGGGAGTCCCATAGGGCGGCGCACAATTGGCCCAGCATCATCTGGGTTAGGGGAGGGTTTGACTGGTGGGACTTTACTTGGCTCATCGCGCTCTAGCGGTCGTCAGTTAAACAGTTTTTCCTGCCACACATTGGTGCTTCTGGGATAAGCGGGCGGGTGTTAAGAAGTGCGGTTTGGCAGGTCATCTTTAGGAGGACGCATGACTCGACCTTCGCCTCCCAAGCCCATTGGGGAGTTGCAGCGATGAGACAAGATCGAAATTGGGGGTAAACATTTTTAAATAGATAAGGGGTAAATGTAGATAGTCCGGGCAGCTATTGGTTAACTATTTAACTACCTATTTAGCAGTCTTATAGCTTCGGGGTAGAAGCTGTTCAGGGTCCTGTTGGTTCCAGATTTGGTGCATCGGTACCGCTTGCCGTGTGGTAGCAGAGAGAACAGTGTATGGGTGGCTGGAGTCTTTGACACCGCCTGGTATAGAGGTCCTGGATGGCAGGACCTCTATACCGTACCCTCTACCCTCTGTAGTGCCTTGTGGTCAGATGCCAAGCAGTTGCCGTACCAAGCGGTGATGCAGCCAGTCAAGATGCTCTCAATGGTGCAGCTGTAGAACGTTTTGAGGATCTGAGGGCCCATGCCCAATCTTTTCAACCTCATGAGGGAGAAGAGGCGTTGTCATGCCTTCTTCAGAACTGTGTTGATGTGTGTGGACCATGATAGTTCCTTAGTGATGTGGACACAGAGGAACTTGAAGCTCCCGACCTGCTCAACAACAGCCCCTCCATTTCCTGTAGTCCACAATCAGCTCCTTTGTCTTGCTGAAGTTGAGTTAGAGCTTGTTGTTCTGGCACCGCATTGCCAGGTCTCTGACCTCCTCCCTATAGGCTGTCTAATCGACGTCTGTGATCAGGCCTACCACCGTCGTGTCGTCTGCAAACTTAATGATGGTGTTGGAGTCATGCACGGCCACACAGTGGTGGGTGAACAGGGAGTACAGGAGGGGACTAAGCACTCACCTCTGAGGGGCCCCTGTGTTGAGGGTCAGCGTGGCAGATGTGTTGTTGACTACCCTCACCACCTGGAGTCGGCCTGTCACGAAGTCCAGGGTCCAGTAGCAGAGGGAGGTGTTTAATCCCAGGGTCTTTAGCTTAGTGATGAGCTTGGAGGGCACAATGGTGTTGAACGCTGATAAGGTATTTGTTCACCTGTATCAGGGTCATGGTTGAATCACCAGACTGAACCTGTATCCTGAGAATAGGAACAGCTTGGTCTGATAGGGACTTTTTTCCACTCAAAAAAAACAAAAACAAATAAAGTAAACCATGGTTTCATTCCAAATTGCACGCCACTTCCTTTATAGTGCACTATACTTTTAACCCTGTGGGCCCTGGTGCCATTTGGTACCCATCCCACGATACATTGTCCAGGCTTCCATTAATATGATGAGTGTAGACGGCCAGCTCTAACTACAGTGGCTTGCGAAAGTATTCACCCCCCTTGGCATTTTTCCTATTTTGTTGCCTTACAACCTGGAATTAAAATTGATTTTTTGGGGGTTTGTATCATTTGATTTACACAACATGCCTACCACTTTGAAGATGCAAAATATTTGTTCTTGTGAAACAAACAAGTAATAAGACAACAAAACGGAAAACTTGAGTGTGCATAACTATTCACCCCCCCCAGTCAATACTTTGTAGAGCCACCTTTTGCAGCAATTACAGCTGCAAGTCTCTTGGGGTATGTCTCTATAAGCTTGGCACATCTAGCCACTGGGATTTTTGCCCATTCTTCAAGGCAAAACTGCCCCAGCTCCTTCAAGTTGGATGGGTTCTGCTGGTGTACAGCAATCTTTAAGTCATACCACAGATTCTCAATTGGATTGAGGTCTGGGCTTTGACTAGGCCATTCCAAGACATTTAAATGTTTCCCTTTAAACAACTCGAGTGCAGTATGCTTAGGGTCATTGTCCTGTTGGAAGGCGAACCTCCGTCCCAGTCTCAAATCTCTGGAAGACTGAAACAGGTTTCCCTCAAGAATTTCCCTGTATTTAGCGCCATCCATCATTCCTTCAATTCTGACCAGTTTCCCAGTCCCTGCCGATGAAAAACATCCCCACAGCATGATGCTGCCACCACCATGCTTCACTCTGGGGATGGTGTTCTCAGGGTGATGAGAGGTGTTGGGTTTACGCCAGACATAGCGTTTTCCTTGATTGCCAAAAAACTCAATTTTAGTCTCATCTGACCAGAGTACCTTCTTCCATATGTTTGGGGAGTCTCCCACATGCCTTTTGGCGAACACCAAACGTGTTTGCTTATTAAGCAATGGCTTTTTTCTGGCCACTCTTCCATAAAGCCCAGCTCTGTGGAGTGTACGGCTTAAAATGGTCCTATGGACAGATACTCCAATCTCCGCTGTGGAGCTTTACAGCTCCTTCAGGGTTATCTTTGGTATCTTTGTTGCCTCTGATTAATGCCCTCCTTGCCTGGTCCGTGAGTTTTGTTGGGCGGCCCTCTCTTGGCAGGTTTGTTGTGGTGCCATATTCTTTCCATTTTTTAATAATGGATTTAATGGTGCTCCGTGGGATGTTCAAAGTTTCAGATATTTTTTTATAACCCAACCCTGATCTGTACTTCTCCACAACTTTGTCCCTGACCTGTTTGGAGAGCTCCTTGGTCTTCATGGTGCCGCTTGCTTGGTGGTGCCCCTTGCTTAGTGGTGTTGCAGACTCAGAGCCTTTCAGAACAGGTGTATATATACTGAGATCATGTGACAGATCATGTGACACTTAGATTGCACAAAGGTGGACTTTACTTAACTAATTATGTGACTTCTGAAGGTAATTGGTTGCACCAGATCTTATTTAGGGGCTTCATAGCAAAGGGGGTGAATACATATGCATGCACCACTTTTCCGATGTTTATGTTTTAGAAACAAGTTATTTTTTTCATTTCACTTCACCAATTTGGACTATTTTGTGTGTCCATGACATGAAATTACAGGTTGTAATGCAACAAACACCAAGGGGGATGAATACTTTTACAAGGCACTGTATGTAACGCCAGAAAGTCAATGTAAGACATGAAAAATGGCTATTCAAGCCATCTGCTGCCTGCCAGGCTGTGCAATCATAAACAGTTCCAAGAAGGGCAGAGAAGCAAACAGTGCCATGGCATTCTATTGTACCACAGATGGGAAAAGGCACTGACGTGGCAGTGTTTACTTTTTATTGACTTAATGAGGCATGATCAGAAGTCATGAGAAAAGCTGGGAAATGGCACCAATCCAGAGCGAATTACAGTTAGTGCGTTCATTTTACGGTAGCTAGGTGAGACAACAACATATCACAGTCATAGTATCTGTCCATAGGACCACTTTAAGCCGTACACTCCACAGAGCTGGGCTTTATGGAAGAGTGGCCAGAAAAAAGCCATTGCTTAAAGAAAAAAATAAGCAAATACGTTTGGTGTTCGCCAAAAGGCATGTGGGAGACTAAAAGAGTACATATGGTACTCTGGTCAGATGAGACTAAAATTGAGCTTTTTGGCCATCAAGGAAAACGCTGTCTGGCACAAACCCAACACTTCTCATCACCCCGAGAACACCATGACCTAAGAATACTGCTAAAGCAACACTCGAGTAGTTTAAGGGGAAACACATTTTTTTATTTTGCATCTTCATGAGTGAGTGGTGTGGGAGGCATGGTGAGGTGACGTGACCTCCTATTGTTTCTTGACATTCCCTCCTTCTGTAATCACATTGTGTTTGTGGCCATCAACAAAATGAGGACTAAAAAGGGAAAGTGTGTAGGGCGATGTCTAATAGTGATGATGAGCATCTTTTGATATTGATGCTGTAGCAATATTTTGGTTGGAGCGCTGTTTAAAGCCTCTCTCTCTCTCACCATTCTTTCTTTCCAACTACCTCTTCTGTCGCAGGTTCAATTAAGTGCCTTAGGGGTGATGATTCATACTATTCTCCTTTATTTGTTTTATGCTGCAGTACCTTGGGCTGATCATGCACTTATCTCTTAATTCACTATCTCCATTACAGTGAATAATTCACAGCTGGGGAAGATGCACTTGGAGGCGTGACTGTGTGTGGGGTGTGTGCACGTGTATATGCTCGTGCATGCCTGCGTGCCCTTGTGCCCTTGTGCATGCCTGCGTGCCCTTGTGCCCTTGTGCATGCCTGCGTGCCCTTGTGCCCTTGTGCATGCCTGTGTGTGTGTATATGTGTTAAGCGTAAAGATCACAGTCCCTGGGGCTGCAATTGTCTGTGCAACATTAACTTCCCACATTATGGGAAAACCACATGCAGCAGTGTAGGCTAACTATGCTTATGCCACAGAACGTACAGAGACAGAACAGATCATATGATTCGAACAATGCATTTAGATACAGTGAGCTCCAAAGTATTGGGACAGTGACACATGTTTTGTTGTTTTGGCTCTGTACTCTAGCACTTTGGATTTGAAATGATACAATGACTATGAAGTTAACGTGCAGACTGTCTGCTTTAATCTGGGGGTATTTTCATCCATATCGGGTGAACCGTTTAGAAATTACAGCACTTTTTGTACATAGCCCCCCCCCCCACCAAAAGTATTAGGACAAATTCATTTATATGTTTCTTAAAGTAGTGAAAAGTTTAGTATTTGGCCTATATTCCTAGCACACAATGATTACATCAAGCTTGTGACTCTAAAAACTTGGATGCGTTTGCTGTTTGTTTTGGTTGCTTTTCAGATTATTTTGTGCCCAATAGAAATGAATGGTAAATAATGTATTGTGTCATTTTGGAGTCACTTTTATTGTAAATAATAATAGAAAATGTTTCTAAACGCTTCTACATTAATATGGATGCTACCATGATTATGGATGAATTCCTGAATTAATCGTGAATAATGATGAGTGAAAAAGTTACAAACACACAAATACCCCCAGATTAAAGCTGACAGTCTGCACTTTATCTTCATAGTCATTGTATAATTTCAAAGTTCTGGAGTAGAGACAAAAAAATAATAATTCTGTGTCCCAATACTTTTGGAGCTCACTGTATATTTATTTGGTACCATATCTATTCTAAGTAAAACTATGATTTGCTAACCATAATGACCTAAACCAAGCCAGACAGAAAGAGGAGACATGGAGCAGTAGAGAGTAATGGGTGTGTCATTTGATCAAGGAAATAGTTCCTTGTCTAAAGACGCACTGCATTGTTGTGCCATGATCCGGGTCCTATTGTGTTACACTGATCCAGGTGCCATTGTGTGACACCTTATCTGGGTCATCTTGGTGCTCTGCTCTTCCTTGATCTATAGATTTGTTTGATCAAAGAGTCTGAGAAGACAAATTATCTGCCACAGTTTGATGAAAGGAACCATGGATGGAGAGAGGTGGACAAACAGAGATACATGGAGGGAAGGAGGGATTAAAATACTTCAAAGGGCAGGATACGTGGCCTCCTGCAGTGTATTGAGTTATGAGGATCAACATGTAGGTGGCTCCACTGTGACAGACTGGCTTACTCCAGTGGGCAGGACAACTGGCGAGCTGTAGCCTTCAGGACAGTGTCATGAGCCGTTGTGGATGTGGTGGAGGAGTCAAGTGCAGGAAGCAGAGGTTAGTCCAACAAGACTTTTAATAGTGTCCAAAGTAAGTGTACAAGCCCCGACCTAGAAAACACGAAGAGGCGAGGAACATTACGCACACGCGTAAAACACTTCAACAAGGCAAAATAGACACGGAAAAATAAACACGTATCAAACAACGAGGCAACGGACAACAACACACAAAACCCCTAGATTACAACATGGAACTTATAAGACACGTAATCAACACTAAAACAAACACAGGTGTGACAGACAGACAAAAGCAATGGAACACAGAAACATAGAGCGGTGGCAGCTAGTACTCCGGGGACGGCGAACGCCGAAGCCTGCCCGAACCAGGAGGAGGAGCAGCCTCGGCCGAAACCGTGACAGTACCCCCCCCTTGACGCGCGGCCCCAGCCGCGCGCCGACCCCGGCCTCGGGGACGGCCAGGAGGACGCGGACCCGGGCGCGTGGGATGCCCATGGTGAAACTCAGTCAGGAGGGATGGATCTAGTATGTCCCTCCTGGGCACCCAGCACCGTTCCTCCGGACCGTACCCCTCCCACTCCACGAGATACTGGAGACCACTCATCCGGCGTCTCGAGTCCAAGATGGTCCGGACTCTGTACGCCCGGGCCCCCTCGATGTCCAAAGGGGGCGGAGGGGTCTCTCCTATCTCATCCTCTTGGAGTGGGCCAGCTACCACCGGCCTGAGAAGAGACACATGGAACGAGGGGTTAATATTTTTATACTCTATAGGCAGTTGTAATCTGTAACACACCTCGTTCAATCTTCTCAGGACGTTGAAGGGCCCCACAAACCGCCGACCCAGCTTCCGGCAGGGCAGGCGGAGGGGCAGGTTTCGAGTCGAGAGCCAGACTCGATCTCCCGGTGCGTACACCGGTGCCTCACTGCGGTGACGGTCGGCGCTCGCCTTTTGGTGACGGATGGCACGCTGCAGATGGACATGGGCAGCGTCCCACGTCTCTTCCGAGCGCCGAATCCACTCGTCCACCGCAGGGGCCTCGATCTGGCTCTCGTGCCACGGAGCCAGGACCGGCTGATAACCTAAAACACACTGGAAAGGTGTTAAGTTGGTGGAGGAGTGGCGGAGAGAGTTCTGGGCCATCTCTGCCCAGGGGATGAACCTCGACCACTCCTCCGGCCGGTCCCGGCAATAGGACCTCAAAAACCTACCCACATCCTGGTTGACTCGTTCCACCTGCCCATTACTCTCTGGGTGGTACCCCGAGGTAAGGCTTACCGAGACCCCCAACCGTTCCATGAACGCTCCCCAAACTCTGGAAGTGAACTGGGGACCTCGGTCAGACACAATATCCTCGGGGACCCCATAGTGCCGGAACACATGGGTAAAGAGAGCCTCAGCGGTTTGTAGGGCAGTAGGGAGACCCGGCATGGGAAGGAGACGACAGGCCTTAGAAAACCGATCCACAACGACCAATATGGTGGTATTTCCCTGGGAGGGGGGTAGGTCAGTTACGAAATCCACCGATAGGTGGGACCATGGTCGTTGTGGAACGGGCAGGGGATGTAGCTTACCCCTGGGCAAATGTCTAGGCGCCTTACACTGGGCACACACCGAGCAGGAGGAGACATAAACCCTCACATCCCTGGCTAACGTTGGCCACCAGTATTTCATGCTAAGACAGTGCACGGTCCGGCCAATACCTGGATGTCCAGAGGAGGGTGATGTATGAGCCCAATAAATAAGACGATTGCGGACCTCGAGCGGAACGTACGTCCGCCCCACAGGACACGCGGGGGGAGTAGGGTCGGTACGCAGTGCCCGCTCGATTTCCGCATCGACCTCCCATACTACCGGAGCCACCAAACAAGATTCCGGCAATATGGAAGTAGGCTCGTTGGACCTCTCCTCCGTGTCATACCGCCGGGACAGTGCGTCTGCCTTAACATTCTGGGACCCAGGGATGTATGTGATCTTAAAAACAAATCGGGTTAGGAACATATTCCACCTAGCCTGACGAGGGTTCAATCTCCTAGCTGCCCGGATGTACTCCAGGTTACGGTGATCAGTTAGAATGAGAAAAGGGTGTTGAGCCCCCTCAAGCCAATGCCTCCACACCTTTAGGGCTTGGACTACGGCTAACAACTCCCTATCCCCAACATCATAGTTGCGCTCCGCCGAGCTGAGCTTCTTCGAGTAGAAAGCACAGGGGCGGAGTTTAGGTGGCGCGCCGGACCGCTGTGACAGGACTGCCCCAATACCGGTCTCGGACGCGTCCACCTCAACCTGGAATGGTAAAGAGGGATCCGGATGCGCCAGCACCGGAGCCGAGGTGAACAGGTTCTTAAGCTTGATAAATGCCCTGTCCGCCTCAGCCGACCACCGCAAACGAACCGGACCCCCCTTTAGCAGGGACGTAATGGGAGCTGCAACCTGTCCAAAACCCCGAATAAACCTCCGGTAGTAATTAGCAAAACCCAAGAACTGCTGCACCTCTTTTACAGTGGTTGGAGTTTGCCAATTACGCACGGCCGATACCCGGTCTACCTCTATCTCCACACCAGCCGAGGACAACCGATAACCCAAAAAGGAGACGGACTCCTGGAAGAACAGGCATTTCTCTGCCTTGACATACAAGTCATGCTCCAACAGTCTTCTCAATACTTGGCGCACCTGGGCTACATGCTCGGCTCGTGTAGAAGAGTACACCAGGATGTCGTCGATGTAAACTACTACACCCTGCCCATGCATGTCCCGGAAAATCTCGTCAACAAAGGATTGGAAGACTGACGGTGTCACGATCGTCTAAGGATGAGGACCAATGCGCAGCGTTGAAGGCGAACATCTTTTATTATATAAATGATCACACGATCAAAATAACAAACGAAAACGTGACGTCTACAGTTTAACACAACCCAACTAGAACAAGAAACCACAAACACCACGTGAAAGACAGATAGTTAAATATGGCTCCCGATCAGAGACACCCAGCAAACACTCGTTGCCTCTGATTGGGAGTCACTCAGCCCAACATAGAAATATCAAACATAGAATTTCACACCCTGGCTCAACATAACATTGTCCCCAGAGCCAGGGCGTGACAGTACCCCCCCCCCTAAAGGCGCGGACTCCGGCCGCGCCAAACAACCACAACAGGGGAGGGACCGGGTGGGCACTCCGCCTCGGCGGCGGATCCGGCTCCGGATATGACCCAGGCACGGGTTGTGCTGGACTGACGACGCACACCCCTGGCTTGATGCGTGGAGGAGGAACGGGCCGGACCGGGCTGACGAAGCGCACCCCTGACTTTGTGCGGGGAGCAGGAATGAGCCGGACCGGGCTGACGACGCGCACCACTGACCTGGTGCGGGGAGCTTGGATGGGCCGGACTGGGCTGGCGACGCGCACCACAGACTTGGTGCGGAGAGCAGGAACGGGCCGGACAGGGCTGACGAAACGCACCATAGACTTGGTGCGGAGAGCAGGAATGGGCCGGACCGGGCTGGCGACGCGCACCACAGACCTGGTGCGGAGAGCAGGAACGGGCAGAGCCGGGCTGACGAGACGCACCACAGACTTCATGCGGGGAGCAGGAATGGGCCGGACTGGGCTGGCGACGCGCACCACAGACCTGGTGCGGGGAGCAGGAACGGGCCGTGCCGGACTGACGAAACGCACCATAGACTTGGTGCGGAGAGCAGGCACGGGCCGTGCCGGACTGACGACGCACACCACTGGCTTGGTGCGGGAAGCTTGGATGGGCCGGACTGTACTGGGGACACACACCACTGGCCCTACACCGGGATCTGGAACGGGCCGGACCGGACTGGCAACACACGCCAGTACCTCTCGCCGTGCCTCTACTTCCTCCATCCCCTCTTCGACCAGTGGCCCCCGTAACCCGGCGGCCTTCTCCGGCAACCCACTGGGCCGCTCTATCGCGGCCTCCTGCTGGTCCGACGTCGTGAGCCCCCCCCTAAAAATTTTCGGGGCGTCTCTCCTACCCGTGGACCAGGTCTCCATGTCCCTCGCCAGCCTCTCGCCCTTCTGCCATAATGTCAAGCCCTTCTCTTCCTCACTCGGCTTGACCCAGTCCAGGAGGCGAAGGAGATCTGTGAGGGATCTCCCTGGCGATGGCTCCTGGACACGCTGCTTGGTCATATCTTGGTGGTTTCTTCTGTCACGATCGTCTAAGGATGAGGACCAATGCGCAGCGTTGAAGGCGAACATCTTTTATTATATAAATGATCACACGATCAAAATAACAAACGAAAACGTGACGTCTACAGTTTAACACAACCCAACTAGAACAAGAAACCACAAACACCACGTGAAAGACAGATAGTTAAATATGGCTCCCAATCAGAGACACCCAGCAGACACTCGTTGCCTCTGATTGGGAGTCACTCAGCCCAACATAGAAATATCAAACATAGAATTTCACACCCTGGCTCAACATAACATTGTCCCCAGAGCCAGGGCGTGACAGACGGAGCATTCATTAACCCGTATGGCATGACGAGATACTCGTAATGACCCGAGGTGGTGCTAAATGCTGTCTTCCATTCATCCCCCTCCCTAATGCGCACCAGATTGTACGCGCTCCTGAGATCCAACTTTGTGAAGAATCGCGCTCCGCGTAATGATTCCGTCATCGTCGCAATCAGTGGCAGTGGGTAGCTGTATTTAACTGTGATCTGATTGAGACTACGATAATCAATACACGGGCGCAATCCCCCGTCCTTCTTCTTCACAAAGAAGAAACTCGAGGAGACTGGGGAAGTAGAGGGCCGTATGTATCCCTGTGCCAAGGACTCGGCTATGTATGTCTCCATAGCCGCTGTCTCCTCTTGAGACAGGGGATACACATGACTCCGAGGAAGAGCCGCTCCTGTTTGGAGATTTATCGCACAGTCCCCCTGTCTATGAGGAGGTAGCCGTGCTGCCCTCGATTTGCTAAACACGAGTGCTAAATCCTCATACTCGGGGGAAATGCGCAGTGCGGGCCCTTGGTTCGGACTCTCTACCGAGGTCGCCCCTACGGAAACACCTAGACATCTCCCTACACACTGAGCAGACCACTCCATAAGAGCCCTCTGTTGCCACGCTATAGTAGGATCATGGGTGCTCAACCAGGGAAGGCCCAACACCACGGGATACGCAGGAGAGTCAATCAGATAAAACTGAATGCTCTCCTCATGACCCCCCTGCGTCGTCATAGTCAGTGGTGCTGTGACCTCCCTGATTAGGCCCGACCCCAACGGCCGGCTGTCTAGTGCGTGGACAGGAAATGGATTGTCTACCGGCCGAAGGGGAATCCTTAACCTACTACAAAATGCCCGATCAATAAAGTTCCCAGCTGCGCCTGAATCTACTAGCGCCTTATGCTGGGAATGAGGTGCCACCTGTGGAAACCTCACAGGAATGCTCATGTGACCAACAGAGAGCTCTGGGTGAGTGGAGCGTCTACTCACCTGAAATGACTCCCCAGTGCGGGGCCTGTTGTCACCTCTCCCAGGAGACCCTCCCCAGCACCTGGCCGCAGTGTGTCCTCCACGACCGCAGGTGGTGCAGTGGATGGCCCCCCTCGGGTTCCCTCTCCTCCTCTCTCTAGCGCCAGCACCCCCTAGCTCCATGGGAATCGGCTCGGGGGCGCTGGAGGGTGGACTGGACGACCCCCACTCGGGACGTCCGCGGGTAGCCAGCAGGGTATCCAGACGGATGGAAACGTCCACCAACTGGTCAAACGACAGGTTGGTGTCCCTGCAGGCCAGCTCCCTACGAACGTCCTCGCGTAGACTACATCGGTACTGGTCGATGAGGGCCCTCTCATTCCACCCCGCATCCGCCGCTAGTGTCCGGAACTCCAGTGAGAACTCCTGTGCGCTCCTCCTCCCCTGTCGGAGGTGGAATAGACGCTCTCCCGCCGCTCTCCCCTCAGGGGGATGATCGAAAACAGTCCTGAAGCGGCGAGAGAACTCCGCGTAGGTGATGGTAGCGGCGTCTATTCCCCTCCATTCGGCGTTGGCCCATTCCAACGCTTTGCCGGAGAGACAGGAGATGAGGGCGGAGACGCTCTCGTATCCCGAGGGCGCCGGGTGTATAGTGGCAAGGTACAGTTCTACCTGCAGAAGGAATCCCTGACACCCGGCTGCAGAACCGTCATATGCCCTCGGGAGTGAGAGCCGAATGCCACTGGGTTCCGGTACTGAGAGAGGAGGACTGGCCGTTGGTGATGCGATGTTGTAAGGGTCCTCAGAGTTCACCAAACGGCGCAGGGTGTTGGACACCTTGTCCATAGCGGTCCCGAGTTGCTGGATCATGGCGTCCTGGAAATTGATCCGGTCCAGCAGGGATTCGGGAGACGCCGCTGATCCTGCTGACTCCATGATGGTGTGTTGTTCTGTCATGAGCCGTCGTGGATGTGGTGGAGGAGTCAAGTGCAGGAAGCAGAGGTTAGTCCAACAAGACTTTTAATAGTGTCCAAAGTAAGTGTACAAGCCCCGACCTAGAAAACACGAAGAGGCGAGGAACATTACGCACACGCGTAAAACACTTCAACAAGGCAAAATAGACACGGAAAAATAAACACATATCAAACAACGTGGCAACGGACAACAACACACAAAACCCCTAGATTACAACATGGAACTTATAAGACACGTAATCAACACTAAAACAAACACAGGTGTGACAGACAGACAAAAGCAATGGAACACAGAAACATAGAGCGGTGGCAGCTAGTACTCCGGGGACGGCGAACGCCGAAGCCTGCCCGAACCAGGAGGAGGAGCAGCCTCGGCCGAAACCGTGACAGACAGGACACTGAGAAGGGCTGACAGACAGGCTGGAGTTGGGCGGCTCAGTAGGGCACTCCTTGAGAGAAGACACCAATATACAATTATTTCATACACACACACTTAATAATCAGATTTATACACACATACACACTGACATAAACACATACTCAGACTCTCTCACCCGCACGTGCACACACACACACACCATCATATACAAATCCAGACTAATACGATCATATGAGCAGATATACAGAATATATTTATCTTTCTCTCTCTTTTTCCCATGAGGGAATTTACATACACTCAAATTCTATCACATACAGACATCATCTCACATACACACCACCTAGACATGATCTTCTACAATAGGGAGTTTGATAGATGAGATGTGGAAGGATCAGAGGAGAGGAACATTAGGGAGAGTGGCACATGCCAGGCCAAAATACGAGAGATGACAAAGAGAGGGAGGGAGGAGGATAATATTAATTTAATCCAGGATGGAGGGATGGAGGAGGCTTGCACATGTGCATCCAAAGGCTATTGTGATACTGAGTAATTTGGCAGGATCGGTGAGAGCAGGGGAGACAACATTGCTAGGTTACCTTTCATTATCGAAACAATTAAGAATACATTTCAGAGACTTTATAATTTTGAGACAATGCCAGAATACCAGAAGAGGGTGAGGAAATGTGTGTGATTGTCTATTGTCATTCTGTGTGTGGTCCTTTTTTGTATGATACCAAATGGTATCACCTTGGTTTATCACGAGTACCTAGCCCTATGTTCTGAATTGGTCTTGTGACACAGGCACATGCACACATACTAACATGCATACACAAGCATGATCATACTCTCAAACATACACATCCAACCTTTCAGATGACACTTGCATCACTCAGACACACATCCCATACAGGCAACAGGATCAATGAGAGAGAGAGAGAGAGAGAGAGAGAGAGAGAGAGAGAGAGAGAGAGAGAGAGAGAGAGAGAGAGAGAGAGAGAGAGAGAGAGAGAGAGAGAGAGAGAGAGAGAGAGAGAGAGAGAGAGAGAGAGAGAGAGAGAGAGAGAGAGAGAGAGAGAGAGAGAGAGAGAGAGAGAGAGAGAGAGAGAGAGAGTGTCACGGTTTCGGCCGAGGCTGCTCCTCCTCCTTGTTCGGGCAGGTTTCGGCGGTCGTCGTCCCCGGAGTACTAGCTATCACCGTTTGATGTTTTCGATGTCTGTTTGGTTTTGTCTGATTGTGTACACCTGTTTCCTGTTTGGTTGATTATGTCTCCTATAAGTTTCTCGTTTGGTTAGTCTTGTGTTGTGTGTTATTGTCCGCCTGTCGGTAGGAGCTGCGTGTTTCTGCTCTGTTTATTTTGTTTGCGTAATCGCTCGCCTCTGTTTGTTCGAGGCCCGTGTTTTGTATTTGATCACTTGATGACTAGTAAAGTCTGTTGGACTAAGCCTCTGTGTCCTCCGCCTGACTCTCACACCACATCCACATCAGTTCCTGACAGAGTCTGTTTATGTCTGTCTTAAACTGAACAAAAATATAAACGCTACATGTAAAGTGTTGGTTCCCATGTTTCACGAGCTTGAATAAAAGATCCCAGAACTGTTACATACACACAAAAAGCTTATTTCTCTCAAATTCTGTGCAATTTTTTTTTTACATCCCTATTAGTGAGCATTTCTCCTTTACCAAGATAATCCATCCACCGTGTAGTTCTGCTACAGCCTCCGGTTGCCATGGAGGTCGTTATAGCAACAAATGCTGTAGCTCTGCAGCAGCCTAGGGGGCATGAGTTTCTATGAATACCCTCCTTCTGTACTATGCCCTCCTACCTGCCCATGCTTACTGTACCACTCTGCCTCTTTAAGCCCTGATAGGCTGCTAAGTCCATTATTATTCCTCCTGCAAAGAGCCTAGTGTGCCTCGGCAACAAAACACACCTGGTGACCCACTTTCTCAGTGTGTGTGTGTGTGTGTGTGTGTGTGTGTGTGTGTGTGTGTGTGTGTGTGTGTGTGTGTGTTTGTGTGTGTTTGTGTGTGTGTGTGTCTGTCACAGATTGGAGAATCACTCAATCACTCAGGCTGTCATTCAACCTGTCATACTGTATAATTCTGACGTCAGCAGAACTTCACGATCTAGGCCTTGAAGGTGCAGTTGTATATTCCTACATTGATTTTGATAGATGACAATGCTGGTTTGAAAGACTGCTTTTTCAATGTGCAGAGGCAATGGAAACAACAGCACGCTCAGTAAGTAGTTTTTTGCTATTAGAAATCCCTGTAAATTGTATACTGACCAAAAATATAAACGCAACATGCAACAAGTTACAGTTCATATAAGGAAATCAGTCAATTGAAATAAATTCATCAGGCCCTAAACTATGGATTTCACATGACTGGGAATATAGATATGCATCTGTTGGTCACAGATACCTTTTAAAAAAAGTAGGGGCGTGGATCAGAAAACCAGACAGTATCTGGTGTGACCACCATTTGCCTCATGCAGCGCGACACATGTCCTTCGCATAGTTGATAAGGCTGTTGATTGTGGTCTGTGGAATGTTGTCCCACTCCTCATCAATGGCTGTGCGAAGCTTCTAGATATTGGTGGGAACTGGAACACGCTGTCGTACACGTCGATCCAGAGCATCCCAAACATGCTCAATGGGTGACATGTCTGGTGAGTATGCAGGCCATGGAAGAACTGGGACATTTTCTGCTTCCAGGAATTGTGTACAGATCCTTGCTACATGGGGCAGTTCATTATCATGCTGAAACATGAGGTGATGGCGGCAGATGAATGGCACGACAATGGACCTCAGGATCTCGTCACGGTATCTCTATGCATTCAAATTGCCATCAATAAAATGCAATTGTGTTCGATGTCCATAGCTTATGCCTGCCCATACCATAACCCCACCGCCACCATGGGGCATTATTTTCACAACGTTGACCACAGGAGGTTGGTGGCACCTTAATTGGGGAGGACTGGCTTGTGGTATTGGCTGGAGCGGAATAGGTGGAATGGTATAAAATACATCAAACACATGGTTTCCAGGTGTTTGATGCCATTCCATTTGCTCCGTTCTGGCCGTTATTATGAGTCCTTCTCCCATCAGCAGCCTTCTGTGACGTTGACATCAGCAAACCACTCGCCCACACGACGCCATACACATGGTCTGCGGTTCTCAGGCAGGTTGGACGAGGCTGCTTATGGTAAAGAAATGAACAACAGCTCTGGTGGACATTCCTGCAATCATGCCAATTGCACGCTCTCTCAAAACCTGAGACATCTGTGGCATTGTGTTGTGTGACAAAACTGCACATTTTAGAGTGGCCTTTTATTGTCCCCAGCACAAGATGCACCAGTGTAATGATCATGCTGTTTAATCAGCTTCTTGATATGCCACACCTGTCAGGTGGATGGATTATGTTGGCAAAGGAGAAATGGTCACTAACAGGAATGTAAACAAATTTGTGCACAAAACTTGAAAGAAGTAAGCTTTTTGTGGATGTGGAAAATATCTGGGATCTTTTATTTCAGCTCATGAAACATGGGACCAACGCTTTACATGTTGGTTTATATTTTTTTGATCAGTGTACATAGTAAAAGTAAGTCTGCCACTGACTGGTGCGTCTACATGTCGTCTTGTTATCTCCAAGCAGCCTCTTTTGTCATGGCACCTGGGGGATAATGTCTCACGCACACTCCATACGAATCATGAAAACCATGATTCAGTATATGCTGTCAGAGGATGTGAGCAATAGAGTGTGTCGTCTAACGTATGTCTCTTTTTCTGCCCTCTCTCTTTCCATTTAGCTGGGGATAAGTGTCCGGACCACATAGACTGTGCCCGCGCGGGGCGGCACTTCTGCAAACCTGGCACATCCTACTGCGGTCCATGTCTCAATCCATTGGACGAGAACGAGGAAGGATTGTGTGTGGCAAGGAAGAGGCGCCATCACTATGGTATGTAGGTCTGGCCATTACACAGTCCACACACATTATGCACACACAAATGGCCCCGCAATCTCCATTATAATCAAGGTGATTTGGTTCATTTATGACAGATGTTATTGAATGTATTTGATGAAGCTACTTCAACAGATAGGGATTCAAGTTTAAAAAGGAGAGTTCTGCACAGGGTATTTTTCTATGTGCAGTGGACATCAATCATCTTCCCTGCCCTGGTTGTGGTTGCATCCCAAATGGCACCCTTTTCCCTACATAATGCACTACTTTTGACCACAGCCCTATGTAGTGCACTATGTAGGGAATAGGGTGCCATTTGGGACACAAGCCTGTGTCAAGCGACAGATCTCTAAGCATCCAGACATGGCTAAGGGGCTTTGGTCAAACACAGTCAAACTAAGTGGTTAATGAGCTAATGCAGAGATGCTGCTGTTTAATCGGAAGCCCTGCAGTGTGTGTGTGTGTGTGTGTGTGTGTGTGTGTGTGTGTGTGTGTGTGTGTGTGTGTGCCTTTGTTCGCGTTGCAGCCATGAGTAACTGCTTTAAGAATGGGTATAGTGAGCCACACAGTGACACAGACTGTGTACACCACTGGCCGCAGAGAAAAAGACAGGAAACCCTCACTCCTCCTCTTTCTCCTCCTCCTTCCTCGCTCTCTCAGCCCCCTCCTTGCTTACCACATTCACTCTCAATCTGCCTCTTCCTCTCATTCAATGCTCCTCTTTCCTTTACTCTTTTGCCCTTCCTATCCATTCCTCTCGATCTCTCATTCCTCTCTCTCCCTTGATCTCTCCATCCCTCTCTCTTTCACTCTGCATCGATCTGGCCTTATTTCTCCCTCTCTCTGTGTGCTATAGTCTAATCCCCCCCCCGCTGTCCACACCCAGCTAACAACAAACATTCCCACAACTTTAGAGAATGTTCTCTTAAGTCTCATTAGGTCATTAACGTTTTCGTAGGAATGTTCCAAGAGACCATTCCCTTAATGTCAAATAGAACTTACACAGAACGGTTGACATGGTTGGCATGTTCTCAGAACATAAGATATTAATGTTCTAGATATGTTCCATGGGAACGTTGCAAAAACATTCATGTGTCCAGTTTTCTGTGGGTTAAGAGAATATTCCATCAACATCCCACCAAACATACACAGAACATGGTTGCCATGTTTTCAGAACATAAGATAATGTTCTAGACATGTTTGATGGGAACATAGCAGGAATATTTCTGTGTATCAGTTGTCAGGACGTTGCCTGATGGTCCCCCCAAAATCACTGTTGCCGAGCCAATCAAGGCCCTGATCTGTGAACCACTGATACATTCATAGCTCTTTGTCTGTTGGCAAGGTTAGGGATACTCACACACACAGTGCTTTTAATTTACATATTTGACTCACTTTGATATAGATGATTACATTGTGCATGTTGATTTATACAGCAATTATTATTCATGTTCCTCATCTATGATTTGAACTCACAACCTCTTGGTTCACGGTACTCCGATCTTCCTGCTACACCTCCATGTCTGTGTCAAATATGAGTTAATCTGACTATTCTCTAATCATTGGTTTTATTTACTTATTTCAGCAATTTTTCTGTATAGCTTCTGTATAGTGGGACATGTTAACCTGTTTTAATGATACTCCTGAATCACTATGATCAAAACAAAAACATTTTTGAGTGTACTTTTAACAGAGCTGAGATTGACTTCAAAGTGCATTCACCCTATAGCTTTCAACTATCAAGTTGTTTCAGATCTACAAGTGCCTAGGGAGGAGGGGTTAGGGTTTATTCTGGACAGGGCCTAATTATACGGGCCCAATAAGCACATCCTCTAGAGATATTCCTTATTGGGACAGTGGTTAGGGCGTTCATCATTGGTGCTGGCGGCCTGGGTTCTAGACTCGATAGGGGAATCACCCTATTCTCACATTCTTAGCAGTATATGTAAATGTCATTATTTGGCAGAGGTTACAAAACACCTATCTAATTAAAATGAGTTTCTCATTGAAAGATGGGAATCTGTAGGAACTTTTATTGATCATAGTGATTCAGAAGTATTATTAAAACAGGTTAACATGCCCCACCAACATTAGTGAACTATACTGAAAGCCCTTAAATTGCTGAAAGAAGTCAATCAAATCAATGATGAGAATAGTCAGATTAACCGATACATGACACAGACATGGTGCCGTAGCAGGAAGATAGGCGTACCGTGAACCAAGAGGTTTTGAGTTCAAATCCCAGATGAGGACTGTTGAATAATAATTACTGTATAAATTAACATACACAATGTAATCATGCACATCAAAGTGTGTCAAATATGTAAATTGTAAAACTGTGTGTTTGAGTATCCCTAACCAGGGATCAGGGCCTTGATTGGCTTTGCAACGTTGTGGAGAACGTTTCTTTGGGACCATCAGCAACGTTCTGACAACTGATTCACAGAAATGTTCTTGCAACATTCCCATGAAATGTGTCAATAACATTAATGTCTTATGTTCTAAGAACATGGCAACCATATTCTGTGTATGTTTAGTGGGACGTTGATGGAATATTATCCTTTCCCACAGAAAACTGGATGCATGAATGTTCTTGCAATGTTCTCATGAAACTTGTCTAGAACATTAATACCTTATGTTCTAAAAACATGGCAACCATGTTCTGTATATGTTTGGTGGGACATTGATGGAATATTTTTCCAACCATCGTGAAATTGGACACAAGGGTTCTTGCAACGTTCCAATGAAACGTGTCTAGAACATTAATATTGTATAATCTGAGAACATGGTAACCACGTTCTGGGTATGTTCTGTTTGACATGAAGGGAATGTTCTCCTAACTCTAATGCTAAAACATGCTAAAAAGGTTCTCAGAAGGTTCCTGCTAACATAGATAGAATGTCCCCTAACTAACGGTAAACTGGACACTCAAACATTAGAGGAACATTGCGGGTAACATTACAAAAACGTTCTCTCTCCCTAGAATTGTTAGCTGGGCAGACACATGCAACCCCCGCACATGACCACCGCCTTTAATCACCCAGAGTACTGCATGTATCTCTCTCTCCTCCATCTCTCTCTCTCTCTCCCTCTCCCTCTGTCCCCCTATCTCTCCCTTCCATCTCTCTCCCTCTCTCTCTGTCACACTCTCTCTCTCTCTCTCTCTGTGTATGTAGTGTGAGGGCCAGGTTGGCCTTCGGGTTGTTGTGTGTTGGTGTGGTGCTGTGGTGTGGTGCTGTGGTGTGGTGTTGTGGTGTGGTGCTGTGGTGTGGTGTTGTGGTGCTGTGGTGGTGTGGTGTTGAGGTATGGTGTGTTGTGAGTGCTACAGACCACTGAGCTAGGTTAAGCCTCTTACATAATCCTGAGAGGGTGAGGGCCGGCTCGAACAGACTGACCCTGTAGGTGTAGGCAACCTAGCTCATCGTAACAGCGCCTATGTACAGGATTAGGTGTACTTCAATGGAGATTTACTCCAAATCAAAGCCTTACCTTTTACGTGCTAAACATATTTGTTCTTATTTTTAGCATCATTTTATGTCTTATTTCCATAGGACATATCCATTGAGGCAGGTTATGGATGTTTTTTCCAGTACGGATATAGACATGCGTGTTGTACACGGAGAGATAAACCCATCCAGACACAGTGGGACCAGAGATGGGCTTACTTGGGACCTAGAGAAGTAGAAACTGATACATTATTCAATCTGGCAGCCCGGATGTCTTAGACTATGCATGAGAGAGCAGCAGGATGAAAAGAGGAAGCAAACACACTCCACAGCAACATGTAATACACACATTTGCACAAACACACTCCACAGCAACATGTAATACACACATTTACACAAACACACTCCACAGCAACATGTAATACACACATTTACACAAACACACTCCACAGCAACATGTAATACACACATTTACACAAACACACTCCACAGCAACATGTAATACACACATTTACACAAACACACACTCATACATAAGCATACTTCGTCTTGTTTTCTTTTTCACAAGCACACACACACACACACACACACTGATACACAGATATGTGAGTGTAGGTGCCATGCTTTGTATGTTGGTAGGTACAATATGTATACTCTCAGAAAGGGAAGAGTAGTACTGTTATTCATTGGTTTTACAGTGGGCGCCATGATGGCCTGAGGAGCAGAGATGAGAGGGTAGGTAACTTCCAGTAGCTAGGTGAGTACAGTTAGTGAACAGTACTCTTTGTGTGTGTAGGACAAGCCTGTGTTTGACATCAAGGCGTACACTCACATAGGTAAACACTCCTTGCCTTGGAGCCTGGGCTTTGTCTGGTAATAAGGCTGACAAACAGTCCGGAGAACTGGATATATATACACAGTATGTACTGATGGCAGAGCTGTACCCAGAAACAGGGAATGTGTATATATATGTGTGTGTGTGTGTGTGTGTGACTGTATGTGTATTGACTGCGTCACTTCCCGTCCATCTACACTACCGTTCCAAAGTTTGGGGTCACTTAGAAATGTCCTTATTTTCGAAAGAAAAGCAATTGTTTTGTCCATTAAAATAACATCAAATTCACCAGAAAAACAGTGTAGACATTGTTAATGTTGTAAATGGCTATTGTAGCTGGAAACGGCTGATTTTTTATGGAATATCTACATAGGCATACAGAGGCCCATTATCAGCAACCATCAGTCCTGTGTTCCAATGGCACGTTGTGTTTGCTAATCCAAGTTTATCATTTTAAAAGGCTAATTGATCATTAGAAAACCCTTTTGCAATTATGTTAGCACAGCTGAAAACTGTTGTGCTGATTAAAGAAGCAATAAAACTGTCCTTCTTGAGACTAATTGAGTATCTGGAGCATCAGCAATTGTGGGTTCGATTACAGGATCAAAATGGCCAGAAACAAAGAACTTTCTTCTGAAACTCGTCAGTCTATTCTTGTTCTGAGAAATGAAGGCTATTCCATGCGAGAAATTGCCAAGAAACTGAAGATCTCGTACAACGCTGTGTACTACTCCCTTCACAGAACAGCGCAAACTGGCTCTAACCAGAATAGAAAGAGGAGTGGGAGGCCCCGGTGCACAACTGAGCAAGAGGACAAATACATTAGAGTGTCTAGTTTGAGAAACAGGTGCCTCACAGGTCCTCAACTGGCAGCTTCTTTAAATAGGACCCGCAAAACACCAGTCTCAACGTCAACAGTGAAGAGGCCCTTCTAGGCAGAGTTGCAAAGAAAAAGCCATATCTCAGACTGGCCAATAAAAAGAAAAGATTAAGATGGGCAAAAGAACACAGACACTGGACAGAGGAAAATTGGAAAAAAGTGTTATGGACAGACAAATCGAAGTTTGAGGTGTTCGGATCACAAAGAAGAACATTTGTAAGACGCAGACCAAATGAAAAGATGCTGGAGGAGTGCTTGATGCCATCTGTCAAGCATGGTGGAGGCAATGTGATGGTCTGGGGGTGCTTTGGTGGTGGTAAAGTGGGAGATTTGTACAGGGTAAAAGGGATCTTGAAGAAGGAAGGCTATCACTCCATTTTGCAACGCCATGCCATACCCTGTGGATGGTGCTTGATTGGAGTCAATATCCTCCTACAACAGGACAATGACCCAAAGCACAGCTCCAAACTATGCAATAACTATTTAGGGAAGAAGCAGTCAGCTGGTATTCTGTCTATAATGGAGTGGCCAGCACAGTCACCGGATCTCAACCCTATTGAGCTGTTGTGGGAGCAGCTTGACCGTATGGTACGTAAGAAGTGCCCATCAAGCCAATCCAACTTGTGGGAGGTGCTTCAGGAAGCATGGGGTGAAATCTCTTCAGATTACCTCAACAAATTGACAACTAGAATGCCAAAGGTCTGCAAGGCTGTAATTGCTGCAAATGGAGGATTCTTTAACGAAAGCAAAGTTTGAAGGACACAATTATTATTTCAATTAAAAATCATTATTTCTAACCTTGTCAATGACTACATTTCCTATTCATTTTGCTATATTTCCTATTCAAACTCATTTCATGTATGTTTTCATGGAACACAAGGACATTTCTAAGTGACCCCAAACTTTTGAACGGTAGTGTAGGTAATTCCACCTTGGTCATCAACAGCATCTAAAGCTGTGGTCAGGCTGACCCCTCCATAGACCTATAGGCTAATAATAAGTTAGGACATTGGGAACAGGGAGACCCTAGAGATGAGGAGAGATGGGGAGCGGGGAGGGATGACGCACAGAGGGCTAACCTAACAGAGCCTGATGAGAGCTGTTGACGAGTTATTAGGAATCAGGCATGTTATTGAATGTCATGTTAGTATGACAAGGTGATTCCTTGTGGCAGTCTGACTATGTTAGTCATGATGGGAAATGTAGTCAGTGGGCACTCAAATAAACAAATAGTTAAGTCTGTGATCTTTTTTAAACATTTTATATTCCCAGTATGGTGTTTGGGTTAGAGGGATGAATATATAACTTGAAAAGTAGTGTTATGCTGTGTTTTTCACATATGTCCATGGTTTTGCGTAGCTACTGCAACTGTAAACATGGAGAGAGAGAAATGTGTTGTTGCAGTGTTGAGGATGGGATAGTATGGATGTTGACCAAGTACCTCTGACCGGAATATAGACTCGGGCCAGCAAGCTTTGCCATATGTGGTCAAGAGGAAGCCATAGCTACTAACATTCTAGAGCATGTTCTTGCCCATATAACCTAGTGCACCATATTGGAGGGCCTATTGAAAATACTTACCAGTGCATTGTTCACATCGCCACAAGAGGGCAGCAGTAGTCCCTAAGAATGACCCCCCCTGAGAAATATAAGTCAGTGAGATCAACTGTAAAATTGGAAGCCATGTAGTCATCCGGTAATCTATACTGTTTGGTCATGTGTGAGTCTGAATTCAACTATTAGGCCAGATATTATTCTGATTCAACCTGGTAAACAATTAGAAAAAGTGTCAGTAAGTTTAATTTACCTATTCGGTCGATAGCCTAGCGGTTAAGAGTGTTGGGTCAGTAACCAAAATGTTGTTGGTTCAAATCCCTGAGGCGACTAGGTAAAACATCTGTTGATGTGCCCTTGAGCAAGACACTTAACCCTAATTGCTCCTGTAAGTTGCTCTGGATAAGAACATCTGCTAAATGACTATAATGTAGATACTTTCACTCAGTGTTCCCTTAAAGACCCTTTCACAAACAAAGCAGGGCAGCCCCTTTGACTGGAAATACAAATGACAGTGTGTGTCTTTATGTTGTAATGAGAAATGATCAGTAACTGATTGTGTTGTCCTGGTGTAGCCAGGGTGGGGAATGGGAGATTACAAATGGGCTGTAAGTGGAATAAGAGAACCTCACAGATGGGTGTGAGTCTGATTCACTGTTTACTTGTTTAGTGTTTGTTTGCAGTAACTTATCGGGGGGGTTAGGGGTAATTATCAAGTTGGTGCCAAAACCTGCTCTCCAACGCAGGGAGAGGTGCATGCTTAGTCAGTGTGTGAGGTTCTACTGAGACGTCCATTTCCCCATTCTTGCTGTCTCTATGTACTATACACTCTCACTCAGACAAAAAACATACAAATACCCTTATGCTCCCTTTTCTGTGGTTCATGCTCACTGATTCTTGTATGTACCCTCTCACTCATGTACTCATACCAACACAATATCTCAGGAAAGTTCTCATTTTCTTTCTTATTTTATCATTTTCGTCAAACTTTGCAGTTGGCTAACGAAGTAGGGTAGAAATAGTGCTCTTGCTGAGTAAACTGGCACACTTGGAGCCCTCCACCACCTACAAAGTCCAGATGGCATGACCCGCCCCCACTGACACCTGCTGTGGAGCACACTAAATGTCCAGTGATAGAGGGGAGTGAGAAAGTAACCAAGCACAGAGTGAAAGTGCTGCCACATCATATCACGCACATTACCACCGGCAGATGGCCACCCTTCTGGAGAGGACAACGCCTTAATCATTAATAAGACAGAGCTCACGCTAATACAAACACAGTCAGACAGCACTAAGCATATTCAGCAAAGTGGCTCAGGCGGTGATATGGCTCATGATGTCTCACTACAGTAATTCAATATTAAATCTCAATCTTATTTAGCTCATCATGTAAACAGTGTACCCTGGTCTTTTGGAGGAACCTGCTGCTTTTCAACTGTAACACCAGTGTTACACTTGTGTATACACCCTTATGTTATACTAGGGAAATTAATGTTTCCATAGCTAGGACTGACAGTGTGGACTTGTGAAGAGCAGAATCAGCAACTCCTCCAGCAACTCCTGTACTCCCTGTTCACTCATGACTGCATGGCCAGGCATGGCTCCAACACTATCATTAAGTTTGCCGATGACACAACAGTGGTAGGCCTGATCACATACAACGACGAGACAGCCTATAGGGAGGAGGTCAGAGACCTGGCTGTGTGGTGCCAGGACAACAACCTCTCCCTCAAAGTGATCAAGACAAAGGAGATGATTGTGGACTACAGGAAAAAGAAGAGGACCGAGCATGCCCCCAATCTCATTGACGGGGCTGTAGTACAGCAGGTTGAGAGCTTCTAGTTTGTTGGTGTCCACATCACCAACAAACTAAAATGGTCCAAGCACACCAAGACAGTCGTGAAGAGTGCACGACAAAACCTATTCCCCCTAAGGAGACTGAAAATATTTGGCATGGGTCCTCAGATCCTCAAAAGGTTCTACAGCTGCACCATCTAGAGCATTCTGACTGGTTGCATCACTGCCTGGTTGCATCACTGCCTGGTATGGCAACTGCTCGGCCTCCGACCGCAAGGCACTACAGAGGGTAGTGCGTACGGCCCAGTACATCACTGGAGCCAAGTTTCCTGCCATCCAGGACCTCTATACCAGGCGGTGTCAGAGGAAAGCCCTAAAAATTGTCAAAGACTCCAGCCACCCTAGTCATATACTTTTCTCTCTGGGTCCAAGAGGCTTCTAAACAGCTTCTACCCCCAAGCCATAAGACTCCTGAACATCTAATCAAATGGCTACCCAAACTATTTGACTACTTTTACGCTGCTGCTACTCTCTGTTTATTATCTATGCATAGTCACTGTAATAACTCTACCTACATGTACATATTACCTCAATTACCTCGACTAACCGGTGCCCCCGCACATTGACTCGGTACCGGTACCTCCTGCATATAGCCTCGCTATTGTTATTTTTTACTGCTGCTCTTTAATCATTTGTTACTTTTATTTCATATTATTTTATATTGTATTTTGTGTGATTTTTTGGTATTCTTTCTTAAAACTGCATTGTTGGTTAAGGGCTTGTAAGTGAGCATTTCACTGTAAGGTCTACACCTGTTGTATTCGGCGCATGTGACAAAAATTTGATTTGATTTAATCAAAACAGTTGCTTTGTGAGATGGTGTTAAAGTTCACAGTTAGCCATTGTTATGTAAATGTCAGCTGAAATGTACCAGTGGCCTGGCTTTGGCCCCAAGTGAGAGCAGGTCTGCCGGAGCCATGGCCCAGTCAGCCATGGGTGCCGGTCTGCGTAGATGGAAACAGAAAAGTCTGAGCCTTTTGGGTTAAACACTGGGGTAAATCCTGTATGGAAATGCACCACAATGGAGTGGGTGAGATTAGCCATTTATTTCACCATTAGCACTCAGCTGAGTGAGATTTAGGGCCTTGTGTGTGAGAGGGAGTAGGGCCGAATCAGGGGGGCGGGGTGATCGCACAAGCCCCCCTGCCGTGCTCCATCCCCTGGCCACACACACACTACGTACCCAAGTAACCAGGGAGCGCTGTGGCCCAGTCCTGGAATGTGGCCTGCTGTCTGGCCAACAGAGCTGTTAAACAACACCCTGGCTTTGTCTCCTTTTCACTGCGTCCCAAACAAACAACACACACTGGCACACTCTCTGTCCATCATACACACAAACAAACACTCACTGGCTCTCACTCTCTCGTGGGTTCCTTCATGCACCTGCAGTCACACAACAACACACAGGCTTACATCTTCTGACACACAGGATATCCTGTTCTAAATCATGCTCTTTCACAAACCCACTCTGTTCTCAGCTATATAATAATAATAATATGCCATTTAGCAGACGCTTTTATCCAAAGCGACTTACAGTCATGGTTACCAATTCACAAATGTAGAAGCACAATACATATGTATTCTAGTGGTTAGTGTTGGGCCAGTAACCGAAAGGTCGCTGCTTGGAATACCTGAGCCAGCAAGGTGAAAAATCTGTCAATGTGCCATTGAGCAAGGCACTTAACCCTAATTTGCTCCAGGTGCGCTGTACTACTATGGCTGACCCTGTAAAACAACACATTTCACTGCACCTATCTGGTGTATGTGACAATAAAACATATTTATATCCTGAATGAAGGTATTATGTTCACACAGACTCACAGTTATATTTTCCCCTGTCTTTCTCCTCAGGTAAAATGACTTCCTTCTCTGCTCTAGATGAAGAAATTGACTTCCTTCACTCTGTCATTGCCAAACAGGAAGTGTCGGAGGTCAAACAACCAAAACAATCAGGTGAGCCTTACATTCTGTTGTCACGGTCGTTGATGAACGGGTCAGACCAAGGCGCAGCGTGAAATGCATACATGTTTATTGAACTGAATAAACATACAAAACAACAACAGGCAACGAAACATGGCGTCGGAAGGCTATACACTAACAAGCCCAATCTCACCGAACACAAACAAGATCCCACAACACAGGCAGGAAAACTGGCTGCCTAAGTATGATCCCCAATCAGAGACAACGAGCGACAGCTGCCTCTGATTGGGAATTACACCCGGCCAAACATAGAAATGCAAACATAGAATGTCACCATAGAAAACACACACATGATATACACACCCTGACCAAACTAACTAGAGTTCTATAGGTCAGGGCGTGACATCTGTATGCATTTCTATGCATTTTTTGGATGTTTCAGTTACTTTTCTATAGATGCGTGTCGCTATATCTAAAACGTTATCTACACCACAATAATATGAATGTCTCTGTCTCTCTCTTTCACTCTCTTTTGCTCTCTCTCTCGCTCTCTCTTGCTCTCGCTCGCTCTCTCGCTCTCTCACTCTCTCACTCTCTCGCTCTTAATCTTTCAATCTCTCTCTCTCTCTTAATCTTTCAATCTCTCTCTTTCTCTCCCAGAAACCCGTTCCAAGGGAGCTAGGACTCAGACGGAGGCTCTCAGAATGAGAGGCCAGGTCCAACCCTCTGTGGGGCAGCCCACCACCACCCAGCCCTCCACCCAGACCCCCCAGCCTGCCACTGGGGCTCTGGGGAGGGTTGGAGCGGGAGGACCTGATGGCCTCATAGCCATCCCATACCCCTCCAAGGACAGTCTCCTCGTCAGTAAGTGGCTTTATGAGTTGAAAATAGAGACACGTTTATGACGTAAGACCAGCATGGAGCACCCAGGCCAGCTCTACTAAACCGCCTTAGTATGATGCAAATATACAAAACTATTTATAAAGGATTGAAAGTGATTTGATTTCATCTGCAGTTACACACAATTTCATAATTTCTCCTCCTTTTATGTGTAATTTGTGTTCACTCTATCCTTTTCTCTGTTTGTGTCCACCTCTGCAGTTATGATCTCTGTGTGTGTCATCGTTGGCGCCACGGCCTTGATCTTGGCTACTGTTTTCTGGGTCAGGTAAGACATCAGATAAGGGCCTCCCGAGTGGCGCAGCGCTCTAAGGCACTGCAGTGCTTGAGGCGTTAGGGGAGGGTTTGGCCGGCTGGGATGTCCTTGTCCCATCGCGCTCTAGCAACTCCTGTGGCGGGCCGGGCGCATGCACGCTGACACGGTCGCCAGTTGTACGGTGTTTCCTCCGACACGTTGGTGCGGCTGGCTTCCAGGTTAAACGAGCAGTGTGTCAAGAAGCAGTGTGGCTTGGCAGGGTTGTGTTTCTGAGGACGCATGGCTCTCGACCTTCGCCTCTCCCGAGTCCGTACGGGAGTTGCAGCGATGGAACAAGACTGTAACTACCAATTGGGGAGAAAAAGGGGTAAATAAAATAAAAGACATCAGACAATAACATTCTATTTACAGATGCACTACAATATATATGATTATGCTATTACTCAATTTGACTACTAAGATGTGCTAGACTCCACTGTTTTACTGGTAAGTGTTGTTGTTGGAGCATGTTAGATCACTTTTTAGAACATTTTATGAAAGATTAATTGAAGCACTGCACTGTTAGGCTGCATCCCAAATGGCACCCTACTTCCTATAGTGCACTACATTTGAGGCTCTGGTCAAAAGAAGTGCACTATATAGGGAATAGGTTGCCATTGGGACGAATCCTCAGTCCATAATGCAGTTGTTTTGGGATATTTTGCATGCTGTTCCTTCTCCAGTCTCTGAATTGCTAATGTCCCAGAATAATGTTGCCCCTACAGGTTGCAGAAGGAATCACGTCTGGCCCAGAAGGTAGATTACCCTGCATTTGGAGGCCATGGGAATGGAACAGCCAACAGGACTTCAGTAAGTACATTGTCCTTCATGGGGAACCATACATCCACCTCAGATAAATCAGAGAGGAAGGGGTTTTCTCGTTTGGGCAAAAGTTTATCCTCCGTCCTCTCTCCTTTGTCCTCTCTTCCGTAACCCGGAAACCGATAAGTGTTTGAGGTCGAGGAGTGTGTAAATTCATTAGTAGGTAAATGGAAGAGTGTCCTCCTCTCCACGATAGCCACCTTTCATCAAGGATATTCATTTGTATCCTAACGCGGAAGAGTTTTCAAATATGCCACGCCCTTTGAATCAGCTTTTGTTTTGTCAGAGGAGAAAAACATGCACACGTTTAAAAACAACATGCTACTTATTGTTTTATCTATAAAATGTCTTGCACAACAAACTTAATTAGTTTTGAGCACTTTACACATTTATTTTGGGATCCATCCCTGTAAACGTAATTTGTCTAGTGGAGAAGGACAGTGTCGTTTCAAGCAAGCGCTTTTTCATCCATGTTCACGCTCCTTGCTGACTGTCATTTAACTTTGACCCTTTTCAAAAGGAGGCGAGAGAGAGCGGAGGAGATGTGAACAAATCGAATTGATAAAAGGCAGAAAATGTGAAGCGGGAGGACTGAATCCGCCCCAAAATCTGTCAGTGCGAATAAAGCGTGAAACAGACAAGTGGGGAATTTTTGTATGGAGGTCTATGAGAGAGTGTAAAACTTGATCAACCTAAAAATGAATTGCTAATTGAGGTTTATTTGATCGAATAGAAGTTTCATAATGTTTAGGTTGTTACGAATGTACTGAAATAAGTGGACGCAGGTGGCATCCTGGCAGTTTTAAATCGGAGTTGTGCCTGTTGTTCACATGCGTATCTGCCCTCTCATTAGCTAGAATGTTCCTACCTCCTCCCACCTGCCTTCCACCTTTGCAGACATTTATACCCATTGTAAGAGCAGACAGTCCAATATCTCAATATACAGTGCATTCGGAAAGTATTCAGACCCCTTCCCTTTTTCCACATTTTGTTACGTTACAACCTTATTCTAAAATGGATTAAATAAATAAAGAATCCCCATCAATCTACACACAATACCCCATAATGACAAAGCGAAAACAGGTTTTTAGAAATATTTGCAAATTAAAAACAAAAATACCTTATTTACATAAGTATTCAGACCCTTTGCTATGAGACTCGAAATTGAGCTCAGGTGCATCCTGTTTCCATTCATCATCCTTGAGATGTTTCTACAACTTGATTGGAGTCCACCTGTGGTATATTCCATTGATTGGACATTATTTGGAAAGGGACACACCTGTCTACATAAGGTCTCACAGTTGACAGTGCATGTCAGAGCAAAAACCAAGCCATGAGGTCGAATAAATAATCCGTAGAGCTCCAAGACAGGATTGTGTTGAGGCACAGATCTGGGGAAGGGTACCAAAAAATGTCTGCAGCATTGAAGGTTCCCAAGAACACAGTGGCCTCCATCATTCTTAAATGGAAGAAGTTTGGAACCACCAAGACTCTTCCTAGAGCTAGCCGCCGGCCAAACTGAGCAATCAGGGGAGAAGGGCCTTGGTCAGGGAGGTGACCAAGAACAAGGTGGTCACTCTGCCAGAGCTCCAGAGTTTCTCTGGGGAGATGGGAGAACCTTCCAGAAGGACAACCATCTCTGCAGCACTCCACTAATCAGGCCTTTATGGTAGAGTGGCCAGACGGAAGCCACTCCTCAGTAAAAGGCACATAACAGCCTGCTTGGAGTTTGCCAAAAGGCACCTAAGGGACTCTCAGACCATGAGAAACAAGATTCTCTGGTCTGATGAAACCAAGGTTGAACTTTTTGGCCTGAATGCCAAGCGACATGTCTGGAGGAAACCTAGCACCATCCCTACGGTGATCATGCTGTGGGGATGATTTTCAGCGGCAGGGATTTGGAGTCTAGTCAGGATCGAGGGAAAGATGAACTGAGCAAAGTACAGAGATCCTTGATGAAAACCTGCTCCAGAGCACTCAGGACCTCAGACTGGGGTGAAGGTTCACCTTCCAACAGGACAACGACCCTAAGCACAGAGCCTGGACTTGAACCCGATTTAACGTCTCTGGAGAGACCTGAAAATAGCTGTGCAGCTATGCTCCCCATTCAACCTGACAGAGCTTGAAAGGATCTGCAGAGAAGAATGGAAGAAACTCCCCAAATACAGGTGTGCCAATCTTGTAGCATCATACCCAAGAAAAGTTGAGGCTGGAATCGCTGCCAAAGGTGCTTCAACAAAGTACTGAGTAAAGGGTCTGAATACTTATGTAAATGTCATATTTTATTTATTTATTTTTAATACATTTGCAAAAATGTCTAAAACCTGTTTTTGCTTTGTCATAATGGGGTATTGTGTGTAGATTGATGAGATATATATATATATTAATCGATTTTACAATAAGGTTGTAACGTAACAAAATGTGGAAAAAGTCAAGCGGTCTGACTACTTTCCAAATGCACTGTATACATCAGTGGTGGCCTGTGCCGTTTAAGATGAGGGAGGAAGATGAGGGAGGACGCTTGTGGACTTCAGTGCACAACACATCAGCTGTCTGTGACCAAGCAAAAAAACCTTTCCAAGCCTAACCATCATATCATATCATAACCGCTAACCCCTACACACAGCCTACATCATTGTCACCATAGCTAACGTCAAGTCAACATAGCTACTAGAACTATCGCATTAGTAAATCCACCACATGCAGTACAGTGTACAGTTAGCAAGCAGTTTAGCAGTTACACCTGCGGGCCCCGGTGGAAATACATTTGATAAAACCAAAAGCTTACCTTGACTTGGAAGAGTTCCAGTGTTGGATAGCCATAGCCAGCTAGGTAACATAGATTCCCTCTCTGTTTGCGTTGGGTGTTTGAGTAGGCTAAACTAGCTAGCTGCATTCACTAGCTAAGTAAGTGAAAGTGAAAGAAAAAAATTATATATAGCTTGCTCTCTCTCTCTATCTTTCTTGCTTCTCCTTCATTTTAGAATAAATTAATTTGTTCAAAACTTTTCAACTGTTGTCTTTCTCGTTTGAGTCAACTACTCATGACATTTTATGCACTGCAGTGCTAGCTAGCTGTAACTTATGCTTTCAGTCCTAGATTCATTCTCTGATCCTTTGATTGGATGGACAACATGTCAATTCATGCTGCAAGAACTCTGATAGGTTTGAGGACGTCCTCTGGAAGTTGTCATAATTACTGTGTAAGTCTATGGAAGGGGGTGAGAACCACGAACATCCTAGATTTTGTATTGAAGTCAGTGTACCAAGTCAGCTACACCATGGTGCTACCCTACAGAGTGCCGTTGAGGCTACTGTAGACCTTCATTGCAAAACAGTGTGTTTTAATCAATTATTTGTTGACGTGAATATATTTAGTGTAGTTTTATCTAAAAAGGATAACTTTTCTAATGTTTCTCTATTTTAATTTTTATTAAATGGTCCTCCCCTTCCTCCTCTGAGGAGCCTCCACTGATATATCAATCTTGAACAGGATTAGGCCTATCTATTTTGGATGCAATTTGAATGGAATTGATGGAGAGAGAGAAAGACTGTGAGAGAGTGCTCGCGTGCGCACTGATTTAAAGCAACGATATTCAAGAGTTTTAAAACTCTGCAGCTGCAATTTAAAAAAAATGCATCTTTACAATGAAAAACTAAGGTGACCTCCAAAAGCCAGATGGAGATGTGTGGAAAAATGAATGGTGGAAAAAATATTGGAACCATTTCACTGTTTGACCACTAGGTTTTACGGGTATTATGACACCTCCACTGTGGGGCTGTAGAGGCTATGCTGCAGCAAATGTCGTCCTACCTTTCGCAAGAAATAAAGTTACCATGATGAAATAATACCTGCATTGTGATCTGTGCTCCATACTGATGCGCTGTCTGTCCCCACCCTGAGCATTGATAGAAGAGTAGGCCGTGGCCTGTAGAGCAGTGGAGGCTCCTCAGAGGAGGAAGGGGACGACCATCCTCTTCAGTGAATTGTATAAAAATAAAAATAGTGAAACATTAAAAAAGTTATCCTTTTTAGATAAAACTATACAAAATATATTCACGTCAACAAATAATTGATTAAAACACACTGTTTTGCAATGAAGATCTACAGTAGCCTCAACGGCACTCTGTAGGGTAGCACCATGGTGTAGCCGGAGGACAGCTAGTTTCCGTCCTCCTCTGGGTACATTGGCTTCAATACAAAACCTAGAAGGCTCAGGGTTCTCACCCCGTTACATAGACTTACACAGTAATTATGACAACTTCCGGAGGGCGTCCTCCAACCTATCAGAGCTCTTGCAGCATGAACTGATATGTTGTCCACCCAATCAAAGTGGACTTACTAATGCGTTAGTTCTAGTAGCTATGTTGACTTGACGTTAGCTATGGTGACAACGATGTAGGCTGTGTGTAGGGGTTAGTGGTTATGATATGATGGTTTGGCTTGGATAGGTTTTTTCGCTTGGTCACAGACAGCTGATGTGTTGTGCACTGAAGTCCACAAGCGTCCTCCCTCATCTTCCTCCCTCATCTGAAAAGGCACAGGCCACCACTGATATATACAATGCATTTGGAAAGTAGTCAGACCGCTTGACTTTTTCCACATTTTGTTACGTTACAGCCTTATTCTAAAATGTATTCAATTGTTTTTTCCCCTCATCAATCTACACACAATACCCCATAATGACAAAGCAAAAACAGGTTTTTATAAATTTTTGCAAATGTATAAAATAAAATAAACTGAAATATCACATTTACATAAGTATTCAGACCCTTTACTCAGTACTTTGTTGAAGCACCTTTGGCAGCAATTACAGCCTCAAGTCTTCTTGGGTATGACGCTACAAGCTTGGCACACCTATATTTGGGGAGTTTCTCCCATTCTTCTCTGCAAATCCTTTCAATCTCTGTCAGGTTGGATGGGGAGCGTTGCTCCACAGCTATGTTCAGGTCTCTCCAGAGATGTTCGATCGGGTTCATGTCCGGGCTCTGGCTGGGCCACTCAAGGACATTCAGAGACTTGTCCCGAAGCCACTCCTGTGTTGTCTTGGCTGTGTACTTAGGGTTGTTGTCCTGTTGGAAGATGAACCTTCACCCCAGTCTGAGGTCCTGAGCGCTCTGGAGCAGGTTTTCATCAAGGATCTCTCTGTACTTTGCTCCGTTCATCTTTCCCTCGATCCTGACTAGTCTCCCAGACCCTGCAGCTGAAAAACATCCCCACAGCATGATGCTGCCACCACCATGATTCATTGTAGGTGGCAGGTTTCCTCCAGACGTGACACTTGGCATTCAGGCCAAAAAGTTACATCTTGGTTTCATCAGACCAGAGAATCTTGTTTCTCATGGTCTGAGAGTCTTTAGGTGCCTTTTAGCAAACTCTAAGTGGGCTGTCATGTGCCTTTTACTGAGGAGTGGCTTCTGTCTGGCCACTCTACCATAAAGGCCTGATTGGTGGAGTGCTGCAGAGATGGTTGTCCTTCTGGAAGGATTTCCCATCTCCACAAAGGAACTCTGGAGCTTTGTCAGAGTGACCATCAGGTTCTTGGTCACCTCCCTGACCAATGCCCTTCTCCCCCGATTGCTCAGTTTGGCCAGGTGACCAGCCTTAGGAAGAGTCTTGGTGGTTCCAAACTTCTGCCATTTAAGAATGATGGAGGCCAATGTGTTCTTGGGGACCAATGCTGCAGACATTTTTTGATACCCTTCCCCAGATCTGTGCCTCAACACAATCCTCTCTTGGAGCTCTACGGACAATTCCTTTGACCTCATGGCTTGGTTTTTGCTCTGACATGCACTGTCAACTGTGGGACCTTACATAGACAGGTGTGTGCCTTTCCAAATCATGTCCAATCAATTGTATTTACCACAGGTGGACTCCAATCAAGTTGTAGAAACATCTCAAGGATGATCAGTGGAAACAGGATGCACCTGAGCTCAATTGCGAGTCTCATAGTAAAGGGTCTGAATACTTATGTATATAAGGTATTTCTGTTTTTTATTTGTAATAAATGTGCAAACATTTCTAAAAACCTGTTTTCGCTTTGTCATTATGGGGTATTGTGTGTAGATTGATTAGGGGAAATTTAATTTAATCAATTTTAGAATAAGGCTGTAACGTAGCAAAATGTGGAAAAAGTAAAAGGGTCTGAATACTTTCCAAAGGCACTTTATCAAAGGCTATGTATTGGATAATGGCACAATCATTTGGGCTTTTTTGGGCTTGGGATCATAAAATGTCTTTAATGTAGGGCTCATCAGGCTCAGGCTGCATCAGGCAAAGCTCTAATCAAATCCAGACATATGTACAGTATATGCTTTACAGTATATGCTTTATAATGACACTTCCAGTTTTGGCGGGAAATACCAGGTTACCCGGGAGAAAAGTGATTTATTCTTGGGATGGAACATTTGTAAAATACTGGGAAAATATTCAACCCTTTTTTTCATGTGCCTCTCCTCTCCTCTTCCCTTTCCTCCTCAGTCGGGGGATAAGAAGTTGGCCCAGAGTGCTCAGATGTACCACTATCAGCATCAGAAACAGCAGATGCTATCCATGGAAAAGTGAGCTCTACTCCTCCTACTGTCACTTTCAGTCTCTCTCTCTCTCTCTTTCTCTCTTTCATTCTTTCTTTCTTTTTCTCCCACAATTCAGTTCCACTCAAATATGAATAAATACACATATTCATCCTGGTGCATTCTGTTGTTTCTCAGTCATAAATCGGAACCGAAAGTCACTGACTCAGAAGTCACATCAGATGAGGAGGAAGTGGACGGAGACTTCACTGTGTACGAGTGCCCTGGACTGGCACCGGTGGGTGTGCTACTACTACACACACACACACACACACACACACACACACACATAATATATGCACACAAATTATTGTTTAACACACAATATTCACATTGATGATGACTTTGTTTGTGTTTGGCTTTTAACAACAACGTTTTTGTTTCATTGCAGACTGGAGAGATGGAAGTGAAGAATCCTTTGTTTAACGACTCTACCCTACACTACCAGGGGAATCCCAAGTGAAACCCATAGATTTTCATGCATGCACACACACACACTATTTCTTGTACTCTGGAAAAGGAGCACCTGAACACTCCAATCTCAGAACTGGATGGGCTTATAGAAGAAGGGATAGAATAGGAGATGAAGAGGCAGGAGGTTGACAGATTATCTGTATGTATATGGTATCTATAGATCAGTCACAGCCCTTGTGGACTTCTATGGGAACTACAGCCATGCGTGAAACTCAACACATATGTCTCTAATGGCACCCTACTCCCTATGTAGTGCACTATATAGGGTATAGGGTGCCATTTGGGACGTAGATAACCTGCCTGTATCCTAGGACTTGGTCACTAGTAGGGTGTTTCTATCATACAAAATGTCTAGTCCCCTGTCTTTTCCAGTAAAAGACACAGTGTTCCTTTGAATATAGTTTTGTTGTTTTATTTCTTTGCACCTTTCCTTCGTCTTTTGAGCTCGTTTGTAATTTAATCTCACAACGAGAACATTATTATGGGAAATAGATGTTTACATTGCCAAAGTAAATGAAATAGACAATAAACAAAAGAGAAATAAACAAGAGAAATACACAATCAGAAATTGACAGTAAACATTACTCACAAAAGTTTTTAAAGAATATAGACATTTCAAATGTTATATTATTGACACAGTGTTGTAACAATGTGCAAATAATTCAAGTACGAAAGGGAAAATAAATAAACAAATAAATAAATAGGTTGTATTTACAATGGTGTTTGTGCTCCACTTATTGCCCCTTTCTTGTGGCAGTAGGTCACAAATCTTGCTGCTGTGGTGGCACACTGTGGTACTTCACCTAATAGATATGGGCGTTTATCAGGATTGGATTTGTTTTCAAATTCTTTGTGGGTCTGTGTAATCGAAGGGAAATATGTGTCTCTAATATGGTCATACATTTGGCAGGAGGTTAGAAAGTGCAGCTCGGTTTCTCTCTCTCTCTCTCTCTCTCTCTCTCTCTCTTAGAATCAGTGTTTCCATTGCTTGCCTTTGTAATGTTCATTATCTCCCAAAGCCTCTGTTTGAATGTGGTAGAATGACCTAACATATATAGCACACAGAACACAAATATGTGCAGACACACACACACACACACATCAATTCATAATAAAACATTCCCTTACTCTATTTGTCATGCATAGCTAGTAGCTATACCCACTTCCTTATACTGTAGGTACTGCTACATATAAAGGGGTTTTCCTGAAATGTGCTTGGCATTTGGTTAAGGAGCAAGAGGAACACAAGGGGACACTGTCATGATATACTGTGATATAATATTTTAAGTACTCTTTTATGGATGCGAAAAATCAACGTCACATATTTGTGATGTCGGTCTATTCTTACCTTCCAAAAACAGGGTTTAGGATGAAGTTCTTATCATTTGGTGTAGCAAATTTTAACTTGTTAAATCATTATTGTAGATTTAAGAAAGTAGATTCGAAAATGTAGTACCAGATGATTTCTGATGCATGGTTTGATTCTGACATGTTTTAATATGATAATAACTTTGATTCGACCTCATATGTGTAACTGGAGGAGACATGTAAAGTGATATGTACACACTTGTATGAATGTCTATAGGATTGATGATCGGTGGAGGATGTTGGTAAATATCACTATCTAGTATTGTTTCTGTTTTATCCCTGTGAGTTCCAACCCTGGTGTTGCAAAATATGCATAGAAAGAGTGAAAGTGTTCACTTTTATATATTTGTACATGCAGGCCTAGCATCTGAATTAAAAAATATTACCACAAGTGAAACTTGCAAAAGGACAATGCATATTATGTATCGCTGTCACTTTATCTTTCACTCTCTCTCCTCTCCTATCTCCTCTCTCTTGCTCACTCTCTCTCTCTATTCAATTCAATTCAAAGGGCTTTATTGGCATGGGAAACATGTGTTTTCATTGCCAGTGAAATAGATAATCAAAACATTACACTCACAAACGTTCTAAAGGAATAGAGACATTTCAAATGTCATATTATGGCTATATACAGTGTTGTAATATACAGTGTGTGCACCTCTCTCTCTCCTGCCCCTCTCTCTCTCTCTCCCACCTCTTTGTCTCTCTCCCTACTCTCTCCCTCCCTCCTCTGTATCTCCCTCCTCTCTCTCCCTCTCCCTCTCGCTCTCTCCCTCCTCTTGCTCTCTCTCCCTCCTCTTTCTCTCTCTCCCCCTTCTCTGTCTCTCTCTCCCTCCTCTCTCTCAATTCAATTAAATTCAAAGGGCTTTATTGGCATGGGAAACATATGTTTACATTGCCAAAGCATCCCTCCTCTCTCTCAATTCAATTCAATTCAAATCAATTCAAAGGGCTTTATTGGCATGGGAAACATATGTTTACACTGCCAAAGCAAGTGAAATAGATAATAAACAATAAACAATCAAAAATGAACAGTAATCATTACAATCACAAAAGTTTCAAAGGAATAGAGACATTTCATATTATGGCTATGTACCGTGTTATAAAGATGTGCATATAGTTAAAGTACAAAATGGAAAGTAAATAAACACAAATATGGGTTGTATTTACAATGGTGTTTGTTCTTCACTTGTTGCCTTTTTCTTGTGCCAACAGGTCACAAATCTTGCTGCTGTGATTGCAGACTGTTGTATTTCACCCAATAGAAATGGGAGTTTATCAAAATTGGATTTGTTTTGGAATTCTTTGTGGGTCTGTGTAATCGGAGGGAAATATGTGTCTCTAATATGGTCATACATTTGGCAGGAGGTTAGGAAGCACAGCTCAATTTCCACCTCATTTTGTGGGCAGTGTGCACATAGCTTGTTTTCTCTTGAGAGCCAGGTCTGCCTACGGCGGCCTCTCTCAATAGCAAGGCTATGCTCACTGAGCCTGTACATAGTCCAAGCTTTCCTTAATTTTGAGTCAGTAACAGTGGTCAGGTATCCTGCCACTGTGTACTCTCTGTTTAGGGCCAAATAGCATTCCAGTTTGCTCAGATTTTTTGGTAAATTCTTTCCAATGTGTGAAGTAATTATCTTTTTGTTTTCTCATGATTTGGTTGGGTTAATTGTGTTGCTGTTGCTGTCCTGGGACTCTGTGGGGTCTGTTTGTGTTTTTGAACAGAGCCCCAGGACCAGCTTGCTTATGGGACTCTTCTCTAGGTTAATATCTCTGTAGGTGATGGCTTTGTTATAGTAGGTTTGGGAATTGCTTCCTTTTAGGTGGTTGTAGAATTGTCACGCCTACTCCCACTCCCCCTCTCGAGCGCTCGACATCGCCTGTCTACTAACCACCGGTCCTTGCAACCATCATCACGCACACCTGCTCCCCATCATTACACACACCTCGACTTCGTCATCACCTTGATTACCTTCCCTTTATTTGGCCCTCAGTAGCCTCAGTCATCAGGCAGTATTGGTTTGTTTTCATGTTCAGTATGTACCTGTGGATGTATTTCAAGGCCTACCTTCAAACTCAGTGCCTCTTTGCTTGACATCATGGGAAAATCAAAAGAAATCAGCCAAGACCTCAGAAAAAGAATTGTACACTTCCACAAGTCTGGTTCATCCTTGGGAGCAATTTCCAAACGCCTGAAGGTACCACGTTCATCTGTACAAACAATAGTACGCAAGTATAAACACCATGGGACCACGCAGCCATCATACTGCTCAGGAAGGAGACTCGTTCTGTCTCCTAGAGATGAACGTACTTTGGTGCGAAAAGTGCAAATCAATCCCAGAAAAACAGCAAAGCACCTTGTGAAGATGCTGGAGGAAACAGGTACAAAAGTATCTATATCCACAGTAAAACGAGTCCTATATCGACATAACCTGAAAGGCCACTCAGAAAGGAAGAAGCCACTGCTCCAAAACGGCCATAAAAAAGCCAGGCTACGGTTTGCAACTGCACATGTGGACAAAGATCATACTTTTTGGAGAAATGTCCCCTGGTCAGATGAAACAAAAATAGAACTGTTTGGCCATAATGACCATCGTTATGTTTGGAGGAAAAAGGGGGTACTTGCAAGCCGAAGAACACCATCCCAACCGTGAAGCATGAGGGTGGCAGCATCATGCTGTTGGGGTGGTTTGCTGCAGGAGGGACTGGTGTACTTCACAAAATAGATTGCATCATGAGGAAGGAAAATTATGTGGATATATTGAAGCAACATCTCAAGACATCAGTCAGGAAGTTAAAGCTTGGTTGCAAATGGGTCTTCCAAATGGACAATGACCCCAAGCATACTTCCAAAGTTGTGGCAAAATGGCTTAAGGACAACAAAGTCAAGGTATTGGAGTGGCCATCACAAAGCCCTGACCTCAATCCTATAGAAAATGTGTGGGCAGAACTGAAAAACCGTGTGCGAGCAAGGAGGCTTACAAACCTTATTCAATTACACCAGCTCTGTCAGGAGGAATGGGCCAAAATTCACCCAACTTATTGTGGGAAGCTTGTGGAAACGTTTGACCCAAGTTAAACAATTTAAAGGCAATGCTACCAAATACTAATTGAGTGTATGTAAACTTCTGACCCACTGGGAATGTGATGAAAGAAATAAAAGCTGAAATAAAGAATTCTCTCTACTATTATTCTGACATTTCACATTCTTAAAATAAAGTGGTGATCGTAACTGACCTAAGACAAGGAATTTTTACTAGGATTAAATGAAAAATTAAAACTGAGTTTAAATTTATTTGGCTAAGGTGTATGTAAACTTCCGACTTCAACTGTATAGCCAATTGGAATTTGTTGTCTGCATATTTTATAATTTCATTTAGGATACCATCAACACCACAGGTCATTTTGGGTTGGAGGGTTTGAATTTTGTCCTGTAGTTCATTCAATGTAATTGGAGAATCCAATGGGTTCTGGTAGTCTTTAATAGTTGATTCTAAGATTTGTATTTGATCATGTATATGTCTCCTGATCACCATACGTCTCCTGAGTGGCGCAGTGGTCTAAGGCACTGCATCGCAGTGCTAACTGTGCCACTAGAGATCCTGGTTCGAATCCAGGCTCTGTCGCAGCCGGCTGCGACCGGGAGACTCATGGGCGGCGCACAATTCGTCCAGGGTAGGGGAGGGAATGGCTGGCAGGGATGTAGCTCAGTTGATAGAGCATGGTGTTTGCAATGCCAGGGTTGTGGGTTCGATTCCCACGGGGGGCCAGTATAAAAAAAGAAAATGTATTCACTAACTGTAAGTTGCTCTGGATAAGAGCGTCTGCTAAAATGACTAAAATGTAAAAAAAAATATGTATATGTTGTTGCTGTTTGTTCTTTGTTATGGGGCCAAAAAGATTGGAGAAGTGGTTTACCCATACATCTCAGTTTTGGATAGATAACTCTTCGTGTTGTTTGTTTAGTGTTTTCCAATTTTCCCAGAAGGGGTTAGATTCTATGGATTCTTTCATTACATTGAGCTGATTTCTGACATGCTGTTCCTTTTTCAGTAGTGTAAATATTACCACAAGTGAAACTTGCAAAAGGACAATGCATATTATGTATCGCTGTCACTTTATCTTTCACTCTCTCTCCTCTCCTATCTCCTCTCTCTTGCTCACTCTCTCTCTCTATTCAATTCAATTCAAAGGGCTTTATTGGCATGGGAAACATGTGTTTTCATTGCCAGTGAAATAGATAATCAAAACATTACACTCACAAACGTTCTAAAGGAATAGAGACATTTCAAATGTCATATTATGGCTATATACAGTGTTGTAATATACAGTGTGTGCACCTCTCTCTCTCCTGCCCCTCTCTCTCTCTCTCCCACCTCTTTGTCTCTCTCCCTACTCTCTCCCTCCCTCCTCTGTATCTCCCTCCTCTCTCTCCCTCTCCCTCTCGCTCTCTCCCTCCTCTTGCTCTCTCTCCCTCCTCTTTCTCTCTCTCCCCCTTCTCTGTCTCTCTCTCCCTCCTCTCTCTCAATTCAATTAAATTCAAAGGGCTTTATTGGCATGGGAAACATATGTTTACATTGCCAAAGCATCCCTCCTCTCTCTCAATTCAATTCAATTCAAATCAATTCAAAGGGCTTTATTGGCATGGGAAACATATGTTTACACTGCCAAAGCAAGTGAAATAGATAATAAACAATAAACAATCAAAAATGAACAGTAATCATTACAATCACAAAAGTTTCAAAGGAATAGAGACATTTCATATTATGGCTATGTACCGTGTTATAAAGATGTGCATATAGTTAAAGTACAAAATGGAAAGTAAATAAACACAAATATGGGTTGTATTTACAATGGTGTTTGTTCTTCACTTGTTGCCTTTTTCTTGTGCCAACAGGTCACAAATCTTGCTGCTGTGATTGCAGACTGTTGTATTTCACCCAATAGAAATGGGAGTTTATCAAAATTGGATTTGTTTTGGAATTCTTTGTGGGTCTGTGTAATCGGAGGGAAATATGTGTCTCTAATATGGTCATACATTTGGCAGGAGGTTAGGAAGCACAGCTCAATTTCCACCTCATTTTGTGGGCAGTGTGCACATAGCTTGTTTTCTCTTGAGAGCCAGGTCTGCCTACGGCGGCCTCTCTCAATAGCAAGGCTATGCTCACTGAGCCTGTACATAGTCCAAGCTTTCCTTAATTTTGAGTCAGTAACAGTGGTCAGGTATCCTGCCACTGTGTACTCTCTGTTTAGGGCCAAATAGCATTCCAGTTTGCTCAGATTTTTTGGTAAATTCTTTCCAATGTGTGAAGTAATTATCTTTTTGTTTTCTCATGATTTGGTTGGGTTAATTGTGTTGCTGTTGCTGTCCTGGGACTCTGTGGGGTCTGTTTGTGTTTTTGAACAGAGCCCCAGGACCAGCTTGCTTATGGGACTCTTCTCTAGGTTAATATCTCTGTAGGTGATGGCTTTGTTATAGTAGGTTTGGGAATTGCTTCCTTTTAGGTGGTTGTAGAATTGTCACGCCTACTCCCACTCCCCCTCTCGAGCGCTCGACATCGCCTGTCTACTAACCACCGGTCCTTGCAACCATCATCACGCACACCTGCTCCCCATCATTACACACACCTCGACTTCGTCATCACCTTGATTACCTTCCCTTTATTTGGCCCTCAGTAGCCTCAGTCATCAGGCAGTATTGGTTTGTTTTCATGTTCAGTATGTACCTGTGGATGTATTTCAAGGCCTACCTTCAAACTCAGTGCCTCTTTGCTTGACATCATGGGAAAATCAAAAGAAATCAGCCAAGACCTCAGAAAAAGAATTGTACACTTCCACAAGTCTGGTTCATCCTTGGGAGCAATTTCCAAACGCCTGAAGGTACCACGTTCATCTGTACAAACAATAGTACGCAAGTATAAACACCATGGGACCACGCAGCCATCATACTGCTCAGGAAGGAGACTCGTTCTGTCTCCTAGAGATGAACGTACTTTGGTGCGAAAAGTGCAAATCAATCCCAGAAAAACAGCAAAGCACCTTGTGAAGATGCTGGAGGAAACAGGTACAAAAGTATCTATATCCACAGTAAAACGAGTCCTATATCGACATAACCTGAAAGGCCACTCAGAAAGGAAGAAGCCACTGCTCCAAAACGGCCATAAAAAAGCCAGGCTACGGTTTGCAACTGCACATGTGGACAAAGATCATACTTTTTGGAGAAATGTCCCCTGGTCAGATGAAACAAAAATAGAACTGTTTGGCCATAATGACCATCGTTATGTTTGGAGGAAAAAGGGGGTACTTGCAAGCCGAAGAACACCATCCCAACCGTGAAGCATGAGGGTGGCAGCATCATGCTGTTGGGGTGGTTTGCTGCAGGAGGGACTGGTGTACTTCACAAAATAGATTGCATCATGAGGAAGGAAAATTATGTGGATATATTGAAGCAACATCTCAAGACATCAGTCAGGAAGTTAAAGCTTGGTTGCAAATGGGTCTTCCAAATGGACAATGACCCCAAGCATACTTCCAAAGTTGTGGCAAAATGGCTTAAGGACAACAAAGTCAAGGTATTGGAGTGGCCATCACAAAGCCCTGACCTCAATCCTATAGAAAATGTGTGGGCAGAACTGAAAAACCGTGTGCGAGCAAGGAGGCTTACAAACCTTATTCAATTACACCAGCTCTGTCAGGAGGAATGGGCCAAAATTCACCCAACTTATTGTGGGAAGCTTGTGGAAACGTTTGACCCAAGTTAAACAATTTAAAGGCAATGCTACCAAATACTAATTGAGTGTATGTAAACTTCTGACCCACTGGGAATGTGATGAAAGAAATAAAAGCTGAAATAAAGAATTCTCTCTACTATTATTCTGACATTTCACATTCTTAAAATAAAGTGGTGATCGTAACTGACCTAAGACAAGGAATTTTTACTAGGATTAAATGAAAAATTAAAACTGAGTTTAAATTTATTTGGCTAAGGTGTATGTAAACTTCCGACTTCAACTGTATAGCCAATTGGAATTTGTTGTCTGCATATTTTATAATTTCATTTAGGATACCATCAACACCACAGGTCATTTTGGGTTGGAGGGTTTGAATTTTGTCCTGTAGTTCATTCAATGTAATTGGAGAATCCAATGGGTTCTGGTAGTCTTTAATAGTTGATTCTAAGATTTGTATTTGATCATGTATATGTCTCCTGATCACCATACGTCTCCTGAGTGGCGCAGTGGTCTAAGGCACTGCATCGCAGTGCTAACTGTGCCACTAGAGATCCTGGTTCGAATCCAGGCTCTGTCGCAGCCGGCTGCGACCGGGAGACTCATGGGCGGCGCACAATTCGTCCAGGGTAGGGGAGGGAATGGCTGGCAGGGATGTAGCTCAGTTGATAGAGCATGGTGTTTGCAATGCCAGGGTTGTGGGTTCGATTCCCACGGGGGGCCAGTATAAAAAAAGAAAATGTATTCACTAACTGTAAGTTGCTCTGGATAAGAGCGTCTGCTAAAATGACTAAAATGTAAAAAAAAATATGTATATGTTGTTGCTGTTTGTTCTTTGTTATGGGGCCAAAAAGATTGGAGAAGTGGTTTACCCATACATCTCAGTTTTGGATAGATAACTCTTCGTGTTGTTTGTTTAGTGTTTTCCAATTTTCCCAGAAGGGGTTAGATTCTATGGATTCTTTCATTACATTGAGCTGATTTCTGACATGCTGTTCCTTTTTCAGTAGTGTATTTCTGTATTGTTTTAGTGATTCACCATAGTGAAGGGCCAAAAAGATTGGAGAAGTGGTTTACCCATACATCTCCGTTTTGGATAGATAACTATTCGTGTTGTTTGTTTAGTGTTTTCCAATTTTCCCAGAAGTGGTTAGATTCTATGGATTATTTAATTACATTGATCTGATTTCTGACGTGCTGTTCCTTTTTCTGTAGTGTATTTCTGTATTGCTTTAGTGATTCACCATAGTGAAGGCGTAGACTCAGGTTTTCTGGGTCTCTATGTTTTTGGTTGGATAGGCTTCTCAATTTCTTTCTTAGGTTTTTGCATTCTTCATCAAACCATTGGTCATTGTTTTTAATTGTCTTAGGTTGTCTGCTTGAATTTTTTTGATTTGATAGGGAAGCTGAAAGGTAAAATATACTGTTTAGGTTTTCTACTGCCAAGTTTACACCTTCACTATTACACTGAAACGGTTTGTCCAGGAAGTTGTGTAAAAGGGATTGAATTTGTTGTTGCCTAATAGTTTTTTGGTAGATTTCTACACTACTTTCCTTCCATCTATAGCATTTCTTAATATTGTGTAGTTCCTTTAGCTTTGATGCCACATGATTGAGTATTGCTCTGTTCAAGTAGACTGTGATTTTGCTGTGATCTGATAGGGGTGTCAGTGGGCTGATTGTGAACGCTCTGGGTTAAGGTCAGTGATAAACTGTAAGTCGCTCTGGATAAGAGCGTCTGCTAAATGACTAAAATGTAAATGTAAATGTAAAGTAATCTGCAGTACTACTATCTCTCTCTCAAGGACGTTGCACTTTAATGGACTGAAATGGACTCCACACAAAAAGGCAAAATGAAGCTGTGTGAGATTGAATATAGGAGTGTAAATAGGATGAAGAGGAGGAGGATGGCTGGAGAGGGAGGGGCTGGGGGTAGGGGGCTGGGGATCAGACAACTGAACGTCCTCATGGGGGGATGACTCAGTCATCCAGTTTTGTCTTACTATTTATGTACTGTCTGTTCCACATAACATCTGTAATGCGTGATTTGAAGGAGTCAGGCGCAGGAGGGTAAATCACAGAATACAGAGTTTATTCCGTAATACAGCGTTACGCAGAATAGCGTCAACCACTCGGCACACGGAACGTATGTGCATGTGCATGGAGGTGATTGTGTGTGTGTGTGTGTGTGTGCATGCAAGTGGTTGTGTGTGTGTGTGTGCGTGCGTGTGCGTGTGCGTGTGCGTGTGCGTGTGCGTGTGCGTGTGTGTGTGTGTGTGTGTGTGTGTGTGTGTGTGTGTGTGTGTGTGTGTGTGTGTGTGTGTGTGTGTGTGCTAAATGACTAAAAAGATGTAGGGTAGGGTATGGAGGGCTCTTGTAACTGTCCCCATTGAGCTGCCTTCCGAGGGCCGTTAAAGCCCATTGTCCTCGTGGAAGGTGGTAGGGAGGCAGCTATTGGTCAACTGCTGAAAGTTTGCGATGGGTGGAGGGATGGTGGTGGGTGTCAAAGGCAGGGCCGTTAGGGAGAAAATCTAAAAGCTATCAGACTTGTTTGTGGGGGAAGGTAGGCGGCGGGGGAGCGGTGGGGAGACTGTGGATAAAAATTGGCCGCCTACAATGGGTGCTATAGGGAGAAGGCTCAGGAAAAACTCCAAGGCCTAGTTGTTGGATATAGACTATAACTAAGGGTTATTCCTGGTCAGGTCATATGATCAGGAAAAACTCCTGGCCTGAATAAGAAGTTATGTGTATATACAGTACCTATACATCATCCGGGCTTCATCAATAAGTGCATCGATGATGTCGTCCCCACAGTGACCGTACGTACATACCCCAACCAGAAGCCATGGATTACAGGAAACATCCGCACTGAGCTAAAGGGTAGAGCTGCCACTTTCAAGGAGCGGGACTCTAACCCGGACGCTTATAAGAAATCCCGCTATGCCCTCCGACGAACCATCAAACAGGCAAAGAGTCAATACAGGACTAAGATTGAATCGTACTACACTGGCTCTGATGCTCGTCGGATGTGGCAGGGCTTGAAAACTATTACAGACTACAAAGGGAAGCACAGCTGCGAGCTGCCCAGTGACACAAGACTTCCAGACGAGCTAAACCACTTCGAGGCAAGCAACACTGAAGCATGCATGAGAGCACCAGCTGTTCCGGATGACTATGTGATCACGCTCTCCGTAGCCGATGTGAGTAAGACTTTTAAGCAGGTCAACATTCACAAGGCCGCAGGGCCAGACGGATTACCAGGACGTGTACTCCGAGCATGTGCTGACCAACTGGCAAGTGTCTTCACTGACATTTTCAACATGTCCCTGACTGAGTCTGTAATACCAACATGTTTCAAGCAGACCACCATAGTCCCCGTGCCCAAGGACTCTAAGATAACCTGCCTAAATGACTACCGACCCGTAGCACTGACGTCTGTAGCCATGAAGTGCTTTGAAAGGCTGGTCATGGCTCACATCAACAGCATTATCCCTGAAACCCTAAACCCACTCCAATTTGCATGCCGCCCCAACAGATCCACAGATTATGCAATCTCTATTGCACTCCACACTGCCCTTTCCCACCTGGACAAGAGGAACACCTACGTGAGAATGCTATTCATTGACTACAGCTCAGCATTCAACACCATAATGCCCTCAAAGCTCATCACTAAGCTAAGGATCCTGGGACTATACACCTCCCTCTGCTACTGGATCCTGGACTTCCTGACGGGCCGCCCCCAAGTGGTAAGGGTAGGTAACAACACATCTGCCACGCTGATCCTCATCACGGGGGCCCCTCAGGGGTGCGTGCTCAGTCCCCTCCTGTACTCCCTGTTCACCCATGACTGCATGGCCAGGCACGACTCCAACACCATCATTAAGTTTGCCGACGACACAACAGTGGTAGGCCTGATCACCGACAACGATGAGACAGCCTATAGGGAGGAGGTCAGAGACCTGGCCGTGTGGTGCCAGGACAACAACCTCTCCCTCAACGTGACCAAGACAAAGGAGATGATTGTGGACTACAGGAAAAAAAAGAGGACTGAGCACGCCCCCATTCTCATCGACAGGGCTGTAGTGGAACAGGTTGAGAGCTTCAAGTTCCTTGGTGTCCACATCACCAACGAACTATCATGGTCCAAACACACCAAGACAGTCGTGAAGAGGGCACGACAAAGCCTATTCCCCCTCAGGAGACTGAAAAGATTTGGCATGGGTCCTCAGATCCTCAAAAAATTATACAGCTGCACCATCGAGAGCATCCTGACTGGTTGCATCACCGCCTGGTATAGCAACTACTTGGCCTCCGACCGCAAGGCACTACAGAGGGTAGTGCGTACGGCCCAGTACATCACTGGGGCCAAGCTTCCTGCCATCCAGGACCTCTATACCAGGCGGTGTCAGAGGAAAGCCCTCAAAATTGTCAAAGACTCCAGCCACCCTAGTCATAGACTGTTCTCTCTGCTACCGCACGGCAAGCGGTACCGGAGTGCCAAGTCTAGGTCCAAAAGACTTCTCAACAGCTTCTACCCTCAAGCCATAAGACTCCTGAACAGCTAATCATGGCTACCCGGACTATTTGCACTTTTTTTATTTGCACTTTTTTTGTTGTTGTTTTATTTTTACTTTTTTGTTAAAAATAAATGCACTGTTGGTTAAGGGCTGTAAGTAAGCATTTCACTGTAATGTCCGCACCTGTTGTATTCGGCGCATGTGGCCAATAAAATTTGATTTGATTTGATTTGATCCCCCTGTCATGGCCTGGTGCACAGTGACCTCTCAGTCACTCAGGACAAATAAACAAGTGTTTCTGGGAAAGACAATCTATATGGAGCGGCAGGTAGCCTAGCGGCTAACATTGGGCCAGTAACTGAAAGGTTGTTGGTTTGAATCCCCAAGGTGAAAAATCTATAAATATGTCCTTGAGCAAGACACTTAACCCTAGTTGCTCTGAATAAGAGTGTCTGCTAAATGACTAAAATGTACGAAATCTCTCCACTGATGGAGTCAGAAGGGGACGATGGCAAGAGCAGAAAAAATGTCAAGAAAAACTAAAGTATTATGGCAATGAAATAAAAGCATGTTGGTTTAAATGGTTGAAACCAGGCTGTACTTTTCCGTTCTACTCCTAAGTCTATCTCAGTCACCCTGGATGGGTCATTGGTGAGTGGTGAATGTGTGTCTGAACAACATTTTTTACACACACGTGTGACTCTTCCTCACGCCTCCTTATGGCTGATAATGCATTGCTTTCATATAGAATACACTGTAGCACAGGGAGCTTATTAGGACATGGTGCTAGAAAGGCTTGATATGTCTGAGTTATCTCGATGAGTGTTGAAGTGTACAGTACCATTAACCATCTTTACAGCTTTGACTTTTGGCAAATATTGCATAATACATCATTACATTGTGCTGCGATACCATTACTGTCTCTACTACCTCCACTCTTTTATTTCAGGCTCAATAAAAGGGTGGCGAAGCCCTTCACCCAGTCCTCAGTGGTGTCAGAAGGACTCTTCTCTTATAGAGAAGTACAGAGCTCCCTTGAGGAGGGGGTCTAAGAACGAAGAAGATGCCACTTTAAAGAGGTAACACGAGATCTAAAAAAAAACTTTTACAAAAACATCTGGGGACTTTTCAGGCTAATTCCTGAGCACCCTCCCTCCCCTTCACTGTACCTCTTACCCCCCCTCACTGTACCAGGCCATACAGGTCCCCCCCGACCCCCGTTCCACTTTCTCCCTAAGTGTCAACGTTTAGCATGACAATTCCCTCCCAAGTCCATGGCACAGGACAATGCCTGTATCTGGAGTTTGATGTCTTTTAAGCCTTTCACTGGCTCCTGTTGCCTCCAAGGTCCCCTCTCCCTGGCTTTGTAATAGGGAGAGATGGGGAGAGCAAGAGAGCACCACTCTCCTGGTTCAATCAGCTGGGTCAGTTTGTTTGAAGGCGGACAGGTTTGATAGAGAAGGGGCACAATCATCTGGGAGTATTGAGTGGGGTAGGGGTTTAGAAATGGAAACAAAAATGATGACAATACATGCCATAACTGCCATAACTCTCATGTAACATCAACCACCCACACCATAAAATAAGTCACTCTCTGGACTGTGGCTTGAGTGAAACCTTGGAGAGTGTTTGTTTCAGGGTAGGGGGTGGGTGTGTGGGGGGCGGAATCAAAGGGTTGCGACTTATTGTTCGTGTCTGTAAAGAAGCTAATGGTCGCGCCATCGCTACTCGGGGTCTGAAAGCCACGGGGTGCCTCCGGGCCAAGTCGCACAATGACACCCCCCACTCCTTCCCGCAGCGCGTCTTCCTGCCACAATCTGTACCAACGACTCGCTCTGTATCCGTGCGACGGCAATCCACTATTTTCAGTACACCCATCAAGGCTATAGTATAAGTTCACCTGGATGCTTTTAGTTGTTTTATGAATTTCCTCTGCGTTTACTTGATTTTCTATAGGTAAAAATTCGCTTTTGTGTGTAAAGTCATCACTCTTCGGGGAAGTTCAACCATTATGTGCATCAGTCGTTTAGAGTTAATTGTCTACTTTGAAATGTCGTAAGACTGCTTCTAATTTATAGACTAACTGACCTTTTTTACATTTACGTCATTTAGCAGACGCTCTTATCCAGAGCTACTTACAGTTAGTGAATGCATAAATGTTTCATACTGGTCCCCCGTGGGAATCGAACCCACAACTCTGGCGTTGCAAGCGCCATACCCTACCAACTGAGCTACACGGGACTTTTCCATTCTGACCATTCTCAGTTTATCTCAGATATCCATGTAATTTCGCCATCACATTATAGGCCTTGTCTCTCAGCCAAAAGGATGGTCCAGAGATTGTAAAATGAGACAAAATATGAATCAAATGATTTATCAGTTAACTTCACTAGGCCTATATCAAAGACGAACATATAACGCGTGTGAGTCACATAAGGCCAGTGTGTTGTGTGCAGAACCCTAATATATAGATTTTATATTGACATTTTAATTCAGAACCATGTAAAACTCAGCAAGTGAAAATAGAGAGGCCTATGCTATTTTGAGATTTTGATCGAATGGGATTCCTAATTTAGACTAGTAAAATAGTTAACCAATGGCTAATAAGCAACCGGACTATCTGCATTTACCCTTTTGACTCAGCACATACGCTGCTGTTACTGTTTAACATCCTGTTGCCTAGTCATCCTTACTCATTATGTATTTATTCCTCCTGTTATAATTTTTCTATAATTTCTCTTTTTTTCTCTCTCTGCATTGTTGGGAAGCGCCCGTAAATAAGCCTTTCACTGTTGTTTACGAAGCATGTGACAAATACAAATTATTGTATTTTATTTGAATTATTTTGCACAAAATTGTATTTTTAGGTTATAGACTAAGAAAAATGCATATAGGCCTACTCATCTTTATTGCGCTATATTCTAATATAAAAATGGATAAGTTAAGAATGAAAATTGAGCATGATCAGTAAGGTTGCCAAAATGTTATTGTTTATTTTATCATAATTTGGCCTATACATTATTTCTGCTTTTTAAATGTATCTGGTTGCATGTATATCAAGGAAAGGTCGTTAAGGTAAATTATTTAAACAAAGTCCACACTGCTCCATGCATATTAGATACTTTAGTTATGGTCACTGAATATGTATTTATCCTACTGATTAGTAATGTAAATATACTAAATGGATCAACATTGAATCCGTGAATTATATATAGCCAAACTTTTTCCAAGATAATTTCCTTTAATTGCTTACAGGAGTTTTGCATACCTGAGCTTAAGTTATTTTAATTTTATCTCAGGAAGAGGAATAGCCTATATATCTTTTTTTCAGACTCCAAAGTTTCCAATGGGAAAGCACGCCCACTATTTTAACGCGATGAATGAAAAAAAAAATCAAGTTCATTCAAAATCTACCATCAGCTGTGCGTGATTGTCTCTCGCAGCCAATAGGAGGCGAGGCAATTAACATTCCAAACTCCAGAACCAGTTGATTTTTTAAAAAAAACCTGTGGAGCTGGGGTGTTTGTTGTGAGACAGGCATTTGAGCTTGAAGGTGAAGTAGGTGGTGGTGAACTCGAAATTCAATGGACTACAGTTGATGGGTATCAAGCACATAATCAACAAATGCTTGCATTTCTGAAAAGGTTTGTTTCGAAACGGCAAGCGTCATTGCATATCGTGCCTGAACTTTGACGATCAAACCAAGGAGAATGTCGGAGCGATCCCAGAGCCCTACTTTAGAGTGCAACAGCCGGCCTGATGACTTCAGCCGGGCCATGTACGCCCAGGCCTTGAGTCAAGAGGGGTTTGGAGGCGCGTCGCTCCAGATACCACACGGCGTTCTACAACACCATAGTCTTCTCTTCAACAAGACCGCATACAACGGGATGCCTCCGACAACAGCTCAACCCTTTTTCCCGTTCCAACCGGGCAGTGGTGACTATAGGGCCTCCGACTTGCAAGCCGGTGATTTTTGCCAACCCAAACACTGGTATCCCATCGCCGCTGCCGAGTACACCGGCCAAGTACCGGGGGTCGCAGCGGCTACCCAGCCCACAAACCTGAGCCCACCAAACACCGAAACCAGGGAACAAATCAAGATGCCCGAAATAAAGATGGAGAAGGATGTCAATGACGAGTATGAGCAAAAGATCCAACACTATCCAACTCCAACTTCGTCCGCTGTAGCTCACGGGGTTTACTACTCGACTCCATGGAACCCATCATTTTGGCCCGGCTTTCCCCACATCACGGCTGCGAGTACCAATACTCAAAACCTCAACTCCATACCCTCAACATCGTCTTCATCGTCCCCATCTCTCTCGCCCTCACCCCCCAGTAATGGGGTACCCGGGGTCACGTTCTTCAATGGGAGCGCAAGCCAAACTGCCCAAACACCCCAGGCGCAAACCTCTACCCGGAGCAGTGGCTCCTCCAGCGGCGGGTGCAGTGACTCGGAGGAAGAGGTGAGTCTGAAAATGGGCCTATGTACTGTTATCCCATGGTCATTGTCAGTGGTGTAAAGTACTTAAGTAAAAATACTTTAAAGTAGTACTTAAGTCGTTTTTGGGGGGTATCTGTACTTTCACTTTAATATTTTATATTTTTGACGTTTCCTTCACTACATTACCAAAATAAATAATGTGCTTTTTACTCCATACATTTTCCCTGACACCCAAAAGTTCTCATTACATTTTGAATACTTAGCAGGACAGGAACATTTTCTAATTCACACACTTATCAAGAGAACATTCCTGGTCATCCCTACTGCCTCTGATCTGGCAGACTCACTAAGCAAGAAAATGGTGATGTTTGCTTTAATATGGAATTTGAAATGATTTATACTTTAACTTTTGATACCTAAGTATATTTAAAACCAAATACTTTTTACTCAAGTAGGATATTACTGAGTGATTTTCACTTGAGTCATTTTCTAATAAGGTTTACTCAAGTATGACAACTAAGTACTTTCTCCACCACTGGTCATTGTACATTTACATTTTAGTCATTTAGCAGACGCTCTTATCCAGAGCGACTTACAGGAGCAATTAGGGTTAAGTGCCTTGCTTAAGGGCACATCGACAGATTTTTCACCTAGTCGGCTCGGGGATTAGAACCAGCGACCTTTCGGTTACTGGCACAACGCTCTTACCCACTAAGCTACCTGCCGCTACCTGTACTATTATGCATTTAACCTCCAAGTTGTCTTTTCATTCAAAAAAGAGTGTTGATGGTGTGAAATGTTTTCTAATGTGGTTAGTACATTTTGCCTCTAACAGGAGAACCTTTCAACTGAGGAACTGGAACAGTTTGCCAAGGAGCTGAAGCACACTCGTATAACCCTGGGTTTCACACAAGCAGATGTAGGCCTGGCCCTAGGCAACCTTTATGGTGAGTTTTCCTGCTGTGTTGAATACTTTCCATACATAACCTTTCCCCTCTGTGCCATTGAGTTGGTGTATGTGAAGGATGCATTTATTTGGCCTCTGAACTTGCTGAGTGTCTCATTAAATTTACTTGACACATTCTCTGAGGAAACCATTGGCTATTGAGGCAATGTTCCTGTCATACACTGCACCCACTGTAGTTGCAGTGACTTCAACTACTGATGACCACTTGTTCTGTTTAGGCAAGATGTTCAGCCAGACTACAATCTGCCGCTTTGAAGCCCTCCAGCTCAGCTTCAAGAACATGTGCAAGCTGAAGCCCCTGCTCCGGAGATGGCTGAATGAGGCTGAGACCTCGGACAACCCCCAGGATGTGAGTATTATAATCTCCCTCTTTATTATCATATATGTTGGTTGTAGTTTAGAAACCCATCTGGTCAAGAGCGGGGTCAGGTTTGCTGAGTCTAGAATGACATCTTGTGGATAGAAAAGCCATACATTTCCATGAGCAACCAAGGTGATATTTATTAGAGAATGTTCACCATTAAATGTTAGCTATTCAGCTTTTGCGTTTTGTTATTTAAGGGGAGGTTCTTTTGAGGGGAACCATGGTATTAAGTCCTCTGGAATGGACCAAAGCACACTGCAATGTCCCAGTCTAAATGTAAGTGCATGTTTGTCACCAGATGTACAAGATCGAGCGGGTATTTGTGGACACCAGGAAGAGGAAGCGGAGGACCAGTCTGGAGGGGTCGGTGCGCACGGCTCTGGAGTCTTACTTTGTCAAGTGCCCCAAACCGAACACCCAGGAGATCACACACATTGCTGATGACCTGTGTCTGGAGAGAGACGTGAGTCCCATACAGCTGCCCATCACGTCCTGTCACTTACTGCCCTTCCTCAACCCTGCATGGCCTTTAAGTTCCTCTTAGATGACATGGAGCCTAAATACATTTATGGCAAATGCCGTCTTGCTTGTGTTGCCATGGTTTGAATCTTAGTGCTGTTTATGTTAACTTCTGACCCTGTCAGGTTCTGTATTTTATAATATAGGAAGTGTGGAAATACGTTTTGGTCAGCAGGTGACTTATGTTGTGTTTGGCAGGTGGTGCGTGTGTGGTTCTGTAACCGCAGACAGAAGGGCAAGCGCCTGGCCCTCCCCTTCGATGAGTGTGAAGGACAGTACTATGAGCAGAGCCCCCCTCCCCCACACACGGCTCACTCCCCCCTCCCTGGGCAGGGGTACTCTCTCTCCGGCCACCCCGGTGGCCCCACCTTCTACATGCCCCCCCTCCAGAGGCCAGATGTCTTTAAGCAGGCCCTGCACCCTGGACTGGTGGGTCACCTGACAAGTTAAACGTGTTCTAGTTCTCCAAACCAGACCTGGCCATGTGGCCACCTCTTCACTTCCCCACCCAACATGGCTACCTCTCTTCAGTCCTCCAGTCCCTACCCACCCAGGCTGTTGTCCTCCATATGCAGTTCTACTACACCCTAGTCCCTCTGGAACATGGAGAGAAAGTCAAGTGAGCGGGGGCTTGTAGGCCAGTAAAGAAATGGGTAAAAGCTGGAACTTCCTGGTGTCTTTGTAAGGCCAGGGAATCTTGACACTGCCGTTTGTCTCTTTACCCTACATGCTCCATGTTGACTTTTCATCGGTTGTGCCTTGCCTCCCACTCAGTTCAGCTGCAAGTCATCTGCACAGCACTGAACTGTTGATGCTCCAGCCAGCATCATGACAATTTAAGGGACGGGGAAGGGTGGTACGTTGGATCTGAATCCGTTATGAGGTGATGGCTTTGCACAAAGTTGTGGTTTTGAGTGACTTTTTTTATTATATTTTTACAATTATTTCTTTATCTTGAATATCTTTCTGCCATCTTATTGTTGCAGTTCCTCCAGCGGTTAGATATTTTCAGATGACAGTTGTCTTATCTAGAGATTCTTTGTCGTCTTGTTCAGAAGGAATACGCTCATGGTGGAAGTTTGCCACAAAAACAGTAGTTGTCTTGCTGAGAATTCTGGTATGTTTGGTTACCCATGAATGTATTTTTGTCGCACACTTTGACTAATTTTATTATTTTAATACTGGAACTGTAGTTAATGTTGGGACAAACTGCAGGATGTGTCTGTCGAGTGGGGCATTGAGTACTGCCCCTCAACCAGTGTTTCTTGGAAACGTGATCATCAGGGGCCGAAATAGTAACTGTTCTCTGTTTACTTCCCCAATCCTATAATTAGTTTTGATCTGGCCTTTCTAAAATGACCATGCCGTCACAATCTTGTGCCTTATTGTGTAGTTGAAGTAATTTCCTCTTATGTGACTCCGATCTCTTGATGTTTTTACGCAATCCCATGTTTATAAATGAAAGCATATTTTATTGAAACTGGCTATTTCTCTGGGGCAACCTATAGATGTTACCTGTGCCTTTTTTCCTCCACGCAATTAAATTATCTTTATTTTCCATTCCAACCTGTAGTTACAATTATTCCAAGTTGACAATTGACCTTCTGTACTTTGGTTCTTGTGATCAAGGTTTTTACATTGTGGGTGTTATGATGCTTAGTGAAAGCCTTGCAATAAGTTATCAATGTCATATCCACACATTATACACAAGTGTTATTGTTTGGATTGCTATATTCCCTTTTCCTATTAAAACTCCTGCACTGAATATAGTTCGGTACTTTAACACAATGTAACACATTGCTTCGGTCCAATGCAGCGGTTTTATCTCAATACCAAATAATTTCTGAGTAATGATTAAGTACCTTACTGTGTTTTCAATTAAAATGGTCAACAACGAGCAAATTCTCAAGCAAGAATGTTGCTGGGAGTGGTCTGAATGGGGAAGTGGAAGTTAAAACACTAGCGGTTATTTGCAGAGTGTGGAAATCTAAAACACACAGTCCTGTGACCCCAAACGTGTTGTTTACTGACTCATTGAAACATCTCCATGTATGTGAAAAGCACTGGCAATAGAGGACCAACTCTTGAAGCTGTAAATTTTTACAAGGTGGTGTACTTATGGGCCTTGTTCAAAAGTAGTGAACTGTAGGGACTAGGATCCCATTTGGGATGCAGAAAGTATTTGAGGATCTCAGTGGGCATGGTGTCACCTGACCCATGCCTCCAGGTCATAGTACACCTTCTGAGCAGGCAGGATGTGATACTGGGGGCAGATGCTACACAGCCTCTCCCTCCAGTCTGTGTACACTTTCACCCGATGGCTACGCCGCCACGCAAAGTACCCAGCATATCTCTCCTTGTCCAGCATTAGCTGGCGGAGATAGTTCCCCAGCTCCTTAGTGGATGGAAAGTCCTCAATGTGGATGAAGGAGTTGGGTGGGGCCACAGCCATGTAGTCATCTGGAGGCGGACCCAGAACCACAGGCACCGCCCCTGCCTGGTAAGCATTCCGCCAGAGTTTCTCTGTGATGTAATCCTTGGATATGGAGTTCTCAAAGGCCAGGTAGAAGTAGCAGTGTGAGATGGTGTACAGCAGGTCGCCGGGGGCCAGTACTCTCCCGTTCAATCGCCCATATACCTCCACTGGGATGCTTCTGCTTAGGCTCTCGTACACCAAGCTCCTCCTGTGCTGGGGCTCATAGTGACTAACCACCCAGCAGGCCAGAAGGGACTTATCTTTAGGAATGACGTCCTCTGTGCTATCATTACCAGTATCTCCGTCCTTCGGCAGCAGCGTTCCATACGGTATGGTGATATCGGCATCGCGGCGGTAGGACATGGTCCAGTTGAACATGTTATTGAAGGGCTTCAGGTCTCCACTGTTGTCAGGGGACTCCAGGGAGAGCCAGACCCACTTCTGGTGCCTCGGCCTGGGGAGATGGAGCGGCAGCCGCTCCTGGCCCATCATCAGCTCTCTGTGGTGAAAGACCACCAGGTCAGCGCTGGGGTAGAGGGCGCGTTGGTCCACCAGGCGGCAGCCAGGAATACGGTACCTGTCCCAGCACACATCTCCCTCCAGGCTGTAGGATGGGCCGAAGGGCCAGTGCCACAGGAGGATGGTGAGGTTCCCTGTGATGACGTTGTGGCTTCTGTCTCTGTCAGTGTATAGACCCCACCCATCCTCATTCAGAAAGAACAATAGAGTGACCAGGCAGGTGATGCTGATGAAGAGGAAGAGCCTGAGATAGAATGTGGGGGATCCCATGGTAGAACAGGACCCTTGGTGGTCATCAGGGTTCTTTCACTGTTGGGAAATTAACAGAGAACACAGGATTTAGTTAATCTGTACACAGTAGCCCATTTACTGGCCTTATCACTCTAGTCATACTGTCAGTAGAACATCATTGCTTGGTCCTTTATCTGCATGCAAAATAAACCATTTTGTTCTCATTCTATTATGACACCTCCTGCCATCCATCCCATGGTATTATTAGACATACAGGGAGTGGTTGATTTGAAGTTATATAAATGGCTGAATGATTGTAGCTATGTATCTCCATGTGGCAGCTTGATGCACTTTTTTTCTAATTTGGCACCATCTCTACCGTCTCAATTTACATGTTGGGAGTAGTCTTTGTCAAAGATGGGAGTGATCAGTTGGAGATGAATTTGTTTGCTACTGCTAAGAAATGCATGCTTTGTCATTGTTATGTTGGTTGTGTTGCGTGTTACATTTGACTTCCTGTATTATGGTTGTCTATCCCTCCCATGTCACTTTTGTCACTGTCTTCCTGTGATAAGGAAACTGGGTGTGTTCAGGGCCAGAGGATGACAGGATGAGACAGGAAGTTATTACACTGGTATCATAGTACATTGGTCTCAATGTTTGGCTTGATGAGAGCAATGGAGTTGGCAAGACCACAGATCAAGGACCAGGCTATTATTCAGCAGATAAGTTTGATAAACATTAGAATACACAGCTCATTAGGGCTACACCCCTTCTGAAGTGTCTTGTTTGTGCCTTCTTGTGTCAATGATTCAATGGATTATGGGTATGACCAGACCTGCTATAAATAATGGATTATCATCATCATTACTCACATATAGTACATTATATATTAACAGATACAGTATTGCTTCTGACAATGACCAATAATGACCCTACATGTAGTGTTATGGTTAGGGTTAGGGTTTAGCAGGGCCATGCACAGATCTTTTAGGCGGCAGGTGCTCAAAATGGGAAAAGAGGGTGGGCTACCAGCTCATCGTTGATGTTGATGATTGATGTAAATCTGCTAGTTAGCTAGCTCGATTTAATTTACTGATTGTGATTTACCGCTCTGTCTTTCTGCCTCCCTCTGCTGTGTGTATCAGCCAAACAGACCAAATATTGATGATGATGATGATGTAGGCTAACATCATCATCCAACAGTGCATTTATTTTTAATAAAAAAGTAAAATAAAACAACAGTGTTGACAAAAAAAGAGCAGAAGTAAAATAAAATAACAGTAGGGAGGCTATATATACAGGGGGGTACCGGTGCAGAGTCAATGTGCGGGGGCACCGGCTACTTGAGGAAGTTGAAGTAATATGTACATGTGGGTAGAGTTAAAGTGACTATGCATAAATAATAAACAGAGTAGCAGCAGCAGCGTAAAAGAGGGGGATGGGGTGGGGTGGGGGGACAGTGCAAATAGTCTGGGTAGCCATGATTAGCTGTTCAGGAGTCTTATGGCTTGGGGGTAGAAGCTGTTAAGAAGCCTTTTGGACCTAGACTTGGCACTCCGGTACCGCTTGCCAAGCGGTAGCAGAGAGAACAGTCTATTAATAGGGTGGCTGGAGTCTTTGACAAATCTGACACCGCCTGGTATAGAGGTCCTGGATGGCAGGAAGCTTGGCCCCAGTGATGTACTGGGCCGTACGCACTACCCTCTGTAGTGCCTTGCGGTCGGAGGCCAAGTAGTTGCCATACCAGGTGGTGATGCAACCAGTCAGGATGCTCTCGATGGTGCAGCTGTATAATTTTTTGAGGATCTGAGGACCCATGCCAAATCTTTTCAGTCTCCTGAGGGGGAATAGGCTTTGTCGTGCCCTCTTCACGACTGTCTTGGTGTGTTTGGACCATGATAGTTTGTTGGTGATGTGGACACGAAGGAACTTGAAGCTCCCAACCTGTTCCACTACAGCCCTGTCGATGAGAATGGGGGCGTGCTCAGTCCTCTTTTTTTTCCTGTAGTCCACAATCAGCTCCTTTGTCTTGATCACGTTGAGGGAGAGGTTGTTATCCTGGCACCACACGGCCAGGTCTCTGATCTCCTCCCTATAGGCTGTCTTGTCGGTGATCAGGCCTACCACTGTTGTGTCGTCGGCAAACTTAATGATGGTGTTGGAGTCGTGCCTGGCCATGCAGTCATGGGTGAACAGGGAGTACAGGAGGGGACTGAGCACGCACCCCTGAGGGGCCCCCGTGTTGAGGATCAGTGTGGCAGATGTGTTGTTACCTACCCTTACCACCTGGGGGCGGCCCGTCAGGAAGTCCAGGATCCAGTTGCAGAGGGAGGTGTTTAGTCCCAGGATCCTTAGCTTAGTGATGAGCTTTGAGGGCACTATGATGTTGAATGCTGAGCTGTAGTCAGTGAATAGCATTCTTACGTACATTGGGGAGAACAAGTATTTGATACACTGCCGATTTTGCAGGTTTTCCTACTTACAAAGCATGTAGAGGTCTGTAATTTTTATCATAGGTACACTTCAACTGTGAGAGACGGAATCTAAAACAAAAATCCAGAAAATCACATTGTATGATTTTTAAGTAATTAATTTGCATTTTATTGCATGACACAAGTATTTGATCACCTACCAACCAGTAAGAATTCCGGCTCTCACAGACCTGTTAGTTTTTCTTTAAGAAGCCCTCCTATTCTTCACTCATTACCTGTATTAACTGCACCTGTTTGAACTCGTTACCTGTATAAAAGACACCTGTCCACACACTCAATCAAACAGACTCCAACCTCTCCACAATGGCCAAGACCAGAGAGCTGTGTAAGGACATTAGGGATAAAATTGTAGACCTGCACAAGGCTGGAATGGGCTACAGGACAATAGGCAAGCAGCTTGGTGAGAAGGCAACAACTGTTGGCGCAATTATTAGAAAATGGAAGAAGTTCAAGATGACGGTCAATCACCCTCGGTGTGGGGCTCCATGCAAGATCTCACCTCGTGGGGCATCAATGATCATGAGGAAGGTGAGGGATCATCCCAGAAGCCTGGTCAATGACCTGAAGAGCTGGGACCACAGTCTCAATGAAAACCATTAGTAACACACTACGCCGTCATGGATTAAAATCCTGCAGCGCACGCAAGGTCCCCCTGCTCAAGCCAGCGCATGTCCAGGCCTGTCTGAAGTTTGCCAATGACCATCTGGATGATCCAGGGGAGGAATGGGAGAAGGTCATGTGGTCTGATGAGACAAAAATATAGCTTTTTGGTCTAAACTCCACTCGCCGTGTTTGGAAGAAGAAGAAGGATGAGTACAACCCCAAGAACACCATCCCAACGTGAAACATGGAGGTGGAAACATCATTCTTTGGGGATGCTTTTCTGCAAAGGGGACAGGACGACTGCACCGTATTGAGGGGAGGATGGATGGGGCCATGTATCGCGAGATCTTGGCCAACAACCTCCTTCCCTCAGTAAGAGCATTGAAGATGGGTCGTGGCTGGGTCTTCCAGCATGACAACGACCTGAAACACACAGCCAGGGCAACTAAGGAGCGGCTCCGTAAGAAGCATCTCAAGGTCCTGGAGTGGCCTAGCCAGTCTCCAGACCTGAACCCAATCGAAAATCTTTGGAGGGAACTGAAAGTCCGTATTGCCCAGCGACAGCCCCGAAACCTGAAGGATCTGGAGAGTCTGTATGGAGGAGTGGGCCAAAATCCCTGCTGCAGTGTGTGCAAATCTGGTCAAGACCTACAGGAAACGTATGATCTCTGTAATTGCAAACAAAGGTTTCTGTACCAAATATTAAGTTATGCTTTTCTGATGTATCAAATACTTGTGTCATGCAATAAAATGCAAATTAATTACTTAAAAATCATACAATGTGATTTTCAGGATTTTTGGTGCCACAGAGTCTGAATGCTAATGATTCCAGTATGTCTAGGGAGCTTACTAGGGTTTATCTTAGAATGATTTGATAGATGGAATATACTGACTTGGGGTACAGGGTGATACCATCAGAGTGGGGAGTGCCCACTGATGGTTACCAGATGTTGTTGAAGAAACGTGTAACATGAAGTATATAAACTGAGAGATTTCCTTTGTCCAGAGTTCGGATGACAAGAGGCAAAGCACGTGCCATTAGTTATACGAATTCGGGACCATATCTATTAAATAATTTGCATCAACTCTCCATCTAAGTGTTAAATATCTTCTTGCATCATGAATTACTTGATACCAGAGAAACTTGTCATAACAACTAGGTAGCTAGCTACACACACTCAACCAGCGACCAAATCTCTCAAGCCAACATGCAGGGCCGGCGTTATGGGCGGGCCATAACCGCGGTCCCTTGCCTGTCCAAATAAAATATTGAAATATTGATCATTAATTTGACAAAGACGCGCGCTGACAGAGACGCATCAATCTCAGATAAAGCATCCGAACGAGCGAAACAGCGCCTCTCTGTCTCCGTATGTGTAGACCATGTATATGATACTCTCTGGACTAAAGGAGTATGGCATGCAGTGGCGGCTCCTGAAAAAATTCTCAGGAGGGGCAATTTTTCTGATGATTTAGGTGACCTACACACATTTTTAAAAAGATATGTCCAGCAACAACATGAAGACAGGGGCAGCATATAAGTCAATACCAGAAGCATTTATTGACTGATCTCAAAAGTGTTGGCTTACAAAAGCAAAATAAGTTATCACAGTAAAAATAATCAAGGGTGTTCTTTCACATTCCTCAACACTGCATAAACAATATGTATGGCTTTGTAAAAATGAACAACCATATTCTGGCCAATTGTATAGATTTGTAAATATGAACAACCATATTCTGGCCAATTGTATAGATTTGTAAAAATGAACATGAACAGATTTTTTATTTTTTTGAATGGCAGTACCTTTCAAACATGTCTGCTTGCAGTAAGGTAGCACTCACAAGGTGGCCAGAGAAAGAGAACCTTTCTTTGGTGTGATCCAGGATGGTGTTGCAGACCTCTTCAGACAGCCTCTGCTTCTCCTCTTCTCTCAAAGCTGTTCTGGGTCTTTTGGCTCCTGTTGCTTCTTGCAGCTGCTGTTGAGAGGAGTCCCTGAAGGCAAACAGACCAATGTGTTTGTTGGCTTTGTACAGTATTGTTGTCTATGTGATGCACAGGTATATGCAATGTATCCATGTATAGTACAAATACTTCAGTTCCACTTAAAATGGGCAGGGATGCATAAAGTCTTTAGTGTTTAAGTTAGCCTTTGTGTCTCACATAGCCTGGATGTTCAGCACAGTATACAGTGGTGCTCATAAGCTTATGATCCCATGCTAAAGTTGACTAAAAAGAGGAATAAAAAAGAAAAGAAAATTGGTGTCCTTAAAGGTTGGATTTTCCAACTTTTTTAATTAAGTCATTAAGATCAATTTCCAAAAGATGATTTTTTTATTCCTCTTTTTAGTCAGCTTTAGAATGTGTTCATACACTTATGAGCACCACTGTACAGTACACATAGTATATAAAATAAGATAGATTACACCACTGGCCATATATAATGACAATAATGTAATTTCAAACACAAATGCAGTCTCCTTTCATGCATACATTTTCAAATAAAGCTCTGCTTTGAGAAAGATCGAATGATATTGTTTAATCTTTATCTTACCTTATGGCCTGCACACTGCTTGCGAAGCTGTCGAGGGCACGTTTGATAAAGACAGCATCGATGTCCTTATTCTGTAGCTTCTGGTACGGTGGGCTGGTCAAATGAACCCAATGAACCCGTCCGGATGGCTTCAAAACATTCTATGAGGTCATCTCGATTCTCGTAGACAGTGTTCACGACTCTGCTGTTGCTAACCTCATCGTTGTGGCGGCGGACAGCTAGCCTGTATCCCTCATCCAGTTGAGTGGCAATATTCACTCTCACCAAAGCAGACAATCTCAAACAGCTATCAATGTGGGTCTTTGACAGCTCATTTTTCTTAATCTTTTCTGAAAGATGGTGCATGTCGGTTACACCAGTCGCTGTCCAAGCGTTGCTGTCTGCCGTTCATGGTTACGTTACGTTACGTATGACGAAAGCGCGTAAGTGCATGCCCTCAGACACCCATAGAGAATGTATTGAAAGCTCCGAAATTTGAAAAAAAAATATTTTACATTAGAGGCTATGAGAGACTTCTGGGCGATTTTCAACCTGACTGAAATCGCCCCAAAACGGGCGGGGACATTTGAAGCACGACTTTAGCCTGATTGGACATTTAGTGGCTGGCAGATCAGACGTGAACTACTGTTGCCATGATATAATTGATTAGAAAAAAAATCCCTTCCTTTTCCCGTTTGGCAGTGCGTCGCCCATATCGCCCTATTGAACACACCGCCCATGATGGCATGTCACACTTTTTCTGGCCAGACAGCATCAGATACATAGGCTACATACAGTGAGGGAAAAAAGTATTTGATCCCCGGCTGACTTTGTACGTTTGCCCACTGACAAAGAAATGATCAGTCTATAATTTTAATGATAGGTTTATTTGAACAGTGAGAGACAGAATAACAACAAAAAAATTCAAAAAAACGCATGTCAAAAATGTTATAAATGATTTGCATTTTAATGAGGGAAATAAGTATTTGACCCACTCTCAATCAGAAAGATTTCTGGCTCCCAGGTGTCTTTTATACAGGTAACGAGCTGAGATTAGGAGCACACTCTTAAAGGGAGTGCTCCTAATCTCAGTTTGTTACCTGTATAAAAGACACCTGTCCACAGAAGCAATCAATCAATCAGATTCCAAACTCTCCACCATGGCCAAGACCAAAGAGCTCTCCAAGGATGTCAAGGACAAGATTGTAGACCTACACAAGGCTGGAATGGGCTACAAGACCATCGCCAAGCAGCTTGGTGAGAAGGTGACAACAGTTGGTGCGATTATTCGCAAATGGAAGAAACACGAAGAACTGTCAATCTCCCTCGGCCTGGGGCTCCATGCAAGATCTCACCTCGTGGAGTTGCAATGATCATGAGAACGGTGAGGAATCAGCCCAGAACTACACGGGAGGATCTTGTCAATGATCTCAAGGCAGCTGGGACCATAGTCACCAAGAAAACAATTGGTAACACACTACGCTGTAAAGGACTGAAATCCTGCAGTGCCCGCAAGGTCCCCCTGCTCAAGAAAGCACATAAACAGACCCGTCTGAAGTTTGCCAATGAAGATCTGAATGATTCAGAGGAGAACTGGGTGAAAGTGTTGTGGTCAGATGAGACCAAAATCGAGCTCTTTGGCATCAACTCAACTCGCCGTGTTTGGAGGAGGAGGAATGCTGCCTATGACCCCAAGAACACCATCCCCACCGTCAAACATGGAGGTGGAAACATTATGCTTTAGGGGTGTTTTTCTGCTAAGGGACAACTTCACCGCATCAAATGGATGATGGACGGGGTGAGAACGTCCTTCCCTCAGCCAGGGCATTGAAAATGGGTCGTGGATGGGTATTCCAGCATGACAATGACCCAAAACACAGGGCCAAGGCAACAAAGGAGTGGCTCAAGAAGAAGCACATTAAGGTCCTAGAGTGGCCTAGCCAGTCTCCAGACCTTAATCCCATAGAAAATCTGTGGAGGGAGCTGAAGGTTCGAGTTGCCAAACATCAGCCTCGAAAACTTAATGACAGGTTACTACCTGATTCCATATGTATTTCATAGTGTTGATGTCTTCATAGCTCAGCTGGTAGAGCACGGTTCTCTGTAGCTCAGCTGGTAGAGCACGGCGCTTGTAACGCCTAGGTAGTGGGTTCGATCCCCGGGACCACCCATACACAAAAATGTATGCACGCATGACTGTAAGTCGCTTTGGATAAAAGCGTCTGCTAAATGGCATATTATTTTTATTATTATTTTCATTATTATTCTACAATGTAGACAATAGTAAAAATTAAGAAAAACCCTTGAATGAGTAGGTGTGTCCAAACTTTTGACTGGTACTGTACATATTAAAGACAGAGCGACGCTGGTTCGCTCGCGAGAGGGCTCACTCTTGCCAAAATCTGTGCTGAATAAGCCCAATACGTTTCTATGGGCATCAAATGAACACCAAAGCTTGTCGTCTTCATTTCCGCCTTTGGGACAACGACTGGCATTGTTAGGGCGGAAACATGAGCATCTGGTCATTATATACAGATCTCTGGTTTCAGCCACTTGCGAATTTCTAAAGTAAATTGATGTTTTGCCTAAAGTAACAAATTACTCCTGTCTAAATAAAATCATTCAAAATACTTTACCAGAGAGCTTGACTTTAGCTTCTTTAAAAATGTTTTGCTGTGGATTGTTTCAAATCACAAGTGCATAGACCTATGCCTATTTGGGAAGGCAGCAATTTGGGCAGCGTGCGTGGCATTAGGCCTAGCTGATTATTGTCAGTGAAAAGCATCTAAAATGTGTGACGATAATGTGTCTTGAGTATAATTTAAAATGTTGAGACAAGAAGAAGGGGAGGGGTGTGTGGCGAAGATATGGGCATCTCTCTCCAGAATGCATGCACTCAGCTCTCCAGAATGTGCTCCGCTGTCTCCCAGCAATTCTTGCACATTCATTGTGTGAATTGTTTGCCCTTTGATTTTTTTGATTTTTTAAAATCAATTCCCCATTACATATGTAACCAGTAGGCCTAGTAAATGTATCATTAATCCCCCTCATTTGGTTACATTAATTTCTGTTCACCATATTATTATATTATATATTATTATTATAATATATTATTATATTATTATATATTATTATAATATATGTATTACAGTCATTTACCATTCTCATTCTCAAAGTGCAACCATCTTAACCATAATTTAGGAGTTTTAGAATTGTTTTACTTGTCTTTGGTTTGGAGTGCTCCATGTGAGCAATGAGCATGTATGTGGTTTCTCTGTCCAAATAACATTTAGGAAGTATGCGCCTGAGCACGCCAACCTGCTGAGTTGATACAATGTTGCACTTCTCTAGCAATAGTGCAAGACAGATAGAAAGGGAGGCAGACATGCGGAGTAGAGAGGTTAATGCAATTGAAATAACCTGAATTTTCATCAGGATATTTTCTACTGTTTTTATTTTGTCGGCTGTAGGTCTATGCATTTTACTTAGTTGACAATGGAAGTTATAGACCTACTGCCGCGTTAGCCTATAGCCTATCCATGCGCTAATATCTTTAGCTGCCAATGGATGGTGTAGGCTATCAATGTGGCCATATGGCAAGGCTGGTGCTCTTGAATTAGTTGAATTTTAATTTTTTGATTTGTATCCTTTTAATTAATATTTTTATGATTAACCACGTGACAATAACTTTTAGAAATGAAAACGTTATTATTGAAATGAAACTGTTACACGAAAATGCACATATAAAAATGATAATAACTAGCACGCAGATCGGTAGAAATGGTAAGAAAAATTGTAAGCTTCCCCAAACTTGAAACTCAGGAGTTGCCTATGGTCTTTATTATAACAGGTCCCGTGAAAAAAAACGGGCCGCCTATAAGAAGAAATCAAATGCCCATCCAACTGATTCGGATACCGGGCGCGCGCGAGCTCCGTACAGAGCAGATTAACAGGCGCAACCAATGGACGGGGTGGGGTGGCGAATTTGACGACAATTTGCGGGCAGTGGGTTCTGAACAACAATGATAAACATTTATTTAAAAAAATCATTTTGGGGGAAATTATACCACCACCCAAAAGGGCACTTTGGAGACTGGAAAGGCAAAGGGGCATGTGCTCTGCACAGGTAGAGCCCTATCTGTGCAAGTGCCTGACGGTTAGTGTTGAGGTTAGGCATAGGGTTAGTGGAATAACTGCCATGTCAACCCTTCACAATCTGCCAGCCCTATCCCCTGACTTCGAAAAAAAAAAAAAAAAAACTAAATCAAAACACTAACTCCAACGTTAAAACATTCGAGGGACAAGAAGTAGCAGCAAGCCTCACATATAAGCTATCAGAGAAACTGAAATAGTGGCAGGAAAAGAGAGACAACTTCACAACTTAGAGTAAGATTTTACTACTTGAATCTAACCATTGTGCAATATGCAATACAGAGTAAAATAAAGAAGAAAACAACAAAGAACAAAAAACTCCTTCTCAAACATGCCATTGACAGCACAGTCATTATGTCCATCTCTATCCACTAACCTGGGAGGTGGGCTGTGGGTCAGAGGATGTAGAGTCCCAGTCTTGTCTGTTCTTGCTGAGGCCTTGATGGGGACCCTGCTCAGAGAGTGTCCACCAAAAGCAGAGGTGAAAAGGCTGTGCTGCTCTGGGTTATGATTGAAAGGTAACTGTATCAGGATGTGAGTGCTCTGTGTGCACTGCAGCACCATGTGCTCTTTCGTGCGCTCTCTCTCTCTCTCTCTCTCTCTCTCTCTCTCTCTCTCTCTCTCTCTCTCTCTCTCTCTCTCTCTCTCTCTGTCTCTCTGTCTCTCTGTCTCTCTGTCTCTCTCTGTCTCTCTGTCTCTCTCTCTCTCTCTGTCTCTCTCTGTCTCTCTCTGTCTCTGTCTCTGTCTCTGTCTCTGTCTCTCTCTCGCTCTCTCTCTCTCTCTCTCTCTCTCTCTCTCTCTCTCTCTCTCTCTCTCTCTCTCTCTCTCTCTCTCTCTCTCTCTCTCTCTCTCTTTCAATTTAAGGGCTTTATTGGCATGGGAAATGTATGTTAACATTGCCAAAGCAAGTGAAGTAGATAGTAAACATAAGTGAAATAAACAATAAATATTAACAGTAAACATTACACTCAGAAGTTCCAAAAGAATAAAGACATTTCAAATGTCATATTATGTATATATACAGTGTTGTAACAATGTGCAAATAGTTAAAGTACAAATGGGAAAATAAATAAACATAAATATGGGTTGTATTTACAATGGTGTTTGTTCTTCACTGGTTGCCCTTTTCTTGTGGCAACAGGTCAAAAATATTGCAGCTGTGATGGCACACTGTGGTTTTTCACCCAGTAGATAAGGGAGTTTATCAAAATTGTGTTTGTTTTTGAATTCTTTGTGGGTCTGTGTAATCGGAGGGAAATATGTGTCTCTAATATGGTCATACATTTGTCAGGAAATTAGGAAGTGCAGCTCAGTTTCCACCTCATTTTGTGGGCAGTGTGCACATAGCCTGTCTTCGCTTGAGAGCCAGGTCTGCCTATGGCGACCTTTCTCAATAGCAAGGCTATGCTCACGGAGTTTGTACGTAGTCAAAGTTTTCCTTAATTTTGGGTCAATCACAGTGGTCAGGTATTCTGCCACTGTGTACTCTCTGTTTAGGGCCAAATAGCATTCTAGTTTGCACTGTTTTTTTGTAAATTCTTTCCAATGTGTCAAGTAATTAACTTTTTGTTTTCTCATGATTTGGTTGGGTCTAATTGTGTTGCTGTCCTGGGGCTCTGTTGGGTCTGTTTGTGTTTGTTTACAGAGCCCCAGGACCAGCTTGCTTAGGGGACTCTTCGCCAGGTTCATCTCTCTGTAGGTGATGGCTTTGTTATGGAAGGTTTGGGAATCGCTTCCTTTTAGGTGGTTGTAGAATTTAACGGGTTGTTTCTGAATTTTGATCATTAGCGGGTATCGGCCTAATTCTGCTCTGCATGCATTATTTGGAGTTTTACGTTGTACACTGAGGATATTTTTGCAGAATTCTGCATGCAGTCTCAATTTGGTGTTTGTCCCATTTTGTGAATTCTTGGTATTTTTAGCCAGATCCTAATTGGTATGTCGAATTGTATGTTCCTATTAATGGCATAGAAGGCTTTCTTGCCTTGTCTCTCAGATCGTTCACAGCTTTGTGGAAGTTACCTGTGGCGCTGATGTTTAGGCCGAGGTATGTATAGTTAAATAAAGGTAAAATAAAAAAAATATTATTACTAAGCAGGAGAGGATTGTCGGGGCCATCATGGATGGATGGATGGTATCCATTGAGATGTAAGAGAAAATACATTGATGTGTTAGTCAGAGGGCTGTTAGAACACACTGTCACTACCATCCATGGAGATGGTGTGTTTACACTGGTTAACATTGAGCTGGTGTTTACCATACTCTGCTGTTGCCATAGTGATAATAAAGACTAATAAGTTTGTAGAGACTGTAATTCGTCGTCCGTAATGATAAGCGAAGTACAGGTATTTGCCCGTTTATAACGTAACTTATAAGTAGGGAAGAATGTATTCAGAAGCCTTTTCGGTTATCTCAGAGGACTTTTTACAAGTTTCACATGTAAAAGTTTATAGCCAGCCTTTTTAGAGTCAAGTTGTATGATGAAATAGGTTTAACAGATTATCAGAAGAAAAGAGATCAAGTAACCCACTGGGCACACACTGGTTGAATCAAAGTTGTTTCCACGTTTTTCCAATGACATTATATTGAACCATTGTGGAATAGACATTGAATTGATGTCTGTGACCAGTGGGTATGAACTGTTCAGTAAGAGCAAATGTCAGAGAGAGGAAACCATCCATCTCTCCCTGATTCCCCAATACAATAGTGTCTTGCAAGAAAACTAAAACCACATACGTATGATGTTCCACTTCCGTAAACTCTTCTGAGAAACCAGGAAACCAAGAGGGGCCCACGCATGCACTTGTGAAGACCGTTGCAACTGAAAAGACTATAGATTACATGTACTTTCAAAATACAAATCATGTACGTGCAAAAAAGTGCCCACACAGACGATCATTGTTGCAAATCTTCCAGTGGCACCCAGTGGTCCAGTGTAGTAATCCAGTACTCCCCACACTCTGGTTGTCGTCTGGCTCTCTGGTCTGGTTACTGCCTGTCACTGATTGCTGGTGTGGGGGAAGTATGGTTCTTCACACAGTCCATCCACCTTAACCCATGACTTTCCAGCTCCATATGAGCAGGTGTCTGGCCATCTCTCCCCAGATACCCCCTCTCTCTCCAGAGAATATATGTATCTTTAACTTGATAACAGCTGCACTGTCCACAGCCCTATGTACACTATGTTTCCATTGGCACCTTTAATGTGCTTTTTCCTTATCACTGAATAACCAAAACTTCTTGGTAAACATTAACAGTTAGATAATGCCCACTGAGCAGATACAGAGGCACCTGACCCAATATCTGTGTTACAGCTGAGGTTGTACATAGCGGAGCTGCTATGTGCTGCCTCCTCAAACAACCTTTTCTCAAAGGATTGTATTGTTCCGTCTATGTGGTGTTGTTCGAGTTATGCTTAAAGGTACAATTTATCAGTCCCCTTTGAGTATACATGCTTTGAATCTGGGTATGTTAGCTACTCTTGAACTGTATTTTCATGCACTGGCCTCTCTCCATACTTAATGGAACCTTGTTCAGGAATCACGGTTTAAATCAGAGGAGGCTGGTGGGAGGAGCTATAGGAGGACAGGCTCATTGTAATAGCTGTAATGGAATAAATGGAACTGAGTCAAAGATGTGGTTTCAATATGTTTGATAGCGTTCTATTTATTCCCTTCCAGTCATTACAATGAGGCCGTCCTCTCACCAGCCTCCTCTATTAAAAACCTCACAGCTTCAACAAGTGACTTGATCGATCAAGATTTCTAAACTATTCAATTCCCTACCTGGATGTTTGTTTTTGTAGTAGAACAATGAGTGTCTGTGAAGTGAAGGGAATCAACAAGTGGCTTTCAACACACTGTTTCTTCGCAGACAGAAGAGAAGGGAGAAAGCAAGACTCTTTTCTCACAGAGATTTTATTATTTACAACCAAAAGACACATAGTGGGGTTTTTAGTGGGGTTAGAGTCACATAACATCATTTTTTTTGCACCTGTGGCTCATATTCTATTTTAATCATGAACTCCATGGGCACTTATAGTCATCTTGCTCTATTCATTTACATTTTGTTTCTCAGATTTCTTGCAAACTGCTCAACTTCCTTCCTTTTTTCTGATGAAATGTTTGATAAAGTGATGCAGTTATGACCAAGCACACCAGATTCCACAGTGTGAAGTAACACCTATTCACTCATCTCTCTCACTCTCTCTCTCTCTCTTTCTCTCTCTCTCTCTCTCTCAACCCTCTTTGTCATCTTTGAGAGTTTTCAGATGAATGATGAGGTCTTCAGCTGGTCATAAATGCTACTTAAAGAGAGAAAGTGGGCTTAATGTGTCCACCACAAACATTGCAAAATGTATGGCTGGGTAAGGTACGCAGGAAGGTGGGGGAGAGGGGGTGGGAGAGGAAGAGAGCCACACTGACATTACATTGTATTGGAAAAATGGAGGCCTGTGGGAGAATGAGAATAGGTGGAGTGATCTGACTTTACTGGTCTGACTGGTAGGTCTGGTGGGTGCGTTTTCTTAATGTCAGAGACATATGACGGGTGTGGTGAGAGACACAGAAACAGATAGAGCCGACAGAGAGGTACTAAAGAGAGGGAGAGAGGGAGGAATAGAGGATTGGTCCAAACAAACCAGTGTTGTTGCTTCACGTCGAGGAGCTGACCATCTTTTATTATAACAGCAATCTGACCATCAACACTAAGAGAACCATTTGGACCCTCTGACCTTCAGTGACCTACAGTGATTTTGCCGTGTGTGAATGCACGTGTGTGTGGATTGGGATAACACTGACAGCTCTAGCTTCTCTGAAAACCAACATTAACTAGTTGCTAAGCTCTAAGGGACTGAGATGGCGGCAGGCCCCAAGATTGAACTTTTCATCAAGGTAAGCGTTAGAATCCTAACCTGCCTCCAATGGAGACGTTATTACTGTATTTTGAACTTTAGTCCTGTTTTATAACAACAGGAGTACATTTTAGTTCCACCATCTTGGAATGGGAGACAGCGTACAGCAAGGATTTAAACTTTCAGGATATTGATCAACGTTGACCCATTTTGCATGCCCCACCCTATCATGAGAAAAAGATAAACGGTTTAGTTTGATATCATTGGAAAGCTTACAAACAGGGTTGTCAAACTATTTTATAATATATTTTTACAAATAAATTGTACTTTTAAAAACTTTAACATCAATGATCTAAAAATGCGTAAACTCCGATTTTTTTAATGTTCATATATGTTGTAGGTTAGACCCTATTTTACATAATCAGAAGTGTTTGTGTTGTGCCCACCGATTGGTTAATATACAGCATGCTTTTGAATACAGAGTGGGTGTCATGTTTTGGCTGATAAATGTGGGTGGTCCGACGGCTATCTTTCTGGTAGTAATTGGAAATAAAAATGTCAATTAAATTACAATTTCAATGGTGTACCAGCTAAATTGCAGTGGTCTGAAGGGATAGGTCCATTCTATTAATTATATTTAAATTATTTAAAGACACCCACCCTGTATTCAAGAGTATGCTGTGTCTCAACTGATTATGGGCACAACACAAACACATCAAATTATGTAAAATAGGGTCTAAGCTACAACATATGTGAAAATGAGAAAAATCTGAGTTCATGCGTTTTTAGATCATTGATAATTGACGCTACAGGTTCAATTGTTTTATTTTTAAATAAAAAAAGAAATTCTTAAGAAATTCTAAAATAGTTTGACAACTCTGTTTGTAAGCTTCCAAATGATATCAAACCGTTTATCTTTTCCAGTGATGAAAACATGGATGTCTCATGGTAGGGTGGGGTATGCAAAATGGGTCAACATTCAGCGCCGCTATCTTCTGAATGTTTTGGCATTCAGGTCCAAATAGCCACTTTCTGACCACTTCTACCTTTGGCAAATATGTATGGAAGGTTTTGTTCAAATCAAAAGGGGTGCAGTCAGAAAGTGATTGAAATAATATGGAATGACCCTGAAGCGATGTAACCTCTTCGTAAAAGCTTGTTGTTTACATATATCCTGTTCAGTTACAGAGTATGGGTGTGTTTTCTGTTTGAAGTCAGGTGAACAGAAACTGAAAAAGAGGATTGTCCAGTTTGGAGGCGTTCTGCTTGTCTTTCCAATCACTCAATTATCTTGATTCGCAAAGTGTTGTAAAAAGTGCTATATAAATAAAAACGGTAACACTTTACATTAGTGTCCTTATTACAGTGGAATTACATAAGGAAGTATAGTGTACAGCAACAAAAGTACAGCAATAAATCATATTTGTTACACTGTACTTACATTATGAAAACGTTAATAAAACATGACTGACAGATTGAGGAGATATTTTTTTATGTCATTCTCGAATACCCCTCCACCCTTCAGGCCAGTGATGATGGGGAGAGTGTGGGGAACTGTCCCTTCTGTCAGCGACTCTTTATGATCCTCTGGCTGAAGGGGGCCAACTTCACCCTCACCACAGTGGACATGAAGAGGTACGTATGTGGCTATTCCCTCTCACACACATACACTCTCCACAATACACCTAAAGCAACCGTTTAATCCTTCCAAGCCACGCCTGAATCCAAGTGCTTGTCCAAACATGCCCAGGCATCCTCAAAAGTCATTTGTCACTACTTGAACTGCTAATGAGGATTGTGTGTAATAGATGAAGTGTGCAGTTGAGGGACTTTCTCCCTCATGTGTTTCATCTGGTCCTCTGGCTGTCAGGGCTCCAGAGGTGCTGAAGGACCTGGCCCCAGGTTCTCAGCCCCCGTTCCTCATCTTCGGGGAGGAGGTGCGGACTGACACCAACAAGATCGAGGAGTTTCTAGAGGTGGCCCTGGCTCCCCCACAGTGAGTGTGTGATGAACATAAACAGGCATAAATGCACGCACACACACACACACACACACACACACCAAATGAGACAGGTAATGAATAAATACATGTTTATTACAACCGCTTTGCAGTCAAATGTATCCTCCACTGGCTTTACTGATCCAGAAAGCTGAGAGCTAATGGCAATGCTTTTCCAGGTACCCCAAGCTCTGCTGTCGCTACAAGGAGTCCAATGGTGCTGGAGACGACATTTTCCACAAGTTCTCAGCATACATCAAGAACTCTAACCCTGGGCTCAATGATAGTAAGAGCCCCTCCTTGTTTAGAAATCACTGAGTTATTGAAACAGCATGTCCTGTATTAAAGCGATCATGGTTCCAGCTTTTCATGAGGCTTTGCTCCTTTTCAGTGCTGGAGAAGAAGTTTCTGAAGAGCCTGATGAAGTTGGATCATTACCTGCTGACGCCACTCCCACATGAGCTGGACCAGAACTCAAACGCCCGCATGTCCTCACGGCACTATCTGGACGGGAACTCCCTCAGTCTAGCTGACTGCAACCTGCTGCCCAAGCTCAACATAGTCAAGGTTATCAGATCAAGCATTCCAGGAACTCATAGACCACACCACACCACCTTTGCCAGTGTCATCTATTGTCCTTTCCTTGATTCTGTTCCTCTCTGTTGGAACATCTCTATCAAGAAGTGCAAAGGTGTATTCACTGTATTTATAGATGTACTCAGGGGTGTCACTATGGTAACATGGCACTGTAGTGATCAAAGATGGACAGTGTGGATAGGCTTAAAGATCAAACAATGGTTCAAACAATGGGAATATATACAGTGAATGGCCTTTTATTAGTCTGTATCACTACATACTAAAAGTACCACTGGCACCACCGTGCTACTAGTAAACAGATTAAATGTTGCTCAGTGTGGTTCAGTGTGTGTCCTCCCTCTTGCCCCCTACAGGTGGTGTGTAGGAAGTACCGTGACTTTGAAATCCCTGCGGCTCTGACTGGTCTGACCCGCTACCTGACCAAGGCCTACCAGCAGGACGAGTTCCGCCATACCTGCCCCAAGGACACCGAGATCCTACTGGCCTACCACTCAGTGGCCAAGTACCTCAACAAGTAGATCAGGAGAGAAGGAGGGGGAGAGAAAGAGAAAGAGAATAGAGAGGGAGGGCAGACAGGGTAAAAGAGGAATTGAAAAAGGTGTGTTAGAAAAGAGAATAAATATAAAAAAGGGGAAAGGAGGGCTATGAAGCGATGAGGACCAGAACAATAAGCCTGCTGCCTGTGCTGCAGAACAAGGCATTTCTGTCTTCTGTCAGTAACATATGTATGTATAACGCTGTGTGTGCAGGGTGAAAGTCTGCTTATACTTTATATGTACTATTACAATGTGTAATATATAAATAATATATGCCATTTAGCTGAAGCTTTTAGCCGAAGCTTTTATCCAAAGCGACTTACAGTCTTGCGTGCATATTTTCTTTTGATATGGGTGGTCCCGGGAATACCCTGGCATTGCAAGCACCATGCTCTACCAACTGAGCCTGAGAGGACCGTATGTGTACAATACAATTGTGTGCTGCCTGATTAGTTTATGTAGATATTTGCATTCTTTGAGTTATGGTCAACAGTTCAAATGTTATGTTTAATAACCTTTCAATGTATGTTATGCTTTAAAAACCTAGCAATGTGCATACTTTGTCTGGCAATTGAGAGACAGCACTATGTCAAATGCCACGTCAACAAAGATAAATGTGGTACAATTGTGTGTGGGTTGATAGGTTTAGCATTTAATGAGATGTGCTATATTGAAATTACTATCACATCTAGTAGGCCCAGAGCAATACTAGTCTGAGTAGACTAATTTCATTTGTTTATTTTAAAGTGTTTGGATTGCCAGAGGCAAACAGTACAAATCTAATAAAGTTCACGAAACTGCCTAATTTCACTGAAAATTATTGATCAAATGGATGCCTGTTTTCATTGCTGTGGGTGGAATCATAAATGGGTGGAATGCACCATTACATCACAAATACATTGTTTTGTTTTTGTTGTTGATATTGGTTTGGGTTCAAACAGAATACAGTCCATAGATATATTATCTATGATCCAGAGTCAGTGTGTGTATAGTGCGTATGTTATCGTGTGTGTGTGTGTATGCATGTGTCTATGTTTGTTGCTTCACAGTCCCTGCTGTTCCATAAGGTAGGAAGCTAAGCTAGACGACCAATATTTTAACTGAACATTAGGCTACTGTCAGTATTTTCTCACTAGTTACAGTGGGGAAAAAAAGTATTTAGTCAGCCACCAATTGTGCAAGTTCTCCCACTTAAAAAGATGAGAGAGGCCTGTAATTTTCATCATAGGTACACGTCAACTATGACAGACAAATTGAGAAAAAAAAATCCAGAAAATCACATTGTAGGATTTTTTATGAATTTATTTGCAAATTATGGTGGAAAATAAGTATTTGGTCACCTACAAACATGCAAGATTTCTGGCTCTCACAGACCTGTAACTTCTTCTTTAAGAGGCTCCTCTGTCCTCCACTCGTTACCTGTATTAATGGCACCTGTTTGAACTTGTTATCAGTATAAAAGACACCTGTCCACAACCTCAAACAGTCACACTCCAAACTCCACTATGGCCAAGACCAAAGAGCTGTCAAAGGACACCAAAAACAAAATGGTAGACCTGCACCAGGCTGGGAAGACTGAATCTGCAATAGGTAAGCAGCTTGGTTTGAAGAAATCAACTGTGGGAGCAATTATTAGGAAATGGAAGACATACAAGACCACTGATAATCTCCCTCGATCTGGGGCTCCACGCAAGATCTCACCCCGTGGGGTCAAAATGATCACAAGAACGGTGAGCAAAAATCCCAGAACCACACGGGGGGACCTAGTGAATGACCTGCAGAGAGCTGGGACCAAAGTAACAAAGCCTACCATCAGTAACACACTACGCCGCTAGGGACTCAAATCCTGCAGTGGCAGACGTGTCCCCCTGCTTAAGCCAGTACATGTCCAGGCCCATCTGAAGTTTGCTAGAGTGCATTTGGATGATCCAGAAGAGGATTGGGAGAATGTCATATGGTCAGATGAAACCAAAATATAACTTTTTGGTAAAAACTAAACTTGTTGTGTTTGGAGGACAAAGAATGGTGAGTTGCATCCAAAGAACACCATACCTACTGTGAAGCATGGGGGTGGAAACATCATGCTTTGGGGATGTTTTTCTGCAAAGGGACTAGGACGACTGATCCGTGTAAAGGAAAGAATGAATGGGGCCATGTATCGTGAGATTTTGAGTGAAAACCTCCTTCCATCAGCAAGGGCATTGAAGATGAAACGTGGCTGGGTCTTTCAGCATGACAATGATCCCAAACACACCGCCCGGGCAACGAAGGAGTGGCTTCGTAAGAAGCATTTCAAGGTCCTGGAGTGGCCTAGCCAGTCTCCAGATCTCAACCCCATAGAAAATCTTTGGAGGGAGTTGAAAGTCTGTGTTGCCCAGCGACAGCCCCAAAACATCACTGCTCTAGAGGAGATCTGCATGGACGAATGGGCCAATATACCAGCAACAGTGTGTGAAAACCTTGTGAAGACTTACAGAAAACGTTTGACCTGTGTCAATGCCAACAAAGGGTATATAACAAAGTATTGAGAAACTTTTGTTATTGACCAAATACTTATTTTCCACCATAATTTGCAAATAAATTCATTAAAAATCCTACAATGTGATTTTCTGGAATTATTTTTCTCATTTTCTCTGTCATAGTTGACGTGTACCTATGATGAAAATTACAGGCGTCTCTCATCTTTTTAAGTGGGAGAACTTGCACAATTGGTGGCTGACTAAATACTTTTTTTCCCCACTGTATCTCTTATCTCTTCTACTTTACAGTTTCTATATAAATTGTTATTGAACAAGACATTTGGTCTCCACACCTTGTTATTGGATTTTCAACATTGCAGAACCAATTTCATTTTTGTAAGCTTAAGTTTACCGTTTTAATTTAGAAAATAAAGACAAATGGCATGGACTGGCACACCAGTCGGGAACTCAGACTTTTTCTAGAACTCCGACTTTCCGACATGAAGATCACTGATGTCATGATTTGACTGAGTTTTTCCCCCCAGAGTTCCCAAAAGTAAATCCATCTACTTTGGGACACACCCGTGACTTGAATGATGCAATTCATGTTCAACTTTTAAATAATAAAACAAGCATGACACTTGTGCAGTGGTGTAAAGTACTTAAGTAAAAATACTTTAAAGTACTACTTAAGTCAGGTTTTTTGGTATTTGTACTTTACTATTTATATTTTTGACAACTTATACTTTTACTCCACTACATTTCTAAATAAAATTATGTACTTTTTTCTCCATACATTTTCCCTTACACCCAAAAGTACTCGTTACATTTCAAATACTTACAGTAACAGGACAGGAAAATTGTGCAATTCACACACTTATCAAGAGAACATCCATGGTCATCCATACTGCCTCTGATCTGGCGGACTCACTAAACACAAATGCTTAGTTTGTAAATGATTGTGCCCCTGGCTATCCCTAAATTTAAAAAACAAGAAAATCGTGCCGTCTGCTTAATTTAAGGAATGTGAAATGATTTATATTTCACTTTTGATACATAAGTATTTTTTTCCAATTAGATTAACTTTTGATACTTAAGTACATTTAAAACCAAATACTTTTAGACTTTTACTCAAGTAGTATTTTACTGGGTGACTTTCACTTTTACTTGAGTCATCTTTACATATACCCAAGTATGACACTTGTGCATATGGCAGAGGCGCGCGTGAACACGCAAATGGAGGGGCGAGGGGAAGGGAATCATTTGGAATTCAGCCTGAGACGACCATGGCATATGGTTTACATAGTTTTCATGCTCATCAAACCATTCAGTGACCACTCGTACCCTGTGGATGGGAGCATTATCATCCTATGGGCATTGCCATGGTAGTCAAAATAATGGCCTGCTACATGACCCTAAGTATGATTGGATGTTAATTGCTTAACTAATTCAGGAACCACACCTGTATGGAAGCACCTGCTTTCAATATACACTACATGACCAAAAGTATGTGGAAAACTGCTCGTCGAACATCTCATTCCAAAACCATGGGCATTAATATGGAGTTGGTCATCCCTTTTCTGCTATAACAGCCTCCACTCTTCTGGAAGGCTTTCCACTAGATGTTGGAACATTACCGCAGGGACTTGCTTCCAATCAACCACATTAGCATTAGTGAGTTCGGCAAACCATTTCTGTATGGACCTCGCTTTGTGCACGGGGGCATTGTCATGCTGAAACAGGAAAGTGCCTTCCCCAAACTGTTGCCACAAAGTTGGAAGCACAGAATCATCTAAATTGTCATTGTATGCTGTAGCGTTAAGATTTCCCTTCACTGGAACTAAGGGGCCTAGCCCGAACCATGAAAAACAGCCCCAGATGATTATTCCTCCTCCACCAAACTTGACAGTTGGCATTATGCATTCGGGCAGGTAGCGTTCTTCTGGCATCCACCAAACCCAGATTCTTCCCTCGGACTGCCAGATGGTGAAGCGTGATTCATCACTCCAGAGAACGCGTTTCCACTGCTCCAGAGTCTAATGGCGGCAAGCTTTACACCACTCCAGCCAACCTGGCATTGCGCATGGTGATCTTAGGCTTGTGTGCGGCTTCTCGGCCATGGAAACCCATTTCATGAAGCTCCCGACAAACAGTTATTGTGCTGACGTTGCTTCCAGATGCCGTTTGGAACTCAGTAGTGAGTGTTGCAACTGAGGACAGACAATGTTTACGCGCTACGTGCTTCAGCACTCGGCGGTCCCGTTCTGTGAGCTTGTGTGGCCTACCACTTCGCGGCTGAGCCGTTGTTGCTCCCAGACGTTTCCACTTAAATTCACTTTGTTTACATGTCCCATTCTTCAATTTTGTCTGGGATATATATTTTAGTTGACACACCTGTGTGATGTATCTGATATACAGTGCATTCGGAAAGTATTCAGACCCTTTGACTTTTTCCACATTTTGTTACATTACAGCCTTATTGTAAAATGGATCAAATAAAATAAAATCCTCATCAATCTACACACAATACCCCATAATGAAAACAGGTTTTTAAAAATGTTTGCAAATGGTTTACAAATAAAAAAAAAACAGAAATACCTTATTTACATAGGTATTCAGACCCTTTGCTATGAGACTCGAAATTCAGCTTAGGTGCATCCTATTTCCATTGATCATCCTTGAGATGTTTCTACAACATGATTGGAGTCCACCTGTGGTAAATTCAATTGATTTGACATGATTTGGAAAGGCAAACACCTGTCTATATAAGATCCCACAGTTGACAATGCATGTCAGAGCAAATTCCAAGCCATGAGGTCGAAGTAATTTTCCGTAGAGCTCCAAGACAGGACTGTGTGTCGAGGCACAGATCTGGGGAAGGGTACCAAAAATATTCTGCAGCACTGAAGGTCCCCAAGACCACAGTGGCCTCCATCATTCTTAAATGGAAGAAGTTTGGAGCCACCAATACTCTTCCTAGAGCTGGCCGCCTGGCCAAACTGAGCAATCGGGGGAGAAGGGCCTTGGTCAGGGAGGGGACCAAGAACCCGATGGTCATTCTGACAGAGCTACAGAGTGCCTCTGTGAAGCTGGGAGAACCTTCCAGAAGGACAACCATCTCTGCAGCACTCCACCAATCAGGCCTTTATGGTAGAATAGCCAGATGGAAGCCACTCCTAAGTAAAAGGCATATGACAGCCCACTTGGCGTTTGCCAAAAGGCACCTAAAGGACTCACACCATGAGAAACAAGATTCTCTGGTCTGATGAAACCAAGATTGAACTCTTTGGCCTGAATGCCAAGCGTCACGTCTGGAGGAAACCTGGCACCATCCCTATGGTGAAGCATGGTGGTGGCGGCATCATGCTGTGGGGATGTTTTTCAGCGGCAGGGACTGGGAGACTAGTCAGGATCGAGGGAAAGATGAACGGAGCAAAGTACAGAGAGATCCTTGATGAAAACCGGCTCCAGGGTGCTCAGGACCTCAGACTGGGGCGAAGGTTCACCTTCCAACAGGACAACGACCCTAAGCACACAGCCAAGACAATGCAGTAGTGGCTTCGGGACAAGTCTCTGAATGTCAATGAGTGGCCCAGCCAGAGCCCAGACTTGAACCCAATCGAACATCTCTGGGAGACCTGAAAATAGCTGTGCAGCAACGCTCCCCATCCAACTTGACAGAGCTTGGGGGGATCTGCAGAGAAAAATGGGAGAAACTACCCAAATACAGGTGTGCCAAGCTTGTAGCGTCATTTACATTTACATCATTTAGCAGACGCTCTTATCCATAGCGACATACAAATTGGTGCATTCAACTTATGATAGCCAGTGGGACAACCACTTTTTTATTCTTTTTTTATGGAGGGGGGGGGGGGGGGGGGGGGGGGGGTAGAAGGATTACTTTATACTATTCCAGGTATTCCTTAAAGAGGTAGGGTTTCAAGTGTCTCCGGAAGGTGGTCAGTGACTCCGCTGTCCTGGCGTCGTGGGGGAGCTTGTTCCACCATTGGGGTGCCAGAGCAGCAAATAGCTTTGACTGGGCTGAGCGGGAACTGTGCTTCCATAGAGGTAGGGGAGCTAGCAGGCCAGAGGTGGATGAACGTAGTGCCCTCGTTTGGGTGTAGGATCAGAGCCTGACGGTAAGGAGGTGCCGTTCCCCTCACAGCTCCGTAGGCAAGCACCATGGTCTTGTAGTAGATGCGAGCCTCAACTGGAAGCCAGTGGAGTGTGTGGAGGAGCAGGGTGACATGAGAGAACTTGGGAAGGTCGAACACCAGACGGGCTGCACCGTTCTGGATAAGTTGTAGGGGTTTAATGGCACAGGCAGGGAGCCCAGCCAACAGCGAGTTGCAGTAATCCAGACGGGAGATGACAAGTGCCTGGATTAGGACCTGTGCCGCTTTCTGTGTAAGGTAGGGTCGTACTCTGCGAACGTTGTAGAACATGAACCTGCAGGATCGGGTCACCGCTTTGATGTTAGCGGAGAACGACAGGGTGTTGTCCAGGGTCACGCCAAGGTTCTTTGCACTCTGGGAGGAGGACACAATGGAGTTGTCAACCGTGATGGCGAGATCATTGAGCGGGCAGTCCTTCCCCGGGAGGAAGAGCAGCTCCGTCTTGCCGAGGTTCAGCTTGAGGTGGTGATCCCCGACATCCACACTGATATGTCTGCCAGACATGCAGAGATGTGATTCGCCACCTGGGTATCAGAAGGGGGAAAGGAGAAAATTAATTGTGTGTCGTCTGTGTAGCAATGATAGGAGAGACCATGTGAGGATATGACAGAGCCGAGTGACTTGGTGTATAGAGAGAATAGGAGAGGGCCTAGAACTGAGCCCTGGGGGACACCAGTGGTGAGAGCACGTGGTGCGGAGACAGATTCTCGAAACCTGGTAGGAGCGACCTGTTAGGTAGGAAGCAATCCAAGAGTGAGCTGCGCTGTTGATGCCCAACTCTGAGAGGGTGGAGAGGAGGATCTGATGGTTCACAGTATCAAAGGCAGCGGATAGGTCTAGAAGGATAAGAGCAGTGCGGAGAGCCTCCGTGACACAGAGAAGAGCAGTCTCAGTTGAATGACCAGTCTTGAAACCTGACTGGTTTGGATCAAGAAAGAGATAGCAGGAGAGTTGGCTAGAGACGGCACGCTCAAGAGTTTTGGAGAGAAAATAAAGGGATACTGGTCTGTAGTTGTTGACATCGGAGGGATCGAGTGTAGGTTTTTTGAGGAGGGGTGCAACTCTCGCTCTCTTGTAGACGGAAGGGACATGGCCAGCGGTCAAGGATGAGTTGATGAGCGAGGTGAGGTAAGGGAGAAGGTTTCCGGAAATGGTCTGGAGAAGAGAGGAGGGGATAGGGTCAAGCGGGCAGGTTGTTGGGCGGCCGGCCGTCACAAGTCGCAAGATTTCATCTGGAGAGAGAGGGGAGAAAGAAGTCAAAACATAGGGTAGGGCAGTGTGAGCAGGACCAGCGGTGTCATTTGACTTAATAAATGAGGATCGGATGTCGTCAACCTTCTTTTCAAAATGGTTGACGAAGTCATCCACAGAGAGGGAGGAGGAGGGGGAGGAGGAGGAGGATTCAGCAGGGAGGAGAAGGTGGCAAAGAGCTTCCTAGGGTTAGAGGCAGAGGCTTGAAATGTAGAGTGGTAGAAAGTGGCTTTAGCAGCGGAAACAGAGGAAGAGAATGTAGAGAGGAGGGAGTGAAAAGATGACAGGTCAGCAGGGAGTCTAGTTTTCCTCCATCTCCGCTCGGCTGCCCGGAGCCCTCTTCTGTGAGCTCGCAATGAGTCGTCAAGCCACGGAGCAGGAGGGGAGGACCGAGCCGGCCGGGAGGATAGGGGACATAGAGAGTCAAAAGATGCAGAAAGGGAGGAGAGGAGGGTTGAGGAGGCAGAATCAGGAGATCGGAGGGAGAAGGATTTAGCAGAGGGAAGAGATGATAGGATTGAAGAGGAGAGAGTAGCGGGAGAGAGAGAGGGAAGGTTGCGACGGCACATTACCATCTGAGTAGGGGCAGAGTGAGTAGTGTTGGAGGAGAGCGAGAGAGAAAGGGATACGAAGTAGTGGTCAGAGACTTGGAGGGGAGTTGTGGTAAGATTAGTAGAAGAACAGCATCTAGTAAAGATGACGTCAAGCGTTTTGCCTGCCTTGTGAGTAGGGGGGGACGGTGAGAGGGTGATGTCAAAAGAGGAAAGGAGTGGAAAGAAGGAGGCAGAGAGAAATGAGTCAAAGGCAGACGTAGGGAGGTTAAAGTAACCCAGAACTGTGAGGGGTGAGCCATCCTCAGGAAAGGAACTTATCAAGGCGTCAAGCTCATTGATGAACTCTCCAAGGGATCCTGGAGGGCGATAAATGACAAGGATGTTAAGCTTGAATGGGCTTGTGACTGTGACAGCATGGAATTCAAATGAGGAGGTAGACAGATGAGTCAGGGGAAAAAGAGAGAATGTCCACTTGGGAGAGATGAGGATTCCTGTGCCACCACCCCGCTGACCAGATGCTCTCGGGGTATGTGAGAACACATGGTCAGACGAGAAAAGAGCAGTAGGAGTAGCAGTGTTTTCTGTGGTAATCCATGTTTCCGTCAGCGCCAAGAAGTCGAGGGACTGGAGGGTAGCATAGGCTGAGATTAACTCTGCCTTGTTGGCCGCAGCACGGCAGTTCCAGAGGCTGCCAGAGACTTGGAACTCCACGTGGGTTGTGCGCGCAAGGACCATCAGATTAGAGTGGCAACAGCCACGTGGTGTGAAGCGTTTGTATGGCCTGTGCAGAGAGGAGAGAACAGGGATAGACAGACACATAGTTGACAGGCTACAGAAAAAGGCTACAATAATGCAAAGGAGATTGGAATGAAATGAACTAAACATCTGGGAAAGCGAGAGAGCGGGGCCTCCCTCACTTACGTTTCACTGAAACACTCAAATATAACTCTCCCAACTTCCACTTTAGAAATTATAATTGTTGTAAACTACAGCGGTTCAATGTTTTCTAGGAATAGACTCTAGCTTAGTTTATTCAGCTAGCTAACTTGGTACAGTATTCTTCAGTGAAAACCGTCCAGGGCACCGAATCCTATGACGCCAAAACCATCTAGCATTGCCTGCCTCCAATAACACGGTTTAGCACCAATACTCGGTTACAACAACCACCAGTGTGTTAACACGCCAAGAAGATCATTCGTGTCCGTGTCTAACGTTGTGTAAAGTTTTGGGTTAGTTTTGACAGTTTGAGTGTGCTAGAATAGTTAGCATACTAGCTAGCCATTGCTCTCTGCCAACGGCACGGCAGTTAGTTAGCTAGAATAGTTAGCATACTAGCTAGCCATTGCTCACTTCCCACGGCACGAACACACAAGCTAACGTTAACTAGTCACCCATGTCCCGAATTCCCTTGAACGACTCTGGTCATACCCAAGAAGACTCGAGGCTCGAAGATGCTTCAACAAAGTACTGAGTAAAGGGTCTGAATACTTATGTAAATGTCATATTTACGTGTTTTTATTTCTATAAATTTGCAAACATTTATACAAACCTGTTTTTGCTTTGTCGTTATGGGGTTTTGTGTGTAGATTGATGAGGGGAAAAAATACAATTTAATCCATTTTAGAATAAGGCTGTAATGTAACAAAATGTGGAAAAAGTAAAGGAGTCTGAATACTTTCCGAATGCAGAGTACATGAATAAAATGTATTCACCCTGGACATGAGACTCCAAGCCAAGTGCTGTCTTTCTTTAAGTTACCACAGAAGTTAGTCAAAGTTAGTGTGAAGACCAACATGACAAACATGCTATGAAAAATTTAGTTTTGTACCCTAACAAAATTAAAATCTTTATACAAAACTTTATTGCATTTGGTCATCCCCAAAATGTGGCCTTTGAAAGTAATCCTTCCACAGGGAACTGTCTGCAGATAATGTGCTATCTTGTCACACAGGCAGACTGCTATAGTGAAGTAGGTTTACATAGTGCAAGTATACTATACTGAACAAAAATATAAACGCAACAATTTCAAAGATTTTACTGAGTTACAATTCATAGGGAAATCAGTAGATTAAGGCCTAATGAATTTATTTTAATCTATAGATTTCACATGACTGGGCAGGGGTGCAGCCATAGGTGGGCCTGGGTTTTTCTTCACCCCCCGCAGGTGAATAAGCCGGATGTGGAGGTCCTGGGCTGGCGTGGTTACACTTGGTCTGCGGTTGTGAGGCTGGTTGGACGTACTGCCAAATTCTCTAAAACAACGTTAGAGGCAGTTTATGGTAGAGAAATTAACATTAAATTATCTGGCAACAGCTCTGGTGGACATTCCTGCAGTCAGCATACCAATTGCACACTAGTTCAAAACTTGAGACATCTGTGGCATTGTGTTGTGTGACAAAACTGCATGTTTTAGAGTGGCCTTTTATTGTCCCCAGCACAAGGTGCACCTGTGTAATGATCATGCTGTTTAATCATCTTCTTGATATGCCACACCTGTCAGGTGGATGGATTATCTTGGCAAAGGAGAAAGGCTCACTAATAGGGATGTATGAAAAATGTATGCACTCACTAACTGTAAGTCGCTCTGGATAAGAGCGTCTGCTAAAATGACTAAAAAAATTACGTCTGCATTTATTTATTTAATTCTAATTACGGCAGTTTTGGTCTTCCATATTCTCATTGACCTCCATTCACTTCGTGGCCTTATTTTCGTGGACAGCTTTTGGGTGAAGTAAAACCTCTCGCTTCAACTCTTCCTCTCTGACCGGGCTCGTGTAAACAGGAAGTATATAGCCAACTGAGAATATAAGCACGACTCTGATAGGATGAGTGCATATAACGATAGCCAATTGGAATGACTGACACTGTTTGTAGTTCTTACGGCAACAGCAGGGATTGGCTAGTGATATAAATGGATGGGGGTGGGGTTGGACAGTCAGGAGGAATATATATTTTTTTTTTCTCCAGCTGGATCATATCGCTAGCTATGTTGGACGAGAAAGAGGGACATAGCGAGTCCAGAAAGTTCTTAAGTAAGTTTCCAGTTCCTACATTTCATTGGCTTTATCTATATGTGATTAGACTTTGTGTGGCTTTGCTTGATTGTGACTGTTCCGAACGTTAACCAGCTTTTCTGCTTACCAGTTGCCAGGTAAGGTAAGCTAGTACAGCAACAGTCTATGCAGGTCTTCTTGTACACACCAGCGTACACGTAATAAATCGTAATGTTTGTTGTAGCTAACTAGCTAGGTCAAACGCAAATCGGCTAACTAGCGTCTCGCTTGAAGTTGCATGGATAGCGACAGGGCCGTCAAACGTTTAGCCTGCTGCCAGAAGTTCTAACTTACCTCTACAGCAGGGTTCTTCAATTCCGGTCCTGGAGGACCGAAACACTTCTGTTTTTTATTTCTATCTGGTAGTTAATTGCACTCACCTGGTATCCCAGGTCTGAATTAGCCCCTGATTAGAAGGAGAGGATGAAAAACAGAGGTGTTTTGGCCCTCCAGGACCGGAATTGAAGAACCCTGCTCTACAGGCTCTAGCCCTTGATCATGACTCTCAGTTCCATGATATTACACATAAGGGTCATTTATACGATGGCGGCTTCTAGAGGGGGTAGGGACTTAATCGACACAAACTAAATTAACTTAACAAGCTCTAACTCCCACTCCTTCAGTCCATCAAATTTACATAATTCCCTCCCCAGGCTCTGGGGCCTGAGAGGGTGGTATTGCTCGTGTCCGGTGGAAAAAGTACCCAATTGTTGGGTAAAAGTAAAGATACCTTAATAGAAAATGACTCAAGTTAAAGTCTGAAAGTATTTGGTTTTAAATATACTTAAGTATCAAAAGTAAAAGTATAAATCAAATTCCTTATATTAAGCAAACCAGACGCAACCATTCTTTTTTTTTTTTTTAAGTCCCATTCAGACATCATTTAAAAACGAAGCATTTGTGTTTAGTGAGCCCGCCAGATCAGAGGCAGTAGGGATGACTAGGGATGTTCTCTTTTAAGGGTGTGTTCATAAATTCAATCTGGAGTGCCAGAGTGCGCTCTGGGCGTTCGTAAATTCAGAGCGTTTCGCTCTCGGAGCGCACACTGGACGCTCTGGCGGAGGAGTGGGCCTCATCTTAGCATTCTGAACGGCAGTCACGCACCCAAGCTAACTGGCGAACTTGCTAGCTATTTCCAGACACAAATGAGAGAACACCTCACTCTGACCATTTTACTCGCCCTAGCAGAGCAGGTTAGGCTGTTTTCATGTTATCCAGAGCGTTGGTGACTTAAACTGTGCTGCTGGCAACAATTTAATTACGCTTTTTTTGCCGATGTTTACCGAAACCAGTCATCTTCAACATGTGTTGAGCGTTCGTAAATGCATCAGTTATTCTGCGCTCTGGCACACTCAGACACGAGTGCTCTGAAATCGGAGCAGATAGCCAGAGTGAATTTACGAATGCACCCCAAGTCTGTGAATTGGACAATTTTCCTGTTCTGCTAAGCATTCAAAATGTAACGAGTACTTTTGGGTGTCAGGGAAAATGTATGGAGTAAAAAGTACATCATTGTCTTTAGGAATGTAGTAAAGTAAAAGTTGTCAAAGATAAAAAGTAAAGTACAGATACCCAAAAAACGACTTAAGTATTTTTACTTAAGTACTTTACACCTTTGTTCCTGCCAGTACCTCATGTAAATCCTTTTCCCAAAAATCCTTTAGTACCAGGAACCGCTCTGCCACATCCACAATAACATCCATCCTTCTGGACCTCTTCTCCACCTTAGCCATGCCACTGACCACCATTGCCATAAAAACCACAAAGTACACCTTCACATGTAACATCTCTGGGTCCTGCTTGTGAGAGGCCGCCCCTGCCGCCTGCAGAGAAGGCCTCCATGGACTCTTCAGGACCACTCAATCCCTCAACCTTTCTCGCTGCTGCTGCATATGAGATGCTCTGATTAATCCTGACTCTAGCCACCTCATCCTCCTTCACCCTCGTCGGACACTCCAAAGATGTCGCTTCATAGTTCCCACCACAATTGCAACACTTCACATTCTCCTCACTTCTACAATACATTACATGATCTCCTCCACAACATGGACATTTCGGCTTTTCCTTCTGCAGACACTTTCCACATGCCCAAAAGCTTTGGAGTGATCACACTGCATCACTCTTGGGACAAACACTCTTAGATGATAATTCACATATCCCAACTTCACCTGGGTAGGGAGGGATGCCGAACAGAAGACTCTTCACTTTCTCTCCATTAACATTTTACATGACATTTTAGTCATTTAGCAGATGCTCTTATCCAGAGCGACTTACAGTTAGTGAGTGCATACATTTTTCATACTGGCCCCCGTGGGAAACAAACCCACAACCCTGGAGTTGCAAGCGCCATGCTCTACCAACTGAGCTACACGGGGCCATTAACCACTCGATTCAACCGATGTGCATCAATCACTCCAGGAATATTTTTAATCTCCGCAACATCGACTTCCCACGAGATGCCAGATATTACCCCCTTGAAGGGCGCCCTGTTCCGAAGAGACACCCACGACACGGCAAACTTCTTGAATCAGGTGAGACGCAACACACGTTCCTTCTGATCCTCAGAAGTACAAGCCCGCCTCGTGATCCTCACAGCCTTTACTTTACCCAGCACTCTCTCCACCAGTTTGGATATCTCAAATGAATTCTTCAAGATTGGTAATCTAATCAACTGCTCATCATCAACAAACCGTACTCCTACAAGATATGAAGGGACATTCTCAGCACTGTACGCTACTTTGCTCTGATTTCAATTTTTGGGGACAATAGTCACGTTTTCCTTAATTTTACCACCATTAGATTCAAGATCCTCAACAGCTTCTGCTTCCGCCATTTTTCTCTTCCCAAAAACAAAAGGTTAAATTGATACATACCTTTTTAGGGTTAGTGTTCCCACAAGGCCATATCTCCATATTACAGCACGTGTTTACCGAAAACCTGTTCAAATTAGCTATTTGCGTCTAACAGCTGTGAGTAAATGGAAAACGGACACCACAAACATGTTGTTTCTGAAAAATACTGTCGGCTGCAACTGTGTTAAAACAGTGTACAGTAAGCGGTATTTTGCATTTGTGAAATAATTTTGATTGATATGAAAGTAGAGGGATTTATGTTTCTAGAACCGTACCGCAATTGAGAATCAACTCACGTTTAGATGGAGTATTTGGCAGTTTTAGCTTCCTGAGCCAATTCCCCTTTAAACACAACACGCAAGATCCTTGGACTATAAGGAGTAACGTTAGACTCCTTTAGTCCTTTATTGGGCTCATTTACCTCTAATCTAGAGTGCCTGGTTAAATTGTGCTTAGGAGCATTTTTAAACTCTCCATTTTTAAAGTAGGAAAAAATAGATGTCATTGCTGTAAAAATGTGTGCGCTACATTTACTATCATATATATATACAGTGGGGAGAACAAGTATTTGATACACTGCCGATTTTGCAGGTTTTCCTACTTACAAAGCATGTAGAGGTCTGTAATTTTTATCATAGGTACACTTCAACTGTGAGAGACGGAATCTAAAACAAAAATCCAGAAAATCACATTTGTATGATTTTTAAGTAATTAATTTGCATTTTATTGCATGACATAAGTATTTGATCACCTACCAACCAGTAAGAATTCCGGCTCTCACAGACCTGTTAGTTTTTCTTTAAGAAGCCCTCCTGTTCTCCACTCATTACCTGTATTAACTGCACCTGTTTGAACTCATTACCTGTATAAAAGACACCTGTCCACACACTCAATCAAACAGACTCCAACCTCTCCACAATGGCCAAGACCAGAGAGCTGTGTAAGGACATCAGGGATAAAATTGTAGACCTGCACAAGGCTGGGATGGGCTACAGGACAATAGGCAAGCAGCTTGGTGAGAAGGCAACAACTGTTGGCGCAATTATTAGAAAATGGAAGAAGTTCAAGATGACGGTCAATCACCCTCGGTCTGGGGCTCCATGCAAGATCTCACCTCGTGGGGCATCAATGATCATGAGGAAGGTGAGGGATCAGCCCAGAACTACACGGCAGGACCTGGTCAATGACCTGAAGAGAGCTGGGACCACAGTCTCAAAGAAAACCATTAGTAACACACTACGCCGTCATGGATTAAAATCCTGCAGCGCACGCAAGGTCCCCCTGCTCAAGCCAGCGCATGTCCAGGCCCGTCTGAAGTTTGCCAATGACCATCTGGATGATCCAGAGGAGGAATGGGAGAAGGTCATGTGGTCTGATGAGACAAAAATATAGCTTTTTGGTCTAAACTCCACTCGCCGTGTTTGGAGGAAGAAGAAGGATGAGTACAACCCCAAGAACACCATCCCAACCGTGAAGCATGGAGGTGGAAACATCATTCTTTGGGGATGCTTTTCTGCAAAGGGGACAGGACGACTGCACCGTATTGAGGGGAGGATGGATGGGGCCATGTATCGCGAGATCTTGGCCAACAACCTCCTTCCCTCAGTAAGAGCATTGAAGATGGGTCGTGGCTGGGTCTTCCAGCATGACAACGACCCGAAACACACAGCCAGGGCTGGCAACTAAGGAGTGGCTCCGTAAGAAGCATCTCAAGGTCCTGGAGTGGCCTAGCCAGTCTCCAGACCTGAACCCAATCGAAAATCTTTGGAGGGAGCTGAAAGTCCGTATTGCCCAGCGACAGCCCCGAAACCTGAAGGATCTGGAGAAGATCTGTATGGAGGAGTGGGCCAAAATCCCTACTGCAGTGTGTGCAAACCTGGCCAAGACCTACAGGAAACGTATGATATCTGTAATTGGAAACAAAGGTTTCTGTACCAAATATTAAGTTCTGCTTTTCCGATGTATCAAATACTTATGTCATGCAATAAAATGCAAATTAATTACTTAAAAATCATACAATGTGATTTTCTGGATTTTTGTTTTAGATTCCGTCTCTCACAGTTGAAGTGTACCTATGATAAAAATTACAGACCTCTACATGCTTTGTAAGTAGGAAAACCTGCAAAATCGGCAGTGTATCAAATACTTGTTCTCCCCACTGTATATATAAATATATATATATATATATATATATATATAAATATAAATATAAATATATATATATAAATATAAATACTTTGACATATTTAATTATGTTAGCTATATTACGCTAATTTCCCTATGGTCAGACAACGTGTTAATCATTGCGCTGGTTAGCTACTAACATTACATTACACAAGCTTGCATTTCCACCACATAAAAGTTAGTGGAATTAGCTACACATTCGTTTTTGCTTCAGATTGGTGATGTTAATATAAAGGTATACAGTCATCACGAATACATTAAATTGAATGCTTTAATATATAGATTAATACAGTGAGGGAAAAAAGTATTTGATCCTCTGCTGATTTTGTACGTTTGCCCACTGACAAATAAATTATCAGTCTATCATTTTAATGGTAGGTTTATTTGAACAGTGAGAGACAGAATAACAACAAACAAATCCAGAAAAATGCATGTAAAAAAATTTATAAATTGATTTGCATTTTAATGAGGGAAATAAGCATTTGACCCCTCTGCAAAACATGACTTAGTACTTGGTGGCAAAACCCTTGTTGGCAATCACAGAGGTCAGACGTTTCTTGTAGTTTGCCACCAGGTTTGCACACATCTCAGGAGGGATTTTGTCCCACTCCTCTTTGCAGATCTTCTCCAAGTCATTAAGGTTTCGAGGCTGACGTTTGGCAACTCGAACCTTCAGCTCCCTCCACAGATTTTCTATGGGATTAAGGTCTGGAGACTAGCTAGGCCACTCCAGGACCTTAATGTGCTTCTTCTTGAGCCACTCCTTTGTTGCCTTGGCTGTGTGTTTTGGGTCATTGTCATGCTGGAATACCCATCCACGACCCATTTTCAATGCCCTGGCTGAGGGAAGGAGGTTCTCACCCAAGATTTGACGGTACATGGCCCTGTCCATTGTCCCTTTGATGCGGTGAAGTTGTCCTGTCCCCTTAGCAGAAAAACACCCCCAAATCGTAATGTTTCCACCTCCATGTTTGACGGTGGGGATGGTGTTCTTGGGGTCATAGGCAGCATTCCTCCTCCTTCAAACACGGCGAGTTGAGTTGATACCAAAGAGCTCGATTTTGGTCTCATCTGACCACAACACTTTCACCCAGTTCTCCTCTGAATCATTCAGATGTTCATTGGCAATCTTCAGACGGGCATGTATATGTGCTTTCTTGAGCAGGGGGACCTTGCGGGCGCTGCAGGATTTCAGTCCTTCACGGCGTATTGTGTTACCAATTGTTTTCTTGGTGATTATGGTCCCAGCTGCCTTGAGATCGTTGACAAGATCCTCCTGTGTAGTTCTGGGCTGATTCCTCACCGTTCTCATGATCATTGCAACTCCACGAGGTGAGATCTTGCATGGAGCCCCAGGCCGAGGGAGATTGACAGTTCTTTTGTGTTTCTTCCATTTGCGAATAATCGCACCAACTGTTGTCACCTTCTCACCAAGCTGCTTGGCGATGGTCTTGTAGCCCATTCCAGCCTTGTGTAGGTCTACAATCTTGTCCCTGACATCCTTGGAGAGCTCTTTGGTCTTGGCCATGGTGGAGAGTTTGGAATCTGATTGATTGATTGCTTCTGTGGACCGGTGTCTTTTATACAGGTAACAAACTGAGATTAGGAGCACTCCCTTTAAGAGTGTGCTCCTAATCTCAGCTCATTTCTTTGTCAGTGGGCAAATGTATAAAATCAGCAGGGGATCAAATACTTTTTTCCCTCACTGTGTATTTGATTTGGTACCGTTGATTTTGTTATATGCACCTGTCCGTCACAGGACTTTGAATGCCGTTATCATTTTTAAGCTCAAATGGCACAGAAAATTCCATTAATATCCATCTGTGGACTGCAGTAACTACATGCTGAGCTCACTGCCATTGAAGGTACTTGTAGCGTGCAAAGCTAGCGTGCACGCTAGCTAGTGCACATCTGCTGGAGCCAGAACCTATTGAACCCAACTCTCGCGTGGTAGTACTTGGTGGGCACGGTATGTAGTCGATCGACACCCAGTCTGCGGTCCGCAGATAGACCCTACTTGAAAATTCAGGGGGCTCTCTGAATAAAAGTCGATGGCCATACACCAATTTTGGAGAGTCAAACTATCACTTAAATAACAGTCAACCCTTGTCAGTGTTAATATCCTATGCCGTGTCATGATTCGTTGAAGTTAAATAACAAAGAAACTGATTTGTTTTCGGCAGCCTCCCAGAATCTCCATCCGACATTCTAGAATTTACATGACTGTCTTCAACAAATTATCTTCTAACCAGTGATGTAAAATGTATTCACAAAAGTGTTGCGTTTTTCTTTCTGTTGGTGACCACCGTATAAAAAAAAAAAAAGCAACATTCCAAAATGTCGCTGACTTTCTTCTGCAGCTTGTCCTCTAAACAGTGATGTAAAAATATCTCCGGTTTCAACGTTTTTTGTTGTTGTGGTAGTTTCAAAAAAAGGTGCTTGTTTAAAAAAAAAATACAAGTCATATGATTACTGTTGTTGCACATGTATGTGTAGATAGTACATTTTATGTTTTCAATATATCACACATTTCTGCATATTGGTTATTTATTCATTATATATTTTTTCTCCCCAATTTCGTGATTACGATCTTGTCTCATTTCAAAACTGCATTTTGTGTTTACTTGTGTTATCTTTGACTAATATTTAAATTTGTTTGATCTGAAACATTTTAAGTGTGACAAACATGCAAACAAATAAGAAATCAGGAATGGGGCAAACACTTTTTCACACCACTTCGATATCATGGGCTATTGTGTGTAGGCCAGTGACAAAAACATCTACATTTAATCCATTTTAAATTGCTGTAACACAACAAAATGTTGAAAAATTCAAGCTGTGTGAATACTTTCTAAAGGCACTGTAGTAGTTTGTGTGCGTCTGTAAGTTGTTGTTCGTATGTATAAGTTTGTAACCCTAAAAATGTAAATATTATTTTAAAAATAAGAATTCTCTGATACAGAGCAGAATTCATGGTTCCTTCAATAATGACAAGTCGTCCAGGTCCTGAGGAAGCAAAGCATCTCCAAAGCATCACACTACCGCTGTTGGTATGAAGTTATTTCTGTGGAATGCAGTTTTCACCAGACATAACGGGACCCATCAGTGAGAGGCTGATCAACAACTACTGGAAGCATTTGGTTGCTGTCATTGCAGCTAAAGGTGGCACAACCAGTAATTGAGTGTAAGGGAGCAATTACTTTTTCAAACAGGGGCATTGGGTGTTGCATAACTTTGTTTATTAAATAAATAAAAGTATCTATGTTATTTGTTCACTCAGGTTCCCTTTATCTAATATTAGGTTTTGGTTGAAGATCTGATTTACATTCAGTGTCCAAAATATGTAAAAATAGAGAATCAGAAAGGGGCCAAATACTTTTTGACGGCACTGTATCACATTATCTGGCTTACAATCAGTAGCTAGTTTGGGAGCTACTTTAGCTACTTTCTCCATCCATGCTCTCCTCACCCCATTTGTGTGTGTGTGTGTGTGTGTGTGTGTGTGTGTGTAGGAATGGACGGGGAAGAGGATGCTGATGACCAGTGCAGTTGGACCAGTCACAATCTCAAAGATGAAATGTCAGGACTGAAAACGGTATCTTAAGTCCAGTAAATACCATGTTCTATTACACAAAATATCTTTGAGAATGAACATCACCATTTATTTGCAAGCACTCCTCTTATCACAATATTGAATCCGTTGTGTGTAGGGGGGTTACTGGAACTATACATCTTTGCAGTTGTCTGCACTCTGCATCAATTATTTCCTTTATGAGTTTGTTTGCATGTTTCTCCTCAGTACTTAGTAGGAAAGGTGCCTAGCAGGGATGATATCAGGGCACGTGTCCAGCAGTTTGTGGAGGAGAGGATGCAGACTACCATGGTACAGAGATCCACTAAGCTTTATGAAAGTGAATGTGTACTTAGCTAGGGTGTATTTATTGTCGCACACCGTAGCAAAACATTTTCACCGCAGCAAAATTCACAACATCATTAATTTGTTATTGGACAAATTCAGGTAGATCCCTCCCTGTTTCGCTCCGTTTGCTTCTGTTTACCTCCGTTCGGTTAAGACGCAAACGGAACGAAATGGGGAGGGACATACCTGAACTTGTCCTATAGAAACTCACGTTTACGTTGCAAAACGTTTTTTGTTTGTGAAACGTTTTGCTACTGTTGCTACGGTGTGCATGCACCCCAGATAAACTTCTGTTTCCATCCATGCGAAACTTTTTAATAATGCAAAAAAAACTAACATAGTAGTAAAGTCTCTGGCCTTCTGAAAGTAAATCCTACATCAAGAATGTATAGTAAAGCCTCCTTAGACATCAATAACGAACAAACAAAAAGAGGAAGGAGGTCTTTGATGTGGTCCCCCACATTCCCCTTTGGTCTCTCCATGACTTCTTGATCAGACTTATGTGGTCATGTTTGTTGTTGTTGGAATGTTCTGTGGTTCCCAGTGTATGTGTCTGACACCAAAATAACCATAGAATTGAATAGAACACTGTAATTTAATGGATCTTTATGGTAATAACCTTGTTGTTCTGTTGTCCAGTTGACTGGCGTGCTGATCGGGGCTGTGGTGGCAGTGTCTCTAATCGGCATCGTGGTGCTCTTCCTCTATAGAAGATACAAGCTGGCCAGTGAGTCATCCATCCTCTTCCTCCCCACTTCATGGGACAAACATGAGGGGCAAGGAAACAGTTGATATTAAACTTGACATTAAAGTAACTGAATACATTTTGGGGCAAATCACAAAATGTAACCACATCACCATAATAATAGGAATTAATAATGGGACTTATGAATTGGCCCTGAACAGAGAGAATCCTATGTTTTACGGGACATCATTCATTGTTCATTCGTTGTATGCTCAGTAGCCACTGTTGCATAAGTGCTGTTATCTATGTTGATAGCATGTTGTGTCTGTATTCGAAGGTGGACAGCAGGCTGTTCCCCGCTATCGCTTCAGGAAGAGAGACAAGGTGCTCTTCTACGGCAGGAAGATTATGAGGAAGGTTAGTCATTATTGGTATGTGTTCCAAATGGCACCCTAGTCCCTTTATAGGGCCAGTACTTTTGACCATGGCCCATAGGGATCTCTGAGTGTAACGGCTAAGGTGTTGGGTTTACAGTCTTTGGACCCAGGTTTGTATTCCGGTCGGAGCTATCCCCCGAATTCGCTACAATACTACCTTCACATGGGAAAATGGAAGTGATTCTTCACCAAGTCACTCATCTCTATCCCATGCATTATTTATCAGGGCCCATATTCATAAAGTGCCTCAGAGTAGGAGTGCTGATCTAGGATCTAGCCTTTTGGATTATAATGAAGACAATTACGTGGACAGCGGGGACCTGATCCTAAATCAGCAATTACTACTTTTCTGAGACACTTTATGAATACAGGCCTATGAGTTTCAACACTCATACAGTGCCTTACAAAAGTATTCATCCCCCTTGGCATTTTCCTATTTTGTTGCATTACAACCTGTAATTTAAATTGATTTTATTTGGATTTCATGTAATGGACATACACAAAATAGTCCAAATTGGTGAAGTGAAATAAAATAAATAACTTGTAAAAAAAAATTCTCAAAACGAAATAACGGAAAAGTGGTGTGTGCATATGTATTCACCCCCTTTGCTATGAAGCCCCTAAATAAGATCTGGTGCAACCAATTACCTTAAGAATAAATCATAATAATATGCCATTTAGCAGACGCTTTTATCCAAAGCGACATGCAGTCATGCGTGCATACATTTTTTGTGTATGGGTGGTCCCGGGGATCGAACCCACTACCTTGGCGTTACAAGCGCCATGCTCTACCAGCTGAGCTACAGAGGACCAATTAGTTAAAGTCTACCTGTGTGCAATCTAAGTGTCACATGATCTCAGTATATATACACCTGTTCTGAAAGTCCCCAGAGTCTGCAACACCACTAAGCAAGGGGTACCACCAATCAAGCGGCACCATGAAGACCAAGGAGCTCTTCAAACAGGTCAAGGACAAAGTTGTGGAGAAGTACAGATCAGGGTTGGGTTATAAAAAAATATCTGAAACTTTGAACATCCCACGGAGCACCATTAAATCCATTATTAAAAAATGGAAAGAATGTGGCACCACAACAAACCTGCCAAGAGAGGGCCGCCCACCAAAACTCAAGGACCAGGCAAGGAGGGCATTAATCAGAGACGCAACAAAGAGACCAAAGATAACCCTGAAGGAGCTGCAAAGCTCCACAGCAGAAATTGGAGTATCTGTCCATAGGACCACTTTAAGCCGTACACTCCACAGAGCTGGGCTTTACAGAAGAGTGGCCAGAAAAAAGCCATTGTTTAAAGAAGAAAATAAGCAAACACGTTTGGTGTTCACCAAAAGGCATGTGGGAGACCCCCCAAACATATGGAAGAAGGTACTCTGGTCAGATGAGACTAAAACTGAGCTTTTTGGCCATCAAGGAAATTGCTATGTCTCATCACCCCGAGAACACCATGGTGGTGGCAGCATCATGCTGTGGGGATGTTTTTCATCGGCAGGGACTGGGAAACTGGTCAGAATTGAAGGACTGATGGATGGCGCTAAATATAGGGAAATTCTTGAGGGAAACCTGTTTCAGTCTTCCAGAGATTTGAGACTGAGACGGAGGTTCACCTTCCAGCAGGACAATGACCCTAAGCATACTGCTAAAGCAACACTCGAGTGGTTTATGTGGAAACATTTAAATGTCTTGGAATGGCCTAGTCAAAGCCCAGACTTCAATCCAAATGAGAATCTGTGGTATGACTTAAAGATTGCTGTACACCAGCGGAACCCATCCAACTTGAAGGAGCTGGAGCAGTTTTGCCTTGAAGAATGGGCAAAAATCCCAGTGGCTAGATGTGCCAAGCTTATAGAGACGCCCCAAGAGACTTGCAGCTGTAATTGCTGCAAAAGGTGGCTCTACAAAGTATTGCCTTTGGGGGGGTGAATAGTAATGCACGCTCAAGTTTTCTGTTTTTCTGTCTTATTTCTTGTTTGTTTCACAATAAAAAATATTCACAATAAATATCTTCAAAGTGGTAGGCATGTTGTCAATCAAATGATACAAACCCCCCCAAAAAACAATTTTAATTCCAGGTTGTAAGGCAACAAAATAGGAAAATTTTACATGTTTTGCCACTAGAGGGCAGAGCGCAATAGCATTTTGTGCCTTTGGGAACTCATCCCATTATCCCCTTCCTTCTGTGGATTCTATCTCTCTGTCTCTTTGTCTCTGTCACTCGCAGGTCCAGACCCTGTCCTCCCCTCCATCTTCTACCTCAGTGTCCAAGCAGCGCCCTCGGAAGAGACCCAAAGTCCTGAGTATAGCTCGCAGGTACTATCTCTACTCAAAAGTGAGGAAATTACCGATAAGGAAGGGCGCACTAGTCTCTTCCATTTAATGTGTTTTAGGATCCTGCGTATCCGTAAGGAGCCCCCCACTCTGCAGCCCAAGGAGCCCCCTCCCTCCCTGCTGGAGGCTGACCTGACGGAGTTTGATGTGCAGAACTCCAACCTGCCCTCAGAGGTCCTCTACATGTTAAAAAATGTCAGGTAATCACAACCTTGTTGCACACACACACACACCAGTAGCATTGTGTGTGTGTGTTCTGTGTCACTCTGCGGTTTCCCTCTGCTCTCAGGGTGCTGGGCCACTTTGAAAAGCCTCTGTTCCTGGAGCTGTGTCGTCACATGGTCTTTGTGGAGCTGCAGGAGGGGGAGGGGCTGTTCCGGCCTGGCGACGACGACGACAGCATCTACGTGGTCCAGGACGGACGTCTGGAACTCTGCATCCACGAGAACGTGAGACCGGGCTAGAATACCTGCTGGGAATACACAATGAAACCTACTGTACATAAGCTCAGAGCTAGCTAAGTCAATATCAGACTTATTTTTATCATTTTTATCATATTTTATCACCTCCCGAGTGGCGCAGTGGTCTAAGGCACTGCTTCGCATTGCTAGCTGTGCCACTAGAGATCCTGGTTCGAATCCAGGCTCTGTCGTAGCTGGCCGCGACCGGGAGACCCATGGGGCGGCGCACAATTGGCCCAGCGTCGTCCAGGGTAAGGGAGGGAATGGCCGGCAGAGATGTAGCTCAGTTGGTAGAGCATGGCATTTGCAACGCCAGGGTTGTGGGTTCGATTCCAGTATGGAAACAATTTAAAATGTATGCACTCACTAACTGTAAGTCGCTCTGGATAAGAGCGTCTGCTAAATGACTAAAATGTAATGTAAATGTAATCATTCCGTGCACCTGGGGGAACTTATCTTTCTGGACATGTTCAACTAAACCTGTGGGGACCAACTGGGGACAGTTTGTTAGTCCCCACAAGGTCAAATGCTATTTCTAGAGGGTTAACGTTAGAATTAGTGTTAGGGTTAGAATTGGGTTTAGGGTTAGGAGCTAGGGTTAGTTTTAGGATTAGGAGCTAGGTTTAGGGTTAGGGGCGGTGAAAGTAGGATTTTGAATGAGACTGAATTGTTTTTCCCACAAGTTTAGTTATACAAGACTGTGTGTGTGGTACAGGACGGCACAGAGCCGGTTGTGAAGGACGTGCTCCCGGGGGACAGTGTCCACAGTCTGCTCAGTATTCTGGACATCATCACCGTGAGTTTACGGCTGTGTCCCAAATGGGACCCTATTCCCTTTATAGTGCACTACCTTTGACCATAGGGCTGTGGTCAAAAGTGGTGCACTATATAAGGAATTGGCTGTCATTTGGGACACATCCTATATCTCCCCTCCATCTGACGCGTGTCACACCCCGCCTCTGTCCTCCTCTCCTCTGGCTTATCCTCTACCCACTTCTCCATCATCCATCTCTCCCTCAACCCTGTCCTGTCCTCCATCCACCCAGCTCTCTGCTTTTGTCCTTAACTACTGTACCTCTATTCATCTGTTCATTTTTCCCTCTCTCTCTGTCCCTTCAGACATCACTTTTTCAATACGTCTATTCTTCCCTCTCTCCTCTTCCTATTTTTCTTATTTCAGTGTTCCATTCACCTCCTCCCCTGTCTCTTTTGTCCTCTCATCTCCCCCTCCTTGTGTGATTGGTTGGTTCCTGTGTTCCTCAGGGTTACCCCGCCCCCTATAAGACTGTGTCAGCGCGGGCTGCGTCTCGCTCCACTATCCTGCGTCTGCCCGCCTCAGCCTTCCAGTCTGTGTTTGAGAAGTACCCCGAGACTCTGGTGCGCGTCATTCAGGTATGGCGCCAACCCTCAGCCCACTCCCAAACACACTTCAAACAAACAACTCTTTGGACGAGACCCCCTAATGGCAAGGTCTGCATCCCAAACTGCACCTTATTCCCTATTGGCCCAAGGGTGAATACTCTGCCTAACCTGAGTTGAAAGTACACCCTGATTGTTCTGGAGAATTCTTTCTCCATAGATGTTATTGTGGCTGTATCACAGGCATTGTTGTGTAGTGGTGTTTGATCTACCTTGGTGTTTGTGTGTGTTCCAGATAATCATGGTGCGACTCCAGAGAGTGACCTTCCTGGCATTACATAACTACCTGGGCCTGACCACAGAGCTCTTCAACCCGGTAAGAGACACAGACACACACACACAGACAGACAGACAGACAGATTAAGCCCAGCATCATAAAGCTATCCTCCATGCCGAGTCATAAAGCTCAGTGAAAATTGATAACGGGGATCCCAAGCCTCTATAAATAATATGAAGGACAGTAACTTTTAAACCCACTTGCCGCTGCTCTTCCATCAGTGTTAAAGCTTTATTGTTCTCTGTCACAGAGCGGGATTGGAAGTCGTCACTCAGACCCTCCCTGACCCAATCTTCTCCAACAGCCACTTTATTCTACAGTGGAATTCTGTCGTCCAGATTGGATTTTCTCTAGGATTCTATTGTTCACCCACCTCATATTGTATTCTCATGTAAACATGCATCCAAGGACACATTTGTTGTGTTGTTATTGTTAAATGCATGATTAGGTTGATATTGTGTAAATAGTTAATGTAATATTTTGCCTCTTTGATTGACAGGAGCGTCAGGCGGTCACCTTGGTGACGGTTGCTGGGGTGATAGGAGAGGGGAGTCCGGGCAGGATCCCACGCAGACCCCACTTTCAGGAGGACCCGGTCTTCGTCCCCACACCTGCACCCACAGAAACCTGCTCGGACACAGACGCTGGGAAAGACAGCCCATCCAATGCCTTTAGGAAGACTCGCTCTATCTCTATGCCCACTGACGGCACAGGTAGGCTTGTCCCCTGCCCAGTGCTGCAACTACATTCACTTGTGACTTCACACGTACACTATGCCCATCAATACCTCTCTCTGCTCAGCAGGGGTGACAGGGATTGACCTGAACATGGCGTACGAGCGAGCCAGAGTCACCATAGACGAGCGCCCCTCCAGCCCTGTCATTTACAAGGTGAGCCCCCTTTCTCCCTCTCCCTATGGGCCCTGGTCAAAAGTAGTGCACTAAATATGGAATAGGGTGCCATATGGGATGCAGCCACTGACAGACCTCTGCCTCACTCATGTCTGAACCCCCCTCCCTCTCTCCCCTCCCCCTCCTCCAGTCCATCCTGAAGAAGAGTGTGACCATGCAACACGCGCCCTCTGCTGTGTTCCACTACACGGACAGCGGGGGGCGCTCTGACACCGTCCACCCCAGCAAGGTCAGCTCCATCTTCCAGGCTGCCAAGAAAGACCTGCTGGGCATCATACAGTTGCAGGTGAGACGTTTCGGACAGGGAGGACTATATAGACCTATAATATATGGTTATATTGTTAAATACATGGTTATAGAATACATCGAAATATAATTACTAGACATTCCCATTTAAGTCATTCCTCTGACGGGTGGATCGGCAGCCATATGTTTTCTATTTCTCTGAGTAATGCTCTCCATAGAAATATAATGACTAGAACAGGCATTACCTTTCAAGTCATTCTTCTGTCCATGGGTGGATCGGTGGCCATATGCAATTCTACATCTATGGAGAGCACTACTGTGAGACAGTATTGGGTGTGTTCTGGGAACTTGTGTCCTCATGTTTGCATCCTCTTGTGACCTCATGTTTTCTCTGTCGATGTCTGAATTCATAGCAGTCTCTCACACCTACCTTATTCCTGCTGTACCATCATCTCTCCCTCTCTGTCAGGACCCTGGTCTGTTGGAGGGCAGGGTGACTCTGCACCAGGTCAAAGCAGGCTCTGTGGTGGCCAGACAGGGAGACCAGGTCAGACCACAACACTTGCTGCTTCACTTCAACCATAAGCTGATTCCCCATTGATCATACCCATCCACACCTGGGTTCAAATACTACTTGAAATAATGTACTTATCTGTGTTTGATTGAGCTTCCATAGCTTAATGGACCAATGGAATAGTCCCAACACTGGGGAAATTCGACTGGGGGAAAATGTAATTTCCCCGATGTCACACTAATGCAATTCCACAAAATACACAACATGTGCAGCAGCATATTGGCATTTTCTTTTATGCCACATTATACGAACAGGTTGTTGTATGGAAGACTTACATTCACAGCACACACATAATTGACACTGCCGGAGTGCACACGAAACCCGAATGCAGTTTAGAGTTCTCGTCAGAACTGAAAATTCTATCCCGGTCTGACCCAAGCTCAGTGAACTAAAGCCCGAGCCCTGGTCCAAAATCACAGAACTGAAATGAACCCGGAAAAAAAAGCCAACGCGGGTGGCAGAGGAGTGACGAGACGAGGAAACCGCCATTGTGCCTAGAAAAAGCGCGGAGAGGAGAGAACTCTTTAGTTATGATCATCTGAATGATGAACATATTGGAATAAAGTCAGCTAATGCCATTGAAGCATGTATCAAATTCTGGCTTATACTGAAATTCCCAGAGTCATATCCAACCATTATACTCATTTAAAGCAATAGTCGTGTGTGTGGTCACCTAGATGATCATTTCAGCACTGTTTTGATTGGGACAGCGCCATCGCGCTGCTTTGAGACAAGCGCAGGGGACTAGTCTAGATAAACAAAAATCTGACATTGATTGATTTAACACTGAATCTCCATTTTAATATTTGGTAACAATTAGGCTGGGGAAATGTTAGCTAAGTTAAGGTGAGTGCTGATGATCATCTTTATTCTTGTTTGCTCAGATATTAGCAGATTTTGCTCTTCAGCTTGTCCTATTTCTGACCGAAAGCCTGTGGCTTGTTTGATAATCAGTCAATGTTATTTTGTTTCACTGATTCTCTGTCTGTATATTTGGTTAATTGATCTCTGGCTGGACGTGAAAGTGATAGATGATTAAACTAATAAATGTGCTATCACTGATCAGAAACATTTAGGATGCAATAATGTAGCCTAAATCAAGTGTATTATGTATCTATTGAATCACGTAGTAGCCTTGTATAGAGTCTAGGCTATTTCCCTGTCGTCCCAATCTCACTGAAACCCTAAATCCTGACTCCTGTCTCGCATGAAAATTCCTAACTTTATTCTGTAATCCATAGGTTGCATTATCAAAGCACGTCTCGCATATGCATGTCAAAATACCGCTATAACATTTCCCCTGCTTCTCTGTGCGGTCTCCTGTTGTTGCCCATAAGAGAGCTTCGGGATAGAATGTGTGATCAACAAACAACATGAATGTCGATATGGATATATATTTTTACCAGAGTTGGTCCCTGTTAAGATAGCTTGATATTTAAACAATTTCCTCTCTTCATCTCCCCGTTATTCATGAGCTGATCTGCTATCTGTATAATCATCAACTCGATTTTGCCAAATAGGAGCTAATTTGTTAGAGGTTATCTAGCAAGCTTAGCAACTTTGGTCATTTGGCATTTGTTTGACTGCCGTTACAAAGTTTGTATGATTTGACAACGCTATAGCCTACTCGTGGTGCGTCCTGAGCGTGCTCTGTGTCGAGAGCCTAGGCCTACTGCTGTAATGCGCTGAATTAATTCAGGAACATGATAACGCTCTGAATTTATGAACAGCTTGTTTCGCAATTCACAACAATGTCATTGGCAATCAAAGTTACACTCATGAATAAATATCAGTTTCACTTGCTGTGGTTTTAAACCCTTTAAATGGACACTTCCAATTTTTCCGGTATTTCCCAGGACTCTCTGGATAAATATGAATTACTTCCGGTATTGAAACTTTTATTAATCCCAGTGTGTGTGTGTTGCAGGAGGTGAGTGTGCAGTTTGTGATCTTGGGCCTGCTGCATGTGTACCAGCGGATGATCGACCGCGAGGAGGACACATGTCTGTTTGTGACCCATCCCGGGGAGCTGGTGGGCCAGCTGGCTGTACTGACTGGCGAGCCCCTCATCTTCACTGTCCGAGCCCACCGAGACTGCAGTTTCCTCTCCATTTCCAAGACACACTTCTACGAGTGAGGCACAGGGAACACACACTGTCATGCACATGTATTTCAGACGCATACATGCACACTCCAACATTTCAACAATAATCACCTGACCTTTGGTTTAATGTACATTTTCTCTGTGTGTGTATTTTCCCTCCTCAGGATCATGCGTGCAGAACCCACAGTGGTGCTGAACGTAGCTCACACGGTCGTTCGAAGGATGTCGTCCTTCGTCAGGCAGATAGACTTTGCTCTGGACTGGATGGCTGTGGAGGCCGGCCGGGCGGTCTACAGGTAGGTAACCCCTTTGTCCACACCGACGTCTACAATCAATCACACAGTTCAGCTTTACAGACTTAATACTGATCTACAGTATTTCTATCTCATCTAGAGATGGTACATCTACAATGAAACCACAAGAGTGATTAGTCTTAAAGGGATACTGCAAGATTTCAAGATTTGTTTCTACTTACCCAGAGACAGGCGAACTCATGTATACCATTGTTATGTCTCTGCGTGCAGTTTGGAGATTATTGAAGTTAGCATATCTTTATTTTAGCGCAATTGCTGGAATTCTCCCAGTACACTAGCCAGCTCCTCTCAAAAGGAGGAAAATAGAACTAACTACTCCAAAGCTGGGTGGTTGGACATTTTATAGTCCTACAAACCTATACATAGTAATCATTATTTTATAATCTTTTTAATTTGACTGATAATCATAAGAAACAAGATTCTATCCACTTCCTCGTTCTCTGTCGCTTAGAGATATATAGAGATTGCAACGTTGTATCTGTCCCATTATGGCGTCTGTTAACGCACGGGCAGCGCCATTGAGCGCCAATTTCAATCATCTCCAAACTGCACGCAGAGATATAAAAATGGTTTCAAAGAGTTTGTCTGGGTAAGTAGAAAAACGACAGAATTCTCGCAATATCCCTTTAACCTCAAACACGGTAATGAAAGTCAAGACATTACAACAATCCACATTCTATAGTCGACAATCCACACTAATTCAGAAGCTTGAATTTGTGTCTGGCTAAAGTTGAAACAATTCTCTCTCTCAGACAGGGGGATAAGTCCGACAGCACCTTCATAGTTCTGAGTGGCCGTCTGCGCTCTGTCATCATGAAGGAGGACGGCAAGAAGGAGCTGACCGGAGAGTACGGCCGTGGTGACCTCATCGGCGTGGTAAGGGGTCAAATGTCAGGGGGCACAATGGGTGGTACCATTTTAAAAACGCTGCGTCCGTAGAACAAACAATGCCAGGCTTTTAAATAATTCATAGTTTTATTGATTGTAGACGTAAGCAAACCCATTTAGACACCGACTCACACTGTTTCATGCAGGATCATGAGTAAGCCCCACCATGACAGGGCTATTCACAACATCTCAGAGTTGTGTGTGTGTCCCTGCTGTCCAGAGAGGATTTAGCTCTGTTTGGTAACCCCTCTCCCTTATCTATCCACACCTATTAATTCACTGCATCACGCTCCCATTGGCTGATGTGGATTTGCAGCAACGCCCATGTTGCTAAGAATACCTGCCCGAGCCGAATCGGCCGATGCCATGGTTACCGGCTCCAGAGGGTAGCCGTAGTTACGGTGTCCGTGAGGACAGATTCAGGAGAGCGTGGAATGCGCGTCAGGGATCCTGATGCTAGGATACAGAATTAGACCCTGTGTGTACCAGCACCACAGTGTTATTACAGAGAGAGATGAAAGGTGGTTGGCTGGCTGGTTGGTTGGCTGGTTGGTTGGCTGGCTGGCTGGTTGGCTGGTTGGCTGGCTGGTTGGCTGGCTGGTTGGCTGGTTGGTGCTGATGAAAATGGACAGGAGAATCACCGGGGCTTAAAAAGTCTGGCTCACCATGCTGTTTTTGATCCATTCCTCTGATCACAAGTTTTATCTTAAATAGTGATTTACATTTTCTGCACCAGTGAGTGCTTTTTTAACTAAATATGTTCCTATTTGTAGGGCTAAGATCACTTCAACTCCACATGAAAACAAGGAATGTGCAATGATTATTAAATCAATTGCAAGAGTGTTAAGGGTTAGTTTGGTGCATAGTCCCTATAATGATTGAGGGATGATTTGCAGTGTTGACCAATGGGAGCCTGTGGTGTTTGTTGTGTCCCCGCCCAGGTGGAGGCCCTGACCCATCAGAACAGAGCGACCACGGTGCATGCAGTACGGGACTCAGAGCTAGCCAAACTACCAGAGGGAGCACTCAGCTACATTAAGAGGAAGTTCCCACAGGTATGTAGGTCAACTGGCTTCATAGACTTAGATAGATGACTCTAATGCCCGAAAACAGGTTTTAACATTGTCAGCGCCATTGAGGATTTTCACCATTTGTGAAGTAGTTAACTGTGTGGGAAGGATCACATGATTCCATCAAGGTTTGGAGGGATCAGCCAATTTTAATTTGACTTGTGAGCAAACATTCCATAACTGCAGGTGGCAGTAAATCACCAACTGTGGCTTTATACCTGTTCAAACAACACACTCCAGGTGGCAGTATGCACCCTTTCAGTTTGTTTACCAACTCATAGAAGTAGTAGAATATTAAATGGACTACTTTAAAATAGAGATGGCCTCTACGGTGCTTTCACAGACGCCATAATGGGACAGATACAATTTGAGAAGTTTAATTTGGTCTATGACTGGTTTTCACTCACTCTCTCACTCTCTCTCTCTCACACACACACACACACCACTCAACACGCACGCACACACACACACATGCTGACGCTCTCTTTCTTGTGTTTTAGGTAGTCACGAGGTTGATCCACCTTCTTGGTCAGAAGATCCTTCAGCAGGTCAATGGCCCTCTGACAGGTGTGTGTGTGTGTGTGTGTGTGTGTGTGTGTGTGTACAGGCATCTGTTCTACCCAGAAGGCTTGAACTCCTTCTTTACCTGCTATGTGTAATATGTCTTTATGATAATGTTGCTCTCTCCATCCATGGCTGTGTGTCTGTCCTCCTCCCAGCTCGGAGCCTGGCCCTGCACACCCCAGGCAGTAAGTGGGATGCAGGGAACCCGGCTTCCAACCTGTCCACTGTCACCGTGCTGCCTGTGTCTGAGGAGGTGCCTCTCACAGCCTTCACACTGGAGCTGCAGCACGCACTCATCACCATTGGTAACCACACACACACACACACATTCCACCTCTCTCTTCATCAAGTTAGTTCAAGGCTGTCTAGACAGTGCAGTTCAGCAGTGCTGCCCTTCCATAGATTTCTCAGCTATATAGATAAGGGGGGGGGTGACATTGTGTTTATGCCCGGGTGCTCGTTCCTATGATTTAATACTCTGCTGGAGCTGAGTTAATGATCTCCATTCATGGGGACCTTGAATTGTCCGTCCTCCCCAGTAGAATGAGCTGAGTCTGTGTCAGCGTTGTGCCAGTTCATCGCTTCCAAAGCTTTAGCGCCTTGGGAATGATATGAGTTAGTACGGTTGTACTATGGCTGTGTATTTATTCCTCGTCTCGTTTCTGTTTTATTTATTATCTTTAACTCTGCATTGTTGGAAAAGGACCCGTAAGTAAGCAGTTCACTGTTAGTCGACACCTGTTGTTTACCAAGCATGTGACAAATACAATGTAATTTGATTTAGTTATGCCTTTTCCACAGACCTGACCTAAATTGTCCTTCTTCATAGGCCCCACACTTCTACTGACCAGCGACAGCATCAAGCAGCGCCTGGGAGCGGCCGCACTGGACAGGTGAGCTTGACTGAATGGGTATGTGTGCATCTTGAACTACTCACATGCATTATAAAGGGTTCCTTATATTTTTAAATAAGTAAATCACTGTCTCTCTCGCACTTCATCCTCTTGTGTCTCTGTCTCTGTCTGTGTGTGTCTTGTCTGTCTCTGTGTCAGTGTTCATGAGTATCGTCTGTCCAGTTGGCTGGGCCAGCAGGAGGATATCCACCGCATCGTGCTCTACCAGACCGACTACACCCTGACTCCCTGGACCCAGCGCTGTATCCGCCAGGCCGACTGCATCATCATTGTGGGACTGGGGGAGCAAGACCCCGCTGTGGGGGAGGTAAGGGGGGAACCAGGAGGGACTGGGGGCTCTGGGAGGGGAACTGATTTTGGAAAATAGAATTCTACTGAGCCATCCTATGAGTCTCAGTCACTTGTAACACATTTGGACTGTACAGAATAATTTATGATTTTTATGTGCTTTCACTTAGTGCGACTGGAGACAGATGATTTAGCAATACGTTTGCGTGCGTTTTGCTGAGACTGCAACTACGTGACCACACTTACTAAATTTGCATTGCCTTTGAATATCTTCAGAGGCAGCAAAAGCTTCAGAAGCAGAGGAAAGCGGCCCCTCTCCTGGGGTGTAATCATTAGTATACACCGAGGCAAACAGTTGCAACGAAAACAAGAGTTTCTATTGGATAAATTCCGGTAGGTTGCTCCCTGTTTTGTCAGACAGACAGACAGACAATGAGCAGGGGAGACAAACGAACAAAACAGGGAGGGACCTCCCGTTTTTGTTGCAAAACTAGCATTTGGAGAGGTTAGCTAGCTTAGCGTGTTAGCATGATGCTTGGGGAGAGGTTAGCCAGCTTAGCGTATTAGCATGGTGCTTGGGGAGAGGTTAGCTACCTTAGCGTGTTAGCATGGTGCTTGGCAGAGCAGGCCACTGTGTCTGATGTGGGATTAGGGTCAGTGCAGATCCTTAGGTTCTTAAGTCATGTGTTTGCCGTGGGTTTTAAACAGGCTTAATGGCCAAACCTACAATGCATTGTATGTTTCTCAACCCTAGAGAGATAGAGAGCAGTGGGGATGGGTCGAGAGAATGAAAGGAGGTAGAGAAGGATGTGGGGGAAGAGGTGGAGATATATATATGAGGGTCTGAGTGGGCCATTTGGAGGAAAAGTAATTGCATCTACTGGAGAGGGAAAAATAGTATTGAAATAAGAATAGGGAAAGAATGGAGGTGTTCTCTTTAAAATGGAGTTGAAGACCGAACTGGAAGGTGGATCAATATTTGTTCATGCAGCAGAATTAGTCATAGCTTCTGGTTGATTGTATCTCCTCCTCACCCTCTCTACCCAGCTCAAACACCGGGTGTGCGTCCCAAATGGCACCCTATTCCTCACATAGTGCACTACTCCCTATGGGCCCTGGTCAAAAGTAGTGCTCTAAATGGGGGAAACGCTGCCATTTGGGACTTCATCTGGGACTTTGTGGTAAGGAACCTAATGACCGATTTTATACACTGTCTGAGGCTTGGTGGCAGGGTCTGATATGATATCCATTTACTGAGATAAAGAGAGGAAGGCCAACCAGACACAGACTCAAGTGGCTTGATACTATTGTGTAAGACACTCCTTTCTTCTCAGTATGTTGTATGCAGTATATGCCTGTTTAATTCTGGACAAACTATGCCCTACTTCTCCTTGGCCAACCTCTAGTTGACCCCTGACCTTTGACCCTGTAGTTGGAGCGTATGCTGGAAGGCAGTGCGGTGAGGGCCCAGAAGCAGCTGGTGTTGTTACACAGGGAGGACGGCCCCCCGCCCCAGGGCACTGTGGAGTGGCTCAACATGAGGAGCTGGATCTCTAGACACCTGCACCTCTCCTGCCCACGCAGGGTCTTCTCCAAGAGGAGCCTGCCCAAACTGGTACACACACACACACCTGATCTTCCCAAACTGGGCACACACACATCTGATCTACCAAAACTGCACACGCAATGTACAATTGGTACATTTTTCTTTAACGTTTAAACTGCCATTTTTGTATCAGTTTTCCGTTAAATAAATTCCACGTGAATTCACAATGCTGCTGCCAGCAACGGTTTGAGTCTCATGGTGTGTCCCTTTCAGATGGTAAAGCATTTCATCTGTACTACCATTACTGTACCTCAATTCCACCTCGCAAAGTTTGCTTTTCCTTCTCATTTAACTTCTTAATATATTGCCATACAGGACTTCACTGCCGTCACTTGCCTTTCTCTGCCATTTTTTCAACTGTTAACGATGATGACTTAGTGGTGAAGTGTCGACTCCAAAATAATTGACTCCTTGCACGTCGACTCCTGGCATCGACTCCCATTTGAGTGTCAAGATTAGTTTCCGTTAAGAATTGACTCCTAAGATTCAGTATTTTTGGAACGGAGGAGACTGATTAGTTGCCGTACTTCTGAGAACACAAACACTCACACAGAGCGAAGGGGGAGGGGCAGGTCGGCCACCAGGCAGAGCAGACAGTCAGAACCGTGCACTAGGCCAATCTATCAGCAATCAAAGCTGTGTCTCGCAATGGAATGCTGTGTCTCGCAACTTCAGTAAAGCAGGGCCTATCATAAATGAATAGGCTAGGATATTGAGAATGAGCGAGATGCAACACTTCAGTCACACATAGTATCTGCGCATGTGTAATGTTTCGCTTTATGCTGTTCACAGAGTGGTAGCCAGGGCACCAAAACAGCGGAGAAGTTGAGCATCGTGCTTCAACGCTCTTAGTTGTTGTGGAAATACTGTTTATTCTCTGCATTGACGTAAAACAAAAAACCCACAGTTTTTGCGTTAGGGGACTTTTGCTTAATGCTAAGCATCCCAATTTTGTTTTGACATTTAAATGTTCACGCCCCTAACCTTTAACTAAGGAAGAATTGCCTCACAACCCCACAGTTATTTCCAGTGTCCCACCATTTAAGAAACAGTGTTTTAATATCTGCTGTGTGTGGCTCTCCTCTCCAGATTGAGATGTATCAGCGTGTGTTCCAGAAACCAGCTGACCGCCACTCAGACTTCTCCCGCCTGGCCAGGGTCCTGACCGGGAACGCCATCGCCCTTATACTGGGGGGAGGAGGGGCCAGGTACGCCCCAATGACCCCTGATCTCTAACCTCTGACCTCTAGGTCACTGAAATCACTAGGCCCTATGTATAGTCACTATAGTCATTTCTATGAAGCCTTACCGGGGTGTGTGTGTTGTCTTTCCTAATGCATGAAACACTCAAAGCAGACTGCTTCCACTTTTCTGCCACATGTAATTCCTTGCTCATTTCATTTTCTCTTCTTCTCGTGTCTTTTTCTCTCTTCTCCTTCTGTTTGTCCTGTTTTTGTGTGTTGTGTTCAGGAGATGTTTCAAGGTTGGTTCCTCTGGTCTCTCTCTCTCAACTCGTGTCTTTTAAATGCTTTGTTTTAATATTTGTCTTGTTCCCCTTGGTGAATTTGGACTCGCGTTAAGCATGCGTAAATGGGAGGTACTTTCCTTTTCATGCCCCTTTCTCTCTGTGTATTCTGACCTTGAACTTAAGTATGAGAATAACATGCTATTCACCCGCTATTAGTTTGGGGTGATCAAAGAAATGAAGGTGTGGCGGAGGTGTGTCTGCAGATATTCCGTATTCTGACCTTGACTTAATTCCCCTAATAATTCAACCATCTTTACACGCGAGGAAACCATGAATAAGGTCGGGCGAACCTACCGGTTCCAAGTGGAAAAAGCATCTACTTTCTTTTTTCCGATAGAATCTCCATGCACTGTAATTTAGACATTTATAATAGCTATTGATTAGAGCTAGGTAAATTAGTAATCTGTTTGGAGAAGGGGATTGTAAATACACATATAGCAATTGTTTTAGAAAATCTTTCCTTATGATATAAATAGCTGTGCCGTTATTCAGAATTGTAATTGTATGCCCTCATAATTTGCAGGGATGACATTTGGAGACCCAGGCTTTTCTCTGTTTTATTAGACAATTTCTGTCATGTTAAATATTAGCCAGTATCGGGAGCCACCGTCCGTAATATCCACATATATTTATAACTGTCACTTTAGTGTTAGTTTCCTTCAATTTGTAGCCTACCTTTCCATTCCGTTTACCTTTTATTTCCTCTGTCACGTCTGTGTAGTTTTTCCGGTGGGTTGCTAGCAATAGCGGATCATATTAGGCTAATGTTGTGCAGTAATTTGGGACATGTGGCTTATTTGAATCATTATGGAACTCAGACCACACGTAGCAGTTTAAACCTGCAGCCTGGCGCACAGTTCACAACGACTGGACCATTGTCATACAGTTCCATGATTAGGGTAGATTTATAGGATTATTGTTCAACCCATATTGTATACTTTTTTTTCGACCATCCAATATGTCATGCATTGAACTTAAATATGGCAACTTTCAGGATGAAGCAAACCACTGTATTTTTGATTCCTCAATATATTTTATGCATAGAGGCTCTTAACCCTGTTTTTTATGATTCATCAATACTTTCCAAACCCTATAATGTGCCTAAATATTTTTAAATCTACCAGTTGGTGCTGAAACAGAGACGAATATGCATACGTTTAGATGGCTTTCTTTTATTGATCCATATATTCTGAACCCGTTCTCTCAATGTCTTCTAGTGAGTCTGTCAACAAAACTTTAATTAACGGTACACCGTATTTAAAGGGAAGGCTTAAGATAAATGTACTGAAAACCCTATTGAATGCAAACTCCACGAGAAAATCTGTTGTCCAGCAAGTGGGAGGACTTTCAGTGGTTGAATTATTAAATGTATTCAGCGCGCGCAAGGGAACCACACCTGCAAATCCCGTTACGCACCTGCATAAGGTAAGTCTGAATACCAACTACTGAGAAGTGCGTAGGAAAGGCATGCGTAGGATAAGGCGTACATTTCCTAAGTCTGAATCGGGCCCCTTGTGAATTGGTGTGGTACTGGTGTTGACATACGTGGTAGTGTTAAACAAGTTGGTTACTTGGCAGTTACAATCTCTAACAGTACACATAAATGGAGATGAGTTGAGTCTGTTGTGTGAAACCATTTCCAAGAACCTGCAATGCAATCTGTTAGTACACCTGCCAGATACAGGGAAAACTGCAGAGGCTTGTTAGTCATCAGAACCACAAACATGATGATGAAAGCCAAGACATTACCTCAATCTACATTCCTATAAGTTTAATGAGGGAGCTTGTATGTTTATATGTGGTGTCTTTTGGAGTTAACATATTTAAAATGTCTCACTCTCTTTCCTCTCATACTCTCTCTCTCACTGTCTCTCAGGGGCTGTTCTCAGGTGGGTATCATGAATGCTCTGAGTGAGGCAGGGATCCCTGTGGACCTGGTAGGAGGTGTTTCCATCGGTTCCCTGATGGGGGCGCTGTATGCAGAGGACCGCAGTCACAGCCGCATGAGGATGAGGGCGCGAGAGTGGGCTATGGTGAGAGGAACTCACCACAGCTAGTCTCTTTCTCAATGTATCTTTCCTCGATTCCTCTGTCATTTTACATTTGACATTTTAGTCATTTAGTAGATGCTCTTATCCAGAGCGACTTACAGGAGCAATTAAGGTTGTGCCTTGCTCAAGGGCACATCAACAGATTTTTTTAGGTTACTGGCCCAACGCTCTTAACCGCTAGGCTACCTGCCGCCCCCCCCTGTCCTCACCGCCTTCTCCAAATGGAAGGACATTGTATCTTTTTATCCAAAATGCCTTGAGAAGGAGGCAAGGAGAGAGGACGCGAGGAATCGAGGAAAGACAAATTGAGAAATATTAATTTGATCTTCACTCAACCTTCATGTGTCACCTATTGGCAAGTGTTTACATTTTGGCCGGTCAACCTTGAAGACACAGTATTTTGACTTCAATGGGACAACTTGGTCAAATAAAGGTGAAATATGCATGTTGTCATCGATTTTTCCCGGTCTACTTGGCGGTGTATTGCAGGAGATGACGTCCATGTTTAAGAAGGTGTTGGATCTGACCTACCCCATCACTTCTATGTTCTCTGGCGCTGCCTTCAACTCCAGCATTTACACAGTGTTCCAGGGCAAGCAGATAGAGGTGAGAAACAAAGAAACCCTCACAGCACAGTTGGACTTAGACGGTCTTGGGACTCTCTTGTAAAAGGCATTTTTCATCTTAATGTGATCACCTGTGTAAACAGAGTAGATTAAATACATCAATTAAAAAATTGCCTGTTGTATACGGTCTGATAAAGATTTAACTTATTATATCAACCTAATAAGAAAAGGAGCTTGCTTCGAAATGCGTCAGCAATAAATATAATTGAGGGGAATTAAGCTGCCGCCCTGAACCTTCTTTTACAATTGCAATATCAACATGACCATTTAATGACTAGTGGTGCTGTTGTTTGTGCAGGACCTGTGGATCCCTTATTTCAACATCACCACTGACATCACTGCCTCCACCATGAGAGTGCACACTGACGGTTAGGCCTCCAAGCTCTGTGTGTGTCTCTTCTCTCTCTCTCTCTCTCACCCTCTCTCTCACCCCCTCTCACACTCTCTCTCTCTCTCTCTCACTCTCTCTCTCTCTCTCTCACCCTCTCTCTCTCTCTCTCTCACCCTCTCTCTCTCTCTCTCTCACCCTCTCTCTCTCACACCCTCTCTCTCTCTCTCACCCTCTTTCCTTCTCTGTTTTAACTGATCAGAAATTGGATTGTGAAGAAGGCACCTCTCCCTCTTTTATCCACCTCCATATGTCAATTTCCCCTCTCTCAGGTTCTCTTTGGAGGTACGTGCGTGCCAGCATGTCTCTCTCTGGCTACCTGCCCCCTCTATGTGACCCTAAAGACGGACACCTGCTGATGGACGGCGGCTACATCAACAACCTGCCAGGTCAGCAACACACACACACACACACACACACACACGAACACACACTGCAGTGGCAAGGTAAGACAAGGTGGGGATCGGCATAGGTTACATATGGTTAAGGCCTCCTTCTCACTCACAAACGCGTACAACACACAGACTACTTCTCTCCTGCTCAGCAATGTACTACTAATTATTATTTGGTGGGTGGTTATATTTGTCCTATGTACAATGAGGGAATTAAGTATTTGATCCCCTGCTGATTTTGTACGTTTGCCCACTGACAAAGACATGATCAGTCTATAATTTTAATGGTAGGTTTATTTGAACAGTGAGAGACAGAATAACAACCAAAAAATCCAGAAAAACGCATGTCAAAAATGTTATAAATTGATTTGCATTTTAATGAGGGAAATAAGTATTTGACCCCCTCTCAATCAGAAAGATTTCTGGTCCCAGGTGTCTTTTATACAGGTAACGAGCTGAGATTAGGAGCACACTCTTAAAGGGAGTGCTCCTAATCTCAGCTGGTTACCTGTATAAAAGACACCTGTCCTCAGAAGCAATCAATCAATCAGATTCCAAACTCTCCACCATGGCCAAGACCAAAGAGCTCTCCAAGGATGTCAGTGACAAGATTGTAGACCTACACAAGGCTGGAATGGGCTACAAGACCATCGCCAAGCAGCTTGGTGAGAAGGTGACAAAAGTTGGTGCGATTATTCGCAAATGGAAGAAACACAAAATAACTGTCAATTTCCCTCGGCCTGGGGCTCCATGCAAGATCTCACCTCGTGGAGTTGCAATGATCATGAGAACGGTGAGGAATCAGCCCAGAACTACACGGGAGGATCTTGTCAATGATCTCAAGGCAGCAGTTACCATAGTCACCAAGAAAACAATTGGTAACACACTACGCCATGAAGGACTGAAATCCTGCAGCGCCCGCAAGGTCCCCCTGCTCAAGAAAGCACATATACAGGCCCGTCTGAAGTTTGCCAATGAACATCTGAATGATTCAGAGGAGAACTGGGTGAAAGTGTTGTGGTCAGATGAGACCAAAATCGAGCTCTTTGGCATTAACTCAACTCGCCGTGTTTGGAGGAGGAGGAATGCTGCCTATGACCCCAAGAACACCATCCCCACCGTCAAACATGGAGGTGGAAACATTATGCTTTGGGGGTGTTTTTCTGCTAAGGGGACAGGACTACTTCACTGCATCAAAGGGACGATGGACGGGGCCATGTACCGTAAAATCTTGGGTGAGAACCTCCTTCCCTCAGCCAGGGTATTGAAAATGGGTCGTGGATGAGTATTCCAGCATGACAATGACCCAAAACACACGGCCAGGGCAACAAAGGAGTGGCTCAAGAAGAAGCACATTAAGGTCCTGGAGTGGCCTAGCTAGTCTCCAAACCTTAATCCCATAGAAAATCTGTGGAGGGAGCTGAAGGTTCGAGTTGCCAAACGTCAGCCTCGAAACCTTAATGACTTGGAGAAGATCTGCAAAGAGGAGTGGGACAAAATCCCTCCTGAGATGTGTGCACACCTGGTGGCCAACTACAAGAAATGTCTGACTTCTGTGATTGCCAACAAGGGTTTTGCCACCAAGTACTAAGTCGTGTTTTGCAGAGGGGTCAAATACTTATTTCCCTCATTAAAATGCAAATCAATTTATAACATTTATTTACATTTTCTGGATTTTGTTGTTGTTATTCTGTCTCTCACTGTTCAAATAAACCTACCATTAAAATTATAGACTGATCGTGTCTTTGTCAGTGGGCAAACGTACAAAATCAGCAGGGGATCAAATACTTAATTCCCTCACTGTACAAGTGTAAAATGTAGAACTCCTAAATGTTCATTGTTACTGTCTAAGCCCTAAGCCTGCCTCTGCCCCTCTCCCAGCGGACGTGGCTCGCTCCATGGGTGCCAAGGTGGTGATCGCCATAGACGTGGGCAGCCAGGATGAGACCAACCTCACCAACTACGGCGACTCGCTCTCCGGCTGGTGGCTGCTATGGAAACGTCTCAACCCACTGGCAGAGAAAGTCAAGGTGAGCCTCTCTCACAGCACTGTATAGGACTACAGCCTCAGGTACTGTGTAAACCTAAAGATATGGTGTAATTATATGGCATTCATGTTTTGTCCTACTTTGCAATTCATTTCTATGAAATTGTATTGGGTTCATATCGGAGTGAAAATAATGTTGTCTTTCACTAAGAATATTTATGCAATTTTTCAATAACTCGGAATGTATAGGGTTACTTAGTATGTGTCCCAAATGGTACCCTCTTCCCTATTTAGTGCTCTACTTTTGCTCTGGTCAAAAGTTGTGCACTACATAAGGAATAGGGTGCCGTTTTGGACACAATAGACACTGGAGGTATGTGCACAGTTGTAACCCTGCTGTGCTAAGTGTTGTGGTATTTTACCTTTGACCCCTGTAGGTGTTGAACATGGCAGAGATTCAGACGCGGCTGGCATACGTGTGCTGTGTGCGTCAGCTGGAGTCGGTGAAGAGCAGTGACTACTGCGAGTACATCAGACCGCCCATAGACCGCTACCGCACACTGGAGTTTGGCAAGTTCGACGAGATCGCTGTGAGTCTCTCTCGGTCTTTGACTTGGGCAGTCAGTCTCTGTCATTCTCTTTCTCGCTTTTGCTTCCTCTCGCTCACCCCCCCCCCCCCCCTTTAGCTACATTACATTCAATGTGTGTGAGTATTATGTGTGTGTGTGAGTATTGTGTGTGTGTGTGTGTGTGTGTGTGTGTGTGTGTGTCCTGCAGGAGGTGGGCTACCAGCATGGCAAGACGGTGTTTGACGTTTGGAGTCGCAGTGGAGTGGTGGAGAAGATGCTGAAGGACCGCCACCAGGAGGAGTTTCACAACACACACAGCAACAACAACGTGAGGGAGGGAGGGAGGGAGGGAGCTATAAAGGAAGAAAAACCTCACTCACTATTAGAGAAGGAGTTGCAGACATCATACTTTTACAGAGTTTTGATTATGCCGTTTTTTTAAAGGAGTGCTTTATATATGACTAGATAATGGAGAATTGTGTATTTTAATGCTATTATTCTGAATGATTTCTGTATGAGGCCTCTAGTGAATGACACCTGTGTGCTGTCTGTCCTATGTGATCTGCAGGGACCTGTGACCTGTCCCAATGCCTCCTTCACTGACCTGGCAGAGATCGTGTCCCGCATCGAGCTGGCCAAACCAGCTCTGGTCGACGGTGAGACTGGCAGATGATCTGATCTGCACATAGAGCAGCAGAGTGCTATGGAGGTCAAACAGGCATTATAAGGTGTAGGCCTATAACAACAAGGCCACAGTACCACATGTCCTCTGGGACCCCAGCTATTTGGCAACAAGAGAGGGGAAAGCTGTAACTGTCTTGTTTTAACTGTAAAATGCCTTTTTTTTTATTGCCAGCTGGGAAGAGGCTGCGAGCCAGTAGCTAGTTAGCTGTCGACCTTCCTGTTACCATCACAGCTGGAGTAATTTAATATTTATGTTTTTAATGCCGCTCTGCTAGCTTTTCACCCCCCCTCCCCTCTCTTTCATGGGTTTGGCACTCTGCCTCCTGCTGTCCTGGGGAAGATAGAAAATAAGCCTATCTTGTCTTTCTCCTTGCTTGTTGTTGTTGACTATTGTCTGGGCTCTGTGAATGCTGCCACACTCACTTAGCAGATACATTTGTTTCAGAGCGACAAGATGGTTGGTTAAATTATGATTCATATGCAGCTATGACTGTTCCTGTACACACCCCACCTTCCTCCTTTCATCACCCCTATCCACTCTTCATGCACCTTTCCATCTCTCTCCACCCCGCCACGCTTCCCTCTCCATTACCCTTCCTTATCTCAGAGGAGTCCGACTACCCCACAGACTATGAGGAGGAGGCGGTGGAGAGTGCCTACTCAGACTTTGAGCTGTCCAATCACTACAGCGAACACACCACTGAGGGGGAGGAGACTGCAGACACGGTGCGGTGAAGGGTTTCCATTTTCCCATTTGAGTCATTTAGCAGACGCTATTATCCAGAGTGAGTGCATATATTTTTGTACTAGTCCCCCTTGGGAATTGAACCCACAATCCTGGCATTGCAAGCGCCATGCTCTACCAACTGAGCTACACAGGACAATGTTGATGCTTTTTTAACTCTGTATTGCATGACAGTGTAAAATAAGAGGACATTTTAGGACTTGGGCCGTCTTGTCACTTTCTCTCTCCTTTTTGAGACTTTTAAGCCTGAGATCAGCCTAATGACATATCAGCTAATCACTGTGTCTCATCCTCAGGATGAAGAGCTGCTGGACATGGGGAGAAGACGTCGCCCTCCTCCCCCAGGCTCTAGCAACGTGAGCCCCCTCTCCTCCCCCCACACCATGCCTACAGCCCCACCCCTTGGAGGAAACTGAGGGGAACCCCACTGCTGAGCGAAGACCAGGCCTAGAGTCACTGAACCCTGACTCTCCGGCTGTCTGTCCCTCCAGCACTAGCGCTAACACAGTGCCTTACAGACCCACAACAAATACAGGACCAACTCTTTTTACCGGTCTCCAGTCAATGTATGATCCTATTCCCGTCTGAGTTCTGACTGATAATATAAATCATTCTGGTCCAATGGGACACAAGCTGGGAGGTGATGAAGATGTGGCAGTATTTTCTGTAATGGCTGCCTACTGGTTTTTGGAGCTCACACCTTCTGTAAGCCTCCCGTCAGCCTCAGTGTCTGGGGTACTAGGTTGCGATAAAACAAGAAGAAAAGGGGAGACTCTTTCCGGTCATGGGTATGGCCGCAGTTCGGCGGCAATTCGACATGCACAGTGTGACGGGAATGGACACAAAGAAGAAGCGCTCATGCAGCCACTTCAAACAATCCTTTCTTCTGGGTAGCTCCAGTTTATTCTCATCTGTTTTCTGGCTTCAATCAATTAGATGAGGGGGTGGTTAAATGTAAACTACAGTGTTAATGCTATATAGCATTTATATATGCACAGGCACATCCAAGACAGCTGGACAATGGACCAGTGTAACACACAGCTGATTTGACTAATGAATTATTAGCCTTTACGTACCTCTACAGCTAACCTCATAGATGTACTCACACAACATTAAGCAAATCAATGCAATGTATTTTTTTACGTGTGTTTATCCGTGTGGTGCAGTATAAAGCAGTGCCTTTAACTCAGCTGATATTGATGCTAGCACCAGTAGCCTTACATTGTGTTGTAGATCATGGAAAGTCCCTTTGGTACAGTCCCCTGAGGTTGTAAGATTGCGTCCCAAATGGCACCCTATTCCTTTTATAGTGCACTACTTTTGACCAGGGCCCATAGGGCTCGGATCAAAAGTAGTGCGTTATATAGAGGATAGGATGCCACTTGGGACTCAACAATGGAGCAGAGACACAGGATGTGTGTGTGAGCATGTCAGTAACAGTAGGTTGTAAGATGAATGTGTTACAGTGTGGAAATCCCTTCAGCTCTTGAAGGTGATACTGTATTGCCAATGTGGTACAATAAACGGGAGCATATTTCATTAATTTGCTAAATGGGAAGTGCGGTTGGATAATGATCGATGACCACAGTAAAATAATTACATGTAATATTTGAATGTGGTGCCACAGTTTATATAAAATGCATGCATATGTTCAGTGAATGGAACAAACCTTTTTGTGACCCTTACTGAACTAAACTGGACAACTTGACTATTTAACAGATTTCAAGCTATTTAATTGTGCCTTTGATAGTGACTGACTCATATGCTGATAGTTGAACTTGAATGTTGAGCACGGTTTGCCAACGACCATGTAAAACTGAAGGACTCCTGTACCATTGACGTGTTGCTTCTGTGTGGATTATTTGTACCAGATAATTGATGTTTTTGATAATCCAGTGTATAACACTATTTACTAATAATAAACCACTTGGTTAGCTGAGTCTTGATTTTGTCTCTCTTTACATTGTTTGTGTCTATTTTTCCAGCTTTGTACTAATAAGGAGGGGATTTGTTTAAGGGCCCAATGCAGCTGTTTAAAAAAAATCTCTATCAAATAATTTCTGGGTAACAATTAAGTACCTTACTGCGATTGTTTTCAATTCAAATAGTCAAAAAGAAACAAAATAGCTTTTTAGCAAGATCAATTTCTCAAGCAATAATTTTTCTGGAACTCTGGGAGTGGTCTGAGTGGGGAGGGGAAAAGTAGCTGTTATTGGCAGAGGTTCTGAACTCTTTCTTATTGCTCTCTTAAAGCTGCAATATTTAACTTTTTTGGCGACCTGACCAAATTCCCATTTACGTGTGTTAGAAGCGGTACATTTGTTCTGTGTGCTTTTTCTAGGCTTCCCATTTTTGCATCTTTTACTTGTGTGCTTTGTACACCAGCTTCAAACAGCTGAAAATACAATATTTTATAATACAATATATTAATCAGCGGTTTAGATGGTACAATGATTCTCTACTTGCTTGTTTTGTCACAAACTACACTGAACAAAAATATAAACGCAACATCAACAATTTGAAAGATTTTACTGAGTTACAATTCATAAGGAAATCAGTCAATTGAAATACATTCATTAGGCCCTAATCTATGGATTTCACATTACTGAGGATACAGATATGCATATGTTGGTACAGATACACGACATGCTCATCGAACATCTCATTCCAAAATCATGGGCATTAATATGGAGTTGGTCCCCCCCTTTGCTGCTATAACAGCCTCCACTCTTCTGGAAAGGCGTTCCACTAGATGTTGGAACATTGCTGCAGGGACTTGCTTCCACTCAGCCACAAGCGCATTAGTGAGGTCGGGCACTGATGTTGGGCGATTAGGCCTGGCTCGCAGTCGGCGTTCCAATTCATCCCAAAAGTGTTCGATGGGGTTGAGGTCAGGGTTCTGTGAAGGCCTGTCAAGTTCTTCCACAACGATCTCAACAAAACATTTCTGTATGGACCTTGCTTTGTACACAGGGGCATTGTCATGCTGAAACAGGAAAGGGCCTTCCCTAAACTGTTGCCACAAAGTTGGAAGCACAGAATGTTCTAGAATGTCATTGTATGCTGTAGTATTAAGATTTCCCTTCACTGGAACTAAGGGGTCTAGCCCGAACAGCCCCAGACCATTATTCCTCCTCCACCAAACTTTACAGTTGGCACTATGCATTCGGGCAGGTAGCGTTCTCCTGGCATCCGCCAAATCCAGATTTGTCCATCGGACTGCCAGATGGTGAAGTGTGAATCGTCACTCCAGAGAACGCGTTTCCACTGCTCCAGAGTCCAATGGCGGCGAGCTTTACACCACTCAAGCCAACGCTTGGCATTGCGCATGGTGATCTTAGGCTTGTGTGCGGCTGCTCAGCCTTTGAAACCCATTTCATGAAGCTCCTGACGAATGGTTCTTGTGCTGACGTTGCTTTCAGAGGCAGTTTGGAACTCGGTAGTGAGTGTTGCAACCAGTGGCGGCTCCTGAAAAAATTCTCAGGAGGTGCAATTTTTCTGATGATTTAGGTGACCTACACACATTTTAAAAAAGATATGTCCAGCAACAACATGAAGACAGGGGCAGCATATAAGTCAATACCAGAAGCATTTATTGACTGATCTCAAAAGTGTTGGCTTACCAGGGTTGGTGGAGCCCTCAGTTTCATCTTTGCCTCGCAAAGCTAACTCAAACACTCCGCAAAACTTCACACACTGGATTAGCCGGCTGAGGATGTGGCGGTTCTTGCTAATGTCGTAGTAAATATATTTGTTATAGTGAATATGGAATATGATATGTTGAGTAAAATGTTGTGCTAAGATCTATTTAGGTCAGGAGCTGGTTATAAGTTCTGTTCCTATCCAATAACAATGGACAAAAGGGTCCTATCTTGTCAGCCTTGTCAGCAGGTGGCCAAGGACAACACCCACGCCATAGGCCTCTCAGTTCTTCCAACTCACGAGTTCTTGCTCTGAGGACACACACACACACAAACACACACACACACACATCATCACTGTTAAACACACACACATACACACACACACACACATCATCACTGTTAAACACACACACACACACACACACACAAAAATCCCCTCTCTTAGGCTGAACATTTGAAGACAGAGAACCCGACTCAGAGCCAATGCAACAGTGACAGTAGCCTGGAGGGGACCTCGCCCAACTCATCAGGACCAATCAGAAGATCAGAACTACTAGATTCAACCTACTTCATTTATTGCATAAAATGTCTGCACACAATGTTTCAGGGCTCTCTTCAGATAATAATAATAATAATAATAATAATATGCCATTTAGCAGACGCTTTTATCCAAAGCGACTTACAGTCATGCGTGCATACATTTTTGTGTATGGGTGGTCCCGGGGATCGAACCCACTACCTTGGCGTTACAAGCACCATGCTCTACCAGCTGAGCTACAGAAAGTGGATACTCATGGATGCGCATTGCAATTGTAAAATGTCAACACAATTGGAGACACCACGTCATTTTTGGAGACATGTTATTGACAGTAAACTATTGTAGATGCGACTGCTAACTAAATAAAACATTTTAGCTGGCTAGCTAATCATCTTAGCTAAATGTGGGGCAAACAATTCAGTTATTTACCGTTAATTTGAGGGATTGGGGTGAAAGAAATCGAGTTACATAGTGATACTTTACGATATACTGTATTGACAATATCGCAATATTTTAGCGCTAGTTGGCTGTACCTGCACCAAAACACCATTATTGTTCCTTCATAGCTTGTTCTCAATCTTTTCACATTGGGAGCCAATTTGTTTTCAGCACTTTTATTTCCATGACTGATCAAAACTCGTTCTCATGGCTTTCTGATCCCTCTGCAACAGACATATGGTGCGCAATAAAATCACAGTATCGAATCGCAATACGTATAGAATCATGAGACTCGCAATGCTGATGCATATATCTTATCGTGAGGTTCCTGGCAATTCCCAGCCCAAGTACATTTGCCACAACAAATCTCTTCGCTAGCAAACGCGATGTCTTCTCCAAAACGGCAATGTGTCTCCAGCAATGTTTACTTTTTTGACGTTCTATGGCATCTCCACTTTCCAAGCATATATGACCACATGTAATATTTTGGTAAGTGATGCAAATAGTGAACTATGTAGGGCCAGGATGTAAAATATATGTAGCTGCAGCAATTTCTCTTATCTGATATGGTAAGTAATGGGGCTTAATTTATAGCTCCCTAAGAGTTTGACGAACGGGTCCGTGAACGCGATTCCAGATATCTTTACCTCTGAATAAACTGCCTTTATTATACCATATCCACCCTGTCCAAAGTCTCTACTTGGTCTCAGTTCCAGTAAACTTGTGATTATCAACACTAACCTCATCGTTGTGGCGGCGGACAGCTAGCCTGTATCCCTCGTCATCCAGTTGAGTGAGTGGCAATGTCTTTTTTCGTTCGTACCAATTTTTGGAAAATCCTCGGGTGTAGGACTTTCCGCCTTTAGTAGAAACCTGTTGAATTATTAAATTTGGTCTGGGAGGTCCTAATTGTTTCGTTGCCAATTTATCTTCATTTGTTCGCCGACAAAAAGGAACTTCTTTCAAACAATCCGCTCTTTTCTCAGTTACGTTCATGGTTACGTAACGTATGACGAAAGCGCGTAAGTGCAAGCCCACAGACACCCATTGAGATTGTATTGAAGGCTCTGAAATTTGAAAAAAATAGATTTTACATGGGAGTCTATGACAGACTTCTGGGCGATTTTCAACCTGACTGAAATCGCCCCAAAAGGGGGGGGAGCCATTTGAAGCACGACTTTAGCCTGATTCGACATTTAGTGGCAGTGTGGCACTGTGGCAGATCAGACGTATAGATTACAACACTGATAACTACTGTTGCCGTGATATAATTGATTAGAAAAAAAATCCCTTCCTTTTCCCGTTTGGCAGTGCGTCGCCCATATCGCCCTATTGAACAGGCCGCCCCTGGTTGCAAATGAGGACAGATGATTTTTACGCATTACGCGCTTCAGCACTCGCCGGTCCCGTTTTGTTAGCTTGTGTGGCCTACCACTTCGCAGCTGAGCCATTGTTGCTTCTAGACGTTTACACTTCACAATAACAGCACTCACAGTTGATCGGGGCAGCTCTAGCAGGGCAGAGGTTTTATTAACTGACTTGTTGGAAAGGTGGCATCCTATGACGGTGCCACACTGAAAATCACTGAGCTCTTCAGTAAGGCCATTCTACTGCCAATGTTTGTCTATGGAGATTGTATGGCTGTGTGCTCGATTGTATACACCTGTCAGCAACAGGTGTGGCTGAAATAGCCGAATCCACTCATTTGGAGAGGTGTCCACATAATTTTGAATATATAGTGTACCTTAAAAAAATTAAGTAGGGGCGTGGATCAGAAAACCAGTCAGTATCTGGTGTGACCACCATTTGCCTCATGCAGCGCCACACATCTCCTTCGCATAGGCTGATGATTGTGGCCTGTGGACTGTTTTACCACTCCTCTTCAATGGCTGTGTGAAGTTGCTGGATATTGGCGGGAACTCGAACATGCTGTCGTACATGTCGATCCAGAGCATCCCAAACATGCTTAATGGGTGACATGTCTCGTGAGTATGCAGGCCATGGAAGAACTGGGACATTTTCAGCTGCCAGGAATTGTGTACAGAGAGATCCTTGCGACATGGGGCTGTGCATATCATGCTGAAACAGGAGGTGATGGCGGCGGATGAATGCATATCATGCTGAAACAGGAGGTGATGGCGGCGGATGAATGGTATGACAATGGGCCTCAGGATCTTGTCACGGTATCTCTGTGTATTCAAATTGCCATCGATAAAATGCAATTGTGTTCGATGTCCGTAGCTTATGCCTGCCCATGCCATAACCCCACTGCCACCATGGGGCACTCTGTTCACAACGTTGACAAAAGCAAACTGCTCGCCCACACGATGCCATACACGCTGTTTGCCATCTGCCCAGTACAGTTGAAACCGGGATTAATCCACTTCTCCAGCATGCCAGTGGCCATCGAAGGTGAGCATTTGCTCACTGAAGTCGGTGGGGGGAAGGTGGATGTGATCAGATGTGAGGAGTCCAGTACTGAATGTCTTCGACAGGACTTTAATCACACAGACGGATGGGCTTTTATGGGAATATGTGGGCTGAGGGGTCATTTTTGATTTATGGAAAGTTGATTTATGGAAAGTCATGCTTCATGGTCATACACCTCTTTGTCTCTCTGTCTCTCTCTCACTGACCAGTTCATCTGGGACACAGATGACTTAAACAGGTAAGTGGGTCCCTTTCAACGCTTCAGGTATTCGAATACCTTATTCTGACGCATGAACACGAATAGAAACATACAGACGCTCCAACTTCCTCAATTACATACCTACATAAACACTCACTTACAGTTTACATACACCTTAGCCAAATACATTAAAACTCAGTTTTTCACAATTCCTGACATTTAATCCTAGTAAAAATTCCCTGTCTTAGGTCAGTAAGGATCACCAATTTATTTTAAGAATGTGAAATGTCAGAATAATTGTAGAGAGAATGATTTATTTAAGCTTTTATTTCTTTCATCACATTCCCAGTGGGTCAGAAGTTTACATACACTCAAATAGTATTTGGTAGCATTGCCTTTAAATTGTTTAACTTGGGTCAAACGTTTCCACAAGCTTCCCACAATAAGTTGGGTGAATTTTGTCCCATTCCTCCTGACAGAGCTGGTATAACTGAGTCAGGTGGTAGGCCTCCTTGCTCGCACACGCTTTTTCAGTTCTGCCCACACATTTTCTATAGGATTGAGGTCAGGGCTTTGTGATGGCCATTCCAGTACCTTGACTTTGTTGTCCTTAAGCCATTTTGCCACAACTTTGGAAGTATGCTTGGGGTCATTGTCCATTTGGAAGACCCATTTGCGACCACGCTTTAACTTCCTGACTGATGTCTTGAGATGTTGCTTTAATATATCCACATAATTTTCCTTCCTCATGATGCAATCTATTTTGTGAAGTGCACCAGTCCCTCCTGCAGCAAAGCACCCCCACAGCATGATGCTGCCACCCCCGTGCTTTACGGCTGGGATGGTGTTCTTTGGCTTGCAAGCAACCCCCTTTTTCCTCCAAACATAACGATGGTCATTATGGCCAAACAGTTCTGTTTCTGTTTCATTAGACCAGAGGACATTTCTCCAAAAAGTACGATCTTTGTCCCCATGTGCAATTGCAAACCGTAGTCTAGCTTTTATATGGCGGTTTTGGAGCAGTGGCTTCTTCCTTGCTGAGCGGCCTTTCAGGTAATGTCGATATAGGACTCGTTTTACTGTGGATATAGATACTTTTATACCTGTTTCCTCCAGCATCTTCACAGGGTCCTTTGCTGTTTTTCTGGGATTGATTTGCACTTTTCGCACCAAAGTACGTTCATCTCTAGGAGATAGAACGCGTCTCCTTCCTGAGCGGTATGACGGCTGTGTGGTCCCATGGTGTTTATACTTGCGTACTATTGTTTGTACAGATGAACGTGGTACCTTCAGGCGTTTGGAAACTGCTCCCAAAGATGAACCAGAGTTGTGGAGGTCTACAATGTTTTTTCTGAGGTCTTGGCTGATTTATTTTGATTTTCCCATGATGTCAAGCAAAGAGGCACTGAGTTTGAAGGTAGGCCTTGAAATACATCCACAGGTACACCTCCAATTGACTCAAATGATGTCAATTAGCCCATCAGAAGCTTCTACAGCCATGACATCATTTTCTGGAATTTTCCAAGCTGTTTAAAGGCACAGTCAACTTAGTGTATGTAAACTTCTGACCCACTGGAATTGTGATACAGTGAATTATAAGTGAAATAATCTGTATGTAAACAATTGTTGGAAAAATTACTTGTGTCATGCACAAAGTAGATGTCCTAACCAACTTGCCAAAACTATAGTTTGTTAACAGGAAAGTGGTTGAAGTGGTTGAAAAACAAGTTTTAATGACTGTATGTAAACTTCCGACTTCAACTGTACATATAGTATGTCCATATGTTTACATGCAGGTAAACTCCCACACACTTCCTTTTACTCACATAGTCGCCTATGCACCATATTATGTTCAGTTGAGACAAAACCATGTTTATTTTGAACGTTATATATAGCAGTTTTTTTTATTAAATGGAGGTTGTTGATTAACTATTATGTGCTTCATTCTTTCCTCATTTAATCACTGCAATTGTTTGTTTGTAATTCTTTTTGATCTGTTCTTTGCCCCACTAAATCTTCTCAGGATTTTAAATGGAAAGAAATAAATTTCCTAAGAAAATTAGTTTTGATTAAACTTTTCTGTGTGCGCGTGCGCTTGCCCGGCCATGTTTTTTGGCACACTGGCTCAAAGGAGGATTAGATGTGTCATTTCCACAGATGCAGACTGGCCTTGTCTCCTCAAGGAGCTTTGAGTGAAATTAAGCCAAGCCCCATAGTTAAGGTCGTCCTGGACGAGTCACTTCATCTCATCTGTAAGAACTGAACATTGTCCTCCGACAGTTCATCTGCCAACCAGCCTGCAGACTTCTGTGCAGTAAGACTCTCTCTCCCAGTGTATCTCCCAGTGTATGTCTGCATCCCAAATAGCACCCTATTCCATATATAGTGCACAACTTTTGACCAGGGCCCATATGTAGGGAATAGGTTGCCATTTGGGAAACAGCCAATAGTATCTGTGTCTGTCTGTATTAGGGATAACATGACACCAATATCCCTTCACCTGAAAGGCACCAGGAAGAATCAGTGTTGTGACAAAAGCTGATTGCAATGTTTTCTTCTGAGTGAATGGGTGAATTGATGGGTAAGTTTGCCTTAAGACAGAATCCATTCATCCATAATAGTGCCTGGTTCTGTAGACAGGTGTAGCTTGTTCTGCCGTTGTTGAGCTTCCCATTTGTCTGCAGGGTTCAATACTTCTAGTAGATTAAAATGAGTGGGCAGTGGCCATGTCCTGTATATGATTTACCTCTCTCTGGCATTATGATCAGTGCCCACTGCTGCCCAGGCCAAAGCACTATAAGATTTGTTACCACAAGTTTTTTGCTGTCGTCCATGATGAGGCCCAGCAGCCTGCTCTGTCTGCTCTGTGGATTTACCGTGCTGCAGGTAATTCAAAATGACCTTAATCTTTGTGTTTGTGAATTTAGTTTTCCATCTGGGTCATGTCTGGATGTGGATCTTTTTTTTCTTTCCTTTTTTTTTACCATAGGCTGAAATAAGCAGGATACACAGTTCAAGGATGGGATGTTTTTCTGTATTTTTAAGATTAAGATTTAAGATCACTTTATTGGTCAATTGCACAATTGCAATGAAGGTCCAAACGAAATGTGACTCCAAAAGACACACATACCCAGTTTTTTTTGGAGAGGAGCGGGGCTGCCACATTGCCCACTGGGCACACACTGGTTGAATCAACGTTGTTTTCACGTGGAATAGAAGTTGAATTGACATCTGTGCCCTGTCGGTGGGCGCTCGGGGAGCTATTGTGGTGGTGGCTTAAGTGCCTTGCTCAAGGGCACACCGGCAGGCAATGGTTTCTAGGATTTGATACCAGCAGCCATCCGGCTGCCAGCTCACTTCCCGACAGATTTTTTCCGCCAGACCTGTGATTTCAACTGGCAGCCCTCCGGTTGCTGGCTTGCCTCTCTAACCACTAGGCGATAATTCCCTCTCTCAACTAAATGCAGTCCATACCTTCCTAGTTTTGTTTTAACAACATTCTTTACCTCTGTCTCTTTCACACACACACTCACACACGCACCTTATCCCCCCTCCCCTTATCTCTCTGTGTTCCCTGGCGGTCTGCTCTGGTTTTTGGGTCAACCAGGATGTAGTTCTTCTGTGGGTAATCACTCACTTCCATCTCCCCTGACAACGGCGGGGCGCTGTAATTACACTCTGGTTGCCGTGGTAGACCTGCTGATATGGACGATGCCACACATCCTTCAGACAGCACAGTCCTCAGGCTACAGAGTAGGCACCAGGATGAGACATGGAAGCAACACACTGTGATTGGCACTGCAGGTGGCCAATATGCATCAGTGTAGGAGACAATGAGGAGGAGTCCCAGAGGGAGATGCACAGCAGTGGGTGGAGACACTTGGAGAGAACAGATGTGAATGTAGTACCTGGCTTGTGTTCTGGATTGCATCCCACCTCAGCTTATTCCACATGCCACATGTTTTTGACCTTCTTAATAGTTTTACTTTTTGGAACGATAAAAATAACACAGTGGTTGATGGCCTTTGTCCAGGCCTTTGTAGGTTATATTGTTATGAATGTGTTGTGTTTTTTTATTTTTTTTTTATTTTTTATTAAGCATAGAAATAAATACTGGGATTGATACAATAGGCTTTACACCAGGGGTGTCAAACTAATTTTGTCCTGGGGGCTGCATTCGGTTTTCAACGAGGTCCTGAGGGCCGCACTGATCTTTTAAAAAAAATATTTCCTTGCCGTCAAAACTAGCAAAAAATAGTCCTCTATCCATAGTTTTTGGAATTTTCAATGCTCCCTGACTGTCTAGCTTTCATTTCGGTGATTACATATATGACAAAAAGTATAGTTAGATAACTTCATATGGAATCGTTTAAGAGGTATAGTGTAAGCCCTATGTATGTGTTTGAAATGGAGGAGAAGAAAGTATTGTCCCATACTCTATCCCAGTGGTTCCCAGCCTGTTTGGGGTACTGTACCACTAAAACACTTTGACCTGCCTGAAGTACCCCATCATGCGCATGTGACCGGCGTGATTCCTAGATTAGGTTTAAATTGGACTAAAATAGATTTTAATATCAATATTATTTGTCTATGTAGTCCACTGTAGCTCAGTTGGTAAAGCATGGCGCTTGCAATGCCAGGGTTGTGGGTTCGTTTCCCACGGGGGGCCAGTATGAAAATGTATGCACTCACTAACTGTAAGTCGCTCTGGATAAGAGCGTCTGCTAAATGACTAAAATGTAAAATGTAAATTACTGCGAATAATGATAATGTGTTACCGTGCTGCAGGTAATTCAAACGTACAATATGTTACAAATTTGCAAAACATACAATATGTTATGAATTTGCTAAATGTTTTTGCCCTAGCACTAAACACCTGATTCAAATAACCAACTCATCATCAATCTTCTTTTATTTGAATCAGCTGTGAGGTGCTAGGGCAAAAACAGAAACGTGCACCCGGGAGGAGGGACCCTGATCTAGGTCATTACTGGCCCAGTCACCTAATATATCCCTCCTCCTCTCTCCTCTTTAGATGAAGTGACAGGGCACTAAGTCATCATCATAGGGTAGACCCATGGATTCTACAGTTACTTCTCATATTTAATTTCAATGTAATTATCCTCTTTATTCAGTCATCTAATTTCACCCTAGGCAATGGCCAACAATATTCAGAGAGCTAATGATGCAATGTTCTCTTTTATAGGAGTAGATTAGAAATTCAGTAGCTTAGAAGTTCAGGAGAGAGAGAGAGAGAGAGAGAGAGAGAGAGAGAGAGAGAGAGAGAGAGAGAGAGAGAGAGAGAGAGAGAGAGAGAGAGAGAGAGAGAGAGAGAGAGAGAGAGAGAGAGAGAGAGAGAGAGAGAGAGAGAGAGAATCAAATTGGAAAAAGAGGGATAGAGAGAGATTTAGAGCTAGGAAGAAATAAATGGAGGAGAGAACGGCAGAGTTGACCTCACATAAACAAAGTGACTCAGCACTAAACTCAAAATGGCTGCCTAATCAAGTCGAGTATTTTTGTTTATGTCCATGCAGACACAGTTTCTGGAGGGTTATGCTGTTGTTTTTGAAACAGTACTACTACTCTTTATTTACCCCTTCATGTAGTATCCAACATTATCTGCTATTTAATGCCACTACATCCCCTCATGTTAGTGTTTAGAATTCTCTTTGTTAGATGGGGATTACAAATATTTCAACTGACCTACTGTATAGCTTGAGCAACATACTTTTTCAGATAACAGTGTAAACTTGATGACACAGGAATTTATGTCATGTACCTTTGAAGGTTTCAGTACCATTGTGACCCCATCTCTCTGTGACTATTGACACATTGATAGGTTAAATAATGTAATATAATGTTATACGGTGGGTTCTGGGTGGTTGTATACACAGCACAGCAGTATGTGTTATCAAAAGTGTATTTTCTAAAAGAGTCATTTTGATGGCATCTTTGTCAAAGTGGTTTCATCAGATCAGTGTAGCGATGTAATACCTGTTGCCTGGTCCCCTGTGGAGGTGTGATGAAGACAAGTTGTCTGATGTCTCTCCATGAAAATCAGTAGAACACTCTGCCCAGAGGTTCTGCTAAGCAGTTAAGCCCCATGGGCCAGCTATCACTCCTCAGCGATCTTCTATGTGACGTAGGTTGGGTCTATACATTTCTGGTCTGGCTGGACAACTTTCATCTGCCATTTAATAGGTGATGACAGTGAAGGTGATAGAAAGCGAGGAGAAGGGAGAGAGTGTGAGGGAGTGAAAAACTAAACTAAATGAGATAAATAATAATAATATGCCATTTAGCAGACGCTTTCATCCAAAGCGACTTACGGTCATGTGTGCATACATTTTTACATATGAGATGAGAGTCAGAGTTGCGGATTGATCCAGAATCAGAGTTGGTGGAAGAGTGTGTGGTGCTGGTAGGCTAAACACGGTTCCTGGTTGGTTATTTAGACCCACTGGTGTTGCTAAGTGGGAGCGTGAGGCGCTACGTGGAAGGTGGGTGGAAGCTCAGCCCTGTCGATGTGCGTCACTGGGGTTCGGGAACTTCTAAATACAGAATCGCTTTCTATCACACACTATCTGCGTCCCAAATGGCACCCTATTCCCTTTACAGTGCACTACTTTTGACCAGAGCCATATGGGGAACAGGGTGCCATGTAGGACGCAGAGACTGATACACACGTCGCATTGCACACTGTCAGGGACACAGCTTAGTCCCATGTGAGCTAAGGCATAAACTTAGCCAGAGTCATATTTACTTTCTCATTTGACTTTTGCTTACAAAGCTCATGGAGGTTATTGTAAATAGCTAAAGCAATTCTCCCAACACAATATCAACAGTTTGAAATGATTAAAGAATGAGTTAGATGTATTAATATGCATGTCAATGACATTTCATGGCCTGTTTAATGTAAATGAACTACAGTTAATGAAAATGCCATTGAGTTCGACATGCCAGGTCAACATGATAACCTTTGTACAGCAGACCTGGGTTCAAATACTATTCAAAATCATTTCAAATACTTTATTTGTGCTTGAGTGAGCTTGTCTGGCCTAATGGACCAATAGAATAGTGCCAAAACCTGCAAACCCAAACCACCTAGTGCTTCAGACAGGCTAGAGCAAACGTTTAAAGTATTTGAACAATTTCAAATAGTATTTCAACCCAGGTCTGTGTCACTGTCAGACATGGCTTCCTGTATGGAGTTCTCTCTCTGCACCTGTAGACAGGAATACTGTAGGTCTGTCTCCCAATGGACACCCTATTCCTAACCCTATAGGCCCTGGGAAAAAGTAGTGTACTATACAGTACATAGGGAACAGGGTAGGGGCTCCCATATCTCAAATCAAATCAAAGTTTATTGATCGCGTGCACAGCTAGCAGATGTTATAGCGAATGCAGCTAAATGCTTATGTTACTAGCTCCTAACAATGCAGTAAAATGTCAAACAAGCACACAAATAATCTAAAAGTAAATAAATAAGAAAATCAATTAACAACCCGAATAGCACTGTAACAGTAATCATAATGCAATCTATACGTATGTACACCGGATGGATTTACACAAGATATACTAAGAATGATATGCACGTGTATTTGTTGGTTATCTGGAAGAGAAGTTCATTCGACAAAATAACCCTTTCTCCCAATATATATTGATGATGAATTTCTCGTTTGGAAGGGTCCCCTCAATGTGTTTTTGATGATTTTCTCTCTTACCTTAATGATATGGTTCAATCTATCAAGTTCATAGCCGAGATTAGTCATAGCGAGATGTCCTTCCTTGATACCCTTGTGCGACTTAACTCAGGGTCCTTGTCCACTACTTTGTATACAAAGCTTACAGACAAGAACAGTATCCTACATGCCTCTAGTGAACATCCCATATTTCTGAAAACGTACAAACAATTTCTGAGACTGAAGCGCATTTGTACTACTAAAACAGACTTTGAAAATGAGGCTATGAAAATGTATAGAAAGTTTGAGGCCCACTCATACCCTTAAGAATGGCTTGATGATGCTCTCAGCAGAGTACGTACCATTGATGAGACCTCAACCAGAAGGGATCTTTTTTTTTTACATGAATGTGTCTGCACCACTACATATTCTCCTTTGAGTGATGACGTCAAGGGAGGTATTAAGAAACATTGGAATGTGCTTATGGCTGATCCTACTTGCCAAAAGATTTTCTCTGACCCTCCTCTTTTCAGGAATGTCAGGGACTTCATTGTTCGGGCTGACACTCATGTCCCCCCGAAAAGAACTGACGGAAGACTGGACCAGGTGTCTTGCATCTACCTCTGCTGTAGTTGTGCGGCATGTAGGGATTCCTGTACAAAGGTCAGCGTATTCAGCAGCTCTGCCACTGGCGAACAATACACTATCAAACAGTTCCTCACATGCAGCTCTCCTAACGTCATATATCTTATCTCATTTCCATTCAATAAGCAATATGTGGGCAAAGCCAGTAAACATATTATAGAACACGAGTACTGTATGGAGAAATGACCCTAAATCCCCTATTGCACGTCACCCGTCTCCTCCATGTCCTTCTGTGCTAAACAGCAGTTAAAACGTTCACGTAGGGGTGGTAATCTTGAACTTAGTCTTCTCCAGACAGAATGCAGGTGGATGTTCTATTTAAAAACCTCACCTTGTCCGGGAGAGATTTACACGGTTATCAAAACATCACGCCAGGGTAAGCCTACACAAAACACAGCCCTTATTTCAAGCGTTTCTTAAATCCCCTACGGGAAAAATGAATGGTGGAAAAACGATTGGAACCATTTCCCTGTTTGACCGCTAGGTTTTATGGGTATTATGACACGTCCACTGTGGGGCTCTATTGCCTCTTATTGGTGTTCATACCCCCATCTAGTGGTGTCTCTAGCTCCCTACTCTTACAATCCTGTGTTATTTATTCTGAGGAAATGTTCACATGGTGTATGTAAAAGCAATAATTGATTATATTTCACTGTCCGCGTTTGTATATTTTGTATATAATCTAGATCATGCATTCTACTGATTCATAGATTTTCTGATGTGTTTTCTTGTTTGGTCATGTGACATATGCAATTATCCTTTAAATACAAGCCAGGTGTGTGTGCCGATGATTTACACTGATGATGGTCTGAGGCCAAAACATTTACCTTTCATTTATGCACTTTCCTGCACTATTTTTGGTCACCATGATGTTTTAATATCTTTATTTTGCATTCAAGCCTCAGAATATACAGAACATTAATAGACAAGAACAGCTCAAGGATAGAATTACATACATTTAATTAACTATTCAGTAGTAAGGACCTTAAAAGAGTGCAGACGGCCTCTTATCATTTAAGATTCCAGTATATAAATAAATATGCGGTGTGTAGAAACAGTGTAACTACAAGGTAATGTACAGTAGTGCAAATATTAGAATGAGCTGTGTCGAGAATACAGTATTTAAATGCACAGTACAAAAAACATGGCACACTGGCTAGAATTGCAGGAAATTAGCTTCCCGACCAGAGTCCGGAATATAAATATACAGTATATGTATGTGAATGGTGTATGCCTCTGACAGCCCAACAACCACTCATTAATCACTCTCTCCTCTCTCTCTCTCGCTCTCTCTCATTCCTCATTTAATACACTTCTCCATTCATCTCCACTCTGGATGGGCTGTCACCAGCCATCCCATTCCCTCCATCATTCATCTCTCCATGCTGTATATCCCTCTCTTCAGCGGACTGGAAAATGTCCCTCTTTCTTTCTTACTCTTTAATTTCTCTCCTTCTCCTCTTTCTCTCCCATTCTACCTCTCCCTTTAGTGCCATTCTTTCTGTCTGCTACTCTGCTTAGAACCCATTTGACTCTTAAAGAGAGAGGGGGGTAGAGAAAAATTGGCCTTTACCGGTGAGCGGAGCGATGAGGCCAGGTTTAATCGGATCACTGTGCCCTTTGTCATTTCCCTGTCCTCCCTTTGCCTGGAGGACATATCTGTGTCAGCACAGACATGACTTCCTTTGTGCTCCTCTGGTTTTGGACCTGTCTCAGAGTAGACCTGTTGTTCCTAACAACATTATCCCTAAATGAACATCCTGTTCTTAATGGACCCTGTCATGCTGGACCTGAGTCCCCAGTGTTACCTGCCCAGGGCAAGAGGGATGGATGTGTGTGTGTGTGTGTGTGTGTGTGTGTGTGTGTGTGTGTGTGTGTGTGTGTGTGTGTGTGTGTGTGTGTGTGTGTGTGTGTGTGTGTGTGTGTGTGTACGTGCTTGTGTGTAAATACAGGGAAACTCAAACTTTCTCAGAGTCAATGGGCAGCCGATATCCGATGACATCATGGAGCTCCATTTCAGCCTTAGCTGCCAGCTACTCACACACAAACAAAAGGGGGAAGGAGGGGTGTTGCAGGGGCAAGATGAGACAAGGTGGGGATAGGCATGGGCGTCACATACGTTGAAGGCCTCCCTCACACACGCATACACACCCACCCACACACAGGCTGAACCTAAAGCCCCAGCAGGAATGTCATTAATTCCAAGCGATGGCTGTACTGAAGCAGTAATGAGATTGGTGAACTGGCATAGTGTTATGTCGCTAACAAGACTGTAAATTTAGCTTACTCAGATGAGGAGGTTTATATTTATGTTCACATACCTTATAGCTCATTCCACATCACAGAATGTAATGACGCAGGGCCATAAGGGAAATGTATGAATTATCCCTTGGCGTGCTTAAGGGTGTTTTCAAACTTTTGCTATGTAGACTGGTGTGTGATTTAGTGATGTGATCCACAGTTCCTCTATATGTGTTTATGGACCTCTATTCTTGTGTATGCACATACAGTGTCCAAATGTCTAGAAAACCCATACACACAGACACAAACACAGTTTCAGAACACTATCTATCTGAATAGGAATCAGTTCTGTTGAGAGATCATATTTGATATGAGACAGAATCTGACTGTATATGTGGATGTGTGGTGTAATAGACAGAAATTAGGAGAAGGGCTTCTTCGGTACGAAGTGTGTCAATGGGAGGTGGACATGAGTAACAATGGCAGGTAAAAACTTCCATCAGCCCCTCTGCCTGGCCCGGCCATATACTCAAGGTGTGTCCCAAATTGCACCATATTCCTTATATAGTGCACTACTTTTGACCAGAGCCCTATAGTCTCTGACATACCCTCAAAATATAGGGAATAGGGTGCCATTTGGAACCCCAGTGAGTAACAGCTGCTATTGTCCTGCAGGGCCTCTCCATTACTGGGCCTGACATCCACTTAATTGAATCCCTCCAAGCCCAGCCACCAATCCACACACACACACAGGTATTGATACGTGTCGGGCTGTTAATAATCTCAGGGTGTGTGTGTGTGTTTCCCTGTCTATGTATGTGTGCTGCACCAATGTATGCATCACTGGATTTTGGGGCGTGGACAAGACGGATTGGGGACATGAGTGTTTGACCTTAACTCAAGGTGTGCTGTGCTGTGCTGCTAAGAGATAGTCAGTCTCCTTTGTTGAGCAGCCTCCAGATGCCAGAGCCAGCCATAATGCCTTTGTAGAGTAAAGAGCCATCTCATCACTGTCAACATCCCACAGTGATTCAGTATGGGCTTGTAGTGGCTCACATACATAAAACAATCTGCTTCAAGGTTTGGCCAGAAGTCTGTTTGTAGATAGTGCTGATGTGACGTCATATTATGCAGAATGCCACTGAAATAGGGATTACTATCCTCCTAGTAGCCTACAGATGTAGGATGTTAATTTTAGCCAGTTTGCTACAGCATGAAAGTAATCCTGCAGCAACAGGAAGTGTGAATTATTATGTGGATTATAATACATTGTAGGGTTGATATATTTTTCGTAAAGGGAATATCAAGTTTGAAATTTCATATTGGAAAACATAGCTGCAAGGAGCAATGCTGCAGTTCAGCTGGGGGCCCACTGTGCCACCATCAGTACAAATTGGGCACATCACCTTAGGATAAACTACTTCTGTACTGTTTACCATGCTTGCCAAATATCGGAACTCAAAATCAAACTGATCATGCAATATGCTTTTTTACTTATTCTCCAGAACCGCTGGACTGATCGGCACCAAATGTGGTATAGAGCATGTATGTATGCACATATCTTCCATGACTTTAGATGAAACAATATGGCTGCTATGAGCAAATGAGCTTGCATTAATGGTTGTTCCTGTCTAACAGCCCCACCATGCAGCCAAACTGAACCATACTTTACAGGTTAGCTAGATTCATGTCCCTGAGCATGTGTGCCAAATTTCATCACTCTGAGTCATGTGCCCATTATAGCACCACTGTGTGATTGATCTGAAATGTGCTTGCATATGTTGAGTCTTGACAGTGTTTGGAACATGTGTACCAAGTGTTGTTGCAATACAAAAATTCATGTCTGATTTATATGCAATTGTGCTAGACCACGCCCACATGAATGTTTATTGGTTGGTAGCGGCCAGGTTGTTTGAGATGCTTGCCTGGAAAATATTGCGTTGCGAGACCATAGATGCTATATATCAATTTTCGTGCAGAACGGTGATTTGGTGCCAGAGGAGTAGCATTTTAAGTGTTTTTCACAAATATCAAAATGGAAGAAAATCCATTATTGGTCCTTGAGGCAAATGTGTTCCTTGTGAGGAGAGGGACCTATGTACCAAAATAAAATTACTCTAGGTCAAATGGGGTGAGGGGCGGGACCTTTCACAATTTGCGTCTTCAATCACTTGTTATAGCACCACCATATGGCCAATTGGCATGGGATCGCATTAAAGGCTGTGGCCCATGGGCCTTTACCATCATGCCAAATTGTGCTGTCCTAGGCCTACCATTTCACGGGAATGTGCATGTTATTTTCCTTGGGGGAAGAACCTGGTATTATAATAATAATAATAATAATAATAATAATAATGATAATAATAATAATAATAATGAACGCAAACAAATACAATAGGGTTTCTGCAGCTTTGCTGCTGAACCCCTAAGTACAAACATCAGAAGTATTTTTAAACCTCAAATACACAAGTTTAAGATTTCCTGGAAAATTATCTTGCAACAGGGTGATCAAATGAAGATCCTACTGTGCCTTCAGAAAGTATTTACACCCCTTGACCTTTTCAACGTTTTGTTGTGTTACAGCCTGAATTTAAAATGGATTAAATTGAGATTTTGTGTCACTGGCCTACACACAATACCCCATAATGTCAGTGGAATTATTTTGACAAATTAATTAAAAATTAAAAGCTGAAATGTCTTGAGTCAATAAGTATTCAACCCCTTTGTTATGGAAAGCCTAAATAAGTTCAGGAGTAAAAATGTGCTTAACAAGTCATTTAATAAATTGCACCAATGGTGACTTTAAAACAGTCACAGAGTTGAATGGCTGTGATAGGAGAAAACTGAGGATGGATCACAACATTGTAGTTACTCCACAATACTAACCTAAATGACAGAGTGAAAAGAAGAAGACTAAATGGAAGAAAAATATTCCAAAACATGCATTCTGTTTGCAATAAGGCACTATTGTAAAACTGCAAAAAATATGGCAAAGAAATGAACTTTATGTCCTGAATACAAAGCGTTATGTTTGGGGTAAATACAACACAACAGATCACTGAGAACCAACTCTTCATATTTTCAAGCATGGTGGTGCCTGGATCATGTTATGGGTATGTTTGTCATCGGCAAGGACTAGGGAGTTTTTTAGGATGAAAAAATAAATGGAATAGAGCTAAACACAGGCAAAATCCTAGAGGAAAACCTGGTTCAGTCTACTTTCCAACAGACAATAGCCTAAAACACAAGGCCGAATGTACACTGGAGTTACTTACAAGATGACATGGAATGTTCCTGAGTGGCCTGGTTACAGTTTTGACTTAAATCAGCTTAAGAATCTATGGCAAGACTTGAAAATGTCTGTTTAGCAATAATCAACAACCAACTTGACAGAGCTTGAAGATTTTTTAAATGAATAATGTGCAAATATTGTACAATCCAGGTGTGCAAAGTTCTTAGAGACTTACCCAGACAAACTCACAGCTGTAATCACTGCCAAAGGTGATTCTAACATGTATTGACTCAGGGGTGTGAATACTTAAGTAAATGACATATTTCTGTATTTAATTTTCAATTCATTTGCAAAAAAATCTGAAAATGTGTTTTAACTTTGTCATTATGGGGTATTGTGTGTAGATAGGTGAGAAAAAATGTCATCCATTTTGAATTCAGGCTGTAACACAACGAAATGTGGAATAAGTCAAGGGGTATGAATACCTTCTGAAGGCACTGTACATCTGTAGATAATATGCCAGTATGGTAAGATTAATCATATTTCAATGCATGGAAGACATAAGAATGCACAGGATTGAAAGGGAATCATTGAGCTTCATCCTTGCTAATGACAACTGGTGTGGTGTAGGTGGTTGAGTTTCATTCTGCAAGCAAATCCCTGTTTAAAGGCTTTTTCATTCTATGTGATAAAAAGCTAGGTCATATCCCAAATGGCACCCTATTCCCTCTATATTGCTCTTACGTTTGACCATAGCCCTATGGATGGGCCCTGGTTAAAAGTAGTCCACTATGTAGAGGATAGGGTGCCATTTGGGACACAGACAAAGACAGAGTGTTCTCTACAACCTGCATCATCTCCAGGACCTCCAGCCCATCCATCCACCACTGTCACACTGGAAAATGTCACAGAGGGGCGGTGGCGGGGGGATGGGGGGGCGGGAGGGGGATTCCCTGTAACCCACCGGAATTACAATTATCTGCCCACCACCTTGGCATTCTGCATAATAGCGTGAGGGTTTAAGGAGAGGGGGAGTGGATGTCTGGGTGAATGGGTGGGTGTAGGGGGAGGAAGGGATGACTCACCCAGGAGAAGGGCATGGTTCTGAGGTAGGATTGGCCTGGTGCTTAGCCCGCTAATGTGGCTGTCCAGGAGTCATAAATAAACCAACCTGTCTGTCCTGCTGTGGTGGCTGCACGCTGGCACCACATCACAACACAGCTGACTGGGACGTGAACAGTGGGCATAGAGGGCACACACCATGCACTGCTTTATCTATACAATACCTTTCACCCCTTTTTTAAATCATTTCTCTATTCCTCTTTTCCAATGTTATTGCCTCCTATCTCTCTTTCCACCTGTTCATCTCTCCCTCTCCCTCTATTTCAATCGGTCCCTCTCTCCCACTTAAACTTCCAGTTTTCCTCTCTTTTGATCTATTTCTTTCATTATGTCCTTTTTCCATCTCTTGTTTTCTACTGTCTTGTCCTAATTGTGGCTCAGTAGTCCAGTAGGTTTGTACTCTGCTATCTTCTCTAAGAGCCAGCCTGATCCACAATTGTTTATTTGAATTAAGTTGATCATTTTAAACACAATACAACCACATATGTGGATACAGTGCAATGTCATAAAAATCATGGAGGATTTGATTTTTAGATTTTTGAGGATGACACAAAAAAGTAAAAAATAATGTATTTCCATTGTGATCCTCATGAAAATACATGAAAATTAAATATTACTAAGATTATAACATGAAAAGAAACTACATCTCAAATAAATACATCTCATCAATAGGGAGGAAACCGTAAAAGGAACACAATAGATTTCCAAGTAACGTTCATTGAAACAATTATACTTTCTTAAAGTGTCACGATCGTCGTAATATGATGAAGCGGACCAAGGCGCACCGTGGTAAGCGTACATACTTTATTCAATAAACGTCCTTAACACACGACCAAAACAACAAACCAAACGATATGTGAAGTCCTAGGTTATACACCAAAACAAACCTTAATGGAACAAGATCCTACAAATAACAAGTGCAAAACAGGCTGCCTAAGTATGGTTCCCAATCAGAGACAACAAGCCACAGCTGCCTCTGATTGGGAACCATCCCGGCCAACATAGAAACACATGAACTAGAACATAAACATAGAACCCTAAACATAGAAACTAACACCCTGGCTCAACATATAAGAGTCCCCAGAGCCAGGGCGTGACAGTACCCCCCCCCCCCCCCCCCCCCCCCCCAAAGGCGCGGACTGCGACCGCGCCAACTAAACCCAACAGGGGAGGGGCCGGGTGGGCATTCCGCCTCAGAGGCGGATCCAGCTCCGGGCGTGACCACCACTCTCTAGCTACCCCCCCGTAGTACCCCTGATCTGGTCCCGCTGGCTGGAGCTGGACTTGACATCGGTGGAGCGGATTGCTTAGGCTCCGGTGTGGAGCAGCTGACCGGTACCTGACCAGGCACCGGTGGAACAGGCACGGGCTGTGCCGGACAGACGACGCGCACCACTGGCTTGGTGCGGGGAGCAGGGACGGTCCGGACCGGGCTGACGACGCGCACCACTGGCTTGGTGCGGGGAGCAGGAACGGGCCGGACCGGGCTGACGACGCGCACCACTGGCTTGGTGCGGGGAGCAGGAACGGGCCGGACCGGGCTGACGACGCGCACCACTGGCTTGGTGCGGGAAGCAGGAACAGGCCGGACCGGGCTGACGACGCGCACCACAAGCTTGGTGCGGGGAGCAGGAACAGGCCAGACCGGGCTGGCGACGCGCACCACTGGCTTGGTGCGGGGAGCAGGAACAGGCCGGATCGGGCTGGCGACGCGCACCACTGGCTTGGTGCAGGGAGCAGGAACAGGCCGGGCCGGGCTGGCGACGCGCACCACTGGCTTGGTGCGAGGGGCAGGAATGGGTCGGGCCGGACTGGGAACACGCACCACTAACTTAGTGCGGGGAGCGGGAACGGGTCGGGCCGGACTGGGAACACGCACCACTAACTTAGTGCGGGGAGCAGGAACGGGTTGGGCCGTACTGGGAACACGCACCACTAACTTAGTGCGGGGAGCGGGAACGGGTCGGGCCGGACTGGGAACACGCACCACTAACTTAGTGCGGGGAGTAGGAACGGGTTGGGCCGTACTGGGAACACGCACCACTAACTTAGTGCGGGGAGCGGGAACGGGCCGGACCGGAGTGGGAACACGCACCACTAACTTAGTGCGGGGAGCAGGAACGGGTTGGGCTGTACTGGGAACACGCACCACTAACTTAGTGCGGGGAGCAGGAACGGGCCTGACCGTACTGGGAAAACACACCACTGGGCTTGTGCGGGAATCAGGAACGGGCCGGACCGGACTGGTGACACACACCACTTGCTTGGTGCGAGGAGCGGGACTGGGTTTCCTCATAAACCTCCGCTCCCTCTGCTGCCTACTCAGTTCCTCTCGCCGTGCCTCCACACTCTCCTTCTCCCTCCTGACCAATGGCCCCCGTAACCTGGTGGCCTCCTCTCCTAGTCCACAAACTCGCCCTGTAGCTGCCTCCAGCAGCCCCGTCGTCCATGCCGTGTGCCCCCCCAAAATGTTTTATTGGGGTTGCCTCTCGCCTGTCCGACGACGGCCCGGTTGGCGCCGCTTCTCCTCTCCTGCCTGGACATCCTCCCTCATCGCCCTCCGGTAGCAGACGGCCTCCTCCTCGGTGATCTTCCCCCAACCGAGGAGGACATCCACTAGCGTTACCTCCGGCGTTTGCTCCTGGACACGCTGCTTGGTCCTTAATTGGTGGGATCTTCTGTCACGATCGTCGTAATATGATGAAGCGGACCAAGGCGCAGCGTGGTAAGCGTACATACTTTATTCAATAAACGTACTTAACACACGGCCAAAACAACAAACCAAACGATACGTGAAGTCCTAGGTTATACACCAAAACAAACCTTAACGGAACAAGATCCCACAAATAACAAGTGCAAAACAGGCTGCCTAAGTATGGTTCCCAATCAGAGACAACAAGCCACAGCTGCCTCTGATTGGGAACCACCCCGGCCAACATAGAAACACATGAACTAGAACATAAACATAAAACCCTAAACATAGAAACTAACACCCTGGCTCAACACATAAGAGTCCCCAGAGCCAGGGCGTGACATAAAGCCTGTGCAGTTTTAAAGCATTTTGCCCATAAACCATTTCTTAAGGTTTATCTTAAAACTCCCTAGCATAGGTATGGCTTTTATATGGTTTGGATCACCATTCCATTCCTCTGCTTAAGGAAAGAGCGTTTTCCAGCTATGCTCTTATAGCGCAGTGGTCTGATATGGGCAACACTGGGTCTGGTGTGATGGCTATGAGAGTCTAATTAAATTAAAATAACCAGACAGGTAACTGAGGGAAAGGTCACGTATAACTTTAAAAACCATCAACAGTTTGATCTGCACCACCCGGATATCAACTGGAAGCCAGTTCAGTTCCCTGAAATTAATAGGACTAATGTGCGTCCAAGGGCTGAGCTTGAGTATAATTCTCATTTGTTTGTTTTGGGCCGTTTGAAGTTTGTCCTTCAGATTTGTTGTTATACCACTGAACCATGAGATACAAGCATAGTCACAGTGGCACTGTATCAGAGATGTTGCCAGGGTCCTTATAGTGTCTGTATCCAGGAACTTGGCTACCCTTGCCAGGAACTTTGTCCTGGAGTGAACATTCCCGATGACATTCAGAGCCATGAGTTCACCTGTCATGTGTTGGTCCAGCTCACATCCCAAGTATGTAACAGAACAATGTCCCTTCACCGCTACACCATTACACTTGACCGAGAAGTTGGAAGAGTTTCTCACTTTATGTTTGGAACCAAACAGGACACGTTCTGTCTTGCCTAAATGCAGAGACAGTTTGTTGCCACTTACTGACTTTAGTTAGTTCGCTGCTTAGGGTCTTTTCAACGGTCTCCTGATTCTTAAGTGAAACCAAGAGGGCAGAATCATACGCATACAGGAACAGAGGGCATGAACAGGCAGAGTCTATGTCATATACAGTGCATTCGGAAAGTATTCAGACCCCTTCACTTTTTCCACATTTTGTTACGTTACAGCCTTATTCTAAAACAGATTAAATTGTTTTCCCCCCTCATCAATCTACACACAATACCCCATAATGACAAAGCAAAAACAGCTCTTTAGACATTTTTGCAAATGTATAAAAAATAAAAAACGGAAATATTACATTTTCATAAGTATTCAGACCCTTTACTCAGTACTTTGTCGAAGCAGCTTTGGCAGCGATTACAGCCTCAAGTCTTCTTGGGTATGATGCTACAAGCTTGGCACACCTGTATTTGGGGAGTTTCTCCCATTCTTCTCTGCAGAGCCTCTCAAGTTCTGTCAAGTTGGATGGGGAGCGTCGCTGCACAGCTATTTTCAGGTCTCTCCAGAGATGTTCGATCGGGTTCATGTCCGGGCTCTAGCTGGGCCACTCAAAAACATTCAGAGACTTGTCCCAAAGCCACTCCTGCGTTGTCTTGGCTGTGTGCTTAGGGTCGTTGTCCTGTTGGAAGGTGAACCTTCGCCCCAGTCTGAGGTCCTGAGCGCTCTAGAGCAGGTTTTCATCAAGGATCTCTTTGTACTTTGCTCCGATAATCTTTCCCTCGATCGTGACTAGTCTCCCAGTCCCTGCTGCTGAAAAACATCCCCACAGCATGATGCCGCCACCACAATGTTTCACCGTAGTGATGGTATTGGCCAGGTAATGAGCGGTGCCTGGTATTCTCCAGACGTGACGCTTGGCATTCAGGCCAAAGAGTTCAATCTTGGTTTCATCTGACCAGAAAATCTTGTTTGTCATGGTCTGAGAGTCCTTTAGGTGCCTTTTGGCAAACTCCAAGCAGGCTGTCATGTGCTTTTTACTGAGGAGTGACTTCCGTCTGGCCACTCTACCATAAAGGCCTGATTGGTGGAGTGCTGCAGAGATGGTTGTCCTTCTGGAAGTTTCTCCCATCTCCACAGAGGAACTCTGGAGCTCTGTCAGAGTGACCGTCAGGTTTTTGGTCACCTCCTTGACCAAGGCCCTTCTCCCCCGATTGCTCAGTTTGGCCAGGCGGCCAACTCTAGGAAGAGTCTTGGTGGTTGCAAACTTCTTCCATTTTAGAATGATGGAGGCCACTGTGTTCTTGGGGACCTTCAATGCAGCAGAAATGTTTTGGTACCCTTCTTGTGCCTCGACACAATCCTGTCTTGGAGCTCTACAGACAATTCCTTCAACCTCATGGCTTGGTTTTTGCTCTGACATGCACTGTCAACTGTGGAACCTTATATAGACTGGTGTGTGCCTTTCCAAATCATGTCCAATCAATTGAATTTACCACAGGTGGACTCCAATCAAGTTGTAGAAACATCTCAAGGGTGATCAATGGAAACAGGATGCACCTGAGCTCAATTTCGAGTCTCATAGCAAAGGGTCGGAATACTTATGTAAACAAGGTATTTCTGTTTTTGCTTCGCCATTATAGGGTATTGTGTGTAGATTAACGAGGAATTGTTTTTATTTAATCCATTTTAGAATAAGGCTGTAACATAACAAAAGGTGGAAAAAATGAAGGGGTCTGAATACTTTCCGAATGCAAAAAAAGCAAAGACCCCCAAATTTTGTGCAACAAAATACTATGCTTCACAGAATCAAATGCTTTTTGTAGGTCAAGCATGACCATACCACAGAAGTTGCTCCCTGTCAATTTCCTGCTTGATATAATCTGTCAAGTATAGTTAACAAGTGTTGGTAGAATAGGATTGTCTAAAACCGGACTGAAGGTCATATAAAATGTTATGGTCATCAACGTACTTTAGGATCTGTTCATGGAGTGCTCTTTCTAAAGCCTTTGACAACACACTCAAGATCGACACTGGACTGTAGTTCCCTTGTTCAACTTCGCCTCCTTTCTTGTAAAAAGGAACAACTCTCTTGCATGTTTCAACTCTTGTGATACCTTTTCATGTTGATTGGAAAGGTTGATGATGTGTGTTACACAGCTGTCTGGCTCAGCTGGATTGTTATCCAGTCCTGTGGTTTCTGTTTGTCAAGATCTTTACGCATCTTTGTAACATCTGAAGTTGAAACTTGGGAAAATGCAAACTGTCCATCAAAGTTGCACTTGGCTTAATAATAGGTCTGAGTATGATGGTTTCCAAAGGTGCCAGAGCATTCTGGGAGTTGGTCAACAAGGTTGCTGGCAATGGTGGTGAAAAACTAATTAAAATGATCAGCCACCTGTGCTCTGTCAAAGTTCCACATGGTCAGGTCATCTGGCATTTGGGATGCAGCCTATGTCTATTGCTGTCCTATCTATATTTGATGAGTAGGTCATCCCAGCATTAGTATTCATCATAAAGTATGTCACCGTGAAATGATTTCCACCTTAGAGAAGACATCGCTATCCCAATCCAAACTCAGTGATGAAATTGAAATAGAAAACCACTGACTGACACGTTCAATTAAATCAAAAGCTTGTTTGGACGACATTAACATAATTCCTAATTATTTGCTTATGCAAATCAAACTGCTCATTGGTGTCATTGGCAACTTGTCTGGCTCAGTCGGTAGTGTAAATGTCACAAAGTTGACATCTGGTCCAGACAAGAGAAGAACAGAACACTGAGAGACATTTCTTATGCTGCATACAGCCACATCAATGCTTCTGGATGTGTTCGTAGCCGTTGATTATCTACAGTACGCCTGGGTACTGTAATTGCATTCATAGCAGCCTTATTACAGTGAGATTGATGCTGTGGCTAGACCATGTGTTCAGGGAAAGTGGATGAATGGTTGTTGGCTGAACTTGTTTAGCTGTTTGTTTTCTCTAGCAGCTTTGGCATGATGGAGAGGAGAGCAGGCATAGCCAGGGAGATGAGACCAGCCAACCAGCCCTTCCTCCTCTACATTCACCACTGCCTTCTCATATTACAGAACACAGATGGAGATGGAAAATGTGTGTGCGTGCGTGTGTTTCTGCATGTCATTCCCTTATACTTTTGTCTGTTGATCAGGGTAGTAGATCAAACATACTTATACAGGTGAGAGGCAGAATGGAAGCACAGCATTCTGGATCCATACACACACACACCTCCACACATCTCCAAACACACACACACACACACACACACAAAAGCACTTTCTCACTCCTTGCCTGCTGATTGCACTATCCATCATCTGTCTGAGAAAATCTCCCTCCTTGGGCACACTTAATTTCTATCTTATCCCTCCATTTCTGTCATTTTACTGCTGCCATCTATCTCCTCCAGCCCTCCCCCTCTTGCTTTCTCCTGTCAGCTGATCTCTGCCTTCTAAGAGAAATACTTCCATAGTTCTCTTTATCTAGATAGAGAACCATTTAACTGCAGACGTCTGTCTACATTCTACCTCATTTATGATGATGTAAATATCTTAATTTGCATCCTTTATTTATTCCTTTGTGATCAAGTGTCTTCATAGAACAAAATAGCAGGACAAAGGAATTAAATAATAAACAAAACCAGACAAGCCATCAAGAAGCTAGACATATATCCTGTTTCCCTCTGACCCTCCCACAGGACCTCAGAGATTTTAACTATAACTTATGCTGGTAAGCGTGGCAGTACATAATTGATGTCACACTCTCTGGCACATGCTTTCTTGCCACAGTCTGTGTTTTTCTCAGTTCTTATTATTTTCTAATTGCATCACCCTCTTTAATACCTTCATTTCAAAAAGACCCCTCTTCAACAACTGCTGCTGAGAATGTCCTCATACACCGTACTCTTCAGAGGCTTGTTTTTATTTTGCAACTAAAGGACAGTAACTTGCAGCTCCACTGGGTGAAATACAATGGTGGCGCTCCAGTGCACCTAACTGATTAAAACTGTCAAGGTTTTCCTTGTCCAGTCCTGTGGGACTCTCAGGCCACTGTTTGTCTGACCACCGTGTTGCAGACATGCACTGACAGTAGAGTAGCTATCAGACCTGTGTGTATTGTTTCAGCACGAAATACTGTGCCTTTTCTCCTAGTAGTACATCTGACCTGATGTTTCAGGACCATGGAGAGCGACACACATTTTCCGCCATGTAGGTTACACCTGGATTTGGTTGGAACATTGTCTTACTTTCTTCTTCCAGTCTCACAGAATTTGATCAAGTAAAGCAATGTTTCTACTCTAGTGCCTTTCTTTTCAGGACCACAGAGAGCGACATATTTTTTCTTACTGGTAGTGAGATCATCTCAGCTATTCCAAATCTAACTAAGATGGATGGCTGAGAGTAAGATTTTCCCCATAGTTGCTGATCATGTTAGATCTGAGATCACCTTCTGGAATGGCGGAAGGAGGAAGGATGGATGTCCTTTCATAGTACTCAACGGGGCAGAGTCAAACGAGAGCGACACTCCAGCCATGCACTATAGGCTGGTAGAACTACTCGACTCAGACTCAAATATTGATCAGCTATTTCATCAGTCAATCATGAGTGGTTTTAGGGCCAGAGGAGACACATATATCTCTGGCAGACATATGAATTGAGGCTTTTAGTGAAAGGTGTGGGCGGAGGTCAATACAGTAACTCTCTAACTCCTCTTATACTTTTTTCCACACTCACACACACACACACACACACACACACACACACACACACACACACACACACATACACACACACACATACACACACACACACACACACACACACACACACACATGACCTATTTTCTGCTCACACTAGTCGTAGCTGCACCCCTGTCTTTAATCTGTACATTCATCTGTCCTATTTCCTCCCTCATCTCCTCTCCTCTTTAGTCTGTGGAGCCACGCTGTCCTTTCGTCATTCATCCCTCTGTTCCTTCCTTTATCTGCTGCCTCACATGATCTACTGCCTGACTGCCTTCAGCGCACACCAATCTGGGGTGCTTTGTTTTATTTATTTGTATCCCTTTTGTCTCAGTGTGTGTGTGTGTGTGTGTGTGTGTGTGTGTGTGTGTGTGTGTGTGTGTGTGTGTGTGTGTGTGTGTGTGTGTGTGTGTGTGTGTGTGTGTGTGTGTGTGTGTGTGAGAGTGTGTAACAATGACTGAAAAATATTATATGACAGACTCCCAAGGACGTAGTATTCGAAGGCTGATGGCCTGTTACTTGTTCCTTTGTCTGGTGGCTATGTTTGCTGTGTCTGCCAGTGGAGTGTATTTATACAACCACAATACCCCAGTGTATCCTGCCCTGTGGGTTAACGATTTGTGTGTGTCTCCAGTCACTCGCTTTGTGCTAGCTAGAAAGTGACTCAACTAAGCACCAAAAATACTTACAAGACTCCTGCACACCTTATATCTTGACTTTAGGCACCTTGGAATTTCACTGAAATGTACCAAGTAAAACGTGGTCCTCTAGGGACAATACACTTGCACATACCTGTTTTTGTGTGTACAAACTTATACTGCAGGAATTCACCTTGTGGTGTAGGGGGATGACAGCTCCTTATATGGCTCAGTTTCCTGTCAACACACACACACACACACACACACACACACACACACACACACCTGATGATGACAAGCAGGAGTCCAACCCCCTAACATCCCATTTTCTCTGGTTCTGATCAATGAAGAGAGAGAGAGAGAGAGCGTGTCTTGTATTCGTACAATACACGTTACCTCACACGTACTCTGAAGACACAGCAGCGAACAGGGCACCCGTATATATCCGTTGCATTACTGGCTGTTTTCTTTCAGAGAGAGCTCTGCAGACCTGAAAACACCAGGATTCCTGCCGAAGTGGAACGCACGCCAGTTACCACAGTCTTTCCTGGATTCCCTTCAACCTTCTCGCCGCATTTCTCCATCCTAGGTTTTCTGGAATGAGCTGTTTTCCTGCTTGCGTCGTTTCCATGTCAGCATGGGAACTGCCGTGTCCAAAAGGAAGAATATAAGAAACGATGCGACATCTTCCGTGGCAGCAAAAGTTAGGTGAGTGACCAAACACCCACCTACAGACTAGCCTATTGGCATTACCGTCGTATTTTAGCATAAATCTGTTATGCTACAAAATGACTGAACATAGCGTTACATAGGGCCAAATAGTGACATTAAGGCTACCCCTTTATGCAACAAGAACAGGTGTATTTAGGCTAACCAACGAAATTGCGTAATTGCGCGTTTATTAACGCCTCGATCTATTCACCGTGGGTCCCACATAATTATTCCACGTTATGTCGTCCGGTGCAGGACAGGTAGGCTAAATATCGTCATAATAATCGGGGAGCAACATCAACCCGTCGCTGCTTCTGCAGCTTGCTCGACATGACTTGGTTGCACAAATAGCAATTGATGGGTTACACAATTTATGCCTTTAGGTTCCCAAAGTGGCATTTGTTCTCACCATTGACGCAAGCATGTCTCTGGGCGCATGCAGAAGGTGTGTATAATGACAGGGATGTCCACTTATACTGGATATCTGTGTGGTGCAGTGCAATTTAGATGTTTTGAGCTTAGTCCATTTCAACTTCAGTTCACTCTCTGTCTGGATCTCGTTTACAGACAACAGTTAACACATTAGCACAGATAGCTCTTGAAGGTGGCCTAAAATCAAACATGATATGCAAAAGAAAGGTAAAATCATGACAACATCGTCTAACCCATTTAGGAGACTGTAGCCTATGGGTCCCACTGAACGGATGGTGACTTGTTTCAAACCAATGGATCAGATATGAAGGACACTTACCATTAACTGTTATCTTTAAAGAGAAACAATTGGATTTGTAATGGTCTGCACTTGACCTTAATAGCAGCGACTACCGCTCTTGGATGCATTGGCGTTGCACCCTGCGGGAAAATGATCGAGCTATCAATTCATCAATCAGCCGCAATTGACTCGCGCGCCTTCGGTGATCAGCCGTCACCGTGAGTTATTGCACCGGTCGGAGAAGGGAAACAGAATGCCTATAAACGCCACCGTTAATTTATTAAGCAAAGAAAGCAACAACAAAAAAGCTCTATTTGGCAGGTCTCTGAGGCTATAGGCTACGGCTAACCAGACTAAACGACCTGCATGAGCTAAACATTACTTCTCATGTCCTGTAAAAGTTTAAACACAGGTCGTTAATCTGGGAGATTTCTGAAACCGTGTCACCCAGGCAATAATCTGCATTTACGTTTATTCTAAAATTGGCTATGCGCAGTTATGCTGTGTTTACTGTTTGGGAATATTGAACGGATTAACCCGCAGTTTTCTCAATGCACGTCATCAGTTTATGGATTCCCAAAAGATAGATAGGTCCCGACTCAATTTGGCCAATAATGAAATCAGTGTGTTAGCTGCCTCGTACCATCATGGCTGCAGCTGCACCTTGGTGAGATTAAATGGAACATACAGCAGGTGGAATAGAAGAGAAATTCACAGAGATAAACATATTTGATTGGTCACACATGAATTGTCACACAATATTCATTAAATGGAGGTCACTGCATGACCTTGCATCCAGATGCTGGGTTAACTTCACAGATAGATGTTGGATGGCATTGGCATGCTTATGTCATTCAATGTGTGTGTGTGTGTGTGTGTGTGTGTGTGTGTGTGTCTGTGCATACGTGTATGGATATGTGAGTTTGTGTGTGTAAACCCTCTCTGTACTGCGCTACTTTCTGTGAACACACACAAAGGGCTATAACGAGAGAAAGGGGACCCGGAGCACGTAATAATATCACGTCACAGACACACACACACACACACACACACACACACACACAAACATACACACGCCAATCTCCTGCCTGACACATTGACATTATCTCTCATGCCTTTCAATTGACTGGAGTATGAATGATATGTTTGAACATACAGTAGTATACATCAGAGTAGTATATCTCCAGGCTCAGTACACTCCTCAGTACACTCATCAGTATAATCATCAGTACACTCCTCAGTATACTCATCAGTACACTCCTCAGTACACTCATCTCTGCTCAGTCAGCTCCAACCTTTACTGTCATTACTGAGATCACACATCTAACACTTTTAATATTCATTGCTCTCTCACCTGCATATGAACTCATCAATGCATGGTCACGCACAGTACTAACCTAATCTCTCTCACTCATCGCAGGAGGAAAATAATCCTGCAGCAGGAGGATTTGAATATCTGAAGAAATATCTAGAATCGCCACCAGGGGGTAGCTGGAAGTGGTGTTTGTATACAATGCAGTACCGTACCTACATTAGATCAATTGTTTTATTATATGTTGAAGGCAAGCAGTAGGCAGAATACATTATTTTGTTTACCTCATTTGAATCCTGCCCTTTGACTCATGGATGAATGTCTATTTTTGACATGTTAATTCCACATGGTTACAGGGTTAAAACAGAAACAACTCAAAGGTTAACAGTTTAGGCATTGGGGAAGGCTTAAAACAAAATAATTAAAAAGACGCGCCTATCTATCATCAGTATTCACAGTATTCGTAATGCTTGCTAGACCATTGTGAACTGTCGTAGCACAGTGGTCTAAGCAACGCGCTCCGGCTCCGAGCCTCATGAGTGCTGGGCGATCCCGTGACTACATTAATTAGGCCCACAAGTTAATTGCATTTATTTAAATGTTTTCAAGAAGTTAAACGAATAGTCTGATCATTTACGCATCAAAGAAAAGTGTCTCAGCTCAACAAAAGCCTGGAGATATACTACTCTGGAGGAACGTTTATCGTTCTACAGTAGGCCTACATCGATCAATTAACTGATGTCCCAAATCAGCTCATCAACTCAACTAGGGAAACACAAACAGTAGCCTATTATCGGTTTTCACACCTTTCATTATTGTCACGCCCTGGCTCTGGGGACTCTTATATGTTGAGCCAGGGTGTTAGTTTCTATGTTTAGTTTTCCAGGTTTCTGTTCTAGTATGTTGTATGTTCTATGTTCATGGTCTAGTTCGTTGTATTTCTATGTTGGCCAGGGTGGTTCCCAATAAGAGGCAGCTGATTCTCGTTGTCTCTGATTGGGAACCATACTTAGGCAGCCTGTTTGGCACTTGTCTTTTGTGGGATCTTGTTCCGGAGAGGTTTGTGTTTTGTTAACCTTAGGACTTCACGTATTGTTTTGTTGTATTGTCTAAGTACTCATTAAAAGATGTACGCATATCGCGCTGCGCCTTGGTCTGCTTCCTATGACGATCGTGACAATTATGTGACAATGGATAGGCTAACGGGTAGCATAAAGAACGTAGCCTATTGGAATATAATCAAATAACAAGGGGCCTATTGCAACCATCGATGGCACTAGATTATCGCCAGCGGATGTCTCATTAAACAATCAATAGCACTAAATTCACCTGCACAGCTGATCTCAATTGCAACCATTACTGGTCACCACATTACCGCTCCCTAAAAGATGATGTCAGTGTTACCTTAACATTAGTTTTGCTTGCAACCAAAGTCTTTCAAGATACACTATATATACAAAAGTATGTGGACACACCTTCAAATTAGTGGATTCGGCTATTTCAGCCACACTCATTGCTGACAGGTGTATAAAATCAAGCGCACAGCCATGCAATCTCCATAGACAAATATTGGCAGTAGAATGGCCTTACTGAAGAGCTCAGTAACTTTCAACGTGGCACCGTCACAGGATGCCACCTTTCCAACAAGTCAGTTTGTCAAATTTCTGCCCTGCTAGAGCTGTCCTGATCAACTGTAAGTGCTGTTACTGTGTAGTGGAAATGTCTAGAGGAACAACGGCTCAGCCGTGAAGTGGTAACCCACATAAGCTCACAGAACGGGACCGCCGAGTGCTGAAGTACGTAGCAGGTAAAAATAGTCTGTCCTCGGTTGCAACACTCACCACCGAGTTCCAAACTGCCTCTGGAAGCAGCATCGTCAGCACAAGAACTGTTCGTCGGGAGCTTCATGAAATGGGGTTCCATGGCCGAGCAGCCACACACAAGCCTAAGATCACCATGCGCAATGGCAAGCGTCGGCTGGAGTGGTATAAAGCTCGCCACCATTGGACTCTGGAGCAGTGGAAACGCGTTCTCTGGAGTGATGAATCACGCTTCACCATCTGGCAGTCCGACGGACAAATCTCGGTTTGACGGATGCCAGGAGAACACTACCTGCCCCAATGCACAGTGCCAACTGTAAAGTTTGGTGGAGGAATAATGGTCTGGGGCTGTTTTTCATGGTTTGGGCTAGGCCCGTTAGTTCCAGTGAAGGGAAATCTTAACGCTACAGCATACAATGACATTCTAGACCATTCTATGCTTCCAACTTTGTAGCAACAGTTTGGGGAAGGCCCTTTCCTGCTTCAGCATAACAATGTCCCCGTGCACAAAGCGAGGTCCATACATAAATGGTTTGTCGAGATCGGTGTGGAGGAACTTGACTGGCCTGCACAGAGCCCTGACCTCAACCCCATCGAACACCTTTGGGATGAATTGGAACGCCGACTGTGAGCCAGGCCTAATCGCCCAACATCTGTGCTCAACCTCACTAATGCACTTGTGGCTGAATGGAAGCAAGTCCCGGCAGCAAAGTTCCAACATCTAGTGGAAAGCCTTCCCAGAAGAGTGGAGGCTGTTATAGCAGCAAAGGGGGGACCAACTCCATATGAGATGTTCAACGAGCAGGTGTCCACATGCTTTTGGTCATGTAGTGTATGTTCGCCCTCTGGTTGGTATTGTAATCGAAATAACTTAGTCCTTTTTGAACAGACTAAAGGCGATTTATCTATTTGACCAGCATTCTGTACAATAATATAAATCAAGTATTTCCTCGTTTACCTCGGCAAATCTACTGTGGCAATTTACCCGACACTTTGTATGAAAGGAAACTAATGTTGGTGTATCCTATTGTTATTATTTTATTTGTTTACTATTTATGTTATCTAAAAGTGTCTGGTATGGTCATTTCTTATCAAGATCAGGGGTAAAATATCCTTGAACTGTCTATATTTAAAATGGTAAATAATTATTTAATTATTTGTGCCAGAAGGGCGTGGGCTGGAATCAAACTGACGCCAACACTGTAGGCCTATATGTGCACAGCCTAACCTCTAGACCACCCCAGGCCACGATTGAACTGAATCTTGACCTTAGGATACACTTGACACTTGTATGTCGTAGCTTAGTGGAGACCAATATCTATCTTGTGTTATTAAGCTATGTAAAACGACGTTTGTTGATGTGTATGGCTGCATTTCAGATACATTTCTGTACATTTGAATGTTGCAGTAATAAGACCTAGGCCTAGCGTTTGAGTGAGCGAGAGATACAATTATGTTGATAGCAAACCCTGATCCCAATGACTCGACTGCCCCCCATGGAGAGAAAGAGAACTGCTCAATTTCAGGGACTCACAACGCTCATTTAAATTTCCTGATGCAGCAGGAAAGTTTTCTGAGACGAAAGAGTGATCAAGTTAAGATCTGACATTTCTACACACACACACACACACACACACAGTATGTATCTCTCTCATACACACTGTCATATCTGTTTTATACAGTAGGAGCTGGCCTATATGATTGGTATTCACAGCCAGGCCTGTGCTGCGCGACGTTGTGACCACAGAAAGCCATTCAAAGGGTGTCAGGGTCTGTGGGCTGAACGTGCTCAACACACAGAAGCTCCTCCAGTGGTCCTGCTTTCCACACACATGCATTCACGCACACACACACATACACACATTCACACACGTGCACAGGCACGCACACGCAGACACACAGACACACACACACACACAAAACAATCCTTCTTTCCTGCAAACACACACACACACACACACACACACACACACACGCACACACACACACACACACACACAGTACAGCTGGTACACAGCTGGTACTCCTGCTCTACCCCACTGTGCTTGACCCTGTGCCTTCTTATATTCTCTCCCTCTGTGTTCCATCAAAGAGCCTCATACGCAGTACCCTCTGTCCCTGCTGGATCGCAAAACATAGCATGTTCCATCTTTATCTTAGCTACCTAAGACTTTTGACATTTGGCATCCATAGGTATCCCACCTATGGATTCAGTGCCAAGCGTTCTCTTTCCTGTCCTCTTCTTTTAGCCCACTTCAACGCACTCATCTCTGAGCCCTGAAGCAGCGAAACAGACAATCTCAGGTGAACGTGTGCGTCCTGTGTTAGTGGGACATGTGGCTGAGCTCCGTGGCTCCTCCGTGCTCCCGTAGGCTGGTGTCTGTGTGATGGATGAGGCCAGCTGTGCTCATCCACAGTGGCGAGGCCTCTTTGTCTGGCTCATCCGCTCCTGGCGTTAGCGTCAGGAAACACAGGGTCACACCGTGGAGGGAGGGCCTCACTGAAGAGCGCCGCCAGGGGACACAGCAAACGACTGGAGATCACGCACACCTCAGCCGGCGGGTGTCCGGACAGCTGGCTGTGTGTCCGGTGTCTGAGTCATCACTCATTACCGTTTACCGGTATTTTTACACACTCTTGTTAGTATATACAGTCTGGTGAAGAGTGATGCTTCACGTCTTTACAGCACACAGTGCTTATCGTATAGGGGTGGATGGGGTCGGACAGTGAATCCCGTCCAACAGTCAAATGCCCCGCACTATGAGGTGTCTGGCCACTCTAGGTGTTGATTGGACAGTGCAGACAGCGTGTTAGATTGACACAGTGAAGATGCAGAGACAGCCGCCTTCTGCCCAGGTGTGTGTATACTACAGAGATAGATAGAGATACCATCTTTATATATGGCATTAGTCTGTGAACGCATGGGCAGCGCCATTGAGGCAATCTCCATTTTGAAGTAGTCAACTTTCTTCTTCTACTACTTCTATGAGTTGGCAAACACCTAGTGTTTTCTCACAAGTATAATTCATTGGCTGGTCCCTCCTGATGACCCTAATGGAATCATGTAATCGTTCCTTAACCCATAGGCAGTCCCACCAAGTTGACTACTTTAAAATGGTGCAAGCCCTCAATGGCAATGTCCATGCCAAAACGGGCTTTATCCATCTAGAGTCCTCTATCTAACTCTATGGTGTATACCTGATTGCATTACAGATCACACAAACTACTGAAACTTTCAAACAGCTGAGGCTAATGCAATAGATAGCTCACCCTGCAGCCTTTTGGATAATCTTTGGAAATATGGCATCAGGAAAATCCCCAAATCCTTGTTCTGTGTATCCTTAAGGAGAGTGGTACGATAGATCAATTGAAGCTTATTGGACTACTACAGCACTCTGAAAGATGGAGCGATGAGGTAGTAGATCTGGGGCTCACACTCTCACGTTCAGACACACTCCTGAGTTTCTTTCAAAGAAAAGGCAGGCGGGTTGAAAGGAGTGCCAGTGCAATATAAATACAATTAGTAATTATATTTCTATGGCTAGTGCATTGTCTCTGGTGGTGCAGTGTAGCAGATAGACCAGGGGCTATGACTATCTTTCTTCTGTCTTCTCCCGATCCTCTGACATTATTGTGCTTTCCCTCTGTTATTTATTCCTTTACCCTGAACTGTTTGTTTTTCTGAGCTGAACTATCTTAAGATAAACTTACTCAACTCCAGTGTTCTCTCTCTTTCTCCCTCCCTCTCATTCCCTCCCTCCCTCCCTCTTTATTAGAGGCTATTAAAGTGATTGCTGTTATTACGCTGATTGGGTGAGATGATACCGATTTCGAAGTGACTCCGACACACAGCAATTAGGCCTCTGTTGTGTTTGGTGCTGGTTATGTGTGTGGTTATGTGTGTGTGTTTGTGTGTGTGTGTGTGTGTGTGTGTGTGTGTTTATGTGTTTGAGTGTAAATGCTTCTGTGCATGTGTTTGATGAGCTGCGTCGTGGGCGGGAGTGAATTCAGTGCCTCACTCAGGGTTGAGGAGGCTGAAGTGGCACCTACTCTCTGACGAGGTGGCATTTTAATCGGTCCTCTGATCAAGTGCTGGGCCCCAATGCCCTATAAAGCACCCCTACAAGACCTGCAATTAGAGAGCCAAACTACTCACACCTATCAGGTGTATTTAAGCTCAGGAAGTTGAGCTAAGCAGCTGGAAGAGAAAAACCAATTAAATTAGTGAAACAGTGAGAGGATTAGATTAGCCAACATTTAGAGATATTGCTGGCCAGCCTATTGTTTATAGATGAGGGGAGCCAAAGGATGGGGAATTGGTCTGCAGGTCTGCAGGTATTCAAGGACTACTGGGAATCCTGCCAGTGAACTGCTGGTCATCTTACGGCATTAGTTGTTTGTCCTCTAAATGATAATGGAGTATGTTGTTTCACTGCATTAAGACGTAAAGAGAAACGACAGGGAAGGGATTGTGAGTTGATAGAGAAAAGGGAACATCTTATGCATTTTAAGCCTGTGTTTACACAGGTAGCCCAATTCTGATTTTTTGCCCGATCATTACAAAACAGCTGACCTGATTTGTCAAAAGGCCAATTACTGGAAAAATAATCAGAATTGGGCTGTCTGTGTAAACGCAGCCATTGACACACACAAACGGTACATACATACGTACACATATACACATTGTAGAACACAGAAGAGGAGTATGTGGACTGTTTGTTTTGTATACCGTGTGTATGAAGTGGTGTATAGAACTCAATATGACAAGACACTTTTTTCAGCTAGTACTAGTAAGAGGGTCGGAAGTGTTGGGTGGCAAAGTGACAGAGAGAAAATGATGCTGAAACAAAATGGTGCCACCTATTGGCAATCTGCAACAGCGCAAGAGCTAACAGAACAGATCCTATTATTTACTTTTACAGACTCATAGAAAGACTCTATACTGTGGATTTGTTTGCGTCTCTGATGTTCTCTCGCACAGTAAAGACTCCTCAGTGTAGTTTTGGCAGTGAGTGGGTTGCATGTTCCCCTGCACAGCTGGATGCTGTATAATGCTTTCTTCCCTCCTTTGAACAATTTGTTTTTGTCATTTGGAATATCCCACGACAATACCTCTATACTCACACAGACCTCAAACTCTATAATATAGTAGCATCCTCACAACATTTCACCACCCAGCCTTATGATCACCATTGTGTAGGTTAACGGTCCTGGGCTGCAGGCATAGGCACTTGTCACCTCAATTCTCTCTCTCTCTGCTCTCCCTCTGGTTTTCTTTCCACATCCTCCTCCTCTCTCCTCCCCCTCTTCTTTCTCTCCCTTTCATCTTTAATATGCTCCTTTCTTCTCTTCCTCTCAGTTGTAATCTTCCTCCTTTCCACCTTCCCCAAATCCTTTACCTCAACCCTCTCTTCTCCACTCACATGTCTGGGAGTATGCTTCCACCTTCCTCCCCCCTCTGTCTCTCTCTCTGTCACTAATATGCAGTCTCACTATCCCTAGTGATCCCTCCTTCCCTCTCACCTCTATACAGTTAAGCATCCTCCAGATGGGTCAGTCTCTGGGGTGTGATGGGGGAAAGGAAGGAGAGAGATTGAGAGAGAGGGAGAGAGAGAGAGAAGGGGAGGGAGGGGGAGAGAGAGAGCTGCAGAGAGAGAGACAGAGAGAGAGGGAGAGAGGGGGAGAGAGAGAGCGGCAGAGAGAGCGACAGAGAGAGACAGAGGGAGAGAGAGGGGGAGAGAGAGCGGCAGAGAGAGGGGGAGAGAGAGCGGCAGAGAGAGACAGAGTGAGAGGGAGGGGGAGAGAGCGGCAGAGAGAGACAGAGGGAGAGAGAGGGGGAGAGAGGAAGCGAGTGAAGGAAAAATTTGAAAATAAGATGGAGTTGGAGAGGCGGTTGGCTCTCTCTCTTCTCCTCTGTTTCTGCTCATGTTTTATGGATGCTTTGTGTCTCCCAGGCAACCGTATGTATCCTGTTGTTGATTTTAATCAAAGCTCCAAGCTGCTGAATAATAAAAAATGGGGAAATTAAAAAGTCTTCAGAAGCTTCAGAAGGGATGGAGTAATTACTCATTACACCAGACCAGCTTAATCGCACTCTGCACAGGGAGAGAGAGCTTCCAGCAGGTCTGACTAATCGCACCATGACGAATTGCACTAGCTCACACACATGCATACATCCACAAACACAAACACATACACACACACACACATACCAGAGGAGGCTGGTGGGAGGAGCTTTAGGAGGACGGGCTTATTTTAATGGCTGGAATGGAATAAATGGAACGGTATCAAACATACTGTATGGAAATTACAATGAGCCTGTCCTCCTATAGCTCCTCCCACCAGCCTCCTCTGACACACACACACACAAACACACACACACACACACACACACACACACACAGCATCCCGGAGAGGATGCCACTGTTTGGCCAGAGAGGAAGGAGGAAGGTGCAGTGACAGAATTGCACTGACACATGCATGCAGAGCTATTTTTAAATGTGCACAGGAGCCGTTTGGTGCACGTGTCGAGACACTCCTTTGCTGGTGACATCACCAAACCCAGAGAACCAGACTGTTACTGTGACTGTGGTGTGGCGGAGCGTAAAGCAATATGGCATCTACAGTACCTCAGAGGGGCTCTGAAGTGGACCCTTTTAACTGATGAAAAGGTGGGAAATAGAAGAGAGGGAGCGTTCCCCCTGTCTCTCTCCGATGTAAGGATCCCAGGCAGTCCCAGGGAATTTTCTGTAGAAGATCTCACATGGTTGAGATGCCTGTGTTGGCTGGCCTTCATTAATAATTGTGAAATTGTTAGATATTACTTGTTAGATATTACTGCACTGTCAGAGCTAGAAGCACAAGCATTTTGCTACACCCGCAATAATAATCTGCTAAACACGTGTATGTGACTAATACAATTTGATTTGATTTGAGAGTGCTGTCAGGGATAACGTGTCCACCCAGAGTGTGCCACTTCTCTATCCTGACAAAGCTACTGAGGGATAGTTACCAGTGTAGGGAAGGGGGTGGTACATAGGAACACCTATGGATTTCCATTTCTATGTGTGGATTCGTAAGTCAGTCTTTTCATGGTTGTCAATGTGAATAACATGTGTTTGTTCATGTGAGTGTGGCTTTGCATACGAGTGTGTTTTACATTCTCAGAGGAGAGCGCTGGCGTGAGCCCTATCCCCGTGTTGAGGGCGCCGACAGGAAGTGATGTCGTTGTATAGGATCATCCCTGGCTCTAATCCATCTCACTGTCAGAAGCAGGGCCAAAGATGCAAAGTTGTTATACATACATACATACATACACACACACACACACACACACACACACACACACACACACACACACACACACACACACACACACACACACACACACACACACACACACACACACACACACACACACACACACACTCACACACACACTCACACACACACAGTCTTCACAGACAGACACGCATGTGTGCACACAAATATACACACGAACACACACTCACGCGAACACACACACACAGTAAAAGATAGAAAGCTCTCTGCATGGGTGGCAGTGCATTGCATGGGGCTGTAAGAAATGTCTGACAGCTCTTATTGGATTACTGACAACTCCTGTCTCCACTGTATCCAGCACCAATGTGAAATCCATTTCCCCATTTGTCTCAAGCCCCATTCATACCTACTGCTAACATGCGTCCTTCATCCTGATCTTGTCCTGATCTTGCCCTTTTACACTTAAGATCTGACCAAAATCAGTTCACAATTTATCTTTTAATCGTCTACACCTGTCTTAAAATGTGGGCACAATCAGAATGAGGACAAGATCAGGACAAAGGACGCATGTTAGAACCAGGTATAAACGTGGCTTCAGACTCCATCGATAGGGAGCTCAGTCACACTGTCTGTTATGCTGCACGTCTATCAACAGGGCTCCTGTCTCTCTGTAGGCCTGTCAATCAAAGGATGATCATTATTTTAGTGGGGGAGGGGCATGTGCAAAATGGAGGATATGCTAACTAGATTCAATAATGCTGTCTGTTGAAAAGATGATGGTGACTTGAGGGTTTACTTGCTGAATGGAGTACCTGGGGTCTACACTATGTAATTGATGCTTTTCTCTCTCGCTGTGTGATTCAGAGCAACTCTTGTAATCTGCTGTTGCTGCATTTCCCTCCAGCTCGAGCTATGATATTGATATCACTTCCTTACACTCTGATATCTATCTCTCTTTATCGCTCTTTCTTTTTTACTCCCTCCTTTCATACCCACTGATGAATAGAGTCACGTCAAAAGACAATGTCAGTCTCCTAGAGTCATTCTATCAATGAGGATTTCTTTTCAGAATCTCCCAGTTTCTATGTATGAATGAGTGTGTTTGTAAGTGTGTGGATTTATGTTTGTACGGAATGTGTGTGGGTTTGTACCACATGTACTAGCGAATGTATCAGACAATTTTCAGCTATTCTGTCACAGCCATTTCTCAGTTGCCAGGACTGCATTGTGTAAGAAACCCGTACACATAACACACCCATGAACACGCACGCACGCACACACACACATATACACACACACACATACACACACCTCCACTCCCTGGCATCATGTGGTTTAGGTTCTATATTGTAGAGAAGGGACTGTGCCATTTGATTGGAAATTAAGTTGTTATTTTACCAACCCTAATTTTCCCTGTCTCCTCCTACTCTCATTCTCTCTTTCCTTCTCTCTCTCTCTCTCTCTCTCTCCTTCGCACTCTCTCTCTTGGAGCCTGCCTAGAGTTGAGAGATAAAACAGCTACATCTTAATCTGTGGCTGGCACAAACCTACAAAGCAGGCAATGAAGTTAACATTTCCTCCTCTTTCTCCCTACTTTACTTCTGTTCTTTCTCTCCTTTTCTCTTTTTCTCATTCTCTCTCGCTGTCACTCATGTGTTAACGTCAGTGTGTGTCATGTGTGTCTCTACAGAGCAGCGCGAGCGTTTGGAGAGTACCTGTCCCACACACACCCTGAGAACCGAAACGGATCAGGTCAGCGTCCCTCCCTCCCTGCCACCTCTTGTTCTCCATCCATCTTTTCTCACCTCCTTTACTTTTTCCTCTTTTCTTTTGTAACATCATATTAACTCCATCCTCCTATTTATTCCATTTACATAATTGATATGTAAACCACAGATGGCTGATGGATGATAAGGTTCCGCTATCCTATTCTCTCTCGTATTCTGCTCTGTTTCTATTTCTCTCTCTCTGTAACTCCTCTGTCTCTTTCTCACTCTCTCTCTCTCTCTCTCTCTCTCTCTCTCTCCTTCTTCTTTAACCTGCAGCGCATCTCCTGTCTGACACGTTTGTGGGCCCAGACTCTGTCTCCCCTGGCGGTGTCCGTCACCACAACAACAACCATCCATACCCCCACAGGGGCTCTCCGGCCTCCCCTGAGTCCAGCCTGGTGAAGCCTCCGCTGGACCACCTCCAGCCCCCGCCCGCCTCCATCACCACCACCAAGACCCGCCTGTCTCTGGAGCGCAGCTTCTCGGCCGAGGAGGACCAGCAGAAGTGTGTGGAGTGCGCCCTGCAGCCCGCCCGCGTCTACACCATCACTGGAGAGCACGGCATGCTGGGTAGCAACCGGGGCAGCAAGGAGAGCCTGGAGCTGGAGATGCTGAAGGGGGCGTCAAACCTGGTCCAGCCCTCAACCTCCCCCTCCTCCTCCACCTCCTCCTCCTCACCCACCCAGCACCACCTCCACCATGGTCACCGCAGCAACACTCACCGCGATGATGGGAGCCATCGCCACGGCAACCCCGTGGCCAGCGGCAGTGGCAGCAACCATCACACTCTGACTGTTACCGGTGGGGGCGCCTCCCACCATGGTCATCATGGCAGCCACCACCACCTATCCCAGCAGCCTCTGTCGAGCTCGGTCAGCGCGCAAAACATCCGCAGCTGGGGCGAGGGGGGAAAGGGGGGCTCGCGGGAGGACTGCAGCCTCAATGTGGTCTTGGACTCTAGTGGGGCCCCGTCCCGTAGCCAGGGCTCCCTGGATCTAGAGAGCTCCCGCGAGGCAGGCAAGCAACACAGGCGCCTAGAGAGGATGTGGAGTGTGGGCCGGATGACTGGGCTGGAGAGAGGTGAGACGGGGGAGACAGAGAGGGAGAGGCGCTGAAATGCTCAAAGTGGGGTTGTGGGGGGGTCGATGTTATTTGGATTGTGACGTGGTCTGTATTTCTGACTCTCCGTCTCTCCTCTGCTGTCTCTCCCTGTGTGTCTCCCTCTCTCCCTCTGTGGAGTGGACTGGTGCTGTGTCCTCTAAGGTTTCTTATTGTTGGTTTACAAACATACACACTATGTGGCTGGCTGGCTGCTACTGTAACTTCCATTCATTATCCCTCTCTCCACAGAGGACAACAACTGGTACCCAAAAGAAAATATGTTTAGCTTTCAGACTGCTACTACCACCATGCAGGCGTGAGTACCCAGCCCTAACGCTCGTACACGCACGCATGCACACACACACACATGCACACAACATTAGGGACAGGTGCTTGTGCAGGTGTTACTGCTGCTAACACCTGAACAATTGCCTCTCTGGGGACATGCTGACATGTCACTGGGACTCACCATCCACACTTTAACCCTTTCTATCCCCCTCGCTGTCTGTCTGTCTGTCTGTCTGTCTGTCTGTCTGTCTGTCTGTCTGTCTGTCTGTCTGTCTGTCTGTCTGTCTGTCTGTCTGTCTGTCTGTCTGTCTGTCTGTCTGTCTGTCTGTCTGTCTGTCTGTCTGTCTGTCTGTCTGTCTGTCTGTCTGTCTGTCTGTCTGTCTGTCTGTCTGTCTGTCTGTCTGTCTGTCTGTCTGTCTGTCTGTCTGTCTGTCTGTCTCTCTCTCTCTCTCTCTCTCTCTCTCTCTCTCTCTCTCTCTCTCTCTCTCTCTCTCTCTCTCTGTCCTCTCCCGCTCTTCCTGTTTCTCTGTCTGTCTCTCTATCTCCTACCCCCCCCCCCCCCCCCCCCACATGTTGTAGTAACCATGGCCTATAGGATGTTGATGTCTTTCATTTTCTTTCTTTTTCATGCACTTCTTTCTCTGACCCACTGCAGGATATCGTGAGTATCTTTGACCTGTTGAATCTAGCTTTCCTCCCGCTCCTTAACCCTGTGTCCCCTAACTCCATGACCCTTAACCCATGACCCATGACCCTTAACCCACATCCTTAACCCTTCCTTGGGGTGTTTGAAGTTACAGAGGAAACTGACTTTACAATCCAGGAGCTGTGTTTGTATGTCTGTTGATGTTACTGTATGGGAGAGTGGGGTAAATTGAGCAATATTTTACATTCAGCATCACTCCGTCAAGGGACATATAGTATTATTTTCTATAGTATTATTTTCTAACAAGAATTCAAACATAGCTTGTCCAAAAAAAGCGGTCTGTTAGCACATCTTACCCTGGGTATGGGGTGTGTTGAGCTGTGGGACAGGGTAAGTTAAACCGCCTACACATTTCTGTACTTAATTCAATATTTTACATTTACATTTACATCATTTAGCAGGCACTCTTATCCAGAGCGACTTACAAATTGGTGCATTCAACTTATGATCGCCAGTGGGACAACCACCTTTATTTTTTGTTTTTTTATTTTTATGGCGGGTGGGGGAAAAACTATTACCACTACCTTTTTAAAACCATGTCTATCTTTATTTCCCAAACACAATTCAACACGATCACAGTCACTTTTTGGTCTTCTAATCATTTTAAGCATCTTTTAACACAGACTTAACACCTAACAAACACTTTGTACTTTTTTAAACACTTTGAACATAGGCCCTGTTGTTACATCATATCCCAGCAATAATGCCTTGCATTACGCCTGGGAAGAAAACACTTCAATTTGCTCAACTTGCCATTAGCTCAACTTACCCCAAGGCAAACATTTGGACTATATTAGCCCACACACCTACAAGGATGCACTTTCATGCTAGTAGTGCTGAGCGATTAACCAACATTTATTTTTTATTTATTTTTATTAAACAACTAATTGAACGACATAGGTTCAATTACTTGAATTCCATTTAGGGTCGTTTTTTTGTAAGCCCAACACGCCGTTTCTCTAGAGAGAAATCAAATCATTCATGAAAGAATGTGAGAAATCAAGAACTATGTGGGACACTGGGCTGAAGGGAGTTGTAGTTTTCATTAAGCAAATATTCAACCTAGTTCAGCGCAGAAACATGGTAATTAACTATAATGACCATAATCATTTGCGGCAGTTTTTTTGGGCTGAAGAGATGGATCAGAGAGGAAGAGGCGAAGCGAGAGGTTTCTCTCACTAAAATGTGTCAAAAATAATCCCAATGGGTTTATTTTGGACCTAATATTTTCTATGTTTTGGCAATTCATTGTTAACTATTTTTGCCGTTGGAATTTACATTTTAAAAAACTCTAAAATCATTGTAATGTCATTATTTAATAATTATTGAAACCGAAATCGAAAACCATGATTATTTTTTAAGAATCTAACCAAATACTTATTTCCCTCATTAAAATGCAAATAAATTTATAAAATTTTTGACATGCGTTTTTCTGGATTTTTTTGTTGTTATTCTGTCTCTCACTGTTCAAATAAACCTACCATTAAAATTATAGACTGATCATTTCTTTGTCAGTGGGCAAACGTACAAAATCAGCAGGGGATCAAATACTTCCCTCACTGTACTAGCATCGTGAAACCTCTAACACAATAAATTAATTTGACTTGGTGAACATTTGTTTTTTTGACCTACTCTACCACTTACCACTTTTTCCATGTGGTTTCTTCCTTCACAGACTCCATGAAATGATGACCTCTTCCTAAGTATTTGGTCAAATTATTAATTTTGTGTATGGTTTCCTAGAAGCAAGGGTGGCTCAACCTACCCATTTGGCTCAATTTACCCCACTCTCCCCTACCTGTCCAAGCTCTTCAAACAGTGAAACCAAAGATACTTATAACTAACCCAAGATACACTACATGGCCAAAAGTCGAACATCTCATTCCAAAATCATGGGCATTAATATAGAGTGGGTCCCCCTTTTGCTGCTATAACAGCCTCCACTCTTCTGGGAAGGCTTTCCACTAGATGATGGAACATTGCTGCGGGGACTTGCTTCCATACAGCACTGAAGTTGGGCGATTAGGCCTGGCTCACAGTCTGTGTTCCAATTCATCCCAAAGGTGTTTGATGGGGTTGAGGTCAGGGCTCTTTGCAGGCCAGTCAAGTTCTTCCAGACCGATCTCGACAAACCATTTCTGTATGGACCTCGCTTTGTGCACATGGGCTTTGTCATTCTGAAACAGGAAAGGGCGTTCGCCAAACTGTTGCCACAAAGTTGGAAGCACAGAATCGTCTAGAATGCCATTGTATGCTGTAGCGTTAAGATTTCCCTTCACTGGAACTAAGGGGCCTAGCCCAAACCATTATAACTCCTCCATCAAACTTTACTGTTGGCACTATGCATTGGGGCAGGTAGCGTTCTCCTGGCACCCACCAAACACAGATTTGTCTGTTGGACTGCCAGATGGTGAAGCGTGATTCATCACTCCAGAGAACGCGTTTCCACTGCTCCAGAGTCCAATGGTGGCGCGCTTTACACCACTCCAGCCGACGCTTGGCATTGCGCATGGTGATCTTAGGCTTGTGTGCGGCTGCTCAGCCATGGAAACCCATTTCATGAAGCTCTCGACGAATAGTTATTGCGCTGACGTTGCTTCCAGAGGCAATTTGGAACTCGGTAGTGAGTGTTGCAACAGAGGACAGATGATATTTACGCGCTACGTGCTTCAGCACTTGGCGGTTCTATTCTGTGAGCTTGTGTGGCCTACCACTTCGCGGCTGAGACATTGTTGACGTTTCCACTTCACAATAACAGCACTTACAGTTGACCGGGACAGCTCTAGCCTGGCAGAAATTTGACAAACTGACTTGTTGGAAAGGTGGCATCCTATGACGGTGCCACATTGAAAGTCACTGAGCTCTTCAGTAAGGCCATTCTACTGCCAATGTTTGTCTATGGAGATTGCATGACTGTGTGCTACATTTTATACACCTGTCAGCAATGGGTGTGGCTGAAATAGCCTTATCCACTAATTTCAAGGGGTGTCCACATGCTTGTAGTGTAGTTAATCTGTCATTTAAGGTGGGAGCAAATGAAGCATAGTGGGCAGAACAAGCGAGGAGGTGGGCAAAGCCAAGCACGAGCTAGTGAGATCCTATTGGCGTTGTAGTATGTATTTGCATATTTCCGTTAGGGAAAGCCTCCTCTGTGAAATGTGCGTGTGCACAAACTCAATTCGACCTTGCACTCCTTCTAAACAACGCCATTATTTAAAACTTTGGCAAAGCGTCAAAACTTAGTGCACTGTGTTCGTAACAGATTCTAGTTTTGGGAACATAAAAATGTATTGAGATCAGATGTTTCATATATGAGAAAATTAGTAGAATGTTGGCCCAGTTTCACCTAGTTCCATGCTCTCCCACTACCCACTACTGGACTTCCTATAACTACCATATTTGGTGGTGAGAAAACGTTCTAAACGGATGAATCTGCTTTATAGCCCCTGTGACGTGTCTGGTTTACCTCGTTTGTCTGTGGTGAAACCCTGGGCCAACCCAGACATAGCCATTGTAGCTCACTGCACCCTATTCAAGAACAAACCTAAACCTACACCACTGACTGAACCCCAGGCTAATCCACCGCAACTGAGCCTTTAGCCAACCCCAAACCCAAGACATGGAAAAGGACCTATGTACGCTGAGCTGACCTGGACTCTGTCACTGCAGCTAAACCCAGCTCTAATCCACACAGTGCAAGAAGACACTGGTGATCCCAGTGGTGGAAAAAGCACTAAATTGTCATACTTTAATAAAAGTAAAGATACCTTAATAGAAAATGACTCAAGTAAAAGTGAATCACCCAGTGAAATACTACTTGAGTAAAAGTCTAAAAGTATCTGGTTTTAAATGTACTTAAAGGACAATTCCACCACTTTTCAACCTCATATTCATCATCTCCAGAACCATATCAGTGTCTACATATGTGAAAACGGTGCGTTTGTATGATCTGTGGTTAAGAAGAAAGGTCCTAAAAAAAGCTTTTCTGTGACATGACAGGGTAGGATTAAACGTTTTTTAAATGGTGATTTTCAAAGCCTGCAATGATTTTCTAGCCAGAGGGAGGGTATTTTCTTGCTCCCCACGTCACCGCAAAGCTCATAGTGTTTGAAAATCACTGTTATTAAAATGTTTTAACTTTTGATGATTTCATCAAAACTTTTTAAATTTAGATTCACATATAGTATGTAGATAATGGTATTGTGCTGGAGATGATGAAAATGAGGTTGAAAGTGGTGGAGTTGCCCTTTAAGTACAGTGGGAAAAGTACTCTGTCATACTTGAGTAAAGTAACAAAAAGTAAAAGTAAATTCTATACATCAAATTCCTTATATTAAGCAAACCAAGAGTAAAAGTAAAAGTTGTCAAAAATACAAATAGTAAAGTAAAGTACAGTTACCCCAAAAATGACTTAAGTAGTACTTTAAAGTATTTTTACTTATTAAGTACATTACACCACTGGGGGATCATGGCACATACCTACAGCTAATAACCCAGACCGGCTGTAAGCTGCAGAATGATCCGGCTGCAGCACTGTTCTCCCTCCCTCACCTCTGGCTAACCCACATGGTCAACTCTTCAGCTAAACCCCAGCTGGCCCTAACTTCTTACGCTAACCTCCTCAACTAACTCAAACAAAGAGACCGCATCCCAAATCCCGATGATGCAAACCTAGCCATTGCAAGTATACCCCCCCTCCCAGAGCTGGCTTAACCCTGTACTATAGCTAAACCCTACCCTGGCAATGCCCACCCCCCCGCGCGCTCTCTCACTCCCCTCGTGATAAGCCAGCATTCTCCCTCTCATCCTTTCATTCTGTGCCACGTCCCAGCAGGGCTTTCCGGGGATTTGTGCAGAGAAAGAGGGGAGAGATGGAGCTGGATTCGGCTGAAGTCATCCACAGGTATCTACTGTGTTCCTGGCTGGTCAGGGTGTACTGCTGTGCTCCAGTACTCTCTGACTCCCCCATCCATTATCCATAGGATAGATATAGACTCCCGGGAGAGGTAAAAATAGCATTGGGCACAAGCAGATTGCAATGACGTTACTACCATAAGTGAGAGAAAAAAGCACACTCAGAGTGTGTTGCACTGTGCCACAGAGGTAGATGGTGGGTGCAACACAATGCCATATATCTTCATTGGTCTCTCTTGTGACCTGCTGCTATCCTCTCACTGCTGCAGTGTAAATGGGATTCAGTGTGGTAAGTCAGCCATAGGTGAGGTTGTACAACGGTAAGGAACCTAGCTAGCACAGCGTAGCTAAAATCTCATGATGAGCTAGGCTAGTGTACACTCAGTGGTCAGTTTATTAGGTACACCACCCCGTTCACGAAAATGGTTTTTCTGCTACAGACAGTGAGTCACGTGGCCGTGGCTTGCTATATAAAGCAGGCAGACAGGCATCAAGGCATTCAGTTACTGTTCGATTGAACGTTAGAATGGGCAAAACGAGTGACCTAAGCGACTTTGAGGGTGGTATGATCGTCGGTGCCAGGCACTCCGGTTCCAGTATCTCAGAAACGGCCGGCCTCCTGGGCTTTTCACGCACGACAGAGTCTAGGGTTTACCGAGAATGGTGCGACAAACAAAAAACATCTAATCAGCGGCAGTCCTGTGGGCGAAAACAGCTCGTTGATGAGAGGTCAAAGGAGAATGGCAATCTCGGAATGCACAACTCGTCGGTCCTTGTTACGGATGGGCTATTGCAGTAGACAACCACACCGGGTTCCACTCCTATCAGCGAAAAACAAGAGGTGGCTTCAGTGGGCACGCGATCACCAACACTGGACAATTGAAGAGTGGAAAAACATTGCCTGGTCCGACGAATCCCGGTTCATGTTGCATCATGCTGATGGCTGAGTTAGGCGTAAACAGCATGAGTCCATGGACCCATCCTACCTGGTGTCAACAGTACAGGCTGGTGGTGGTGGTGTTACGGTGTAGGGAATGTTTTCCTGGCACACATTAGGTCCCTTGATACCAATTGAGCAACGTTTCCATGGCCCGAAGAATTCAGGCTGCTCTGGAGGCAAAGGGGGGTCTGACCCGGTACTGGATTGGAGTACCTAATAAACTGGCCACTGAGTGTATATGAGACATACATTGCTATGCTTAATGAAGCTAAAGCTAACTCCTAGAGACATGTCAGGTGACATTGGTAGTGAACCCATTACCCTGGCTACCTCAGCACTAACAAGGCTAAAGTTAGATAGTTAGCAACGCTAACGAGGCTAAAACTAACTTCTGGACATGTGACTTTGGGAGTGAACTCATTACTGGCAGAGGCTTAGCGGAGTTGCCAACAACTAGATGCATCCGGTTTTCAGGGATACAACTAATTCAACCTAGCTTCCTTTTCCTCTGAAAACCGGATGTGGGAACTCTGCTCAGCCGTTTTCTTTTACACCTGCTACATAATGTTAGGCAGATTCAGATGGGCAGACGGACAGACAGACGTTTTCCCACAATGCCAGGCTGCTGCAGTAGAAGGTTAATGTGACACGAAGCCTCAGCTGATTAATGGAGGAGCAACAGACCACCATCCCCTCTGTCTGGACATAGAGGGGTATAAAGAGAGAGGGAGAGAAGGAGAGGTAGACAGAGGTGGAGGAGGAGGAGATAGGGAGACAGAGGGATAGTGAGGTGGGGAGAAAGGGATGGGAAAAGAGAGAGAGGACGAGAGGTACATTGGAGCAGGGTACAGCATGCAAGTCTCCCCTATTAGAGTATACTGTACACAGAGGGAGAGAAAATGAGGGAGAAAAAGGGGACATAGTGCCAGAGGAGCATCGGAGCGGCCCTTAACGCGTGAGCAGCATAGATGGATGGATGGATGGATGGATGGATGGATGGATGGATGGATGGATGGATGGATGGATGGATGGATGGATGGATGGATGGATGAGGCAGAGGTAGAGAGAGAGGACAATGTAGAGAGAGTGAGTAAATGAGAGGTAGGACGAGATAGAGACAGAGAGAGAGAGAGAGGAGAGCCGGTGACTCATCCCCAGCTGTCTGAGTGTGCAAAGGGGTGTTCTCCTTCTCTTTCATCCTCTCATTAGGGGACCTGCTGCGTGTCTCTAGTCTGTGAGCATGCGGGGGAAAAGAGGAGAGCTTGTCTTTGTTCCACTTCATTCTATCAGCTCACACTCCCTCCATCCAACATGTGAAGATAGCGATAAGGCCTGCTCTGTTTTAGGGTTTAGGGGTTAGGGAGGTGTTAGGGAATGTTTGAGAAAGGAATGTTTTAATCACAATATAAAACTAGTCCAATTGAGATTTGTTTGACTCTGTGAGTGAAATGACATAACGATTGGATTATCATTCATTGTTGGTGAACAATGTTTCTGGGGGTAAAACAAGGACTCTCTCTTTCTTCCTTGCTTCTTTCTCCCTCTCACTCTCTCTCTCCGGGCTCCTCATGTCTCACGCCTCCACCCACACGCGGTGGCTATTTTTGACCCTTTCACCAATAGACATGTTGGAGCCGCGGAGAACAATCGCATGGCGTGTTGGAGAGATGTGACCTACTGTATGAGGGGGAGTTGGCCAGAGAGATCAGGTGTTTATCTCTTAGAAAATAGCAATTATACGGAATGGAATGAATAGGGAACGACAGGCAGGCCATTAGTGAAATGTCACTCAAAGCTAATGTGGTTATGCAGAGCCTAAACACTTTAAGCTGATCAATGAATTTTCTGTTTTTGATCTAGGCTACTAAAGCAAACAGGTTGAAATATATCTACGTCTGGTCAGAAACTTCTGGCAAAGGGCAGTGCTGTTGAATATACAGTAGCAACAGGTGACAGATGCTATAGGGTATGCAGTAGCAGTTGAATTTTCCCGTTACTTAAAACACTCACCTGACGGATCTAAATTACGAAAGAGTTCAATCGTAAATCTTTAATGAATTTTTGTTAGGCACGTCTCTGTCACTTATTATCTTATTATGGCAGCCTATTCCCTATATAGTGCACTACTTTTCATAGTGCTGTTGTCCTGACCGGGAGACCCATGGGGCGGTGCACAATTGGCCCAGCGTCGTCCAGGGTAGGGGAGGGAATGGCCGGCAGGGATGTAGCTCAGTTGGTAGAGCATGGCGTTTGCAACGCCAGGGTTGTGGGTTCGATTCCCACGGGGGGCCAGTATGAATAAAAATAATAATGTATGCACTCACTAACTGTAAGTCGCTCTGGATAAGAGTGTCTGCTAAATGACTAAAATGTAAATGTAAATGTAAAAGTAGTACACTATTTAGGGTGCCATTTCGGACACAGCCACTCTCTTTCACTTCTTTCTCTAAATGATTTTGACTGTCTTCCCTTCTTTTTCTACTCCCTCTCTCCCCATCGCCCTTTCTCCTCATGCCCAATCTGCCCACAGGAACTTCCGGAAGCATCTTAGAATGGTGGGCAGCAGGAGGATGAAGGCACAGAGTGAGTCACAGTGTTACTATGTGCTGTGTGTTCTCCCAACATGTCCGCCCCCCATCAGTGGTTTTGTGTTTTGTTGACTTTGTGTTAATGCATGCCTGGGATTATGCATGGCCTTGTGTGTGATGTGTGTATCGGTGTGTGGCATGCCGTTGTGCACCGGTGATTGTGTGTGTGTGTGTGTTGGCACACGTTTGATGAACCTATGTGTGTGTGTGTTTATGCTGGTGTTTAGGCTTAGGTGGTCTGGATATGCAAGTTGCTGCTGGATATGTGAGACGTTAAGCTAACGAATGGGAGATCTCCCCAGTCTCTCATTTGTGAGGCTGGTCATGTTGCACCTAGCCAAAACTCACCCACCCAGTGTGTCCTTTGGAGAGGAGCAGTGGTGTTACGTGTGCGTATGTGTGCTTGCTTGTGTGTGGATACAACAGACCATGTGCGGTGTGTGTTGGGTTGGGTGTTCAGGGTGTATGTGTTCAGGGTGTGTGTATGGTGTGTGGCTGTGTGACTCTCTCTCTCCACTTGCACTAGCATTTGCCGAGCGTAGAGCGATGAGTTTCAACCGCTCCTGGAGTGATCCCACCCCTGTCAAGAATGATTCTCCACATGACCCCAGAGACAGTGAGTCAATACAGTAACACACATTACTATACACACTCACTCAGACACTCAAAAACTGGGCACACACACAGACAAACACACTCATACACTAGTACAAGTATGCTGGACAGGGTTGTGGTGGTCAATTCCATTTCATTTCCAGTCAATTCCAATTCCAATTCTCTTCCATGCTTTTCATTGAGGAACATTTTGAATTGGAATTTGGTTTACTTTCTGAACTGACTGGAATTAAAATAGAATTGACCCCAACCCTGATGCTGAAGCATTAAGCATTGAAAAGCATTTATGATAAAGTACACACATTCACACAACACACACACACACACTAATCAGCTGTCTCTGCTGTTGATTCTGACACTGTCTGTCTTCCTCTGACCTTGGGTCTGTCTCCAAGTTTGTGATGCTCTCTCGCTTTCTCTGTGAGTATTTGTCTCAAATGGTCTGGGAGTGTGTCAAGCACAGGTCTGGGAGTGTGTGTGTGTGTGTGTGTGTGTGTGTGTGTGTGTGTGTGTCGGCATGTGTTTTTCTCTGTCGTTTTTGAATGTTAGTGTGTTTGTTTCTGTTTTTCCATCTACTTTGTGCCACCGTGTCTCTGACAGGTTACTGTTGATGACATTTTAAAAGTCTATTTGTGTCATGTATTTCTCTCCTTCTCTGACAGTTAATGATTGACACAATCTATTGCTCTACCCTATCACCTTTCTCATTCTCCTTTTTACCTCGTAGTATCCTACTCATACATTTTCTTCTGTCCTTTTTGACGAGACTATGTTCCTTTGTTTCTTCCTTTTCTTCCTCCTATTCATCTGGAAGGTTCTTATTCTCTGTCAATTCACGTCTTTGTGCCTCACTGTCACTTTCTATTGCCACCTTTCTCACTCCATTCCACTCTCTCTCCCTCCGTATGCCTTTCTCTTTCTTCCACTATTATTCCATTGCTTGCTTTCCCTGTCTGCCTCTTTCCTGCCCTCCATCCCCCTCTCCCTGCCTCTCTTGCTCTTCCCTTCCTCTCCCGCCCCCCTCTCTTACTCCCTGTCTCCCCTCCTCTCGTCCCATCTCTCTCCCGTCTCCTCCCCCCTCTCTCTCTCTCTCTGACGGTGTGCCTACTCTTTGTGTCGGGGGGTTAGGTGGAGACCTGCCTGCCTCGTGTGGGACCCTGGATGAGGGGGAGCGTGAGGAGCTAGACTGGGAGGAGGAGAGGGAGATGGAGAGACTGGCCTGTGAGGGAGACGACTTCATCCCACCCAAAATCATGGTGAGGGACTAGGGTTGCAAAATTCCGGTGTAGAAAGGGCATAGTTGGTATGCGTGCCGGGAATCCGTCCAGAGCCCTATCCATTCATGTCCTGCCGTAAACAATTCCGTTAGCTAGCTGATGGAGCTCGCGGGGGATATTTTCAATGAGTGTATGCGCCATGACGTTACCGTTACAAGCTTAACACCACTGACTGGCTGTTGTTTAAATTAGCCTAGCTATCTGTGTCCGCATTGTGTCCGCCTCTGTCATGTTTCCGAGGGGATTATTTAAAAGCCATGCCTACCCAAAGTTGTGATTTGTTGGGAGAGTTGTCTGTCTGAAGAGCGCCCCCCCCCCCCCCCCCCACAAAAAAAGTGCTGTTGCCCTAGGTCTGTTATTTCCGAAACTATGTTTACTGAGTTGGAATGGCAAGGTTGTTGTGATTATTCAACACATAAATGGAAATTAGGCTTGGAAGAAAATAAAACATATAGAAATCAATGGGCTATTTTTAGATCCTTAACAGACTGAAATAAAGTGGAATTGACTCCAACCCTTTTGGATGCCAGTAAAGACCAAATCAAATCAAATCAAACACATTTTATTGGTCACATACACATGTTTAGTAGATGTTATTGCGGGTGTAGCGAAATGCTTGTGTTTCTAGCTCCGACAGTGCAGTATATCTAACAACTAATATCTAACAATTTCACAACATATACCCAATACACACAAATTTACATTTTAGTCATTTAGCAGACGCTCTTATCCAGAGCGACTTACAGTTAGTGAGTGCATACATTTTCATACTGGCCCCCTGTGGGAAACGAACCCACAACCCTGGCGTTGCAAGCGCCATGCTCTACCAACTGAGCTACAGGGGACTAAATCTAAGTAAAGCAATGTAATTAAGAATATAGAAATAAATACATGGACAAGCAATGTCAGAGCGGCATAGACTAAGATACAGTAGAATAGTATAGAATACAGTATATACATATGAGATGAGTAATGCATCTTGGCTACACAGACATACTAGTATGAATAATTAATGTTAAGGGCCCAGCAGGCATTGGTTTAGAGACAGAACACAACAGAGAGAGAGAGAAGTGCATGTGACTCTCCTTTCTCTTCCTTCCTTCTTCTTATCTCTTCTTTCTCCATCTCTCAGCTGATCTCCTCCAAAGTCCCCAAGGCAGAGTACGTTCCCACCATCATCCGCAGGGATGACCCCTCAATCATCCCCATCCTCTATGTGAGTCCAAGCATTTCTGATCAAATGCACACACGCACACATTTTAAATACTTTATTTGGATCCACAAATCACATTTACATTTCTAGAAGGATCCAAACATCTCAAAGGTCCCTGTATGCATGGACACTCAAGGATAAAGAAAGCCCCTTTTTCTCCAGACAGCTAGGCTGTCCACAACAGCTGAAACAGAGCAGTGCCTAGCCAACTGCTTTGCTTTGGTCTTTGACACACACACACACACACACACATGACACCATCAACTTGTTCTCTATGTGTCTGCATGCACAGATGATAAATCAATTATCATGTATGTTCATGTTCAGTGAATGGATATTGAGTGGATATCATATCTCTGTATCTCCAGGACCATGAACATGCTACGTTTGATGATATCCTCGGTAGGTAAACTTTATGTGACTTTGTCTTTATCAGTCCCAAATGCCACCTTATTCCCCATATAGTGTGCTACTTTTTTGATGGGCTCTGGTCAAAAGTAGTGCACTATGTAGGGACTAGTGTGCCATTTGGGATGGAATCCATGTTTGTGAGAATAATGCAGTGTTCCATACTGCTGGCTTTTTGTGTGGGGAAATTCTGTTTTTACTGTACTCCCTGTCCCTCTCTCTAGCCCCTCTCTCTTTCTCTCTCTTCACAGAGGAGATCGAGAAGAAGCTAACAGCCTACAGGAGAGGCAGCAAAATCTGGAGGATGCTCATCTTCTGTCAGGTGAGATAGGAGAAAGTAGAGAGAGAGAAAGAAAGGGGAGAGAGAGAGATGCCGATGATTATGAAAGAACAAAAGAAAACGCTTGTTAGGTTGAATGATGTCAATCCCAGTGGGAAGATAGATAACACCTCAATTAGCAATTTATAACTCTGAAGTGGAGGGGCTAATTGTGTTTTTATGTGAGTGCCAATTAGTGGTGTTGGTTTGTATCTTGACTGAGAACTTGAAAAGCAGTGGGTTTCTTATAGGGAGGTCCAGGGCATCTGTACCTGTTGAAGAATAAAGTTGCCACATTCGCCAAGGTGGAGAAAGAAGAGGACATGAGCCAGTTAGTGTCATCAGTCATACTCTTCATACAGCAGCCATACTTCTCATACAGTACCTGGATGTGTCCCAAATGGCACTGTATTGCATTTAGTGTGCACAACTTTTGACTATGTGGAACCCTTTTCCCTATACAGTGCACTATTTTTGACCAGAGCCCTAAGGTCCCTATGGGCCCTGGTCAAATGTAGTGCACTACATAGGTAATAGGGTGACATTTGGGACGCATCCATACAGTAACTGTCTCTCTGTTAGTACTGTTAGAGTAGCAGTATTGGTGTAACTGAACCATGTTATCCTCCTACAATAGGTTCTGGAGGAGGCTGAGTCGGTTTATGAGCAAAGTAAACCCTGAACCCAACCTCATCCACATTATGGGATGCTACGTCCTGGGAAACCCCAATGGAGAGAAGGTACACTACACTTCTCACTAAAACACAAACACTGTACTTTATGTGACTTATCATGGCTCCTTGCTAAGAATATATGAAGAGGGTAAAGAATCTCTCTTTTTCTTTTCTCTCCCTCCTTCTCTCCCTCCCTCTCTACCTCCTTCTCTCCCTCCCCTCTCCCTCCTCTCCCTACTTCTCTCCCTCCTTCTCTCCCTCCTCTCTCCCTCCTCTCTCCCTACTTCTCTCCCTCCTTCTCTCCCTACTTCTCTCCCTCCTCTCTCCCTCATTCTCTCCCTACTTCTCTCCCTCCTCTCTCCCTACTTCTCTCCCTCACTCTCCCTCCTCTCTCCCTACTTCTCTCCCTCCTTCTCTCCCTACTTCTCTCCCTCCTCTTTCCCTACTGCTCTCCCTCCTTCTCTCCCTCCTCTTTCACTACTTCTCTCCCTCCTTCTCTCCCTCCTCTTTCACTACTTCTATCCCTCCTCTCTCCCTACTTCTCTCCCACCTTCTCTCCCTACTTCTCTCCCTCCTCTCTCCCTACTTCTCTCCCTCCTCTCTCCCTACTTCTCTCCCTCCTTTCTCCCTACTTCTCTCCCTCCTTCTCTCCGTCCTCTCTCCCTACTTCTCTCCATCTTCTCTCCCTCCTCTCTCCCTACTTCTCTCCCTCTTCTCTCCGTACTTCTCTCCCTCACTCTCCCTCCTCTCTCCCTACTTCTCTCCCTCCTCTCTCCCTACTTCTCTCCCTCCTTCTCTCCCTACTTCTCTCCCTCCTCTCTCCCTACTGCTCTCCCTCCTTCTCTCCCTCCTCTTTCACTACTTCTATCCCTCCTCTCTCCCTACTTCTCTCCCACCTTCTCTCCCTACTTCTCTCCCTCCTATCTCCCTACTTCTCTCCCTCCTCTCTCCCTACTTCTCTCCCTCCTTTCTCCCTACTTCTCTCCCTCCTTCTCTCCGTCCTCTCTCCCTACTTCTCTCCATCTTCTCTCCCTCCTCTCTCCCTACTTCTCTCCCTCTTCTCTCCGTACTTCTCTCCCTCATCTCTCCCTACTTCTCTCCCTCCTCTCTCCCTACTTCTCTCCCTCTTACCTGTAAGAGTCCATTATCTCATCCTGAGTTTTAGCAGAGGGGCACAGGGGCCAAGTAACTGTGACAGGGGAGAGGCTGCTATGCCATTGTCCACTTAGACACACACATACAGGCACACACACACACACATACACACACTCTCATAAATCCACATGGGGCCAGTGCTGACACAACTCTGTGGGCTTCTGTTGTGTCTGCCAAAGTGCTTGGCATCGTTGGTTACATGAATGTGAAGTGCTCTCTGGTGTATCTGTGTTGTAAAGATGTTAAGGGGAGTGTACAGCACATGCAGGGCCAGGCTCACTGTCTGCATAAGCATTACAAACAGCCCTCACATCCCCAGAGCCCTCCATCTAGTCTCCCAGGCTCTGCTCTGCCCTCTTCCTGGCTGTCTCCTCTCTCTTTATGTGTCTGACTGGGGTTCTAGAGCCCACTGAAACAGACATGTGATGTCACAGGTTATGAAAGTGATCGTGTGCACTTTATACATATATGATGGTGAAAACACATATGTGACCTTGGTTTCTGAATCGTACTGTAGTGCCTGGCTGACGTTTTTTTGTTGTTGTTGCATGAATATGTGTGCATAGGTGTATGTGAGGAGTGTGTGCGTGTGTGTGCCTGAGCGTGTGCTTGTGCATGCATATGTGTGAGAGAGATGCAGAACTAATCAGCTGTGACAGTTAGAACATCCACTCCTCTTCACTCCTCTTCACTCCTCCTCTCCACTCCTCCTCTCCCCATCTCCTCTCCCCTCCTCCTCTCCCCTCCTCCTCTCCCCTCCTCCTCTCCCCTCCTCCTCTCCACTCCTCCTCTCCACACTTCCTCTCCACTCCTCCTCTCCACACTTCCTCTCCACTCCTCCTCTCCACTCCTCCTCTCCCCTCCTCCTCTCCACTCCTCCTCTCCACACTTCCTCTCCACTCCTCCTCTCCCCTCCTCCTCTCCACTCCTCCTCTCCACTCCTCCTCTCCACACTTCCTCTCCACTCCTCCCCCTCTCAGTGTTAGTCAGGTCATGGTTGCTGCTCCACTGGACACACTCTGAGAAGATCTAAAAGCCTTCTCAGAATACAGCTTACATTTATTAAAATGACGTAGAATGGCGCCGACAAACATGGAAGCTCTGCTTCTAGCTCCTAAGCAACTTTGCAGTATTATTTTTTTTTTTGGTGTTATTTCTTACATTATTACATACAGCCAGAAATAACTTTTGTATATCAGAGCGGCGGTAACTCACCAGCATTACGAGCAGGAATACGACTTTCCCTAATTGGATCATTTGTTCGTACCCCCAAGGGCAATTGAACTTATCCCAGAGGCTGCTCCAAGACGCCGCCGGCGGAGAAGAGGTATTCGGAGTGGACTTCTAGTCCGACTCAGGAGGCAGGCACACTTTCCAGAGAGACATCAGGGACTGTAACATACTCTGTTTCATGGAATCATGGCTCTCTCATGTCCCCATCCATACAGCCAGCTGGGTTCTCAGTTCATCGGGAAGAAGAAAGGCGGGGTTGTATGTTTCATGATTAACTACTCATGGTGTGATTGTGATAACATACAGATACTTGAGTCCTTTTGTTCACCCAACCTAGAATACCTTACAATCAAATGCCGACCGTATTACCTCCCAAGAGAATTCTCTTCAGTTATAGTCACAGCCGTGTATATCCCCCCTCAAGCCGATACCACGATGGCCCTCAAGGAACCACACTGGACTTTATGCAAACTAGAAACCACATATCCTGAGGCCGCATTTATTGTAGCTGGGGATTTTAACAAAGCAAATTTGTGACCGACCGGCTCGATTCGGTCTTATGTAGCTAAATTTGAAATTGTGTTTTTTACATTGGATAAAAGTAGAGACTCAGAGCTAGAAAATTGTCTATCATACACTACAGTTGAGGAACAATGGGAAAGTAATTATGCTCTGTTGGGGCGGTATGCAAATTGGAGTGGGTCTAGGGTTTCTGGGATAATGGTGTTGATGTGAGCCATGACCAGCCTTTCAAAGCACTTCATGGCTACAGATGTGAGTGCTACAGGTCGGTAGTAATTTAGGCATGTTATCTTAGTGTCCTTGGGCACAGGGACTATGGTGGTCTGCTTGGAACATGTTGGTATTACAGACTCAGTCAGGGACATGTTGAAAATGTCAGTGAAGACACTTGCCAGTTGGTCAGCGCATGCTCGGAGTACACGTCCTGGTAATCCGCCTGGCAGCTTCATTAAATAGTACCCGCAAAACACCAGTCTCAACGTCAACAGTGAAGAGGCGACTCCGGGATGCTGACCTAGGCAGAGTTGCAAAGAAAAAGTCCAGTGTGTGTTCTTTTGTCCATCTTAATCTTTTATTTTTATTGGCCAGTCTTTTTTTTGCAACTCTGCCTAGGTCAGCATCCCGGAGTCGCCTCTTCACTGTTGACGTTGAGACTGGTGTTTTGCGTGTACTATTTAATGAAGCTGCCAGTTGAGGACCTGTGAGGCGTCTGTTTCTCAAACTAGACACTCTAATGTATTTGTCCTCTTGCTCAGTTGTGCACCGGGGCCTCCCACTCCTCTTTCTATTCTGGTTAGAGCCAGTTTGTGCTGTTCTGTGAAGGGAGTAGTACACAGCGTTGTACGAGATCTTCAGTTTCTTGGCAATTTCTCGCATGGAATAGCCTTCATTTCTTAGAACAAGTATAGACTGATGCGTTTCAGAAGAAAGTTATTTGTTTCTGGCCATTTTGATCCTGTAAACGAACCCACAATTGCTGATGCTCCAGATACTCAACTAGTCACATGGAGGCCAGTTTTATTGCTTCTTTAATCAGCACAACAGTTTTCAGCTGTGCTAACATAATTGCAAAAGGGTTTTCTAATGATCAATTAGCCTTTTAAAATGATAAACTTGGATTAGCAAACACAATGTGCCATTGGAACACAGGACTGATGGTTGCTGATAATGGGCGTCTGTACGCATATGAGATATTCCATTAAGAATCATACGTTTCCACTACAATAGCCATTTACAACATTAACAATGTCTACACTGTATTTCTGATCAATTTGATGTTATTTTAATGGACAAAATAATGGCTTTTCTTTCGAAAACAAGGACATTTCTAAGTGACCCCAAACTTTTGAACGGTAGCGCTTGAAGTGCTTTGAGAGGCTAGTTAAGGCTCATATCACCTCTACCTTACCTGACACCCTAGACCCACTTCAATTTGCTTACCGCCCCAATAAATCCATAGACGATGCAATCGCCATCGCTCTGCACACTGCACTATTTCATCTGGACAAGAGGAATACCTATGTCAGAATGCTGTTCATTAACTATAGTTCAGCCTTCAACACCATAGTACCCTCCAAGCTCATCATTAATCTCGGGGCCCTGGGTCTGAACCCCGCCCTGTGCAACTGGGTCCTGGACTTCCTGACGGGCCGCCCCTAGGTGGTGAAGTAAGGAAACAACACCTCCACTTCGCTGATCCTCAACACAGGGGCCCCACAAGGGTGCGTGCTCAGCCTCCTCCTGTACTCCTTGTTCACCCATGACTGCGTGGCCACGCACGCCTCCAACTCAGTCATCAAGTTTGCAGACAACACAACAGTAGTAGGCCTGATTACCAACAATGACGAGACAGCCTACAGGGAGGAGGTGAGGGCCATGAAAATAACCTCTCCCTCAACGTCAACAAAACGAAGGAGCTGATCATGGACTTCAGGAAACTGCAGAGGGAGCACGCCCCTATCCGCATAGATGGGACCGAAGTGGAGAAGGTGGAAAGCTTCAAGTTCCTCGGCGTACACATCACTGACAATCTGAAATGGTACACCCACACAGACAGTGTGGTGAAGAAAACGCAACAGCACCTCTTCAACCTCAGGAGGCTGAATACATTTGGCTTGGCCCCTAAGACCCTCACAAACTTTTACAGATGCACAATTGAGAGCATCCTATCGGGCTGTATCACCGCCTGGTACGGCAACTGCACTGCCTGCAACTGCAGGGCTCTCCAGAGCGTGGTGCGGTCTGCCCAACGCATCACTGGGGGCACACTGCCTGCCCTCCAGGACACCTACAGCACCCGATGTCACAGAAAGGCCAAAAAGATCATCAAGGACATCAACCACCCGAGCCATGGCCTATTCACCCCGCTATCATCCAGAAGGCGAGGTCAGTACAGATGCATAAACATTGGGACAGAGAGACTGAAAAACAGCTTCTATCTCAATGCCATCAGACTGTTAAATAGCCATCACTAACCGGCTTCCACCCAGTTACTCAACCCTGCACCTTAGAGGCTGCTGAACTATATACATAGACTTGGAATCACTGGCCACTTTAATAATGGAACACTAGTCACTTTAATAATGTTTACATACTGCTTTACTCATCTCATATGTAAATACTGTATTCTATTCTACTGTGTTTTAGTCAATGCCACTCCGACATTGCTCGTCCTAGTATTTATATATTTCTTAATTCCATTAGTTTACTTTTAGATGTGTGTATTGTTGTGAATTGTTAGATACTACTGCACTGTTGGAGCTAGGAACACAAGCATTTCGCTACACCCGCAATAACATCTGCTAATTATATGTATGTGACCAACAACATTTGATTTGATTTTGATTTGACATATTGACTGGGTGATGCATCATCATTTACACTTCAAGTACTCGTATCCTCAGAATTCAGGATCTGGGAATCTGGTTCTTAGAATTCTCCCTCTTGGCCTTGACTCATTACCCCCAGTACATTAGCATTCTATGTGTATTGGCAAGGTGTTTTTACTGGGAGACAGATTGGCAGAAAAACAGCTAGGATGGGCTTGCTGCTGAGTTGAGACCATTGTGCTCGATGAAGAGAAATCAAGCTAGCTTCAATAAAAAACTAAAGCAAAGGCTCCCAAAATGAGAGTTGTCAGCCAGCGCTTCTAGAGCCCATTAAATTACAGATGAGTTAATTATTTGATTCTCCCCGAGCGCAAGTCTCCAACGGCGAGTATGAAAGAAGTGTGTTCCTCAGAGTGTCATCCCAGAGTGCAGCATCATGTTGTTTATACAGAAGAAGCAAAGCACAGAGACTGGCAATCACTGGGTGCCTTTGAAACATTTTCTCATACACACACACACTCACACACACACACAATCACACACACACACACACACACACATACACACACACACACAGACACAGACACTCTCTCTCTCTCTCATTTGCCCTTCCTGTCACCCATCTTGGATGAATGCGGAGTTTGCCATAGCCTAAAAGCTTGGAGCTGGGTCCTTTCGAGGTCCAGGCCCCCCTGGTGAGGAGGGAGAGCCAGGCTGGAGGATTAATTGGTGTCTGTTCTTATCTTTGGCCAACAGCTGTTCCAGAAGTTGAAGAACCTGATGAGGCCTTACTCCATCGAATTTGAGTCGCCACTGGAGCTGTCTGCGCAGGGTGAGGACTGTCAGCGACACACACACACGCGCACACAGACACACGCACAAACACACACACATATACACAACCAGCAATAGCTTTTATTGATGGACTTGTTCCCTCAATGAAAAATGCCATTATTTCTCCTTCTCCTCTCTCTCTGTCCCTCACATTCTTCATTCTTCATTAATTCCCTCTGCTAACACTATCTCTCTTTCTTCATTTGTTCTCCTTTTCATTTCTTTTTCTGTCACTCCTTTGGGTCCATTCACTGTAACTGGACTATCTTGTCTGCCTCTCCCACCCACCCTCCCTCTCTCCTTCCCTCCCTCTCTACCTTTCCCACTCTTATACACACTGGGTGATGTGATATTGTGGTGTGTGTTAGATAAGGTCTGCAAGGTAATTGGCAGGCAGTGGCTTACTGTGGAGAGGGTCAAACGAACCTACCCAGCTAGCACATTTGGTTGTGGGAATGAAGACATGTGTTTTATGACCTGTAAAATTGAACTTTTTTTCAACATTCTGAGAACAGAAGGGAACATTTTGCATGTTTTGGGAACATTTCTTTTTAGGTTGCAGGGAGGTTCTTTTAATGTTTTCCTGGGTGGTTTTATTAACGCTCTAAGAATGGAAATTATAGGTTATTTGGAGGTTTTTGAATAACTTCCTTAAAACGTTCATTGAATGTTTCAATAAGACTTTTAAAAACACTGCTAGCTTATTTTGGGTTAACTGTTTTTTTACTCCAAGTACAGATAGGACACATGGAAACTAATCTTCTGTTCTCTATCTATGGAATTAGTCCACTGCGCCACCAGGATGGAGCTAGCATGCCATGTTGTTTTACGCATACAAAGCTGTTCATTTTGTCTATTCAAACAGACCCCATTTCAAAGCAAACAAGCACTCATTAAGATCAGGCGTGGCCAATTAGTGTTGTTGATGCTGAGAACGGAATGTATATGTTTTTAAATAACATTCTTAGAACGTTCTCTGAACGTTACTAAAGTTGTTCTTGTTGTTTTTATGTAAAGTGTTCTTAACATTCTCCGAACAACTTGAAAACATGACTTTAAATAGAACCATGAGGAAACCTGTAGGAAACGTTATGCTGAAGTACTAAAATTCCCACAGAAGAACGTTGTTTCTTAACGTTCTTGAAACAATTTGAGAACATACCTTCAATAGAACCACGAGGAAACCTATAGGAAACATTATGCTGAAGTACTAAAATTCCCACAGAAGAACGTTGTTTCTTAATGTTCTCTGAACTATTTGAGATGATTCCCAGTATCAAACCAGTTGGAGAACGTTTCTAGAACATTACCAACATTTAAATTAAATGTAAGCATGTTTGAACTTTTAGGAGACGTTCTGTTAAAGTAATGAAATACCAAGAAACTATGTTTTTTTTGTGAAGTTCCTGAGAATGTTCCAAAGCCAAGCAACTCCTGTACCATTCCCAAAAAGTTATGGGAAGGTTGTGTTCAAATTACCATATGACAACCACACTCTCACCAAGCTCTAAAGGCCATGATACACTGGCAATTCTTTTGAGGCAATGCTGGCAACAGAGTGGGTTATGAGACACTGGAGCAATGATGAGCAATGAGCAACATGGACATGAATAATATATTTCGTATGAAGCAGCATATATCAACTTAAAACTCAATTTCCCCATTGATTTACAAATCTCCTATAGCTTATTGTTGGCTGTTGACTGCCACATCTGTACTGGAATTTATCAGCTAACAAACAAACAACAAAGAGGTGTTGCCCCTGCCCTGGGCATCCACTCAAACTTACTACAAACGCAGACGTAAGGATTACTAGATTTAGAAAACGTTTTACTTCACAATTCTAAGCAAGGAAGTGTAAATGGTAAGCTAACCAGCTAGTAGCTAGTTTTCTAAAACGAAAAATGAATGTAAAATCTACATGGCTAGCTAGCTAACGAATTAGCCTGTTTGTCCCATTGACTTATTTTTTATTTCACCTTTATTTTATTTAACCAGGTAAGCCAGTTGACTTAGCATGGATTGCAGTTAGCATGCTAATCGATTAACATGTGCACCACCGTGGATATTTCTGTCAGTGAAACATGACAAACTGAACACAGTATGTATGTAATAATGTATCATGATATAATATTGTAGTGGATATAATATTGTAGTGGAGAAACATAAGAGACGTGAATGGCCAACATCTCACTCCAACATGGGAGTAGATTTTTTTCTCACTTCAGTTCAAAAACGGTTGCCATGTTTTCCTAAATATTTTGGAACAGCAGACTGATCACATGACCAATATCTGTGCTCTGATTGGAGCATTCCTACAAATTGCCCACTAGGTGGCGCTGCTGATCAAGATTCCCCAGATAATAAAAAGTTGCTCATTTTCAATGTAAAATAGTTGCAGCAAACATTGCTGGCAACATTGCTCAGCAATATTGCCTCTCCAAATTGCCGGTGTATCATGGCCTTAAGAAACATATGATTCTCAGAACTTTATGCGCTAGCTGGGTGCTCCCTGAACAGTGAATGACACAGTGTCAACACACAATGATAGATGATAGAAGTTGAACCATTCATTGTAAATTATATTGTTCTTGAGAATAACAAGTCAAAAGTTAAAGAGATTATTATCACATTCAACATTTGCTACAGTTGCTACATCAATTTTTGGACTTATTAATCAATGATATGGACCCATTGATTCTTGAAGAATATAACTTATAAATGCCTCGTGAGCTTGGTTCAACTGTTGTACCCCATCAGAACCCAAAATATAAGCTTGTTTTACTCCAATGTTTATAAACAAAGTATATGTAAACAAACACTATATAGCCTCAAACATGGTTAAAACTATCATTTTGATATCATGGATGGTCATAGCTCTGTCTATGAATTTGAGAGTGGTTACATTTCTCCAGCCCTATGCCACAGCTTTTTACCAAAACAAATACTTTGTTATTGTTTTAACTGCTGATTGCCGCTTTAAGGTGGAATCGCTTGAGGGCAACATCCAAATTAGCACATTCCTTGTATTAATAACTAGGTACGGTACCCTGAAGTGAAATGCATAATTGAACCTTTACTATACCTTCTTTTATCTAGGAAAAGAGATGATTGAGATGTACTTTGACTTCCGTCTCTTCCGTCTGTGGAAAACCCGCCAGCACTCCAAACTCCTGGACTACGAGGATCTTTTGTGACGGGACTCCAAGTCAAGTCAGCCCTGTAGCATTCATACAGTGTATACTGGGGCAGGAGGACCCACTGAACACCACTGCTCAACTCAACCTTACTGCTCAACCCCACTGTAACACCCATCATACCTGCTTTCATCCAGGACTGGGAGAGAGGGGTGAAGAAGAAGAGGAGGGAGAAGAGTAGAGGGAGAGTGGTGATAGAGAGGAGGTATAGGAGGAGGGTGGGTGACATAGCAGCTGTCATGGTGCTGTGTGTGTCACCCATTATTTATTTCAACCCTCCTCTTCACCGCCTACGCAACCACAAAGGTCGAGGGTCAAAAAGAGAGAAACCAAGCAGAAGGGATGCTAGAAGGACAACAAGACCTGAAGATGGAGAAGGGGGATGAAGGGATCTTCTGTGCTCTTGCTCTCTCCATCATGAAATGAGGAATAAAAACATGTATTTTTATTTTTGATGTTTGAGGTGCTTATAGCACAGTTATACTTTAAAGGGCAGTTGTTTGGTTCTGTTTTGGTTGGACCTCTCAGAGAATCTGGATTGGAAAAGCATAATTAAATCCATATATAGATGTGTATGTATACATCACATGAATATAGTCTAGCTCTAGTCATGCAAATTCTCGCTATATAACAATATGATACATCATTTATGTTTGCTGTTTCTTCTGGACTCTCTTCAATAACTCAGGTTTTAACCATGAAATAATCTCTGTTTGTTTGATCCCCTACTCTACCAGATATTGTAATCATCATTGCCATTGCTTGGGATGAATGTATATCTCATGTATCTTCTATCTATTTCAACTGATTCAGCTCCAGAGCCAAAAGTGTAGGGATGATGTCCGTAGCTGTACTCCATCTAGCCACAACCCTGTTGGTTGCTCTCACCATCAGTTAGACAGTTCTGGCTCCCCCCCAGCACCCCTTTCTCCACTGGGCCTTAGTCCAGTCAGAAAATAGGCACTTAAGGAATTGGTCTGATCTTCCAGCATTCCAAGCTATTAAGGAGCCGTCTGGGGCTCTTGGTAGGTGTCCTGGGGCTCTTGGTAGGTGTCCTGGGGCTCTTGGTAGGTGTCCTGGGGCTCTTGGTAGGTGTCCGCAGAGTTATGTGCTGTAATGCACTGAGGGGAGAGTATTATGTGTGTGTGTGTGTGTGTGTGCGTGCGTGCGTGTGTGTGTGTGCATGTTCATCAGTATCACACCATAAAACTACTGTATCAAGAACACTGGGGGCAGGCAGTCAGATAGCCAGAGGATGGCCAGGGGACATCTAAAAGACATAACTCCACACTAGTCAAAGCCATCCAGCTCACACACACAGCATTATTCCCTGCACAGCTAGCTGTTCTCTGTCGACGCCAAGTTAACGCAAACATAACACATTCGTCTTCTTTTGTGTGGCTGTTCTGTTGTCCTTTTTCATGTTCTTGAGGGTGAAGAGTTGAGTGGTGGATATCGATGTCATCCCTCAGATATAGCAAAAGATGCCAACGCATTGTCTGCTCACTGTTGGAGTCTGAGTCATGTAACCCAGACTCTGACTCAGCAGTCAGCAGAAGTTCAATAGGTACTCTTCTGTTCTTTTCTCTGTAGTTCATATAAGCCTTCGTTGCTACATCTAATTAAGGATGCAAACAGCAATACTGTGTCTCTCACTCTACCCGTATCTCATCCTTTATGGAACATCCATTTCTATGACTATACTGTTACCTTTTCAATATATAGTGTGAGGGAAATATAAAGTGTTAGGGAAAACATAAGAACGTATTAAAAAGAAATATATAAAAAATAAATGAGGATTTGTTTTACCTAATCATTTAAGTGATTTGCTTCTTGCCTCTATTAATGTTACTGTATATGGTATGGTATAGAGCACAGAGTGAGAATCCACAGACGTATTTCTCCTCGATCTGTGGTTTGTAGCAGCAACATGGAAGAGATGGGGGGGAGGGGGAGTAAGAAAGTTGAGAATGCCCTAAAATGATTGATGTCACACTCTTTTTGAAACTCTCTTGCTAACAACAGGGCTTAATGTGCAGCGACTCACTGTACTGTACACTTCAGAGTTCTAGGCACTGAGGGAAAACAAAATAAAATGCTTGTTTTTTTTCAGGTCTCATAGGAGCTCAGACAGAGGATGATGCTGTTTCTTATGCCTGCCTTGTAGACATGGGCTTTGGTCAAAAGTAGTGCACTATAAAGGAAAGAGCGTGCCATTTGGAACGAAGCCCAGTAGGTCTGCTCTTTAGCCACCTCTTCCCTCCTCTCCTCCTCTGCATCCTCCCACTCCTCCCTCCGCTGCCCACTCAGAGATGGCCGGTGGCTGGCTCAGCTGGAAGATGATTGGCTTAGTTAGAGGATGATTGCTTGATGACACATTGGTGAGGCATACAGCCCGCCCACCTGGTGGATTATGGCCGCGTTCCAGGCTGACTACATTGCAGACACACCCATGTCAGATCTCACAATGCCTGGATAGGTGTTTAACATATCAGCAAACAACATCATATGATACAGCAATCTGAAGCCCGACTGTACAATCGATGGCCTGGCACACAACCATTGGTTGATGCAACGCAATGTCGGCAAAGTAGTCAGCCAGGAATGCGACCATTATCTTTTGGGGAGGGGAAGGAAAGCCCCATGATTGATATTTAGTTCCATGAAGAAATCCACAGCCTTTTGTATGTCTGTTTTATTCTATAGCAAGTAGTCTACACTCAATTATAATCTATGAGTCATTTAAGACAATGTGATAATTTGTTTATTTGGAGCATTCTGATTCTCAATGCATTTTATGAGGTAGACCAATGTAGATATCAACAATAAAATACACACTGTATATCTCTACTGGTGATATGACTCATTTGAAATGACCAACATCGAAAGCAAATCTGTGTAGTGAGCCTTTCATTGTACTTTACCCTCATGGTATTTGGAGGGAGAAAATGCCTTTTTGAGTAAAGTTGGCTATGTTAAGGGCATCCATTAAATCTACTGAGAGAAACGATGTACACAATTGGCATTGACTTGTACATAATGGTTTTTAAAGCATATTTTCCAGTAAAATGTCCTGTTGAAATTGAGACCAGAGTGTGCCTCTTTTTGTTTTATTCATGTCTTGTCATTTTATTAAAGCAAGTATTAACGGCGTTGTGCTGGAAGAGCCCTATTTCAGAGTGCTAAAGCTGGTTTCTTTGAACCTGAAAGGCCATCTCCTACTCTGCTCAAACTCCGCTCCTAAGTCCATTGGAGAAAAGACGAATTCCAGTGACCCTGTGTCATATCCATAGCAGGGTCAGTGAACAGGTATATTTAACATAATTGAGTGATTTGCTTGGAAAGGAAGTCTGCACTGATGACGCACTATGCAGACTGCACACTACAACGCTATGGGAGTCTACAGAGACTAGCATTGAGTGAGATGAGGGGGTTAGAACTTTTTGAATAAAAGGGGAAAGAAGAGTAAGGGGTTGCTTCAACAAAATGACTTTTTGTTGGATATTCTCAGAGAAAACTGATCGTGCCTTGCAGTATCATTTCATCTGTTGGGCTGATGACGTGTATTCCTTTGTCGAACATTGGCGTTATGACGTTACACTCTTTTCAGAAGCTTACAGACAGAAAGATAAGGGGATGGATGCAGTGATGGAGTATTTATTCTGGTTTTCTGCTCATTTTAGGTCCCTTATCTCCACCTGAGTGATCAATTCTATGTATCCCCCATCTTCCCTCTCTCTCTCTCTCTCTCTCTCTCTCTCTCTCTCTCTCTCTCTCTCTCTCTCTTCCCTCTCTCTCTCTCTCTCTCTCTCTCTCTCTCTCTCTCCCTCCTCCCTCTCTCTCTCTCTCTTCTCTGCTCTCTCGTCTCTCTCTCTCTCTCTCTCTCTCTCTCTGTCTCATCTCTCTCTCTCTGTCTCTCTCTCTCTCTCTTTCCTCTCTCTCTCTCTGTCTCTCTCTCTCTGTCTCTCTCTCTCGCTCGCTCTCTCTCTCTCTCTCTCTCTCTCTCTCTCTTTCTCTCTCTCTCTCTCTCTCTCTCTCTCTCTCTCTCTCTCTCTCTCTCTCTCTCTCTCTCTCTCCTCTCTCTCTCTCTCTCTCTCTCTCTCTCTCTCTCTCTTCTCTCTCTCTCTCTCTCTCTCTCTCTCTCTCTCCTCTCTCTCTCTCTCTCTCTCTCTCTGTCATATACAGTTTTCTGAATTGCTAAAACACTAAACCCCATTCTCTGAACCAAATGCTCAGGTGGCCTAAACCCATTTCTCTAATCAATCACTCTTTTTGCAAAACTAAACACATTCTCACTGACTAAAACACATTTCGCACTGTGATGCACTTGTGTTACAAAATGGTAAACACAGGTGGCAAAAGTTAAACACAACTACAACACAGTTGTCATCGTTTACACACAACGACTCCAATTGTTCACACTTGTTTCTAATGATGTGATCAAACCAATTGTACAGAATATAAGCCAGTTCAGAGTGCACAGGTGCGTTGAATGTTGATACCAACAATGGATGGAAACAATCTGAGAGGCAGAGGAGGAAGAGTACGTGTAAGAGGTGGTGAACGAGGAGGAAGAGTACGAGGACGAGGAAGAGCAAGACCAAGAACAGTAATTTCAGAAGAAATTCGAGCAACTGTGATAGACCATGTTGTTGTTCATGGAATGACAATGAGGGAAGCAGGACAAAGAGTACAACCCAATTTGAGCAGATTCTCTGTGGCCACCATAATCAGGACATTCAGAGAAGAGAACAGGTCATTGTTTCTTTTTATTTTGGTCATTGAAAGTTTACTGTATACATTTGATTCAGTACATCACTTTGTCAATAGAAAGGGGACTGGGGTAAAATAATCTTACCATACAATATTTTACGTATAGAAGTAATGTCCATTACTATTTTTACTGTATGTATACGTTTGTAAGTGCATTTTCCCTTTTTGTAGAATTGCAAGACTACCACATGAGGGTGGAAGGCCTGCTATGTTCTCCCAACAGCAAGAGGCTCTCATTGTTGATATGGTCCTTCAAAACAATGCCATCCGACTGCGTGAAATACAGCAAAGAGTTGTTGAACACAATGTGAACTTTGAAGGAATCAACAGTGTCAGCCTTTCTACCATTGACCGTGTCCTCCAGCGCAACAGGGTACGCATGAAGCAAGTGTACAGAGTACCCTTTGAGCGCACTCAGAAAGGGTCAAAGATCTACGATTTCAGTATGTGCAAGTAAGTGTACACTTAGACACTTTCAGCGCTGATGCTTACAGTACAATGCTATGCTACTAGCCTACTGTTACTGTAAACTACACTATATTGTAGTGTATGTAAATCAGGAGTGCATACAAATGCACTATTGCAGAAGTCTGTCTTTCTGTATCACTTACTAAACTACTTATTTATCTATTTTTATATATAGAGAGTGTTTGAATTGGATTCCATGGAAAGGCCCCATGAATAAATTTTTGTAGATGAAGCAGGGTTCAATCTGGCAAAGAGGAGAAGGAGAGGCAGGAACATAATTGGCCAACGTGCCATTGTGGAAGTCCCTGGCCAGCGTGGTGGCAATGTCACCCTTTGTGCAGCCATAAGTAATCATGGGGTTCTCCACCGTCATGCAACCCTGGGGCCATATAACACTCAACATCTTCTTACATTTCTGGGTGGTCTTCGGGATGTTTTGTTTGAGCGTGAGCAGCAGGATCATCAGCAGGCAGTGCATCCTGTCTATGTCGTGGTTTGGGACAATGTCAGCTTTCACCGTGGTGTCCGGATACGCGAGTGGTTCAACATCAACCAGCGATTCATAAATGTTTGCCTTCCACCATACAGCCCTTTCCTCAACCCAATAGAATAGTTTTTCTCTGCGTGGCGGTGGAAGGTCTATGACCGAAACCCATATACCAGGGAAAATCTCTTACAGGCAATGGTGACATAGGTGTGGAGTGTTGTCAAGGCTGGATCCGGCACACCAGAGGGTTTTTCCCCCGTTGCCTGGCAAGGGACAACGTTGCCTGCGATGTGGACGAAGTCCTCTGGCCGGAACCAGCACAAAGACGTGATGCTGAGGCAGAATGAATCTCTCATTGACTTTGATTTCGCAGTTGCACAAAAATTTTCAGTGTACTGTAATGTGCTTTTCATTTAGAGTTTTCTTTGTTCTGTGGGCTTTTGCAGTTGGACTACTGTATTTTTATGCAAGTGCTGAATATACAGACATTCAGTACTGTATTACTTGCAGTACTTACAGTATACAATATATTCACTGTACTAAGTTGTGATTACTATACTTTTTGTTTTAATTGCAAAATGTGTTTACTATAAATAAAAAATTCTGTAACTACATGCCCTGGACGCTGTGTTCTCCATTTCTTGATGTAATGTCTAATGAACGCTCTGTAGTGTTTATATATTGACTGGCTGTGTATATGATCTGAAAGCATTGTTTGATTTTGAGCACAGATTCAATGGTTTTGAGGCGATTGTTTGCTTTTGCCAGAAGAGTCAGGGGTTTTGTGAATGTAGTTTGAAGATTTGGTTTTGTGTTTAAAGTTTTGAGAAAATGGGTGAAGGTTTCAAGAAATGTGTCTTAGCAATCGAGAAACTGTAATCATATCCCAAGGATTCATGTCTGTTGCAGTGTCATGATGTTTTGCTAAAAAGTTGTCTGCAGGGAAGGATGCTGTCTCAGCTGTTATCTGATCCTCCATCTACAGTCTCAAAATTTGACTGAATCCTTACCCCATCTGGGGTAAGGGTACTCTCGGAAACACAGAACAAAAATATTGCGTAATTGCATCAGGTGCTCGATTAAGGGATGTATTCCAATCATATTGCGGAAGATCCTTGTTAAATGGTATAGTTAATTTCCGATTGAGCCAACATATGCAGCGTTTACCGTGAATGAAGTCTCAGTGAACGCGGGAACATTGCCTTTAAATTTCAATTAAACTGTAACGAGGATCTTCCGCGATACTTCTGCAGATGTGTAAGAAACAATATTAGAATGAGTAGCGGAAGCAGGGCGGTAGCTCCTCCACCCCCACCCCCTCCCCCCCACCCACCTTCTTTGCAGTTTATGGGCAAATCTATGAAATTCGAAAGATGCGAACACCTGCGAAATCGTGATTTCTCCAAATGATCAGTGACGAAAAATCTGTGCACAGGAACAAAGTTCCTCGTTAGTCGTCTCATCCCACAGTCTGTTGACAGTCGCTACGATTCCCACATCCTGGTTCAACCCAAACCCTAGCCTTAACCACAACTACAACCCTAACCCTAGCTTCATGTCCACATCCCAGTTCAACCCTAACCCCTCAACCACAACCCTAACCCTAACCCTAGCTTCATGTCCACATCCCAGTTCAACCCTAGCCCCTCAACCACAACCCTAACCCTAACCCTAGCTTCATGTCCACATCCCAGTTCAACCCTAACCCTAGCCTCAACCACAACCCTAACCTTAGCTTCATGTCCACATCCCAGTTCAACCCTAACCCTAGCCTCAACCACAACCCTAACCATAACCCTAACCCAAACTATAGCGCCAACCCTAATCCTAATCCCATTACCACCACCAAATAGGGCTCACCCACCTCTGAAATCCCAATTTAATTCCATGTCACAACACAATAATAATCACTGGAGAATGTTCCTTTAAACAGAAGTGAATCTTAGACCATCTCTCAAAAGTTAAAAGGACTGAAAAGGAGACAGGAGGCGCGAGGAAAAAAGTTGAGCTTGAGTCCTGTCCCGTCAGAAACTCTCCCGTCCACCATGTAGGTGGTGGGGGATCTGAGGCAGCAGCTGGTGAAAGTGAACAGCGTGGCGAGGCGATACATCTCTCTGCGGATTGCTGGCCCAGCACGGGCATGGCATTTTGGGAAAAAAATACTAACCTTTTTCTAGATTCGTTTTTTATTTAAATGTATTTAGGTACATCTTCCCATTCTAAATCAACTACTATGGTAGCTTAATGACTTTAAATTATTTTGACCATTATGATAACATTGTGCTTCCAGTAGGAGTAGTAACACCAATGATGGTAACACCAATGAGTAATTTTAGGCACATTTGGATTTTCTGAAATGGAGGCCACAAATGCTAAAATCTAAGGTCATCAAACCTTTAAAAATAATTTACATTTTACATTTACATTTTAGTCATTTAGCAGACGCTCTTATCCAGAGCGACTTACAGTTAGTGAGTGCATAATTTTTTTTCTCCATTTACTAAAGTGATATGATTAATCATTTTGCCCACAATGTTATTTCCCTTAATTTAAATTGACGAACATTAAGTGACACTTTGGTTTTAGACACACCAAATGATCTATGGAATCCTTAAATGTATGACATAGCCTACTAAGAGTGTGTAGCTTAGTTAAGGCCCCGTGTAGCTCAGTTGGTAGAGCATGGCGCTTGCAACACCAGGGTTGTGTGTTCGTTTCCCACGGGGGGCCAGTATGAAAATGTATGCACTCACTAACTGTAAGTCGCTCTGGACAAGAGGGTCTGCTAAATGACAAAAAAATAAAAAAAGATGAGCTAATAATTTCCTTTAATATAGACCCTTCCCCCTATAACAGTTTGCCACTGGAGAGAATGCTCAAGATCTTTGTAATCAGTAATTTTCAAGGCGGTAACACCAATGACATAAAACTGAGGGACACACATTATATTAATAACAAAAATGTTTTTTAATAGCCTTCTTTGTTTTTATTGAACGTTATCAATAAAATGTCACAATAAGGTTCAGAGTGTTCGATTAGCCTGCTGGGGGGCAAGGAGACTCCCTGCTCTGCTAAAACCATTGACAACTGCGTGCCGTTTTCAAGGGATTGTTAAATAAATGTTAACTATTTGGTTGTAATATCATCACCTCTTGAAAAGCATAGTCGGAACTACAAATTCCAATTAATCCATGCAAAACAATTGTGCATATTTAGCTCTATCATCAGAGTTATACAGCAAGTAACTAAATGCTTTTCATGATCAGTAATTTCAGATACATGAGGGTTGACTCACAATATCTCTCAATATTGGCCACCATTAATTGGATATTTAAGTGATATAAGATAAAAGTGAACTATACCTGACAAGTATGAGTGGTTTGGGTTAATTTCCCATCCTTCGTGGGCTCTGCCAGTGCCTGTCAAGCAGCAGAAGGGCACATTTGTCGATGTACTTTTAGCTGATAATGTTTACTTTGCAAGCTATCGGTACTGTTTGTTCAGTTGGCTAAACATAGTGTTAAGTAGACCTAATGTACAGCACTTTTCTCTACAACCAACGGAGGCCCACCTAGCAAAGTTAGCTAACATTATCCCCTTGTCAACATTGTTTTTAAGAGTGTTTAATCACGATTTCTGCTGACAGACATGATAGGCTACATTGATTGATGGACCACGTCAAATTGGCTAGCTAGCTAATAACAGGTCATGTTAATATGGCTAGTTAACAAGCTAACTTTCAGGGGATAAACTAGCTAGATGGCTAGCTATATCCAAATATTGTTTGATCTGCTTGCCATCTATAGTGGTGATGACAGAATTCCAACTGACAACTTTACCAGGATGAGGACTTGTCGATGTCAATCCCTTTCCAAAAGGCTTATCTCTGATGAAGCAAGCTGAATGCTAGCTAACTATATGCCAAATGGATAGACTACCCTCACTTATCTGAGATTACATAATCAATTGATGTTTATGGATGATGAAAATCATGCAGTTACTTTCTATATAACTTTGATGATAGAGCTAAATGTGGAATAATCAGAAATGTGTAGTTCTGACTATGCTCTTCAAGAGGTGATGATATTAAAACATAATAGTTATAACATTTATTTAACAATCCCTTGAAAATGGCAAGTAGTTGTCAATGGTTTTAGGGGAGCTGGGGATCTCCCTGCCCCCCAGCAGGCAAATCGAACACTCTGCATTGTATTGTGACGCATAAATACCTTTGTTCACTGTCTAGCATTCAAAATAATAGATAAATATCTCTTAATCACAAAAACGTCACTACACAACACCAATGGGACAAGCCAATTTGCTAACCCGCAGTAGTTTCTACAAAGTATACAAATAGATGTATTGCCATATAAAAGCCTTACATATGTTTTGTTATTAAATATACAGTTCAATAAAACTGTTTTTGTTATTTTAAACTGTATTAACATGGTGCCAAATGGACAGCATTTACCACCGCAATTCAAGAATGACCAGCCTACACAGTCTAGTTGATTCTTAAATGTCCAGGTTGATGCCAGATAGGTACATGTACCAACTACCATGTAAGTATCTCACAGGTTAAAGGAAGACTAACCTAAATCAGACAATAATGGAAATAATCAGGGGGGGATTTCTCTGGCAATAGGTTGTTATCAATAAAACATCACAATACGGTGCAGAGCATTCGATTTGACTGCTGGGGGGCATATTGATGTGATTTGTTATTAGCTAGCTAGCCAATTTGACGTGGTCCATCAATCAATGTAGCCTGTCTGTCTGTCAGCAGCAATTGTTATTAAACACTTAAAAACAATGTTGAAAAGGGGATTTAGCTATCTTCGCTAGGTACCGGACACCCATCTAGTACTGGGTCAGACCCCCCTTTTCCTCCAGAACAGCCTGAATTCTTTGGGGCATTCTGCACTGTGTCGGAAACGTTCCACAGGGATGTTGGTCCATGCTGACGTGATGGTATCAAGCAGTTGCTGCAGATTGGACGGCGGTACATTCATGCTGCGAACAGCCCGTTCCATCTCATCCTAAAGATACTCTATTGGGTTGAAGTCTGGGGACTGCGCAGGCTACTCAAGTAAACTTAACTCGCTGTCATGTTCCAGGTGATGTTTTTCCAATGTTGGTCATCACATGCCCACTGGAGCCACTTCTTCTTGTTTTTAGCTGATAGGAGTGGAACCCGGTGTGGTCGTTTGCTGCAATAGCCCATCCGTGACAAGGATCAAAGAGTTGTGCATTCCGAGATGCCGTTCTGCACACCACTGTTGTACTGCACTGTTATTTGTTTGTTTTGGCCCGCCTGTTAGCTTGCACAATTCTTGCCATTCTCCTTCGACCTCTCATCAACGAGCTGTTTTTGCCCACAGGACTGCCGCTGACTGGATGTTTTTTGTTTGTCGCACCATTCTCGGTAAACCCTAATGCGTGAAAAGCCCAGGAGGCCGGCTGTTTCTGAGATACTGGATCCGGCACACCTAGCACCGACGATCATACCACGCTCAAAGCCGCTTAGGTCCATTCTAATGTTCAATCGAACAGTAACTGAATGCCTCGATGCCTGTCTGCCTGCTTTATATAACAAGCCATGGCCATGTGACTCACTGTCTGTAGGAGCGATCCATGTTTGTGAACGGGGTGCTGTCCCTAATAAACTGGCCGCTGAGTGTATGTTTAGCCAACTATACAACGTTTCTACCGGTAGCTTGCAATGTAAACATTACCAGCTAACAGTACATCGGCAAACGCACCCTTCTGCTGCTTGACAGGCAGAGCCCACAAAGGATGGGAAATTAACTTAAACCACTCATAGTTGTCAGGTGTAGTTCACTTTTATTTTTATATCACTTAAATATCCAATTAATGGTGGCCAATATTGAGAGATATTGTGAGGTTACCCTCACATATCTGAAATTACATGATAATTTGATGTTTACTGATCATGAAAAGCATGCAGTTACTTGCTGTATAACTCTGATGATAGAGCTACTGTAAATGTGCGCAATTGTTTTGCATGGAATAGGACATTTGTAGTTCTGACTATGCTTTTCAAGAGGTGATGATATAACAACCAAATAGTTAACATTTATTTAACAATACCTTGAAAACGGCACGCAGTTGTCAATGGTTTTAGCCCCCCAGCAGGCAAATCGAACGCTCTGAACCTTATTGTGACGTTTTATTGATAACGACCTATTGTTGGCAACTTGTGATTCTCATCAGTAGGCCTACTGATTATGTCACATTAGGCCATTATTGACAGGGTGTCTGGGTGAAGATAAGGGGGAATTGAGCTTTCATTTTTCCATCTCCTCTCTCCTTCTCTTACTAACTCTGTTTCCCTCCCTCTCTCTCTCTCGCTCTCCCCCTGACGTTTCACTGGGTTGAACTCAGAGATAGAGTATCGCCTAGAACATAGCCTAATGCTCTAAACATGTCATCCATCACCATTTTGGAGCATTTGGAAACAGAGGAGTGTGTTCAGGTGTGTGTGTGCGTCTGCGTGTGTGTCTGCCAGTGTATGTAACACCTACTGTTCACAGGTGTTATTGAGATGACTGAGCATAATGATAATGCAGGGCAATGAACCAATCAGAACACATAGAAAGAGTCATTATGAATGAGCCATCTGCAGTGGCAAGCTGCCTGTCTCTTTTAGGTAAGTTTCAATGCCAAATGCTAGCTATAACATATTAATCAGCTCAAAATAATGTACCAAATGCTTCAGTCTCAGTCACTGTGGATGGAGGAGCTATAGCTCCCTGCTGTTGGTGTACTATTGAGTAAACACTGAAGATGGAAGGTTAGGCCTTTACAGCAGCGTCTAGTTCGAGCCTACTCAATTTAATGAGAATATTCTTGTTTCAGTAGAAAATACTACATTTTCGTATGTTGTAAAACAAAAACTTTTGTTCAAAACATTAGGAACACCTGCTCTTTCCATGACATGTTAAATCCACTTCAATCAGTGTAAATGAAGGGGAGGAGGCAGGTTAAATAAGGATTTTTAAGCCTTGAGACATGGATTGTGTATGTGTGCCATTCGAATGGGCAAGACAAAAGATTTAAGTGCCTTTGAACGGGGTATGGTAGTAGGTACCAGGCGCACCGGTTTGAGTGTGTCAAGAACTGCAACGCTGTTGGGTTTTTCACGCTCAACAGTTTACCGTGTGTATCAAGAATGGTCCACCACCCAAATGATATCCAGCCAACTTGACACAACTGTGGGAAGCATTGGAGTCAACATGGGCCAGCATCCCTGTGGAACACTTTCAACACCTTGTAGAGTCCATGCCCTGATGAATTGAAGCTGTTCTGAGGACAAAAGGGTGTGCAACTCAATATTAGGAAGTTCCTAATGATTTGTACACTCAGTGTTTACCCAGAGCAGTGATGTGCAGTAGGGAGGGGAGGGCTAGGTAGTGGGATATCAGGTAGTTAGTGAGAGAAGCAGTGAGCTTGAAGCGTGAGCTTGTTGGGCTCATGGGCCAACACGTGAGACATCTGTCTAAGGAGAGCTGACTACAGTTCAGTCTGTCTCTGCTAGAATCCCTCACTGCTCATCTCTCTCTCTTTCCTCTCTCCCCTTTGCTCAGCTGATGAAAGTGCTGAAAAGTGGTTGTCATGTTTATATTAGCATCTCAACATCAGAGCAGTCTGGAAGGAAACGTAATAAATTCGTTCTGTAAATTCACTGTCAGAGCATACGTTTTGAACATTTGTCTGATACTGCGAGGTGTGACGCCTTGTGATTTGAAGATTCTGCATAGAGATGAAAAGGTGTGTGTGTGTGTGAATTTCATAGAACCACACTATTCGTTCTTCAAACAAGGTCTAACTGAGGGTTCTCTTCATTGTGAAGTACTTTGGGGGATTGGAATCAATAATGTATGTCATTGGAAATTTTACATTGCCTAAATTCACTGTAGCATCTCCGATGTCCCTAGACTCCCTACAAAAAACATATTCAGGAAATGGATGTCTCTTCATCCGACAGTAATGCTAAAGTACCACTAGAGTTTCTCTTACATTTTAGACCCAATCATTTATTTACTTTATCTTAATATTTTATACAGACTGCGGTTACCCAGCTTCCGGCACTAAAACAGATCCCTCCTCTAATTAAAAAAAACCTCTTCTCTCTTTCCCTCCCTCCCACACCTGCTTTGTCAGCTCCCTTCTCTTTAGAGCCCAAACCTGCCATTTCTCTAAATGAGGAGACCAGGGAAGGGCAGGGAGAAACAAGAGAAGGGGAGGAACCAGACAGGAACCAGAGGATCAGAAAAACTGCACACCTGCAGAAGTGTGCAATTCTAAAACTGCTGACCTTTTTCGTTTGCTTGTTTGTTTGCGTTTTTCCCTCACTCTCTTTATTCTCTCTGCCCTCCGGTAAACAATTAAATGTGGATCAGGAGCGAAGGCTCACGTTCCCCTCTCAATCAGCCCTTCCCGTCTGCTGACGTGGGGGTTTGGGCCCCCCTGTTCCCCCAGGTGCCCCCCGTTGGGTTAGCTATACCACAACTCCTAAAATAGCCTTTGATCTGAACTGACTGTGTGCAGTGCTGCCTGGTAAACAAAGCTTTGTGATGAAGTGAGTGCTGTAGTGTTAATCTGGTCCAAGTTGATCAAAGCATTTTTATGCTTTGATATGTTGAGCATAATGATAATGCAGGGCAATGAACCAATCAGAACACATAGAAATAGTCATTTTGAATGAGCCATCTGCAGTGGCAAGCTGTCTGTCTCTTTTAGGTAAGTTTCAATGCCAAATTCTAGCTATGACATATGAATCAGCTCAAAATAATTTACCAAATGCTTCAGTTATTCCCACGGGGGGCCAGTATAAAAAAAATATATAATTAAAAAAGAAAAGAAAATGTTTGCACTCACTAACTGTAAGTCGCTCTGGATAAGAGCGTCTGCTAAATGACTAAAAATGTAAACAAAATGTAAATATGTTGGCCCCTTGGGATTTGATCAGTCATCTTGGTCATTGTTTATAACTGGAACTGGAATGGTTCATTTTAATATGCCTTGGTTTAGGTAAAGATCTGTCGTTCTGCCATGAGCAAGGCAGTTAACCCACTGTTCCCCGGGCTCCAAAGATGTGGAAGTCAATTAAGGCAGCCCTCCACACCTCTCTGATTCAGAGGTTGGGTTAAATGCAGAAGACACATTTCAGTTGAATGCATTCAGTTGTACAACTGACTAGGTATCACCCTTTCCTTTTTCATCAGTTCCTACTAATGTTTGGTGGGTTATGGTTATAGATATTAATTCCACCTGTGTTTCTGCTGGAAACGGACTGGTCAAAGGGCAGTTCAGGCAAATGCCAGATGGGCAGATCCATCTTCAGCCCAGTGGGTCTGTCTGCATTGGGGTTGTTACACCAAATTATAATGATTTGGCTAATAATGTGGGCCTCAAGGAAGAAAATGGGCTGGTTTGGGGGCCATGAGGAAAAGAATGGTCCAGGGCTGATTTCTGGTCCCAGTCTGTCCCTGGTTCCAGCTCTTTGTTTTGTTTTGCTGCTCTGCTTACCATTCAAAATGAGAAATATCTGAAGAGTGGATTTGTACATCATAGAGCTGTTTTGCTTCCCTGGCCTTTTCTCATTTGCATTTCACACATTTCTCCTCTTTCACACAGAGGGAGTGTTTTCTTGCCTGGAATGCTAAGTAATGCTGCGTTCCACAGTTTGAGTTTCACCCAACTTCCTCTTCCTTCATCATCCTAACCTCCTGTTTCACCCCTGCTCTCTAACACCCCAGTGCAGCGAGGCTGGGCCTTGTTCCAATCACTCCACGTCCTTTTCTCACTATTACACACACAGCAAATGATTAGCCTACCTCTAGTGGTTTATTACCCTCCTCCCGTTGTGCTCCCTGGCTCCAAATAGATTTTTGATCTGTGTTCATCAATTATCGGATGAGCGGCTTGTCCCCCCAACTGTACACAGCCCGTCCATGGCGTCCACCCGCGTTTTTCAAGCACTAGATCAGTAGACCAGAATTGCAGTGGATTAGCTGTCTCTCTCAGAGCATGAGAGTTGAGTGCTGTCAAGTTCATTTAGAGGTGGGGAAAATTGGTCTTTCAAATGCAAGTGATTTTCATGACGTTTTTCTTGCCTTTGACAATGTCCTATTGATTGGCACAAATGACAGTCAAAAAGCAAACCCTTATGTTGGTCAAAAAGCAAACATTTTAAAACTAATTATGCTGTTCACCATCAGGAAATTACAGAAGTCCAGAGAGGACAAATGAATAAATAAATAATTACCTCGTTATCTCGAGATCACGACTTATCTCATGATCACGACATAACAAAAGTTGTTTTGTCGAGATCACGAGATTAACTCTATAGATAGGAGTAGACATATTGATGATAAATTGACAGCAGTGTCATAGTTGACCAGTTGCAGCAAGACTCTACAAAGATCTATTAGAGCATATGTGTTGTAAGTAGTGATGTGCTACTGTATAGGGCCTTCTTATCAAAGCTCCAGCAATAAAAGGCAAACAATGGCAAACTGAGGAATTACAAATCCAAACAAATTGCATGTGTTACATTATGTGTCTAGTCAATGAGATGATTTTTATAACTGGATGAATTGCGGAGCTGTCCTTCAGCACCACACCATTTTGCCCACCATTTTGGTCTGAAATGACAAATAGACTGTAGCCTACATGATGTGTTGGAGTATTTAGAAACCACAACAAGGGATTCACATCACCTGTTCCACTATTTTTATGTACTAGTTGTTAATTGTTGAATGTGACTGTGTTTTTGCTGCTATTGACAGGACAACCTCCCTGTTAAAACTATTAAAGAGATTAAAATAAACTTTTATTGGTAGTCTGGTGAACTTTGGTAAACTTTCATTGGTAGTCTGCAACCACAGACCTCAATGTGAACTTTTCTTGCACTGAACGTTCCACATTCAATCCATGTAGAAATAGAAGTGCAACCACACTTTTATGTCTTTAAAATTGGATTTGAGGCAAAACTGGAAGCCATCTATAGCTGAGAGACATAATGCAATTTTTGCCTGGGTTAATCCCTGATCAAAATGAAAACGGATGCACTGATGGCTGTTGGCTCTGCCACCTCAGCCATACCGTCACTCTAACATCAATATGTCCACTCCTATTTATAGAGTTTCTCGTGATCACAACAAAACAACTTTTGTTATGTCGTGAACACGAGAAAATTATCTTGTGACCTCGACAAAATGAGGGAATAATTGTTTTAATTTATTTGCCCTTTCTGGACCGTAGGAAATAGCCTTAAAGAGCTTTTCCATTGTTATTGCTTCCACAGCAACAAGGGAATCATGCAGCCATGGCATGACATATCAATAGGCTGGAGTAAGCAACAGGGGAATCACCTTTAGACTCCCCTGTTATCACCTTTAGACTCCCCTGTTATCACCTTTAGACTCCCCTGTTATCACCTTTAGACTCCCCTGTTATCACCTTTAGACTCCCCTGTTATCACCTTTAGACTCCCCTGTTATCACCTTTAGACTCCCCTGTTGCAGTAAAAAGGAAATATGATAATTGCAGTAAGACCTCCAAGCCCATTTTCTGAGTGAATCACCACATATTGTTTTGAATTCTTCAACAGATTGGTTTTAACCAGACACCAATTAAATACCTTGAGCTAATGAGGCTAACGAGCAAAATTGTGTCAATCTTTTTTAAGTAAATACACACAAGTCAATTCATACACTATGCATTTTATTACATCTTTAAATCTTCTATACAAATCTAAAGATTTGTAAAGTAAGCAAGAACATAGTTTCCCATAGCACAAGACCTAAACAGATTCACAAAATATAAACAGAGTACTGTATGGATTTGATATGGTAAACAAAATGTATCCCCACAAAAAGGGTGAGGCAAAATTGTTATTGTACAAGCATGACAAGACACAAAGGCATTGAATATAAACTGATACACAACTGCAGTTAAAGTCTTGCTGACGTTGGTGTTTCATTAAGTTTAGTATTATTTCATTCACATCCTGAGAGGGAGGGATAGCCCTCCTTCCGCCGCCTACTTAGCCCTAGTACTGAACACCACTAAACACCAACCCTTACCTAACACCTGCCAACTCTGTTAATCAACAACAGAAAAGATGTGACATTACAAACCAGAAAGGATGAGAGAGGAAATTAGAGAAAGAAAGAGTGTAGTTTGGTCCTCGCCCACACAATGGCACAATTCCTCCATCCTATTGATTTCAGCCACGTACTGTAACAGTCAGTTCTAGTGCAAAGTCATCCGGACTCCTGTAATCCTGAATCTTGACTCAATGTAATTGTGACTCCTCTCCTGTCCCTTCAGCTCTACTGCTGCAGTCTACAAGCGGCCATTACCTCACTGCTGACATAATAATAATCATAATAATATGCCATTTAGCAGACGCTTTTATCCAAAGCGACTTACAGTCATGTGCGCATACATTTTTACGTATGGGTGGTCCCGGGGATCGAACCCACTACCCTGGCGTTACAAGCGCCATGCTCTACCAATTGAGCTACAGAGGACATAATTCAGATGACTAGTTAGACAGAGGGAGGAATTTAGTTTTGCTTGCGTCGCGACGTGGACTGGCTGATGAAAGAGAGGAGCAGTCCCACATAAAGATTCTGTTCAATGATGATAGGAGGCAGCATTGAAATAGAAGAGAGAATGGACAGATCCTTGTGCACTATTTACAATCAGGCTTCTACCTGATTGGTCCTCTGTAGCTCAACTGGTAGAGCACGGCGCTTGTAACGCCAAGGTAGTGGGTTCGATCCCCGGGACCACCCATACACAAAAATGTATGCACGCATGACTGTAAGTCGCTTTGGATAAAAGCGTCTGCTAAATGGCATATTATTTATTATTATTACATCCTTAACTTCAAGTGGAATAACACAATCATATCATACAATTTAAGAGCTAGGACAAAATGCTCCTGATGGAATTTGGTCACACGGTTGTTGAATCTGTTTTGCCCCCACCCCTTTCAAATGGACCCACACTAGCTGAGTTTGTACTGTAGAAAGAGAGCTCTGTTTCAGCGAATCACAGAGTCACATAGAGTCAGCAGGAAGAGCTGCAATATGAGCCCGGCATGTGGTTACTGTTCCAGAGGTGGAGGGGTTTGGGGGTACACGGTGACCCCAGACCCTCACCCCGTGGTCAGGTCTGAGTCGGGGGGTTCCAGGCTCTCAGCGATGTCCTCTAACTCGTCCAGCAGCTCTGGGAAGGAGGGTCTCCGAAACGCATCCATCTGAACGACAGGACAAGAGGACAACAAGTGTGAGCTTCTACAGTAGATCGCACATGCAAGTCTTTCTCACAATCAGATTACTGAGGCAAATTCTATTACCTGGATTCTATTACCATGTTCAAATGCTGTCAAAGTGCATTCCAGCGCTACGCACTGAAATACAGACAATGCATCTTTTAAATGGAATTATCCCGACGTTCACGGAGATCGCATTCATGATAAACACTGCGGATGTTGGCTCAAACTTAAATGACCTTTAAAAGGCACACCTAAATAAAAGCAATATGTTGGTCGGTCATACAACACGTTTGAAATGAATCCTAAGTCTCTCAATTTCGAACACGTGCTGTCACATTCACTCTCTAATATTGTCTGACACTCTCTCTCTCTCTCTCACTCCCTGTTTCTCCCCCACACTCCATCCCTCCAGTCCACACTGACCAGACAGCAGTTGGCTGACAGCTCCAGGATGCGTCGTGGACAACCCTGCACCATCTCACTGAAAGCCTCCACGTCTAGACCATAGTCCTGTAGAGAGAACAAACATTATGTCAAATGCATTGTACACTAGTTGTACAACCTGAGTGTGTATGGGGCCATAGATTATCACTAAGTAGTTACAGGTTAGAGAGCTAGATCAGAAAACCAATGTAAGTCATGGCAAACAAGGAACGTTATGAGACCACAACTATCGCTGTAGGCTACTGTTCACTCCACTTTTGATAACCGGCGACTACTGACGAATTTGCAGAACAAGTACTGTATGGATAGGATAGTGTGACTAACTGACCCTGCGGTCCTCCCACCTCCCAATGACAAAATGAATTTAAGCACATTAAAGTCTCTCTCTGCTCCCGGTGTCTCTGACCTTGCCTTGATCCCCCCAGGGACGACAGACAGGGACAACAAATGACTCATTTCACCATAATCTACATACAAATGTCACTGTCACTAATGGCCTAGCAAAAGTGCTATCAAGTCACTAGACTGATAATTGGATAATCGTCAAATTCCGCAGCAGGATCATGTTCAATATAATGTCTGAACTGTGGGGAATTACATCTTATTAACTCATAGCTCAGAGTTGTGGTATAATTTCCCCATGTATAGTGACAGTCTAAATCTAGTAGTCTGGTTCTTTGGTTTTGATAAGTGTGTGTGTGTGTGTGTGTGTGTGTGTGTGTGTGTGTGTGTGTATGCGCCTGCGTACGTGTGCCAGTGTATGCGTGTGTTTTGTGTTCACCCGTGTTCTGGGAAGGATCTCGGGATCTGCTGGGATCCGACCCAGAATCTCACACAGCATGATCCCAAAGGAGAAGACGTCCACCTGGAGAAAATCCATTATCTTGTTTACTCAAGTCTTAGTTCCATTATTACATTGTTATGAATTATTTTCATTAAATTAATATTAAATAGATTCAAATGGGCCCTGGTAAAAAGTACTGCACTAAACTGGGATGCAGAGAGTGTGTAGGCTACCAACCTTGCGGTCGTAAGGTTCCCCTCTGAGCATCTCAGGGGCCATCCAGAAGGCAGATCCCACCAAAGACATCTTCCTCTCGGGGTCGTTGACCGGCAGCTCCACCATCACCTCTCTGGCCAGACCAAAGTCTGTCACCACCGCCTCCCTGCCCCGAGACGTCTCCCGGATCAGACAGTTCTGAACACACAACGTTCAGACAACGTTAGACAACAGTTTTGCACACGCACAACGTTCAGACAATGTTAGACAACAGTTCTGGACACACACACAACGTTCAGAATATTACTCCCAGGACTGGTCACTGCTACCAAATGTATTAAATATATTTAAATTGACTATAAAGTGGACATAAAAATGTATATTTAAAGATGTACTATGCAGACATTGCTCCGCCATTTCCTGGTTGCTAAAATTCGAGTCGTTTTCCTAATTTCAGTTTATGTGACAAAACAAGCAAATAGTGTAAATAATCATTCTAGCATCTAAACCGCTGTGAAATATATTTTCCATAAGCAAAAATATTGTATTTTCAGCTGTTTGAAGCTGGTGTACAAAACCGAAAGTAAAAAAGACACAAAAACAGGAAGTATAGAAATCGCGCACAATGAACAGATCTACCGCTTCTTAGACTTGCTTTCAATGAGAATGACAGATCTATAACTGACATTTCTATGTGAATTTTGTCGGGTCAACCAAAAAGTTACATATTGCATCTTAAAATGTACAGTATATTCATAGAGCTGGTGTTCACTAGAAGCACAATCATTGAAGTCATACAGTCGTCACACTGCAGTGTAGCATGTTGACCATAAGAGGTCAGTGTGACACTTCTACAGCCACACGACACTGCAAAGGAAACCTCCTCCATTCTATCTGTCTCTTTGCATTTGAGCCTGGAGGTAGCAACATAATTCCATAGACAGTACATGCGTGTGTTTCTACATGATAAGAAACAACGTTTTATTCACTGTTGGAGCGCTGACAGGTATGACTTATCACTGTACTGGAGGTCAAACAACAACATTCTCAAATGGACAAAGACGCACAGGGACGGAGAATAATAGAATAACATTGGCTACAACTGTGAAAACACACTTCAGATTACTGAGCTGCCTATGGCTCCTGCATTAGGAAAAACAGTACCCATCTGAAACCAGCTGGTTTAGCAGGCTGCCTCATAATCCGGTCTGAAACGTCCCTTCACCAGCCATCTTCTCTGAAAAGTGAATTATTGAGATGTGACCTGTGGGCCGAGGTAGCCATTTTGTTGGCCCAATACTATTGATGACAAAGTGGAACAGTACATTTTGACCAATAGGTCCATGACAGTGATTTAGACAGTATCCGTATCTAGATCTATGGGTCAGTGGCTAGACAGAGATTATATGTATCTGTGTTATATAAAACAGAGTATATAGGGCGTTTCCTGACACACAATGGGCCACTAATGACAGAGCAATGGGGCAATGGGAGGATCACAACCAAACAGCCCATAATAATAATAATAATAATAATATGCCATTTAGCAGACGCTTTTATCCAAAGCGACTTACAGTCATGCGTGCATACATTTTTGTGTATGGGTGGTCCATCATTATCTCATCACTGATGTGGTTTACCACCAAAGAGAGGAGTTTGAACTGTGATGGACAGATAATGAGAAAGGGAGACGTGAGTGTGTGCATGCTTGTATATAAACAACCCCCTTGCATAACATTCACATAAAGGATCATCTAGGAGGTGAAATACCCCCAACCTCAGCACCTTCTTACTAGTACTATAGACTAGCGTCCTGTCCAGGGGGTATACTTGTACATCATGCTGCCTCACGCTACAGAAACAGGAGGCAGGCTCCTGCCCTTTGGGCTGTTTTGGCTCGGACAAGGCTTATTTACTTACTGTCTGGCTGCATCCCAAATGGTACTCTAGTCCCTACCTAACGCACTACTTGTGCACTACTTTATAGAGGGAATACTTGCCATTTGCGATGCAGCCTTTGAGAAAGGCTTATTCTTATTCTTTCACAAAGTTGTCCAGTGGAACTAAAACAGGTGATGTAGAACGCAAACCCTGCAGCTTAGCATTTGCGTTGTAGACAGTGAAACAATGAAAGGTTCAGTTCTGAGAAAGCTGGTAGGCATTAGGTTAGGTCCCTATTATGAGTGTTTGTGTATAGGGCAGATAGATTGGATATCTTAGGCGGCTTTACGGCTATGTGCTTGAGAAAATAGTCGGTTGACCCTAGTTGTCAGATTTATAGATCAAGAAATAATCAGAAACATATACTTTACTTGTCCTTGATCCCTTCAATCAACTTCCAACTCACATCTGATACACGGGAAAAAACTATGTCAAATGAGCGTCATGTGCTTTTTTTAATTAAGAGCCAAGATTGCATTAGTAAGGTACTTTGCTCTGGCACCACTGGAGTTATCTGTCCAGACGTGATCCTAGCCCGACCGTGGTGTGTTTGTGTTTATGTATGTGTGTGTGTGTGTGTGTGTGTATGTGTGTGTGTGTGTGTGTATACCTTGGAGTTGAGGTCTCTGTGGTAGATGTTCTTGTAGTGCAGGTAGGTCATGCCTCTGCTGATGTCACAGGCCAGGTCCACCTTCTCTCTCCAACACAGAGACACATCCTCCTGGGCCAAGAGGTCCTCCAGACAGCCCCCACTCACATACTGACAGCACAGAGAGAGAGTTTATCAGTATATAGAGATCCTATATCAACACTCACATACTGACAGCACAGAGAGAGAGTTTATCCGTATATAGAGATCCTATATCAACACTCATACTGACAGCACAGAAAGAGGGATTATCAGTATATATAGATCCTATATCAACACTCACATACTGACAGCACAGAGAGAGAGTTTATCCGTATATAGAGATCCTATATCAACACTCATACTGACAGCACAGAAAGAGGGATTATCAGTATATAGAGATCCTATATCAACACTCACATACTGACAGCACAGAGAGAGAGTTTATCCGTATATAGAGATCCTATATCAACACTCACATACTGACAGCACAGAGAGAGGCTGCATAAGTACCATAGATATCCCATATCCATGGGTTATACATATGCATGGCAATCTATTCCCTCCAACAACTGTGACTACTGCCAGGTGCACAAATACAGAAGAGGGAATGTCCCATAGAGATCCCTTATGTGTTTCTATGGGTTATGCCATATAGATCGGGTTTCTATGGGTTTTACACAAGCATACCAGTCTCTTCCCTTCCAACACTGCTACTATGGTGAGATGCATACATATACTGAGAGGAAAACATATCTGCTATCTGTGATTATCAACATGATCACAAATAAACTGACAATCTTACCTCCAGTATCGGATACAGCTTATCTTCCCGCACACAGATTCCAAGATACCTAGGAAGAATAAGCAATAGATAATAATAATAGTTAGCATTACTATCACGATGTTAAGCTTTTTTTTTGCAACAACTACACATCTTCCTCTAAAAACAAGCATTTGTCATATATGTTGGACATGGGACTGACCTGACAATGTTAGGGTGTGAGAGCTTCCGCAGTAGACTGATCTCGCGTACGATGCTGTCCTGGTCCACGTCGTTCTTATAGATCTTGACCACCATCACTTTTCTTGTGGTACAGTGTGACACCTAGACAACAGAGGGCGATATACTGTATTTACAGAGCTGTCCTTGCTCAGCTTTGATTGACAACAGTTGGACAATCTCACTATTCTGCATTTGTACAAGTTGTAAACGAGGCTGGATCTCTATGAACTAGAGCGAACGAACAAAACAAACAATTCATTGTTTCTTGTATACCAACACAACAACGTGCTAAAACTAGAACGACTAAAGCAACGGCCTTAACTTCCTGAGGTGATTAAAGTTTACTGCATCCTATTGTCTCTCTGTGAGGCAAGACTGGTTCAGTGGTACACCATGTTCCCTCCACAGTAGCATTCTCTGTGTGCATCCAAAAAGGCACCCTATTCCCTATGTAGGGTACTACGTTTGACCAGAGCCTGGTCAAAAGTAGTGCACTACATAGGGAATAGGGTGTCATTTAAGTAGTGCACTACATAGGGAATAGGGTGTCATTTAGGATTCATCCTTTGACTGTTTGGCACAGGTTCTGGGAACCGTCACACTGGCTGACTGACTGCACACCTCTAATTACGCTCCTATCATGACCGGGCTTTATAACGCCATCTCTGATCTGTATCTGAGCATCTGGGAGTTCCAGCTCAACACAAACACGCTAACAATAGCAGGAAAGGCACGGTGGCCCTGCATGATGACCCTGCTACAATTGTGACCTGACATGGCCTCCAAGGAAAACGACTAGGACTGTTGAAGACGATGCCAGTGTTCAGTCATGATCATTTAAATGTTGTTCATTTGACTCTACAGACAGTCCCTCACACCTAGACAATATTAAGGTAACTTCAGCTGTGTTCCTTTGTCTCGTGGGCATATGAATGCAGAGAAGAACAGGTTTGCAGTGTAATTACTTGGGCATGTTGTGTCTGATGCTCTGAGGGGTGTTTAAGGGATCATCCAAGGCATCATGTTGTCAGTTTTGACACCGGAGTTGGTAGTACACAAAATGTAGGTTGCTCTTTGTATGGGACTGTATTGTATGTATGTATTCTGTCAAGTATGTTTTAATACACTTATCTGGATGCGTGCCATATAACGCATGATGCCACTTTTGAAATATGCTGATTTAATGAGGTAATTGTAACTGAAACAAACATGGAAATTAATGGGAAGTAAATCATAGACTTTAATTAGAGGGTGTGTAGAACGTCAGTTATTTTTTGCTCTCTCTTTCACGCACACATTGAAGTATCCACAAGCATACACATGTTTTTTCAGCCATTTCCAAATTGAACAGTTCGTACCTTGTACACCTTGGAGAAGAAGCCACTCCCAATCAGCTCGGCACTGAAGTCTTCCCAGAATTCCAGCTTGCGGACGGCGGTGCGTAGCTTCTGCCATCGGTCCACCTGGCAGTAGGTGTCTGCTGCCTCTCCGAGCAGTGTGGGGCTGCTGGGTTCAGGGGTCACCTCCACCTCACACCTCATCCTAGACAGCTCGTCTGGTGAGGCACAGGGTCACAGGGTCAGACACTCAGTCTCCCTCACTATCCATATCCCAGTGTTAAAGCCATCAGAGGAACTAGAAGTATCACAATGCTCTCCTTCAACCCAATTTAGAAATCTTGGAGGCAAACACTCAAAACTAGTAAACATGAGAGAAAAAAGTTTCTGAAAAAGAAAATAGTTTTAATCTTTAAGTAAAATGGGGGCGATTTGAAAGATAAATATACTAATTTAAAATGCAAATGAAACAGATTCAGAGGAAAAGGAGAAATGTTTGGTGAGATGAAAGACATTCTGAGACTAAAACATAATTTGCACAGAAAATATACACTGCTCAAAAAAATAAAGGAAACACTTAAACAACACATCCTAGATCTGAATGAATGAAATAATCGTATTAAATACTTTTTTCTTTCCATAGTTGAATGTGCTGACAACAAAATCACACAAAAATAATCAATGGAAATCAAATTTATCAACCCATGGAGGTCTGGATTTGGAGTCACCCTCAAAATTAAAGTGGAAAACCACACTACAGGCTGATCCAACTTTGATGTAATGTCCTTAAAACAAGTCAAAATGAGGCTCAGTAGTGTGTGTGGCCTCCACGTGCCTGTATAACCTCCCTACAACGCCTGGGCATGCTCCTGATGAGGTGGCGGATGGTCTCCTGAGGGATCTCCTCCCAGACCTGGACTAAAGCATCCGCCAACTCCTGGACAGTCTGTGATGCAACGTGGCGTTGGTGGATGGAGCGAGACATGATGTCCCAGATGTGCTCAATTGGATTCAGGTCTGGGGAACGGGCGGGCCAGTCCATTGCATCAATGCCTTCCTCTTGCAGGAACTGCTGACACACTCCAGCCTCATGTGGTCTAGCATTGTCTTGCATTAGGAGGAACCCAGGGCCAACCGCACCAGCATATGGTCTCACAAGGGGTCTGAGGATCTCATCTCGGTACCTAATGGCAGTCAGGCTACCTCTGGCGAGCACATGGAGGGCTGTGCGGCCCCCCAAAGAAATGCCACCCCACACCATGACTGACCCACCGCCAAACCGGTCATGCTGGAGGATGATGCAGGCAGCAGAACGTTCTCCACGGCGTCTCCAGACTCTGTCACGTCTGTCACATGTGCTCAGTGTGAACCTGCTTTCATCTGTGAAGAGCACAGGGCGCCAGTGGCGAATTTGCCAATCTTGGTGTTCTCTGGCAAATGCCAAACGTCCTGCACGGTGTTGGGCTGTAAGCACAACCCCCACCTGTGGACGTCGGGCCCTCATACCACCCTCATGGAGTCTGTTTCTGACCGTTTGAGCAGACACATGCACATTTGTGGCCTGCTGGAGGTCATTTTGCAGGGCTCTGGCAGTGCTCCTCCTGCTCCTCCTTGCACAAAGGCGGAGGTAGCGGTCCTGCTGCTGGGTTGTTGCCCTCCTACGGCCTCCTCCACGTCTCCTGATGTACTGGCCTGTCTCCTGGTAGCACCTCCATGCTCTGGACACTACGCTGACAGACACAGCAAACCTTCTTGCCACAGCTCGCATTGATGTGCCATCCTGGATGAGCTGCACTACCTGAGCCACTTGTGTGGGTTGTAGACTCCGTCTCATGCTACCACTAGAGAGAAAGCACCGCCAGCATTCAAAAGTGACCAAAACGTCAGCCAGGAAGCATAGGAACTGAGAAGTGGTCTGTGGTCACCACCTGCAGAACCATTCCTTTATTGGGGTGTCTTGCTAATTGCCTATAATTTCCACCTGTTGTCTATTCCATCTGCACAACAGCATGTGACATTTATTGTCAATCAGTGTTGCTTCCTAAGTGGACAGTTTGATTTCACAGAAGTGTGATTGACTTGGAGTTACATTGTGTTGTTTAAGTGTTCCCTTTATTTTTGTTTGAGCAGTGTATTTTGAATGCATTACAATTCATTCCAAATAACTTTGCAATTTCCATCAAAGTATATCAGTGATTTTTGACTTGTATCTTCAAGACTGATATACTTGGCAGTTAGATAACAAGACAACAAGGTGTGAATCAATATGGTACTTCTGTGAGAAATCACATTTCAAGGGTCATTTGTCAAAGATGGAGCCCCTACTATTGGCTGGCCTAACTGTCAGGTTTAACACCCAGTTGGAGACGCACAATCACAGTTTAGACTGATTATTCTTTGCTTTTGCGGTGTGTAACCTAAAACTACAAACACATACGTAAGTAGAGGTCTATGACACCATCACAACAGCATATGTCATTGGTGCTTTCAGCTTCAAGACAGAAAAACATGAGATTAGCCTAAGGCCTTGGCTACTGTGTCTAACACCTGCTCAAGGCCAAACAACCGCCTGTTTGTTGTCTCCTCACAGGGAGAGGTTTGTTCACACAGATTCAATCAGACAAGCAACTCATAGCTTCTGCAATGCTGCAGAGTTGAAAACAGTTGCGCTAAATATTTTCATCATGATGATCAGATATGATCAGGTATGAGTGACAATATTGTAGTAGGAAAGCATACATGGTGACATAGATATAATCAAATCAGTTTCATGTGTAGAACATTGTTTGTTATGGCAATGTCACTATCTAGGCCAGGGCAACCATCAACCAGGAAGAGGCCATGAGAAACTAGATTCTTAAGTGTTTACAAATCCCCTAGGGTCAGCGCACATGTAAACAAAAGTATTACTGGAATTTCTGTAATAAAAGCTTTCCATTCGCAAGATCAGGAACGTCTTTAATGAAAAGTCTTAAATCACAAGTGACAAGTGGCCATTTTTCTGAAAAATATGGCTGCAGTTATCTCTATTCAGTTTCCTGTGCAGTCTGGCAACATCTAATGATGTCACTTTGACATTGAGTGGATTGGGTGGGTAGTTCACCCCTGAAGCAGACATTTCAACCTTGATGTGACAGACTGACATCTAAGTTAAACATGACTTCCCAGAAGGACAGACCCCCTATGATGCAAAAGTCCCAACTGCCAAGTTTCCTAAAGTGAAGTGACAGATTTCTCCCTTCATCCCAAGGTCCCTTTTTATCCACAGCAAAAACAGAACACACTTTCTATTTTCTTCCGAGGGCTTTGAGAGGGACTTTTTTTGTTGTTGTTTTTTTCCTCACTACTTTCCAACATATCTGACGTCAAAAAGGAGCCAGATATTGGTCGAGCCCCAGTTGGAATGTCACAGCTGGGTAAGAAAGTGGAATGACGATGGTATCTTTGCGGAAAGACGTTACGGAACATTTCCAGTTCGGGCAGCCGTGGCCGTGTGCCCTGAGTGGAGATGAGAAAGCCAGTGAACCCAGGGAACTCTGACCAGTGGCTAGGCTACACACAGGTCACCACTGGACGCTGCTGAGGGGAGGACGGCTCATAATAATGGCTGGAACGGAGCGAATGGAATGGCATCAAACACATAGAAACCATGTGTTTGATGTATTTGATACCATTCCACTAATTCCGCTCCAGCCATTATTAGGAGCCCGTCCTCCCCAATTAAGGTGCCACCAACCCGTGCAGGTCACATACAGGCCCCTGTATCACACCTCCCTGCCATGTCTAAACACAGGCCACTGACCCCAATACAAGGCCTCTGAGACAGAGGCTTCACCTGAATGGTCAGAGAGTCTTACAAACAAAGTAAGGCCATAAAGAGTTCAGTACTCCAAGGAATGTCATAATCCACAATAATAGAGTCATGGCCCACTGGGCCCACACTGGTTGTATCAATGTTGTTTCAATGTAATATGTCAGTGTATTGTGACGTGGAATCAACGTGGACAATACATTGGATTTGTCTAATCAAATATAACATTCAACATCATTTCAGCCATCCAATATACTGAATATAGGATGAAAAAGACTTGTAAAATTTCCAAATGGAATTTTCTACACAATTTCAATGTATACATACTTCTGATGATTATGATGAAATTAGATTGATGTAACAACCTGTTTGTCAGGTTCAGTCAATGTACACTGAACACAAATATAAAGTAAAGTAAATGTAAAGTGCTGGTCCCATGTTTCATGAGTCGAAATTAAAGATCCCAGAAATGTTCCATACGCACAGAAATATTATTTATCTCATCAAATTGTTTGCAGAAATGTGTTTAGATCTCTGTTGGTGAGCATTTCATCCTTTGTCAAGATAATTCATCCGCCTGACAGGTGTGGCATGTCAAGAAGCTGATTAAACAGCATGATCATTACACAGGTGCACCTTGTGCTGGGGACAATAAAAGGCCACTCTAAAATCGGCAGTTTTGTCACACAATACAATGCCACAGATGTCTCAAGTTTTGAGGGAGCGTGCAATTGGCATGCTGACTGCAGGAATGTCCACTAGAGGTGTTGCCAAATAATTGAATGTTCATTTCATTCCATAAGCCGCCTCCAACATTGTTTTAGAGAATTTGGCAGTACGTGCAACCTGCCTCACAACCGCAGACCACGTGTAACCATGCCAGCCCAGGCCCTCCACATCCGGCTTCTTCACCTGCGGGATCATCAGAGGGGGGTGGGGGGGTGCTGAAGAGTATTTCTGTCTGATATAAAGCCCTTTTGTAGGGAATACTTTCTGAAGGCACTATATGTGTTGGGATGGATAGGGGTTTATGGATGTCATTTCCATTGAATTTGACAGTGTCTTTCCCCGACTGGGTCAAAACACCTCACTTAACCTGCATCATATTTGTGGCTCCTAGTAAACCATAATCACCTGTTGACTGTCCTTTGTTGACTTTCAATTAAGGATTCTACCTTTAAATCAACAAAACATTTGTATACTTATGACTTGAGAAATGAGTCATGACTTGTTGAATGGATGAGAGAGAGATTGGGAAAGAGAGAGCACAAAGAGTCTGTGCATATTTGTGTGTGTGTGTGTGTGTGTGTGTGTGTGTGTGTGTGTGTTATGTACCACAGGCCCAATGTGTACAAGACAGATATTATTGAATCAAAAACAGATGAACACGTCAGTGTGGATGAGCGCTTGTAACGTCACCCAAACATTAAAAAGCCATCACGGCTCAATCCTTGGCCATCTATGACGTGGCGGCTTGCCAGTAATGGCCTTCTTTCTCTTTAACCATCATTTTACAGCAAAGGCTCCATCCAAACTCCCATAGGCAGTCCTAGCAGCCACACTCCACTCTCCACTCTGCAGTCCAATGAGTCCATCAGTCTACCCCCTGGCTCTCCCTGCAACCCCGGGCATCCTGACACATCCTCTGACACAATCTGCTTACCAACCTCCCCTCTCTCAGCGACCGGGCGCTGATTATAAAATCCATCTGACCTAAACAAGGCATAATGTTGTGTACAGACATACAGTCCGGGCTTGGAAGGAGGACATGTTAGATAAATTACATAAGGGCTAAAGCCCTAATATGGGAATCATCATCAGCCCATTTAGGTCCCAGAAGGGATTGAGGGGTTAACGGGCTTACATAGAGAGATGGATCTGAAATCCTTTATCCCACACTTCCTGTCTCATGTCACTAAAGATCAAATCCTGCTTTTTCTCTGTCAGATTTGTGAAATGATTGCTTCTGCTCATATCTGCATACAGTGCCCCTTTTATCTAATTCATTCCAGCATCAGCCTTTCAGCACTATGGGATATGTGCATCATGCATATTTTCACCGCAAAAAGTCAATATCTAATCATATCCAATCATCTTTCATTGATAGACTAATGTTTCCTTGCTGCACCCATCTTTTGCTTTGTAATATGTGGCTTTCTAACCACAATGGTGTACAGTACAGTATAGTACAGTACAGTGTCATATCAACACAAACATGAAATTGACAGGTGAAATATTAACTTTCTGCTTCCATGAGCTATCACCTATTGTGCATGACACACACACACACACACACATAAACCTGCTTGGCTGGTCCCTTACCATAGCACATTTCTTTCTTATAGGACTGAAACTCTTCTGCGCTTCCTCCTCACATTCTCTCCCACTAAAACTCTCAGAGCGTGCAGGAGAGTGGGCAGAAAGGCCTTCCTCATGTGTGTGTGTATGTGTGCATGAGCATGTCTGTGTGCTCGTGCACGCATGTATATGTGAGTGCGTGTGCATGTGTAGATTTATGAGATATAGCGGAGTTTGTTTGGGCTAAATTGCCTTCCTGAACATTATGCCATGTATGTGTGAGGGCAGGCGCGCAATTTTCACTGGGGATGAGGGGGGACATGTCCCCCTCACTTCTAAAACCAAAGTTGCGCCCCTGTGTGAGGGTTTATTCGGACTCCTGCAGGGGTTTGCACTGAGTGGTCCTCTGAAGCATTAGGCAAACTCTGAGCCAGTCTTTGTCTGATTGTGTAATTCCCAAGGGGAAATTAATGTGTGAGTATGACATGTCTGAGTACAGTTGTGGTCAAAAGTTTTGAGAATGACACAAGTATTGGTCTTCACAAAGTTTGCTGCTTCAGTGTTTTTAGATATTTTTGTCAGATGTTACTATGGTATACCGAACTATAATTACAAGCATTCCACAAGTGTCAAAGGCTTTTATTGACAATTACATTAAGTTTATGCAAAGAGTCAATATTTGCAGTGTTGACCCTTCTTTTTCCAAGACCTTTGCAATCCGCCCTGGCATGGTGTCAATTAACTTCTGGGCCACATCCTGACTGATGGCAGCCCATTCTTGCATAATCAATCCTTGGAGTTTGTCAGAATTTGTGGGGTTTTGTTTGTCCACCCGCCTCTTGAGGATTGACTACAAGTTCTCAATGGGATTATGGTCTGGGGATTTCCTTGGCCATGGACCCAAAATGTTGATGTTTTGTTCCCAGAGCCACTTAGTTTTCACTTTTGCCTTATGGCAAGGTGCTCGATCATGCCGGAAAAGGCATTGTTCGTCACCAAACTGTTCTTGGATGGTTGGGAGAAGTTGCTCTCGGAGGATGTGTTGGTACCATTCTTTATTCATGGCTGTGTTCTGAGAAGCAACCCCACACATGAATGGTCTCAGGATGCTTTACTGTTGGCATGACACAGGACTGATGGTAGCGCTCACCTTGTCTTCTCCGGACAAGCTTTTTTCCAGATGCCCCAAACAATCGGAAAGGGGATTCATCAGAGAAAATGACTTTACCCCAGTCCTCAGCAGTCCAATCCCTGTACCTTTTGCAGAATATCAGTCTGTCCCAGATGTTTTTCCTGGAGAGAAGTGGCTTCCTCGCTGCCCTTCTTGACACCAGGCCATCCTCCAAAAGTCTTTGCCTCACTGGTGGTGCCCCGATCCCGCAGCTGAATCAACTTTAGGAGACGGTCCTGGCGCTTGCTGGACTTTCTTGGGCGCCCTGAAGCCTTCTTCACAACAATTGAACCTCTCTCCTTGAAGTTCTTGATGATCCGATAAATGGTTGATTTAGGTGCAATCTTACTAGCAGCAATATCCTTGCCTGTGAAGCGCTTTTTGTGCAAAGCAATGATGACGGCACGTGTTTCCTTGCAGGTAACCATGGTTAACAGAGGAAGAACAATGATATCAAGCACCACCCTCCTATTAAAGCGTCCAGTCTGTTATTCTAACTCAATCAGCATGATAGAGTGATCTCCAGCCTTGTCCTCGTCAACACTCTCACCTGTGTTAACAAGAGAATCACTGACATGATGTCAGCTGGTCCTTTTGTGGCAGGGCTGAAATGCAGTGGAAATGTTTTTGGGGGATTAAGTTCATTTTCATGGCAAAGAGGGACTTTGCAATTAATTGCAATTCATCTGATCAGTCTTCATAACATTCTGGAGTATATGCAAATTGCCATCATAAAAACGGAGGCAGCAGACTTTGTGAAAATTAATATTTGTGTCATTCTCAAAACTTTTGACCACGACTGTATACGAGCTACTGAAAAGAGAATGTGATTGTGCTAGTGGGAGTACGGTATGTACCCTGTATAAGTATGGAAAGACAGTGAGTGATAGATGGGGGAGAGAGAGAGAGAGAGAGAGAGAGAGAGAGAGAGAGAGAGAGAGAGAGAGAGGCAATCACGATGCAAGCTGGGTTAAGCGTTGTAGGAGATGTGGATGGCCACCCACCATTAAACAATCACAGAGCCACTCAGCCCTCAGACAAAATGGACAGCAGTTGATTTCATAACACCGCAGGAGAGGGCCAGAGAGGGGCAGAGAGGGGGGAGTCAAAAAGAACAAGGCCTGCCTTGTGTGGGTGATGTGATGAGCATAAAAATATACAAATGAACCTGATCAACAACAACAACCTTACACTGGCCAGCAGCACAGGCTGACTCAGACTCAATGCATTATTTCATACACAATATGCAAGTGTATATCACTCTCATATGCTATACAGTTAGTCTAAGATCCTTATAGGCCACGCAACAAATGAGATCAGGTTGAAAAGTGACGGAATTTAGCTTTTCCAAATGGGCCGCCCACTCGTGGATAATGACTAATTTATGCTCCTGTGTCATGGGGCTGCATGAAGAGCTGGCAGGGTTTGGAATTGTGTTGATGGAAAGAAGCATTGGGTCCTGGCCTGGTTGGGCTTTGCTGTGCTGGGTAAATAATTCAGTCTAGTGGAACCCTAGAGCTGCTGCTGGCTCTCTGCTCCCTCCCTCCCTCCCGCTCTGGCCCCTGTGACATGGCTATCTGCTCCCTCCCTATCTGGCCCCGGCCCCTGTGACATGGCTCTCTGCTCCCTCCCTCTCTGGCCCCGGCCCCTGTGACACAGCTCACTGCTCCCTCCCTCTCTGGCCCCAGCCCCTGTGACACAGCTCACTGCTCCCTCCCTCTCTGGCCCCGGCCCCTGTGACATGGCTCTCTGCTCCCTCCCTCCCTCCCGCTCTGGCCCCTGTGACATGGCTATCTGCTCCCTCCCTATCTGGCCCCGGCCCCTGTGACATGGCTCTCTGCTCCCTCCCTCCCGCTCTGGCCCCTGTGACATGGCTCTCTGCTCCCTCCCTCTCTGGCCCCGGCCCCTGTGACATGGCTCTCTGCTCCATCCCTCCCTCCCGCTCTGGCCCCTGTGACATGGCTATCTGCTCCCTCCCTCTCTGGCCCCGGCCCCTGTGTCATGGCTCTCTGCTCCCTCCCTCTCTGGCCCCGGCCCCTGTAACATGGCTCTCTGCTCCCTCCCTCTCTGGCCCCGGCCCCTGTGACATGGCTCTCTGCTCCCTCCCTCTCTGGCCCCGGCCCCTGTGACACGGCTCTCTGCTCCCTCCCTCTCTGGCCCCGGCCCCTGTGACACAGCTCACTGCTCCCTCCCTCTCTGGCCCCAGCCCCTGTGACACAGCTCTCTGCTCCCTCCCTCTCTGGCCCCTGTGAAACGACTCTCTCAGGTTACTTCCTGTCACCCTAGACATTTTAGCTCCCAGGGTCACGACCTGCTGCTTCCATAAGATGTGTGTCGGCCTGTGTGTATGTTTGGGGAGTGTGTGTTTGGGGAGTGTGTGAGTGTGTGTGTGTACATACGTGATAAACTGCTGGAAAAGACCGTATGTAAGGAAACCACCCAGGCAGAGTTGAAGGTTCATCATGTAAAACATTTTAAACATACAAAACACAGACTACATCATGAAGTTATTTAGGGTGTGGGACTGAAGATATTTTTATGCTGAATGGCTAAGCGTCTTGGGCAGGGTGTTCTAAGCTCCTAATGCCGTGATCATTATATTTGTCATGAGAGACATATATCCACATATTTAGCTTAAATGAAAGACATACAGTGGCTTGCGAAAGTATTCACCCCCCTTGGCATTTTCCTATTTTGCTGCCTTACAACCTGGAATTAAAAATGATTTTTGGGGGGGTTTGTATCATTTGATTTACACAACATGCCTACCACTTTGAAGATACAAAAAATATTTTTTATTGTGACACAAACAAGAAATAAGACAAAAAAACTGAAAACTTGAGCGTGCATAACTATTCACCCCCCCCCAAAGTCAATACTTTGTAGAGCTACCTTTTGCAGCAATTACAGCTGCAAGTCTCTTGGATGGGTTCCGCTGGTGTACAGCAATCTTTAAGTCATACCACAGATTCTCAATTGGATTGAGGTCTGGGCTTTGACTAGGCCATTCCAAGACATTTAAATGTTTCCCCTAAAACCACTTGAGTGTTGCTTTAGCAGTATGCTTAGGGTCATTTTCCTTGATGGCCAAAAAAAATCAATTTAAATTACAGGTTGTAATGCAACAAAACAGGAAAAACGTCAAGGGGGATGAATACTTTTGCAAGGCACTGTACTTTATATCCACATATTTAGGTGTCATAAAATACATACACCCCTAGACTTGTTCCACATTTTGTTGTGTTACAGCCTGAATTTAAAATGAATTACATTTAGATTGTGTACCACTGATCTACACACAATACCCCATCATGTCAAAGTGGAATTATGTTTTTAGAAATATTTACAAATTAAAAGCTGAAATGTCTTGAGTCAATAAGTATTCAATCCTTTTGTTATGGCAAGCCTAAATAAGATCAGGAGTAAAATTATGTGCTTAACAACTCACATAATAAGTTGCATGGACTCACTCTGTGTACAACAATTACCCCATCTCTGTACCCCACACATATAATTACTGTAAGGTCCCTCAGTCGAGCAGTGAATTTCAAACACAGATTCAACCACAAATAGCAGGGAGGTTTTCCCAATGGTTCGCCAAGAAGGGCACCTATTGATAGATGGGGGGGGGGGAAGCATACATTTAATATCCCTTTGAGCATTGTGCAGTTATTAATTACACTTTGGATGGTGTATCAATACACACAGTCACTACAAAGATTTTAAAACAGTTACAGAGTATAATGGCTGTGATAAGAGATAACTAAGGATGGATCAACAACATTGTAGTTACTCCACAATACTAACATAAATGACAGAGTGAAAAGAAGGAAGCCTGTCCAGAATAAAAAATATTCTAAAACATACATCTGTTTGCAATAAGGCACTAAAGTAAAACTGCAAAAAGAAATGTCCTGAATACAAAGCATTATGTTTGGGGCAAATCCTCCATAACACTTCACCGAGTACCACTCTTCATACGGTATTTTCAAGAATGGTGGTGGCTGCATCATGTTATGGGTATGCTTGTCATCGGCAAGGACTAAGTAGGTTTTTAGGATAAAAAGAATCACAATAGAACTAAGCACAGGAAAAATCCTAGAGGAAAACTTGGTTCTGTCTGCTTTCCAACAGACACTCGGAGACAAATTCACCTTTCAGCAGGACATTTACCTAAAACACAAGGCCAAATGTACACCGGAGTTACTTACCAAGATGACATTGAATGTTCCTGAGTGGCCTAGTTACCGTTTTGACTTAAATCAGCTTGAAAATATATGCCAAGACTTGAAACAGCCTCAATTCGTCAGGGCATGGATTCTACAAGGTGTCGAAAGCGTTCCACAGGGATGCTTGTCCATGTTGACTCCAATGCTTCCCACAGTTGTGTCAAGTTGGCTGGATGTCCTTTGGGTGGTGGAAGCTTCTTGATACACACAGGAAACTGTTAAGCATAAAAAACCCAGCAGCATTGCAGTTCTTGACACAAACCGGTGCGCCTGGCACGTACTACCATACCCCGTTCAAAGGCACTTAAATATTTTGTCTTGCCCATTCACCCTTTGAATGGCACACATACACAATCAATGTCTCAATTATCTCAAGGCTTAAAAATCCTTCCTTACCCTGTCTCCTCCCCTTCATCTACACTGATTGAAGTGGATTTAACAAGTGACATCAATAAGGGATCATAGCTTTTACCTGGATTCACCTGGTCACTCTATGTCATGATAAGAGTAGGTGTGCATAATGTTTTGTACACATACAGTACCAGTCAAATGTTTGGATGCACCTACTCATTCAAGGGGTTTTCTTTATTCTACATTGTAGAATAAGAGTGAAGACATCAAAACTATGAAATAACACATATGGAATCATGTAGTAACCAAAAAAGTGTTAAACAAATCAAAATATATTTTATATTTGAGATTCTTCAAAGTAGCCACCCTTTGCCTTGATGACAGCTTTGCACACTCTTGGCATTCTCTCAACCAGCTTCATGAGGAATGCTTTTCCAACAATCTTGAAGGAGTTCCCACATATGCTGAACACTTGTTGGTTGCTTTTCCTTCACTCTGCGGTCTAACTCATCCCAAACCATCTCAACTGGGTTGAGGTCGGGTGATTGTGGAGGCCAGGTCATCTGATGCAGCACTCCATCACTCTGCTTGGTCAAATACACAGCCTGGAGGTGTGTTTTGGGTCATTGTCCTGTTGAAAAACAAACGATAGTCCCACTAAGCCCAAACCAGATGGGATGGCGAATCGCTGCAGAATGCTGTGGTAGCCATGCTGGTTAAGTGTGCCTTGAATTCTAAATAAATCACTGACAGTGTCACCAGCAAAGCACCCCCACACCATCACACCTCCTCCTCCATGCTTCACGGTGGGAACCACACACGTGGAGATCATCCGTTCACCTTCTCTGCGTCTCACAAAGACACGGCAGTTGGAACCAAAAGGGCAGATTTCCACCGGTCTAATGTCCATTGCTCGTGTTTCTTGGCCCAAGCAAGTCTCTTCTTCTTATTGGTGTCCTTTAGTAGTGGTTTCTTTGCAGCAATTCGACCATGAAGGCCTGATTCACGCAGTCTCCTCTGAACAGTTGATGTTGAGATGTGTCTGTGACTTGAACTCTGTGAAGCATTTATTTGGGCTGCAATTTCTGAGGCTGCACTTGAAGAAACTTTCAAAGTTCTTGACATTTTCCGGATTGACTGACCTTCATGTCTTTAAGTAATGATGGACTGTCGATTTTCTTTGCTTATTTGAGCTGTTATTGCTATAACTGATTGGCTCAAACGCATTAAGAAGGAAAGAAATTCCACAAATTAACTTTTAAGAAGGCACACCTGTTAATTGAACGGCATTCCAGGTGACTACCTCATGAAGCTGGTTGAAAGAATGCCAAGAGTGTGCAAATCGGTCATCAAGGCAAAGGTGGCTACTTTTAAGAAACTCAAATATAAAATATATTTTGATTTGTTTAACACTTTTTTGGTTACTACATGATTCCATATGTGTTATTTCATAGTTTTGATGTCTTCACTACTATTGTACAATGTAGAAAATAGTAAAAAATAAAGAAAAACACTTGAATGAGTAGGTGTGTCCAAACTTTTGACTGGTAGGCAACATGACAGACATATATCCACATATTTAGGTGACATGATAATAGTGACATACAGTTGAAGTCGGAAGTTTACATACGCCTTAGCCAAATACATTTAAACTCAGTTTTTCACATATTCCTGACATTTAATCCTAGTAAAAATTCCCTGTCTTAGGTCAGTTAGGATCACCACTTTATTTTAAGAATGTGAAATGTCAGAATAATAGTAGAGAGAATGATTTATTTCAGCTTTAATTTCTTTCATCACATTCCCAGTGGGTCAGAGGTTTACATACACTCAATTAGTATGAGCATTGCCTTTAAATTGTTTCACTTGGGTCAAACATTTCGGGTAGCCTTCCACAAGTTTCCCACAATAAGTTGGGTGAATTGTGGCCCATTCCTCCTGACAGAGCTGGTGTAACTGAGTCAGGTTTGTAGGCCTCCTTGCTTGCACACGCTTTTTCAGTTCTGCCCACAAATGTTCTATAGGATTGAGGTCAGGGCTTTGTGATGGCCACTCCAATACCTTGACTTTGTTGTCCTTAAGCCATTTTTCCACAACTTTGGAAGTATGCTTGGGGTCATTGTCCATTTGGAAGACCCATTTGCGACCAAGCTTTAACTTCCTGACTGATGTCTTGAGATGTTGCTTCAATATATTCACATAATTTTCCTTCCTCATGATGCCATCTATTTTGTGAAGTGCACCAGTCCCTCCTGCAGCAAAGCACTCCCACAGCATGATGCTGCCACCCCCGTCCTTTACGGTTGGGATGGTGTTCTTTGGCTTGCAAGCAACCCCCTTTTTCCTCCAAACATAACGATGGTCATTACGGCCAAACAGTTCTATTTTTTTTTCATCAGACCAGAGGACATTTCTCCAAAAAGTTTGATCTTTGTCCCCATGTGCAGTTGCAAAACGTAGTCTGGCTTTTTTATGGCAGTTTTGGAGCAGTGGCTCTTCCTTGCTGAGCCTTTCAGGTTATGTTGATATAGGACTTGTTTTACTGTGGATATAGATACTTTTGTACCTGTTTCCTCCAGCATCTTCACAAGGTCCTTTGCTGTTGTTCTGGGTTTGATTTGCACTTTTCGCACCAAAGTACGTTCATCTCTAGGAGACAGAACACGTCTCCTTCCTGAGCGGTATGACGGCTGCGTGGTCCCATGGTGTTTATACTTGCGTACTATTGCTTGTACAGATGAACGTGGTACCTTCAGGCATTTGGAAATTGCTTCCAAGGATGAACCAGACTTGTGGAGATCTACAAAAATTCTGAAGTCTTGGCTGATTTCTTTTGATTTCCCCATGATGTCAAGCAAAGAGGCACTGAGTTTGAAGGTAGACCTTGAAATACATCCACAGGTACACCTCCAATTGACTTAAATGATGTCAATTAGCCTATCCGAAGCTTCTAAAGTCATTACATCATTTTCTGGAATTTTCTAAGCTGTTTAAAGGCACAGTCAACTTAGTGTATATAAACGTCCTGCCCACTGGAATTGTGATACAGTGATTTATAAGTGAAATAATCTGTCTGTAAACAATTGTTGGAAAAATTACTTGTGTCATGTACAAAGTAGATGTCCTAACCGACTTGCCAAAACCAGAGTTTGTTAACAAGAAATGTGTGGAGTGGTTGAAAAACGAGTTAATGACTGCAACCTAAGTGTATGTAAACTTCCGACTTCAACTGTATATCCACATTATCCACAGATTGTATTCCTTTAATCACATGTACTGTACACGTTTTGCTCCATTGTCATTCTCCAGGTCACATTATCTTGAGGTGTCAAGTGCCGGTGGTAATCAAAGTCAGACTCAGGGAGTATCAATCAGACGTCAGTGACTGAGGCCTGGTAGCATTATTACTGGATCAGCTTTCTGACAAACACATGACCAACCAAAGACAAATGACAATCTAGGCCCAGCATTTATTGAAGTGACTGAATAGATGGAATGGGTGAGAATGGTTCAGTACCAGGCTACCAGACCAGGTGCCTGAGTACAGAACAACCTGATGTTCAAAGGCTCAGCTAATCCTCACAGCTCTGCCACATTCCACAGCCCTGCCCAGGACAGCTACCTTCCAACCTAGCTACTGCTGGACCACAGTCTGCTACTGGTGGTGAACTCTCTACAGTACCACTGGTACCCTGGCACACCACCAGAGACCCCACAGAGACTCTGGCTAGAAGCAGGGGGGGCACCTACTATACAATAGGATGAACATTTTCCCTGACCAGAACTATGCACAATGCAGCAGCTTCGTGTAGGATTCAGGTTGTTTTCAGTTCAATTGTGTAGGCAGGCTTTTTAAGTAGATACGTTTCAAGTAAAAGTGTGGCCAGTTATGCTAATTACTTTTTATGAAGGGTTAACCTGGGCCAGGAGAGAAAATGGGGCTATATGAAGGATCTTACTTAGGACAGGGGAAGGATCTACCTTGCCTGTGTGTCATCACAAACAATCCAGGATGTGAGAAGGTTTGTCTAAAGGAAATCCAGAGATTTCCAGAGCACTTGACCTTACTACGACAGCAAGACCTCAGCGGAAATGACTTCACTCCAAGGCCTTGACCCTTGAACCCTGTTCCTCATGGTCACTCTATGCTTTCCAATCATGACCTCCTACTCGATGGCAGACAAACTAACTGACACGTGTCACAGCTCCACATTGAATAGCCAACGCTGAAAATGACCTATGGCCAACCTCCAGAATCACACAAATGCTGTCTGCATACAAACAAAGACACACACAATGGCCATATTCAGCTGCATGAAGGACTTATGCCACTTTGTGTGTATGTGAGTGCGTGCCTGCATGTGTGTGTGTCTTTGAGGCGTCACTACAGACCCTGGTTCGATCCCAGGCTGTATCGCAGCCGGCCTTGTGGCGGGCCGGCGCATGCACGCTGACTACAGTCGCCAGTTGTACGGTGTTTCCTCCGACACATTGGTGCGGCTGGCTTCCGGGTTAAGCGAGCAGTGTGTCAAGAAGCAGTGCGGCTTGGCGGGGTCATGTTTCAGAGGACGCATGGCTCTCGACCTTCGATAGATATGGTCACCTCATGGCAGGGTTCAGCCAGGGCTTGCGTGCCAGCGTTGTGCCACACAGAGAAAGGCTAAGTCGTTTGGCTAAGCCCCTTATGAATCAACCCCCTTGTTCTTCTTGGTTTTTGTCCATGGACCAACCCCCCACAGATGACCTACGCACATTCATTCAGCTACTTTGCTCCAACTGAACAATCGACTGCTACCACAAAAATGTCCCAGTAGTGAAACACCACAGAGCAATAATATCAACATGACCAAGGACAGTACATGGCAAACAGAAAGCACAGACAAAACGTACATCACTCCAAGCGGGAGAGAACATTCTTAAGAGCATTTTTCATTCCTTCTCTAAGTGAGTGACAATGATATATAGATCTGATGAATGCTTTGTACCTGCAGAAAGGACTCTGTGTAAGAGATCTGATCTTGTCATTGAAACGCCATGAGAAGAGACCGTGCTGTTCCTCAGGCTCAAAGACAAATTAACACTGACGTGTTTGACAGACATATTGTCTTTGTTTAATGCACCGTGGATAGATCCGTAGGCTACCTTGCGTACCTCTTAAAAAGGCTGATGCAAATAATTTCATCCATACAATATTGTGTGCTGATATTTAATTAAATCTTCAGGTATACTGGATGTGCATGCAGTCAGTGTGAATATAATTACAAAAATACAGTATGTGAATTATAATAATGTAAATTTAATTTTCTGTCTTACCTGTATATCAAGCACTGAATCAACTGTACCCCGTTAGAGAGCTTCTTGTACTAAAGGCCCACAACGCCTGTTCTGTTGTCTAAAATTAATAACTGATTTATGACTTGTCCTCCTCTGTCCTCGTTCGGGTGGCAGTGGCACAGTTCCTGTTCTTGCCCTGCTCCTGGACAAATCTAATAAGACTAACTACAATCCACAGGCAACTAAGGCTCTCCAACATATACTCTGATTACAACCTCATTGATGCCTAGCGAGCTCATTACCATAAAGCAAAAGAGTACACTTTCTATTCAAACAGGCACAAAACATTGTCCTAAATCCATTTCCTACTATTATCTACTCTATTTTCTTTAAATCAAGAAAATTGAAATTCGACATACAGTATGAGCCTATCTGATCATCATGCTTATTACTGCCAGATACACATTTCAGAATCTCCTAAAAAGAGCAACAAGATTATAAATAATAATAAGCCATTTAGCAGACGCTTTTATCCAAAGCGACTTACAGTCATGCGTGCATACATTTTTGTGTATGGGTGGTCCCGGGGATCGAACCCACTACCCTGGTGTTACAAGTGCCGTGCTCTACCAGCTGAGCTACAGAGGACCACATGCTTTTCCTTACTACAAGATCCTACTCTCTGTGAACAATTTGAACTGAATTTAATGAATTCAAAATTAACAAAAATTCTGTCGATGATCCTCTGATTTTATGGGACGCCATGAATAAATCACAATTAAAGAAGATATCATAATTGGAAAAGTTTTTAACGATGTTAGTGTTCTCAACAAAAACTTTTTTCAGACCAGATAGTGACTACTCTTTTCAAAGTCAAGACAGAACTACATCTATTGATAAGACAGAGAGCAGAACAGAACTACATCTATTGATAAGACAGAGAGCAGAACAGAACTACATCTATTGATAAGACAGAGAGCAGAACAGAACTACATCTATTGATAAGACAGAGAGCAGAACAGAACTACATCTATTGATAAGACAGAGAGCAGAACAGAACTACATCTATTGATAAGACAGAGAGCAGAACAGAACTACATCTATTGATAAGACAGAGAGCAGAACAGAACTACATCTATTGATAAGACAGAGAGCAGAACAGAACTACATCTATTGATAAGACAGAGAGCAGAACAGAACTACATCTATTGATAAGACAGAGAGCAGAACAGAACTACATCTATTGATAAGACAGAGAGCAGAACAGAACTACATCTATTGATAAGACAGAGAGCAGAACAGAACTACATCTATTGATAAGACAGAGAGCAGAACAGAACTACATCTATTGATAAGACAGAGAGCAGAACAGAACTACATCTATTGATAAGACAGAGAGCAGAACAGAACTACATCTATTGATAAGACAGAGAGCAGAACAGAACTACATCTATTGATAAGACAGAGAGCAGAACAGAACTACATCTATTGATAAGACAGAGAGCAGAACAGAACTACATCTATTGATAAGACAGAGAGCAGAACAGAACTACATCTATTGATAAGACAGAGAGCAGAACAGAACTACATCTATTGATAAGACAGAGAGCAGAACAGAACTACATCTATTGATAAGACAGAGAGCAGAACAGAACTACATCTATTGATAAGACAGAGAGCAGAACAGAACTACATCTATTGATAAGACAGAGAGCAGAACAGAACTACATCTATTGATAAGACAGAGAGCAGAACAGAACTACATCTATTGATAAGACAGAGAGCAGAACAGAACTACATCTATTGATAAGACAGAGAGCAGAACAGAACTACATCTATTGATAAGACAGAGAGCAGAATATTCCATCCATCGAGTTAGACTCAACCATTACTTCTATGGTAACCGACCCAGTCGTCTACTGGCTAACAAGCGTTGCAGTAATGATCAATTAGCCAATATTGCAACTACTGAATTTGAATCATGTGAATTACTATCAGAACCTAAATTATTTAAGCAAAGATTCTCCCCATTTCAATAAATAATTGTACACCTCTGATTGTAAATCCACACCAAGCCAGATTTAGTCGTTTTTTAAAAGATATAAGAACACCTCAACTGAGGAAGCCGGCTTGCTGGAAGCCCACATCCCTCTCCAGGAAATCAAAAGGGCATTGGATAACATGAATAAAGGCAAATCACCTGGTTGTGATGGTATTCCTCCTGAGGTCTATTTAACATTTTGGAACCAATTAGGTCCACTGTTACTTGAAATCATTAACACAGCTGTTCACAAAGGTTCATTTGGAAGGGATATAAATACAGCACTAATTTCGCTTTTATTTATTTTTAAAAAGGTAAGGACGCCACCCAGTGCTCTCACTTGCTCTCCATCTTTGATAAACACAGATTGGTATATCTGGACAGATAACCTCTGTCATCTATTACATATCTTACATGCTTCATCAGAAATCAAAGCTCCTTGGGCAGTTCTATCTCGACGCAGAAAAAGCTTTTGATAGACTAGAATGGTCATATCATTGGTGGGTTTTGGAACATATGGGACTTGGCTCCAATTTTATTAATATGATTAAAATACTATATGCCAATCCCTCAGCCATAGTAATAAAAGGCAATACCTGCTTTGTTCCATTCAGAATAACTAGAAGTATCAGGCAAGATGATCCCATCTCACCTTTGCTATTTTTATTGTCTATGGAGTCCCTGGCCCAGGCAATTCGAAAATCAAAAGAAATTACACCAATATTTCTCAATTCTATGGATCAAGTCATCTCATTATACGCCAACAATATCTTACCTTATCTACATTTACATTTTAGTAATTTAGCAGACGCTCTTATCCAGAGCGACTTACAGAATGTATCTCAATCCCTCCCAAAAGCTCTGAAGATTAGACAAATTCAGCTCGATCTCAAGTTATAAAATAAATCTAACCAAATATGTCCTAAGGCATCTCTACTTATGGAATCCCAATAGTTTCCCATTTTAAATATTAGGGAATAGATATCAAATCAAATCTTATTTGTCACATGCGCCGAATACAACAGGTGTAGACCTTACAGTGAAATGCTTACTTACAAGCCCTTCACCAACAATGCAATTTTAAGAAAGAATACCCACACAAAAAATACAAAAAAAACATTAAATAAAATTTATTTTATAAGAAATAAAAGTAATAAATAATTAAAGAGCAGCAGTAAAATAAGAACAGCGAGGCTATACACAGGGGGTACCGGTACCGAGTCAATGTGCGGGGGCACCGGTTAGTCGAGGTAATTGAGGTAATATGTACATGTAGGTAGAGTTATTAAAGTGACTATGCATAGATAATAAACAGAGAGTAGTAGGAGCGTAAAAAAAAAGGGGGGGGGGGGGGGGGGGGGGGCAATGCAAATAGTCTGGGTAGCCATTTTATTAGATGTTAAGGAGTCTTATGGCTTGGGGATAGAAGCTGTTTAGAAGCCTCTTGGACCTAGACTTGGCCGCTTGCCGTGCGGTATCAGAGAGAACAGTCTATGACTAGGGTGGCTGGAGTCTTTGACCATTTTTAGGGTCTTCCTCTTGACACTGCCTGGTATATAGGTCCTGGATGGCAGGAAGCTTGGCCCCAGTGATGTACTGGGCCGTACGCACTACCCTCTGTAGTGCCTTGCGGTCGGAGGCCGAGCAGTTGCCATACCAGGCGGTGATGCAACCAGTCAGGATGCTCTCAATGGTGCAGCTGTAGAATCTTTTGAGGATCTGAGGACCCATGCCAAATCTTTTCAGTCTCCTCAGGGGGAATAGTTTTTGTCGTGCCCTCGTCACGACTGTCTTGGTGTGCTTGGACCATGTTAGTTTGTTGGTGATGTGGACACCAAGGAACTTGAAGCTCTCAACCTGCTCCACTACAGCCCCATCAATGAGAATGGGGGCGTGGTCGGTCCTCTTCTTTTTCCTGTAGTCCACAAACATCTCCTTTGTCTTGATCACATTGAGGGAGATATATTACCTTCCTTAGATAAAACCATTGCCAGAAACTTTAAACAGAACGCTCAAATCAATTCAATTCGACCTCAGTAGATGGATTAATATCTCAGTTGCTTTAACCAGACTGATATCTATTGTCAAAATGAATATATTGCCACGGCTGAATTTCTGTAGTTCAACGCTTCCCTTATCTCCCCCTACTGGCTATTGGGATAAAATCCATAGTGCGGTTGAAACATTTCTATGCCAAGGTAAACGTGCCCCAGATAAAATTTACAAACTTGAAAGAGGGATAGACGTAGGAGCATTGTCCATACCAAACTTTAAATTGTATTTCCAGGCACTAGCATTTCGTCCCATCCTAAATTGGATTTAGACATGATTCTTCCGCCCCCTGGCTGAGTATAGAGATAAATATGGTGTATTCTATTGCCCTGGAAGAGGTGGTCTTCACTGATATATCCCTTAAACAATGTAAACTACGCTTTGGTCCTATTACTGCTCACACAATTTCTATTTGACGTAAGTTTGAAAAACAATGTTACTGGTAATCATACTCCAATATTTCACAATAATGCCTTGCAATCTGGACGGCAGACTTTTGCATCCCCCAATGGGCCAAATGTGGAATCTGTACCCTGGTTTGAGAACATTCCAAGATTTGAAAGACATACACATTACCAAGCAAATATTTTTTCCTATATTTACAATTTAGTTCAGCTATGCTGGCCTATGGAGTTTCTTGGGAAACCCAACTACAGAACCATCCAATTATGGGATTTATAAATACATTCTCTGGGCTCCCGAATTGACGTACAGTCCCTTCGGAAAGTATTCAGACCCCCTTCCAAGGTGATTAAAGCTGGTATTGCCAAATCAGCAGTCAGCCAAGTGAAATAATTGCCCAGTCATGTTATTATCCATTTATTACCATAACATTTCCATAATTACATTATATTTATTACTGTACAATCTATTTATTTCCGCTCAAGAAAATGAACTGATTTCAACACAAGTTTAGACCTACTTTATCACGGTGACTGGCTTGGCATGATCTAAGTTTAGGTTAGATCAATAGGCAAGCCATATGTCAGTAGTCTATGTAAACTAAGCCCCTAAAAGATGTAAAGCACCTGCAGTGCTGATGGATAATATAACATTGTTAAACCCTGGGGTGCACAGATACAGGATTTAAGCAATGCAATCACTTTCAACAAGAGCTTTTCTCCAATGATTTTCTTTCAAGGGAGGGAATCGGGAAGAATTGAGGGCAAAGGAAGAAAAGTAGTAAGTAAGTAGTAAGCTGTTAGAAGCATATGGGTGGACTAAAAGAGTGTGCTACTTACTCCATCGATTAAGTAAGCTATTCATATGCATCTTGTGGGGGTGGGCAGGACGGGGGTGCACAGTCAGTCCCACAGTGTGTGTGTAAACACAAGCAAGACCAGCAGAAGTTAGTGCCTTTGGCCAGCAGCTGAGAAACCAGACCACAAACATTATGAACACAAAGCACACACAGAAAGGGACAATGCAACTACAAAGGTGATTAAACACACCACAAGAAACACATGAAACATTCCACTATTGGTGATAAAACTATTACTGCAATAGATGGGTTGGATATTACCCTTGCACTTTCAGTAGGCTACTTGTGTAGTCTGGATGATATAGCGACCTATAAGAGAGCACCTGTTGTTTCTACGCTTATTCACGCATGATCAAGTTACAGGTCTCTTTACGTTTCAGACTAGTAAGCTACTCATTACTTGCCATAAAAAATCTATTATATTTTAGGATGTTAGGTTTAATGCGTCAATGATGCAAGAAAACTGCTGAATGATATTACGTAACATTTACAATTTTATTGGTATATCATATCATTCTAAACTTCACCTATCATTCAAAGGTGTAGACACCTTACTACTTACTGCTGCAAACTGTTGTGTAGTCAAGCGTTTTCTTCAATGAACTTCCCCGGCTGCGTTGTAGATGAAAAGAGATATTTCCCATAGAGGACGCGCCAGCTCTGCAACACTTTCAGCGCGTTCATGCGAGTCTCTCACAAACAGAGTAATCAATGCGTCAGTCCTAAATCAGTCACCGTCGGTTTCAGTTGTTGTGCAGAAACTGAACCCAAGCAGTTTGATGAAATGCATGCCTTATCTGTTGCCTCTTGGGAACTCCCTGCAATTACATTACACACTGTCATTCAACCGGTCACTCGTTAAAAAGTGAGACCAATGATAGTCGCCCAGTAGTGGCTTTCTTTCCCTCCCACAGCACACCACAGACAGCTGCCACAATTGGAAACTTTCGTATTCTGAAGAACCGTTTGTTCTCATAACCTTTTCACGTCTGTGTTCTGTAAAGCAAGTCTAGATGACCTCCCAAAATGTTATCCGATAATAACTTAACCATTCTTTATTTATTAAAGAATATCCCTACACCACATATTAAACAAATTCACCATAGACATTCAACAAGTTTGCTTGCAGCTGGTTTATACAACTCTTATAATACATTCATCTATTCGGCCTATAAGTATTATTCAGCTATGGGCATTTATTTTTGACCGAGGCAGTGAATATGCAGAGTGCATACTGTATCATGAATTGGCATAGGATGCACTCTGGTGGTCATTTTGTGTAACATAAGTTGATGTTCATACAGTATGGGCATTACCTATGATGGCCCGAAAACGTGTGACCAAGTGCTTCAACAATACCCTACAGCAGAATACTCAACAATAATGTGACAGAGACAGGACACATTGCAGAAAGGTAACTGTAATTTACTCAAATAATGAACTGGATACAATAGAATAATTCATTATGAGCTCTTGCTTTGTGAGAAGCTCTGTCATGCCATGACATGACAATTGAATGGTATTTTTATAGCATGTATTTGGGTAGAGGCCCCAAAGCGCTCACTACAATGGATGGCATTATGCTACAGTACATTGTGGGATATGGACAGTAAAGGTAATCCTAGCCCTTCAATAAGATTGGGCAAAGACTGTGATGAAACAAAAAGCGAAGATTAAATATATGTATAAATACAAATATAATACAGAATTCTGTGGGTTGCATTTAATTTAGCCCTGTCGTAAAACCCAACCTCTTCTTTGATATAATGTTGTACTTGGGGGAGGGGGGTAATTTCACGTAGAGGGATAAAATTCAATTGTATTTTATTTTCTTCCCTTGTCAGCTCAGGGATTCAAACTAGCAACCTTTCGGTTTCAGGCCCAACGCTAGCCGCTAGGCTACCTGCCGCCGCTTCGGAGCTGGACTCTCATAGATATAGTCAGTATCTTATCCTTCATTTTAATATTATTCCTGAACATTTTACACAAGATGGTGAGATCTCCAAACAGGTACTGCCATACTAGATGGTCAGCTACTGTATACAGAGACCTCCTCAATAAGATACTGTACCATCTAACCACACAGTATACATGACAGGCCGACTGACAGGGTCCAGCGTTGCAACATAGAGTGACATTTCTTATGCATAGTAAGTAATAGTCTTAAAAAACACACAACATACCATTTAGAGTTTTAACATCCAGCCGTGACATGCAAGAAAATGTGTAAAAAATAAAATAAATATTGCCCTTTGTTATACATTCAACACGTTAGTGCTGAAAGAATCTGTACGTTGGAAGCATTAATTGTTGAATTAATGTTGTTTCAATAATATACTATGGAACCACAAACATGTCCAGTGACTGTAGCTATCCATACACAAACACTGTCTAACTACATGCAAAAAGGCCAAAAGGTTAAAATAAACATGCCACAAGAGAACTAGGGAGATCATTCGACCACTTTGGGCTCATCTAAAAATGTAGAATAAGCTTAGACATGGAAAAAGATTGCACTGGCAATGTCTACTATCATGTTTGTACAGTGAGGGAAAAAAGTATTTGATCCCCTGATGATTTTGTACTTTTGCCCACTGACAAAGACATGATCAGTCTATAATTTTAATGGTAGGTTTATTTGAACAGTGAGAGACAGAATAACAACAAAATCAAGAAAAACGCATGTCAAAAATGTTATAAATTGATTTGCATTTTAATGAGGGAAATAAGTATTTGACCCCCTCTCAATCAGAAAGATTTCTGGCTCCCAGGTGTCTTTTATACAGGTAACGAGCTGAGATTAGGAGCACACTCTTAAAGGGAGTGCTCCTAATCTCAGCTTGTTACCTGTATAAAAAGGACACCTGTCCACAGAAGCAATCAATCAGATTCCAAACTCTCCACCATGGCCAAGACCAAAGAGCTCTCCAAGGATGTCAGGGACAAGATTGTAGACCTACACAAGGCCGGAATGGGCTACAAGACCTACGCCAAGCTGCTTGGTGAGAAGGTGATAAAAGTTGGTGCGATTATTCGCAAATGGAAGAAACACAAAAGACCTGTCAATCTCCCTCAGCCTGGGGCTCCATGCAATATCTCACCTCGTGGAGTTGTAATGATCATGAGAACGGTGAGGAATCAGCCCAGAACTACACGGGAGGATCTTGTCAATGATCAAGGCAGCTGGGACCATAGTCACCAAGAAAACAATTGGTAACACACTACGCCGTGAAGGACTGAAATCCTGCAGCGCCCGCAAGGTCCCCCTGCTCAAGAAAGCACATATACATGCCCATCTGAAGTTTGCCAATGAACATCTGAATGATTCAGAGGAGAACTGGGTGAAAGTGTTGTGGTCAGATGAGACCAAAATTGAGCTCTTTGGCATCAACTCAACTCGCCGTGTTTGGAGGAGGAGGAATGCTGCCTATGACCCCAAGAACACCATCCCCACCGTCAAACATGGAGGTGGAAACATTATGCTTTGGGGGTGTTTTTCTGCTAAGGGGACAGGACAACTTCACCGCATCAAAGGGACGATGGACGGGGCCATGTACCGTCAAATCTTAGGTGAGAACCTCCTTCCCCCAGCCAGGGCATTGAAAATGGGTCGTGGATGGGTATTCCAGCATGACAATGACCCAAAACACACGTCCAAGGCAACAAAGGAGTGGCTCAAGAAGAAGCACAATAAGGTCCTGGAGTGGCCTAGCCAGTCTCCAGACCTTAATCCCATAGAAAATCTGTGGAGGGAGCTGAAGGTTCGAGTTGCCAAACGTCAGCCTCGAAACCGTAATGTAAAGATCTGCAAAGAGGAGTGGGACAAAATCCCTCCTGAGATGTGTGCAAACCTGGTGGCCAACTACAAGAAACGTCTGACCTCTGTGATTGCCAACAAGGGTTTTGCCACCAAGTACTAAGTCATGTTTTGTAGAGGGGTCAAATACTTATTTCCCTCATTAAAATGCTAATCAATTTATAACATTTTTGACATGCGTTTTTCTAGATTTTTTTGTTGTTATTCTGTCTCTCACTGTTCAAATAAACCTACCATTAAAATTATAGACTGATCATTTCTTTGTCAGTGGGCAAACGTACAAAATCAGCAGGGGATCAAATACTTTTTTCCCCTCACTGTATCTTACCATATCTGATGACAACTTTATCTGTCAAATGAATTGCATTTCCATAAGAGATATGTCATGCATAGATTGTACAAGAGGTCTGCAGCCGCACTATATGCCTGGGAGTTAAATGAATTTGTAAGAGACAATAATTCATACAATTTCACAATGAAATTGCAATTAGAAATATTAACTTGTTTAAAAAGGTGTTTGCTATTAGTTTACAAAATACACAATTTATTTTATTTTTGGTGTTCTGAAAATGAGATGTTTTAAAACCACATCCGTAAATCTATTACCATATAAAAAGTTTAAAGAAACAAACATGCCACAAACACATTATTTTGATTTGGGCTTCAACATTGTATCATCCTTCACCCTCCGCACGTTCGAGAAGTAAAACATATTAGAAAACATTTAGTTTTTAAAAGCTCTTTACCAGTTGTAGTAACTGGGAGACATTTTACAACAAACCATTAGTGAGGACTTAATAAATCAAATAGATTGTGCATCAATAACTCATTCTACGAATGTGCAACTTACGTAGCATATACAATGTTTGCATTGGAAAAGAAAACAAACTCACATGCATACTATGAATGTAGCTAGTAAACCTTTTTCTCCCTTTTTCATTTCAATAAACCTCTCCTGTTTACTGTTACAAAACTGGCCACATTAATGATGAGTGGTCCAGACAGTCATGGTCAAGTAACTTGCTCTACTAAAATGTGGGGGCCAGGAGTCACCCCTTGAAATGTACAACCATCCACAAACACCCCCTCCCGGCCCCATAGCCCTGCAGTAAACATGAGAGCATTTTCAAATGGAGGAGAGGGTGGAGAAACACGTGTCCCTAAGCTAATACAGACCTTTACATCAGAAGCCTGAGACAGAGCATGCTATGACTAGAAACATGAGCATGCATTACAGACGGGTGTTAGTGAGTGACACAGTCAGGAGGGAGCTTTCACCAAAAGGGTTCCCAGGCTCCAGTCACATCCCAACAGAAGTCCTGGAGCTCTTCCAACGGTCATGTCTTCCTCCACAAAAAACATTAGTGGCTTCCCCAACATAATTCGCTAGCATGCCCCCACCCTCGCGCTGAAAAACCACACCACATCAGGAAAGAGCCTCATCTTCGCCCACGAAGGGCAGGTCCACACTTCTCATGCCCTCCCCACTCTCTTGTTTCCTAGGAAACAAACCGGTGGAGCAGAATTCAATACAGCCATCAGTGCTAAGTACCTGTGTCAATTCTATCACTGTAGAGATACAGCTAGTTAACCTCAGTTTAGTTGGGAAACTGAGCGGAACCATTCACTTGTTAGCTACATAACTGGAGAGATCGAGCAGAGAGGGAACTTAGCAAGCTGATGGTTGAACATTCAGGTCAGAGACCAAAAAAAACATGAAAGTAGTTCACTGGTATGTCCTTGGGAGGGGGGAGGGTATTGTGGTGCTGCATGCGAGGAATCAGTGACCCATTTTTTTAATACAGTTATTTGGCCAAATTTAAATCAGGGTTTTCACAGGAAAAGTGTTTAGGCTGCAGTTCTATAAGTGCTTGGCCAAGGACCGAGTCAGGCTGGTTGACCTTGATCATGTTATGAAGGTTATTACAATCAGGGTTTAGACAATGAGATTCATTCTAATTTGCTGACTTGACGGTTTCTGCTCATTGCTGTACAGTTCACATTTGGCCAAAAACACCTTAGATTGCACTTGGTAGTAGGGAACCCCACATCATAACAGATACCAGTGCAGTTGGGAATCAGCAAGAGGTTCCCAGACATGGTTTCAAGTACCCCTGTGAACTGGCTATAATTATTCCCTTGACTGTATGTTGATCTGTTACACAGGAGCACTTGACAACGAACACCATTCATGCCTATGGACTAAAGTGAGTTTCATACAACTTAAATAGTACTGAGATAGATAGGCAGGCAAGGCAGTGGCAGGCCCATAGTCCTTTACCTTCTTTGGTTACTATGAATGTAGCAGTATCTCACATTGCCCGCTCTCCCTTTGCTGGCGGGGGCAGATTAAGAGGTTGCTACAGCAAGCATATCATTGGTCTCCCGGGGAGAGAAGAAATCTTAAGTACCAGTGAAAAGTTTGGATACACCTACTCATTCAAGGGTTTTTCTTTATTTTTACTATTTTCTACATTGTAGAATAATAGTGAAGACATCAAAACGATGAAATAACACATATGGAATCATGTAGTAACCAAAAAAAGTGTTAAACAAATCAAAATATATTTTAGATTCTTCAAAGTAGCCACCCTTTGCCTTGATGACAGCTTTGCACACTCTTGGCAGTCTCACAACCAGCTTCACCTGGAATGCTTTTCCAACAGTCTTGAAGGAGTTCCCACATATGCTGAGCACTTGTTGGCTGCTTTTCCTTCACTCTGCTGTCCAACTCATCCCAAACCATCTCAACTGGGTTGAGGTCGGGGGATTGTGGAGGCCATGTCATCTGATGCAGCACTTCATCACTCTTCTTCTTGGTCAAAAAGCCCTTACACAGCCTGGAGGTGTGTTGGGTCATTGTCCTGTTGAAAAACAAATGATAGTCCCACTAAGCGCAAACCAGATGGGATGGCGTATCGCTGCAGAATGCTGTGGTAGCCATGCTGGATAAGTGTGCCTTGAATTCTAAATAAATCACAGACGGTGTCACCAGCAAAGCACGCCCACACCATCACACCTCCTCCTCCATGCTTCACAGTGAGAACCACACATGCGGAGATCATCCGTTCACCTACTCTGCGTATCACCCCCACACGGCGGTTGGAACCAAAAATCTCAAATTTGGACTCAGACCGAAGGACAGATTTCCACCGGTCTAATGTCCATTGCTCGTGTTTCTTATTGGTGTCCTTTAGTAGTGGTTTCTTTGCAGCAATTCGACCATGAAGGCCTGATTCACGCAGTCTGCTCTGAACAGTTGATGTTAAGATGTGTCTTACTTGAACTCTGTGAAGCATTTATTTGGGCTGCAATTTCTGAGGCTGGTAACTCTAATGAACTTATCCTCTGCAGAAGAGGTAACTCTGGGTCTTCCTTTCCTGTGGCGGTCCTTATGAGTGCCAGTTTCATCATAGTGCTTGATGGTTTTTGCGACTGCACTTGAAGAAATTGTAAAAGTTCTTGACATTTTCCAGATTGACTGACCTTCATGTTTTAAAGTAATGATGGACTGTCGTTTCTCTTTGCTTATTTTAGCTGTTCTTGCCATAATATGGACTTCGTCTTTTACCAAATAGGGATATATTCTGTTTACCACCCCTACCTTGTCACAACATAACTGATTGGCTGAAACGCATTAAGAAGGAAAGAAATTCCACAAATTAACTTTAACAAGGCAAACCTGTTAATTGAAATGCATTCCAGGTGACTACCTCATGAAGGTGGTTGAGAGAATGCCAAGAGTTTGCAAATCTGTCATCAAGGCAAATGGTGGCTATTTGAAGAATCTCAAAAAATATATATATTTTGATTTGTTTAACACTTTTTTGGTTACTACATGATTCCATGTGTTATTTCATAGTTTTGATGTCTTCACTATTATTCTACAATGTAGAAAATAGTAAAAATAAAGAAAAACCCTTGAATGAGTAGGTGTGTCCAAAATTTTGACTGGTACTGTACGTGACATCCTACTATAATTTAATGACAATAAAAAGGAGAATCAATTTTGCAAGATAAGAAAAGTTAGCCATGTTGCCATGTACAAAAGAGCCTCCAACACAGAGCTTTTCCAGAGTAATATAAAGCTACATTATACAGTGCCTTGCAAAATTATTCATCCCCCTTGGCATTTTTCCTATTTTGCTGCATTACAAATTGTAATTTAAATTGATTTTTATTTGGATTTCATGTAACGGACATACACAAAATAGTCCAAATTGGTGAAGTGAAATGAAAAAAAAATCAAAAAAATATATAACGGAAAATTGGTGCGTGCATATGTATTCACCCCATTTGCTATGAAGCCCCTAAATAAGATCTGGTGCAACCAATTACCTTCAGAAGTCACATAATTAGTTAAATAAAGTCTCCCTGTGTGCAATCTAAGTGTCACATGATCTGTCACGTGATCTCAGTATATATACACGCACCTGTTCTGAAAGGCCCCAGAGTCTGCAACACAACTAAGCAAGGGGCACCACCAAGCAAGCGGCACCATGAAGACCAAGGAGCTCTCCAAGCAGGTCAGGGACAAAGTTGTGGAGAAGTACAGATCAGGGTTGGGTTATAAATAAATATCAGAAACTTTGAACATCCCACGGAGCACCATTAAATCCATTATTAAAAAATGGAAAGAATATGGCACCACAACAAACCTGCCAAGAGAGGGCCGCACACAAAAACTCACGGACCAGGCAAGGAGGGCATTAATCAGAAAGGCAACAAAGAGACCAAAGATAACCCTGAAGGAGCTGCAATGCTCCACAGCGGAGATTGGAGTATCTGTCCATAGGACCACTTTAAGCCGTACACTCCACAGAGCTGGGCTTTATGGAAGAGTGGCCAGAATAAAGCCATTGCTTAAAGAAAAAAAATAAGCAAACACGTTTGGTATTCACCAAAAGGCATGTGGGAGACTCCCCAAATATATGGAAGAAGGTACTCTGGTCAGATGAGACTACAATTGAGCTTTTTGGCCATCAAGGAAAACGCTATGTCTGGCACAAACCCAACACCTCTCATCACCCCGAGAACACCATCCCCACCGTGAAGCATGGTGGTGGCAGCATCATGCTGTGGGGATGTTTTTCATCGGCAGGGACTGGGAAACTGGTCAGAATTGAAGGATGATGGATGGCGCTAAATACAGGGAAATTCTTGAGGGTAACCTGATTCAGTCTTCCAAAGATTTGAGACTGGGACAGAGGTTCACCTTCCAGCAGGTCAATGACCCTAAGCATACTGCTAAAGCAACACTCGAGTGGTTTAATGGGAAACATTTAAATGTCTTGGAATGGCCTAGTCAAAGCCCAGACCTCAATCCAATTGAGAATCTGTGGTATGACTTAAAGATTGCTGTACACCAGCGGAACCCATCCAACTTGAAGGAGCTGGAGCAGTTTTGCCTTGAAGAATGGGCAAAAATCCTAGTGGCTAGATGTGCCAAGCTTATAGAGACATACCCCAAGAGACTTGCAGCTGTAATTGCTGCAAAAGGTGGCTCTACAAAGTATTGACTTTGGGGGGGGTGAATAGTTATGCACACTCAAGTTCTGTTTTTTTGTCTTATTTCTTGTTTGTTTCACAATAAAACGTATTTTGCATCTTCAAAGTGGTAGGCATGTTGTGTAAATCAAATGATACAAACCCCCCAAAAATCTATTTTAATTTCAGGTTGTAAGGCAACAAAATAGGAAAAATGCCAAGAGGGGTGAATACTTTCGCAAGCCACTGTAGTTATTCAAAAGCATTTTCTGCTTTTAGGATTGCAGATTTCTGGAAACTTTCTCAAACTTGCCAGGTTTTCCAGAAATGTTCCAGAAATAAGCAGAAAATCCGGAATCCTCCAACCAGGATTTCGGGAAAACCTGGGAAAGTTATTTTTGCAACCCTAACTGCTTAGAAAATATGTTAGAGTGACTAGAGAGCATTGTAAAAGGCCTAAGAGAGGGGGACTTACGTGAGCATGTGTCCTGGTGCAGACAGACTGGTGCCTCGGTCTTCGGTTCTCTGACGGCCCCAGTCAAAGGGGTTCCCAAAGGATCGCTTCCTCAGCATGGTCCTCACCAGGATCTACAGAGACAGAGACATTTTAATGGGCTATACCACAGAGTTCAGAATGACACCTGTCACAGAGCAGAGAGGCTATGAGCAGATCATTCAATGTCCTAAGTTTATCATTCACTTTTTCTGGTCAGAGTTCAAACAGTCTTTTATTAGTTACATATTTAGCAACACTTCATATAAAAGTTGCCCTCATGGTGTAATTACTCTATAACTTCTTTGTAACCAGTGTAACTACCCAGCTGTACGACAGCAATTGTAGATGAAACAATCAAAGAGCTGAAAGGAAACTGACGATATTAAATAAATGAATGAACATTCATAAGGTATCTTTTGTGAACTGTAAAGTGTGGCCTCATTTCCCAGTACAGCAAGAGACCGCCTGCTGTAAAATGAGGGATGGGCCTGGAGAAATCAAAATGATAGTTTTAACCATGTTGAGGCTATTTTACATTTACATCATTTAGCAGACGCTCTTATCCAGCGCGATTTACAAATTGGTGCATTCACCTTATGATAGCCAGTGGGACAAGCACTTTTTTTTTTTGTGTTATGGGGGTGACGGGGGGGTGTGGGTAGGTAGAAGGATTACTTTTATACTATTCTAGGTATTCCTTAGATGTACTATACAGTCATTTTTTACATTTACAATGCTTACAAACATTGGAGTAAAACAACTTTAAATGTTGGATTCTGATGGGGTACGACCGACAGTTGAACTAAGCTCATGAGGCATTTATAAACTATATTCTTCAAGAATCAATGGGCATATATCATTAATTTATATGTCCAAAAAAGGACGTATCAACTACAGATTCTAGCTTTGAAGGCAGTGCAGTGTGTCCTGTGTGTCGTCCTCCCACCACTCACCACAGTGGCCAGGCTGGGGATGTGTTTGACAGAGTTCTCCACCTCCTCCTCAGTCACCTCGATCAGCATGCAGCAGTTATCATCCTCCAGAGGGAGTGGCTCCGCTCCGTGCCGTGTCACCCATGGGTGCACCTGGAGGGAGCAGAGAGAGGCCCAACATGATGTAGGCACACACACTAAGTGTATTCTAAACGTGCACACGCACACACACACTAACAAGTCACAAAGAAGCAGACCTTAATCTGTGGTATTGATATCCTGGTCTCTGGATTCTTGTCAAGCATCTTCAGTAGCAGATCTTTCAGATCGTCAGATATGTCTGCACTGTAGGGGCACAACAAGAGTTAGGACGCTTAGGGTCATCCATTAGTAATGGATCTTATCCCTCCCAATAGAGTTGAATGGAGAACTCACTGCTCTGGCATCTCCATTGGCTGGGTCTTGATCTTCTGATGAAGACTGAGGATGCTTTCATCCATAAAGGGACACTGTTGATAGGAGTCACATTACAGTCAACTCGATCGTCAAATGAGAACATGTCAGGTGAAAAATTATGCATAAAAAATGTTCAGTATCAGTAATAAACCTGTACTATTGCATTATGCAGATTGTGATGTAAAAATATGTGGAACACAGTGGAAGGTTAGTGAGCAGTGGAAGGAGAGGTTTACCACTCCGAACACAAAACAATAAAGCGTCACTCCCATGGCCCAAACATCCAATGCCTATAAGAAGAAACAGAATTCATTTAAAACCCACATCATTCCAAAACATTTCCTCATTACAGTTGCACTATAGGAATTCCAGAGGATATCGCTAATATTTAATTTCCAAAGAGCCCTCCAGGGGGTGACAGAAGCTCATTCACCTTGCCAGAGAAGTTCTTCCTGGTCTCGGAGAGGGTCTCGGGGGCGAGGAAGGCGGGCGTGCCAACCGTGCTGGTCAGGAGGGCGTCTGCCCCCTCAAACTGGTTACTGACCCCAAAGTCAGCGATCTTAATGCGACCGTCCTCGCCGACCAGGAGGTTAGAGGGCTTGATGTCCCGGTGGATGATCCTCTGGTAATGCACTGGAAAACAACACATTATTATTAGTCATTTAGCAAACGCTCTTATCCAGCGACTTGCAGTAATTGTCCTACTTTTTTTTTTCCCGTACTGAAAACCAGCGTCACTGTGCTGCTAACAGTTTTGCTCCTTCACAGTCCCTGTCCAATTACACCGCTTTAACTAGTGACCCTCTGTTCGCAAACACATGACCGCCTGCTTGACAACCTACTAACCATTTGCGCCACTGAAAAGGATCCGATTCAATGGCGACATTTCAAGCTGTGGGTGAGTTTATCCGGTACGATCTCAATCTGTTACAAACACACCTCAGTATAACACCTCCTGATGATACAGGGAAATTAGGATTCTTTGTCTTTAAGAAAGGGGGGGGTTTTGTCTGAGTAGTTGTATGTGGGAGAGGAAGAGAGGTTTGAGTGCATCTCCCTCCCTCGATCTCTCCACCTGTACTGCTCTGGTAGAATACAGAGCATGTGGTAAGCCTGTTTGTGCGTCCCGAATGGCACCCTATGCCCTATATAGTGCACTACTTTGACCAGAGCCTCATCTAGGAAATAGGATGCCATTTAGGACGCATCCTGTGATGGAGTGCAATAATGCCACTAAAAGCCATTGTGATTATGTGCATTGGGGAAAGGAGGCAGTGGGTGGCTGAAGAGAGGAATCAGAAGAAGACCATTGTGCTCTCCCAATGGTTTGGTGGGTGCGTAAAACCCGTAACCTCAGATAAGCAAAAAGGTGTGATGGGTCCACACTCAAAAAGAGGTTGCATAAAGCATACACAGATGTTTCAGCTTCGCAGCCAGGGTGTGGGTGTAAATCTTTTTCATTCAAAACAGCATTTATATGGAACACAGGTGAGCTACCGGTGAGCAGCAGTAAAGAGAGGAAGAGCACAGACAGTACTGTGATTAGAGAAGAGAATCCACTTACAGAACTCAATCCCCCTGACCAGGTCTTGGAAGTAGAACCGAGCCTGGTCCTCATTCAGCGGCTTGTCCGTGGGCAGCTCCTCCATTACAGCCCTGCGCACGAGCAAGAGAAACACACACATACACACACACACAGACACACAGACACAGACACACACAGAGCGAGAGCAGTGAACTGAGCGCCAGTGCTTAACGAGATTGGGCTCACTCCAGCTTATAATTATTACAGTAACAAGAGGATTAACTCACCCCTTTTTGACCAGCTCGAACACTGTGAACAGAACAGAGGTGCCGTCATTACATAAGCACCATCATCAACGCTTTAGCTAGTTAGTTATCATGATTGAATTGATCAAATCTGTGAGTGGGTCTGATTAGGAAGTGAGTGGGACGTGTGTCTCACACCTCATAACGATCAGTCCTAATGATGTTGAACAGTGATTGTGTAATGTGAACAAAAGCGATATCTATCAGTGTGTGTGTGTGTGTGTGTGTGTGTGTGTGTGTGTGTGTGTGTGCGCATGTGTGCACTGCCAAGCAGAGAAAAAGGCCAATCTTACCCATGTACAGATGGTCCTCACCAGGGTCGTCAAGAACCTGGCAGGAGAAGAGAGGGACGCAGGTGAGAGGAACACAAATATTAGGCCTACAGCACACTACAATACTAGCAGTCTGTGGTAAACACAAGTCAACTTGCAATCACTGACAGTGCCACGGTGCCAATGCGCAGTCACATTAATATTGTATACAATTTTTGACAAAACAATTGAAGCAGGGAGGTTCCTGTTTCATGAAAATAACACTGAACTCAAACAGCAACACAATGTATTACAAATGTATTATGCATTGGCAATACACAACAGCTTGAGTTAAGAGGACGAACACCATCCAGATTCCAGAGCCTCACCTCCACCAGCTTCACTACATTGGGATGGTCCAGCTTTTTTAGGATGGCAATCTCCTGGTAGACACGTTCCAGGGGTCCTTTTGGCTGAGGGGGGCCTTCGGGGGCTGCTTTGGCTCCGCGGGGGGGTGGCCTCCCTGCAGGTGGACAGGAAGGAGGGGGGAGGGAAGGAGGGGAGAGAGTATAGTGGCCTTGTTAGTCTACAGCAGTGGTCACCAACCGGTCGATCGCGATCAACTGGTCGATCTCCAAGGCATTCCTAGTCAATCACCAATCATTTCTTTAAAAAAACCAATGATAATGCCTTGTGTTCCTATTTTTTTTATTCGTTTCGCACTGTTGGTGGCAGGTGCACTTGATTCAGCAGCCTTAGCACCCCGGGAAGGCAAAGTGTTCCCATTTTTAACCATTTCATGTTTCTGAAGGTAGAACTTCACCTACCTGGCAGGCCCAGAGAGCAAATCAAGTGCACCTATAGGCCTACTGTTGGCCATTCAGATAGCTCAGATCACCGTGTCTGCACAGTTCCCTCGAGCCATAGACTGTAAAACGAAACCTCGAACGAAGAGCAAAGTTGATACTGAGATTTCAAAAATGTTAAAACCATGACTAGAGAGAGTCAACAAATACAGCAAAGCGCTGATGAGTAAGTTCATGTTTAAGTTGTTATTCAGCAGTGTCAACACTTTCTTCAAAACTTTTATAAGGCATAAAATGCGCTTTCTCCCTACTTCCACTCACGCTACAACCAGCACTGCAGCTGCAATTGATGAGTATAGCAAAGTGTTTCGATAAGTTTGCATTGTTATTATTAGCGGCATGTCCCTTTTTTATATTGAGTAATATTTAACTTTATCTGGACATCGGATTAACATGAATTAGTGCATGAGGCAGAAATAATGCAGTGCGACTTGAGTTTCACCATCAACTGGAAGTCTGTGTCCCCTTTTCTCAGCGGAGGGAGGGAGAGCGGAGGGACGGTGTGTCGGGTGAGAGACAGCCTCACTGCTGCTCCCTCCCCTCAGACTGACCATCAGATGCAGGCCATCAGTCCAGTAAAATTAAATAAAAAGAAAATGTTTATGCTCACTCAGCTGTGCCTCACAAGTAAGACAACAAATGATCTATTACCAGTGTGATCATATACCTACATTTCAAAATGGTCTGAGAAGAACAACATTGGCAGGGCAGTTCAAGCATAGCCCATATGCAGTGATAATGTATTGGGCCTATAGCTGTACAAACCTCATTACTACAGAAACTTTTTTATAGGTTAATGTTGCATAGGCGTACGTTTTTCTTTTTAAACATCTGAGCGGTAGATCTCGGCTTGCATCTTGACTCAGAAAAGGTTGGTGACCACTGGTCTACAGCAGCAAAGTCCCACTGTAGTGTACTAAATAGTCTATGTACTCCCTGCTGGATTGACCATCTGCCTCAGGCTCAGTACTTACGTGGGAAACCTGCCTGCCTCATCAGCCTCTTCTTGGACAGCACTTTCATCGCCTGGAGGAGAGGAGGAGGGAGAGAGGGAGGAGGAGAGGTCTGACATCAAAGTATGGAGAGATGTACAGTAAAGGGGATTGTAGTTACATGCTACAAACCTGTGCATATCACAGGAGGTTGGTGGCACCTTAATTGGGGAGGACGGCTCATTGTAATGGCTGGAGCGGAATGGTATCAAATACATCAAACACATGGTTTTCATGTGTTTGATGCCATTCCATTCGCACCGTTCCAGCCATTATTATGAGCCGTCCTCCCCTCAGCAGCCTCCACTGGTGCACATGCTTCTATTGATAGAGGATGCATTACTTGTACACAATACAAGAAACACATTACAGAACTGCGAGTGTTGCTTAATTAATTATCCAACCAATTGCCTCTGTTCTGCTTCACATACTGTCATACCTCATAGCGATCAGTCCTTATGTGTGTGTGTGTGTGTGTGTGTGTGTGTAAGGTGGCCAGCTAGACTCACGTAATAGGTGTTGTTGTCTTCATTGTAGGCCAGCTTGACAACACCATAGGAGCCCTTGTAAGAGAACAGGAGAGCACAGGCAGTGTGACATTCAGTAGCTGTCAATCATCCACACAAATAAAAACCTACAGTACACACTCAAAAGGATACACACACAAACACCCACCCACACACAATAGCTATCCCAAGCTGACCCATCGGAAATGTGTGGGCTGAGTACTCTCAATGAGGACCAGCGGCTTCAAATCAAGTACAGTCAAATTCAAATCTACCCGCCACACCTCCACCACACATCTTAGATAGCAGGCAGAACTCTCTCCAACCACCCATCTTGAGAGGCTCCCACTGCCTACTGCTCCACACAGAACATACCCACTCTGCCCCACACACTACCCAAGGAGAGAAGAGGAGACTAGTGCTATTTATACCAACCTATCATCCTCCTCTTAACTCTCCCTAGGCCAGGGATTTTAGGGAATTTGAAATGAGGACAAGGCTGGCAGGGAGAACTGAGAATGACGGCAAGCATGTCCTTAATGATCCTCTGACTTTTTAAAAACATGCACAGTAGGCCATAGATAGAGGAATGGTGAAGTGCTTTGAGGAGAGACGACAGTACCTTTCCGATTTCATCTTTCAGCTTGTACTGGTTGAGCTGCACGCAGTCCTTTGAGAGAGAGAGAAAACAGACGTCTTTGGTTGACTAATGCCTTTTTCTTGGTCTGACACAATCATCCCATTAGCAGAACCAACAATACATGTAAAAGCAATGTGTTTACTAACAAAACCTTCATTATGTTTCAACTTGGAAAACAAACTACCAAAACACCAAAAAATGTAAGTCTGTACCAATCATGAGTAATGGGATCTGCTAGTTTTTACCCTGTAAAGTCTAGAGGTGTTCAAGGAGCAGGGTAACAGCCTAGCAAGCAGAGAGACCATGGCTGCATTCCAAACACGTAAAAGACACACCCTCTCCCCTCAGCGCTCAAATTAAGTGGACACTTCTAATGACATATCATGAAGTATGATTGACACTTGCAGGGCAAGGGGCGAGGGAAGAATGAATTAATTTTAAATGAACCGCCCTTGCCCAGAAATTCGTCACTCGTTCTTCCCAAGGTTGTGTTTTCAGTCATCATGGAACCACCGGTAGCTGTTGTGTGTGCTTTATATGCGCTACAGTCAATTATGATTGCATTTCATATCTTGGCTAGAAGACAATGCATCCACAGACATCGAATACTAGCCATCCGACGATATCAGGTAAATCAAAAATGACAATGTATAAGTGTGATGTCAGGGAGAATTGTATGTGCTAGATAACGTTTCCAAAAGCTAACCAAACAAAAACATCATTACTTTTACGAGACGTGTTTGTGCCGTCATGTGCATTAGTAGCACAATTTCTAACTTATTTACATTCGTTTTTTACTTACACTTGTATGTTGACTTCTCCATATTGATGTTGGTTTTACGTTTTGACTGACTTTTCTTAGCGGATGTACAATCATCGCGAATTGAATTATGGGGCATTTAAGGCCACGGAGTGAACAGAATTGTACACTCACACACTGGATCACAAACGAGGGCTGAGGGGCTTACATTGCTTGGCTAATTGTTTGGACCGACGGCAAAGATGGCCGTTGGGATTCCCCCAAGGGCATAAGGTGAGGGTAAGTGGAGGAGGATGTGTCTTTTACATGTTTGGAACGCAGCCCATATCTGCGTCCCAAATAGCAGGGCCCATAGGGCTCTGGTCAAAAGTAGTGCACTATGTAGGGAATAGGGTGCTATTAGGGACACAAGCCATCTCTACAGGGAGTCTACTGGACTATGCTTCTGAGATCTACTGGGGAGTGAGCTGGCATCTACTAAGACCATGAACCTTACCTTCACATACGCTCAACCTTTATACCAGTATGCTGCTTCATTTACCACTGGAGACAAACGCACAAGTTCAGCTGATGTGTGTTCATAGAATTTGGCTAACACAAAATGGTGTTTTATTCCAAAGACCAAGTAGGAGGGTAAAAGGCAGAAGGGCTGTGGTGGCGTCGCCTACCTGCAGGTCAGTGATGGAGACGCGGTGAGACTCCACGGTGGGTCTACGGGGCAGCCGGGGGGAGGAGTGGGGCGAGGTGATGGGCGAGTAGGGCAGCGAGGGGTAGATGTAGCGCCCGTTGGGGGACGAGGCCGTCTGGGAGTGCTCCTGCAGGGACAGCTTCCGGTCTGACAGGTTTAGTCTTCCCCGGTGCTCCTGGGGCTCAGGGAACAGGGCCTCGGGGCGGCCCACAGCGTGGGACAGCAGGTCGCAGGAGTGGGCTCTGAAGGGGAGCGCGCCGTGCTCAGGGGTCTCAGAGCACTCCATTTCCTCCTCACCCCCCTTGGGCTCGTACTCAGTCACCACGATAAGGGACTCCATGTAGTCTGGGACGGGGTGGGGGTTCATCTTTGGGGCGGGGCAGCGGCACAGTAGGTCAGGCAGGGGCTGTGTGTGTGTGTGTGTGGGCAGGGAGGCATGGCCGCAGGGCGACGGGGGCTCAGCAGAGGGCCAGGAGGAAACACATGGAAACATGACAACGACTGTCCCCAGAGCCTGTATGTCGCTGCTCCATCAGTGGTCTACCTCAGGAGAGCAGACCGCTAAAAGCAAAAAACACAAAATAAAAATGATATTTCACCTTTCAACACAGAGAACTTGGTGAACAACGGAAAACCTAAAATGTCTGACATTTAGGCTATCATTTACAACACAGGTCTGTAGACAGACAGAGCCTTGATCCTGACCTTGCTCAAGGGCAAAATATCAAGACTATAAGTCGCTCTGGATAAGAGCACCTGCTAAATATAACTAAAATGTAAATATAAGATGAGCCAGACACACTTGGAATTCCAACCTGCAACATCATCTTAGCTCTTTCAACTGAAAATGAGTAGAGGTGCCAACAAACAAATCCTAACAAGATGACGCAAACACAAAGCAACTTCATAAACATTCTTGAGAACCACTCAACCTACAGCTGTTTGAACTTAGGCTAGGCGACATTACTAGCATATTGCTTCTCCATGTGCTAACAACAAACAGGGCTGGAATCAGAAACAACATATCTGAATGGTTGGACTCTCGAAGTCTCTATAGGGGGTTAGGTTATCTATTCTAGCCAACCAAGGTTGTTTACCTCTAGCTCAAGTACAACCCCCTGTTCACAACCCAATCTGGGTCCATTATCTGTTCTGATGTTGACTCTGCCCGTCAAGGGTGGTAAAGACGGAGCGATTTCTCTCGGCAGGTTGATTCCTGACATGGTGTTGAGGGAATTGGAGCTCAGTGTGTGCGAACTGAGTGGGCCCCATAGACTGGAGAATCAAAGCAGACAGGAAAAAATAGACACTCGTCCCCCTGCCAAGTTCACAACGAGGAGAAGGTGTGTGGGAAGACACGCCCCATCCAGGTGGCCTTGATTCTCCTCTACAACGAGGAGAAGGTGTGTGGGAAGACACGCCCCATCCAGCTGGTCTTGATTCTCCTCTTTTCCCCTCGCCTCCACACGGTCTGTCTCTTCTATACATCTTCTGGGAGTGAATTGCTTTTGCTCTCTCCTGGACTCACTCTTTCACATTTTCTCTATTCATACAACTCCCTCTAGATGCCTCTTTATAATCTCTGTATGGGTCTCTCCTGCTCTGGCTCACACCACTTCTATCCACCCCCTCCCTGTCCCCTCAGTCATGTCTCCCACTCAGCTTGGAGTGGGTGCTTGTGGCTTGTGTTGTCTAGGCTATCTCCAGCCTTATTCCCTGTTAGTGCCTGCTGTACTTCACCAATGACCCCTACCTCATTATATCTCCTACTAAACACCAGGGTTGGGGTCGATTCCATTTCAATTCCGGTCAATTCAGAAAGTAAACCAAACCCCCATTCCAATTCCTAATTGAAAAGCATTGAAGAAAATGTGAATTTCAGTGTACTTCCTGAATTGAGTAGAATTTTAATGGAATTGACCCCAACTTCTCTAGCCCCTTCCCTCAGCTTTTTACCAAAACAGTGGCGGTGAATACGCTTTGTTATTGTTTCAACTGCTTATTGCACTGTGAGTAACTTTATAAGGTGATTACTGTATGAAAAATTTATGCACTCACTAACTGTAAGTCGCTCTGGATAAGAGCGTCTGCTAAATGATTTTTTAAAAATATACATATGTTTTTTCTATTGCGTGACGCAGCAACAACATTTTAAATCATTGGCTTGTGCCACCAACTGAAAAGGTTAGTGGCCCCAGTGCTACCAGGGGAAAACATTAGTCTGGAGCCCTGATTCTTGTGTGTTAATCTTTTGAAGAAGAAAGACATTTCCAGAACATGACGTGGAACCCTTGGGAATCTTCCTCCATCATTCGTTACCAAGTAACAATATCAAACAGGGGCCAGTTTCAACAGATCACAGAGAATAAAGGAAATCAGACCCAACAACGAATTGCCCCCTCATTATTTTCAGAGCAGAGCACTGTACCCTCCCCTGGTGACTAAACTAAACTGTATTGTGCAACATTGTGGGAATGTTCTGTGCAACCTATGTGAATATCACAAGAATATTCTTGCGACATCCCAGACAACTCCCATAACTTAATGAAATGTTCAGGGAACCATTAAATAACTTAGACCAGGTGTTCTGTCAACATTATAGGAACGTCCTGTGCAACCTAACTTAAATATTGTATGAATGGCATCACAACAGAGTATATTTTGTGTTTTGGGAACCTCTCTCTTGTAATGTACCTACACTGTTCCACAATAGCCTGATTTAGCTTAAGGAGAGAAGAGAAACTTGGTGAGAAGTGACCCAAGATGTAGGCTTAGCTAGCCCACTGTGTTCAAACTACCTTTTATATTTCACCTTTATTTAACCAGGTAAGCCAGTTGAGAACAAGTTCTCATTTACAACTGCGACCTGGCCAAGATAAAGCAAAGCAGTGCGGTAAAAACAACAACAACACAGAGTTACATATGGAATAAACAAAACGTACAGTCAATAACACAATAGAAAATCTATATACAGTGTGTGCAAATGTAGTAAGTTATGGAGGTAAGGCAATAAATAGGCCATAGTGCAAAAATAATTACAATTATAATTTAGTATTAACACTGGAGTGATAGATGTGCAGAAGATGATGTGCAAATAGAGATACTGGGGTGCAAATGAGCAAAATAAATAACAATGTAAATAATATGGGGATGAGGTAGTTGGGTGGGCTAATTACAGATGGGCTGTGTACAGGTGCAGTGATCGGTAAGCTGCTCTGACAACTGATGCTTAAAGATAGTGAGGGAGATAAGTGTCTCCAGCTTCAGAGATTTTTGCAGTTCGTTCCAGTCATTTGCAGCAGAGAACTGGAAGGAATGACGACCAAAGGATGTGTTGGCTTTGGGGATGACCAGTGAGATATACCAGCTGGAACGCATACTACGGGTAGGTGTTGCTATGGTGACCAATGAGCTAAGATAAGGCGGGGATTTGCCTAGAAGTGATTTATAGATGACCTGGAGCCAGTGGGTTTGGCTACGAATATGTAGTGAGGGCCAGCCAACAAGAGGGTACAGGTCACAATGGTGGGTAGTATATGGGGCTTTAGTGACAAAATGGATGGCACTGTGACAGACTACATCCAATTTGCTGAGTAGAGTGTTGGAAGCTATATTGTAAATGACATCGCCGAAGTCAAGGATCGGTAGGATAGTCAGTTTTACGAGGGCATGTTTAGCAGCATGAGTGAAGGAGGCTGTGTTGCGAAATAGGAAGCCGATTCTAGATTTAACTTTGGATTGGAGATGCTTAATGTGAGTCTGGAAGGAGAGTTTACAGTCTAACCAGACACCTAGGTATTTGTAGTTGTCCACATATTCTAAGTTAGACCCGCCGAGAATAGTGATTCTAGTCGGGCAGGCGGGTGCAAGCAGTGTTCGATTGAAGAGCATGCATTTAGTTTTACTAGCATTTAAGAGCAGTTGGAGGCCACGGAAGGAGTGTTGTATGGCATTGAAGCTCGTTTGGAGGTTTGTTAACACAGTGTCCAATGAAGGGCCAGATGTATACAAAATGGTGTCGTCTGCGTAGAGGTGGATCTGAGTCACCAGCAGCAAGAACGACATCATTGATATACACAGAGAATAGAGTCAGCCCGAGAATTGAACCCTGTGGCACCCCCATAGAGACTGCCAGAGGTCCAGATAACAGGCCCTCCGATTTGACACATTGAACTGAGAAGTAGTTGGTGAACCAGGCGAGGCAGTCATTTGAGAAACCAAGGCTATTTAGTCTGCCAATAAGAATGCGGTGGTTGACAGAGTCGAAAGCCTTGGCCAGGTCAATGAAGACGGCTGCACAGTACTGTCTTTAATCGATTGGGCAAGTTGCAGCGGAGGGTGCAGAGCTGGTGGCCGGGGTAGCCAGGTGGAAAGCATGGCCAGCCGTAGCAAAATGCTTGTTGAAATGTTCGATTCTCGTAGATGGATGGTGATCTCAGATGGATGGTGAGAAACGGCTCAAGACCCATTTCCACTTGCTTGAGATGCTAATGCACACACAGTCAGTGATTTAGATATTCACACACAAGTAGTAAGACTACTTATTAATACATTGTCACTTTTTGTCAAGGCAGCTAAAATGGAGTCATTGCCAGGCAAAGACAGACAACTTACTTCCTTGCTCCTAGAGATCTGAGACTAAGGCCATTAAACGTCTGTGATCCTTCATTACAGTGGATCGCTGAAGAAGCAGCTTCCTTCCAGCCCTGGAAACAAACAGATGCTGCTCTGAGGGCAACAACACAGGGCCATCTGGAGCAGAGGAGTATTCTAAGCATCATTACAGATCAACCCTGGCACTGATCTGAGCCTGTGAATGGCAAGATGAGTCTCCTCTCTCTCAAGCAGACTACAGCTGATGTACTGTACTATTTATGGAGAGGCCTCAATGGGACTGAGGGTGCCCATTATTAGGCCTATTTGGTATATATTTGACCAATCAGAGATGCTAGAAGCATGCACGTGTAAAGTTTGGTATCACGATGATTTCACTGTAGCTGCCATGACTTGTCGATATGGTCAGTCATCAATTGAATGGGAAGTAATTTGCATCAATGTCAATGTTTTTCTACAAACCCACAATTATTATCGTCGGTAACCAGATATTTCATTCCGAAGAAGATGATTCCGATAGCCTATACGTTACACACACACACAAACATAGGACCCCAGTCGACTGACGGGCTGGGCCCGTCAGTTAGCACATCAAAACAATCAGTAGACGCAAACTAAGGTTAATTCCATGACATTTCTTAGATAATGTAAATCCAGCTTGCAGGCTAAAATGTAAATGACCGGATAGAGAATGTCCTGGGCGCAAGACAAGAGCGATGGATAATGAAAAGGCATACACACTCAGAACATCAAAGGAATCATGCAAGGTTCACATTCATAACAGATTACAGAAAACTAGCAAGTTACAGCATAAAAGATGTATAGCTAGCTAGGTTGCTAACCTAAACGAAGATTAGTGGAAGCGACGCTCGCTCTTTGCAAAAACAATCCCTCGACCACAAACATTACGCATGGTAGAAATAACATTACCATCTAATCGTTGCTCAAAAACGTACCTTGTCAAGTGCAAATATGAACTAAGGGTGTTCCGTGTGCTAATCCCTGACTCTGATGTATAAAATAGCGTTGATGTTGCTGATAAAATATCTAGCTATATGAAGAAACTGAACGAAGCAACGTGATAGGTGGCGAGCATCCTCTGACTGACCAATACAGCTGGGCAGACACCGTGTAGCCAGCTGGTGAAACGCTGTGGGTGGTGGGCGCTCTCAAACAGTTTTATTATTTACCCCTGAATATTCACAACAGGAAAAATAGCTATTCAGCCCTAATTGTCGGAGCATAGCTAAAACAAACTTTGCATGGCTTTGGCCTTTCTTGGCATAGAAGCATAATGTAGCCTTGATTCATTTTGGCTCCACCATGTGGTATAACAACTATATAATGTGACGACCCAGAAAGCCAGGTAAAGTGGGAAAACGCTAACTGTATAGTTCGACTTTAATCAAAAAGCAGTTGCATTGTACATCACAATAACTCAAGAGTCCACACACACGAACAGGCATGAAGGCCCGACAAAGCCTCTTCCCCCTCAAAATGTTCTATAGCTGCACCATTGAGAGCATCTTGACTGGCTGCGTCACTGATTGGTATGGCAACTGCTCGGCCTCTGAACACAAGCCACTACAGAGGGCAGTGCATACAGCCCAGTACCTTTATACAAGGCAGTGTCAGAGGAAGGACCTACAAATTGTCAGGCGCCAGCCACCCAAGTCATATACTGTTCGCTCAGCAAGGCTGAACCAACAGGACCCTGAACAGCTTCTACCCCCCCATAAGACTGCTAAATAGTTAACCTATCTGCATTGACCCTTCACATACACTGCTGCTACTGTTGATTAGCAATCCTGTTGCCTAGTTACTTAATTCCTACCTATATGCACATATCTACCTCAATTACCTTGTACCCCTGCACAGCGACTCAGTACTGGTAAGTTATCATTACTAATTGTGTACTTATTCCTCATGTTATCTTTCTATTAACTCAACATTTCTCTGCATTGTTGAAAATGGCCCATAAATAAGCATTTCACTGTTTGTCCAGACCTGTTCACAAAGCACATGACAATAATTTGATTGAGACCAAAGGCACTTCAAATACAAATTGACACAGGGGAACTGGCAATTTATTTAAAAAATAACCTTATTTCTTTTTTTTAAAGAAAAAAAAGTCAAAAACACAGTTCTTGCAAAATGTAAAAGGCTAGCAAAACAATTAGATCAAATAGTGTACACAATTCTAAAGAAAAAATAACTGTACAATGCAATAATTTTAAATTAACCATTGCAGATACTATCGCCTCTTCTGGAAAATGTTTCCTCTTCCCATTCCTCCACCACGACCCCGTCCTCTTGCAGCCACTGCAGAAAAAATAAAAAAATTAAATACTTAGAGTGCAAATTCTCCATAGGTGCATGTAGAAGCAGCAGCACTCACCCTGAGCTTTGAGAATGGCTGCCTTCCCCCTTCCTGCTCCAGAGCCCTGGTTCTTGTTTTTCATGCTCTTTAACATAGGGGCATTCTTTAACATGTCCGGTAGGATCAGGAAGCGAATCTTGCTGCCCCGGATATAGACCTGCTCCAGTTGGGCTACACGCCCATCCCGATGAGTCACAGTGATATTGGCCATCTGAAAGGAAGCTATATACACTTACTACACAACTCTGTAAAAGGGACAAACAAATCCCTCCTATACCGATGAGCTCACAAATATCCCCTAAAACAAGTTATTTTGTCTGAACCCTAAAGGCAGTCTGAAGACCTACCTGGCAGTTCATGTTGTCCTCAGCCTCAATGAGCTTTCCCCTGTACACTTCACCAGTGTTGGTCTCACAGGTCACAATGTGACCCTCTGCTTCATGCAGAACTTTGATGGGCACGCCAATGGACATATTTGCAAGGGTCCTGTAGAAACAGAGACAAGGTACAGACTCGTCTGCAGAAAATAATTGGCACCATCACAATAAAAAAAGGTATAAAAGAGACACCACATTTGGTTTGCGTAAAATGAAGAGATTAGCCTACCATAAATAAAGTGCTTGATTTGCTCTGCCTCACCCCTGGTTGTGCTGTGCTGAGCCAGAGTCCTGCCCCCCCCCCCCCTTCCATACACTGCCCCACTTTCACCTTTTATCTGGAAAACCAACCCCTACAGTCCATGCACTCACCTGGCTGACCCAGTTCAAGGTTGGTCTCCACTGTTAACAATGATACGCCTGGCCTATTGTTCAAACGAGGTGCACTGAACTTGTACTTGGCCAACCAGAGGATGTACTCCCCTCTTGAGGTTCTTCGCAATTGTATTGTCACCTGGCCTGGCTTACAATTACTGTGACAATGGTATTCAATTCTCTGTACGCCTAGTTATTTAGTCCTGCATTTGGAGCTCGAAGCCTAAGATTTTTCACTGTACCCTGCAATCACACCTGCAACCCTGTACATTTGACTATTAAACACTGAATCTGAGCATGACCTTATATTTTGGCCTATATTGTAAACAAAGTAACAAACCTTTTCAATTCTACTGAAAAGAGAAGTGAGTTTCAGTACCAATATTGATAGTTACTTCCACATCATTTCTGAGCCAGGTAAATAAAAATAGGATTTTCAAACAGCCAAACGTAGTTAGTTAGCTATAGGCTACTCATCTGTTGGTCTAAGCATGCTGGCAAGGGCGGGTGTGTTGGCCTCACTGGATAACGTTAGTAGAAGCAATCTAGCAACTAACGCAACCGGTAACTACCTACAGCAAACATTCAAAATTGGTTTAAATGTAGTATTTTGTTTACCGTAATTTCAACTGCAACGAAGTTGTTCTTTCTTGATTTCTGCGGTCTTTCAAGTGTCTCAAACGTACGAATGAATTAACCAGCAGCGAGAGTATTTTGTTCGTTTTCCGACTACCCAGAATGCAACTGGAGAAAGGAAGAAAAACAAAGTGCTTCCGGTTAAAACATAAAGTGATGCCTCGTGGGACTTGTTGTCTTTCTTGATATACCTAATTTCTTTGAATACAGAGGATCCTAGTGTAAAAAAAAAATGTGTTTAGAGAAACGTGTTTAAACAAATTAAATATACGCACAATGTGACATCGATTTTTTTCATTTTCATTCTGATCTGATCGAGCTCCTGAGTGGCGCAGTGGTCTAAGGCACTGCATCGCAGTGCTAACTGTGCCACTAGAGATCCAGGCTCTGTCGCAGCGGCCGCGACCGGGAGACTCATGGGCGGCGTCCAGGGTAGGGGAGGGAATGGCCGGCAGGGATGTAGCTCAGTTGATAGAGCATGGCGTTTGCAACGCCAGGGTTGTGGGTTCGATTCCCTCGGGGGGCCAGTATAAAAAGATATGTATTCACTAACTGTAAGTCGCTCTGGATAAGAGCGTCTGCTAAATGACTAAAATGTAAATGTAAATCTGCTATGATTCAACCGGTGGTGTAAAGTACTTAAGTAAAAATACTTGAAAGTATTACTTAATTGTATTATATTTACTTTTGATACACAAGTATATTTAAAAGCAAATACTTTTACTCAAGTAGTATTTTACTGGGTGACTTTTACTTGAGTCATTTTCTATTAAGGTATCTTTACTTTTACTCAAGTATGAGATTTGGGTACTTTTTCCACCACTGGATTCAACAGTGGTGTACAATCCTGTAGTACACTGATACTGACAGAAGGGAGCAGCATTGAGAGGGTACATTGCTTAGAATAAGTTACAGTTGCCGACATTACTTCATCCATTGGCAGCCAGGGTCATGGCAATGTTTATCACACCAGCTCCCCCTGTTTACCCCCCCCCCCCCCGTGAGACATATTTGTTTCCTTACCCTGTAAGCAGTCTATGCATAAGGTATGACAGCAATCCATTTACATTTTAGTCATTTAGCAGCTTTTATTTTTCATACTGGCTCCCCGTGGGAATCAAACCCACAACCCTGGCATTGCAAACACCATGCTCTACCAACTGAGCTACATCCCTGCCGGCCAGTCCCTCCCCTACCAATTGTGCAGTCCCTCCCGGTCGCGGCCGGCTACGACAGAGCCTGGATTCAAACCAGGATCTCTAGAGGCACAGCTAGCACTGCTATGCAGTGCCTTAGACCACTGCACCACTCGGGAGATCCATACATTGGTTTTGTTGTCCACTGTTTCAAATGCTAACTTTTTAGCATGTGTGGATGGCACTGTGACAGACTACATCCAATTTGCTGAGTAGAGTGTAGGAGGCTATTTTGTAAATGACATCGCCGAAGTCAAGGATCGGTAGGATAGTCAGTTTTACGAGGGCATGTTTAGCAGCATGAGTGAAGGAGGCTTTGTTGCGAAATAGGAAGCCGATTCTAGATTTAACTTTGGATTGGAGATGCTTATCATGTGTGGCACAAATCCAATACAAGTCAATAGTACCTATGTTAGCAATTTCACGCATCATGTCCAAATCATCCTAAAGTATCTCAAAATTGATTGTGTAACTCAATGATGTTACTTATAGATTATTTGGATATGAACCGCGAAAATGCTAATATAGGCACCATTGACTTACAATGGATTTGTGCCACAAATGTTAAAAAGTAAGCATATGAAACACTGGCCAAGTAAACAAAACCGAAGCATGAGTTGCTGTCATACCTTGTCCATTAACTGCTTACATGGTAAGGAAATCAAATGTAATTTTGGTGAACTATCCCTTTAACATTGAGGGGGAGGTCACCCAATAGTAGGAATAGCACCATCTAGTGGCCAGAACCTGGTAATATCAGGATGTAGGATGGGACAAAAACCTACATTTTAGTAATTTAGCAGACACTCTTATCCAGAGCAACTTACAGTTAGTGAGTGCATACATTATTTTTTATACTGGCACCCCGTGGGAATCGAACCCACAACCCTGGCGTTGCAAATGCCATGTTCTACCAACTGAGCTACATGCCGGCCATTCCCTCCCCTACCCTGGGCCAATTGTGCGCCGCCCCATGGGTCTCCCGGTCGCAGCCAGCTACGACAGAGCCTGGATTCAAACCAGGACCTCTAGTGGCACAGCGATGCAGTGCCTTAGACCACTGCGCCACTCGGGAGACCTAACAACTTTAATGACTAATTTTTCTGAACAGTTTTAAAAAACATCAAATTCACTCAGTATACATTACATAGGATAGGAAACAATATTCCAAGCCGCAGCTCAATACTACTAGTCTGACATGGAGAACTGATACTATATACTCATTGTTAGGGTGGGATTGGTGTGGGGTGTGGGGTGTCCATGGGTCGCTTTTGACAATTTCCTTGGATTCCTCATGTCTTACCCATGGTTAGAAAACAGTTTGGTCCAAATCAAATGTTAGGTACTATATTTGTTATATTAATCCTATAAATTAAAATGGCCAATTTGGGTGCAATCAATTAGCTTAATTTCTCAGATATCAAATTATATTTCAACAAAATAATGCTGCAGGAATGCTAATCTTATCTGTTTCTAACTACAGAAATGATTTCAGAACAATCTGAGATGGTGAGTGTCATGGCTTGCTGAAATGACATGAAATGACTCCCGAGTGGCGCAGTGGTCTAAGGCTGTGCCACTAGAGGCTTCGAGTCCAGGCTCTGTCGCAGCTGGCCGCAACCGGGAGACCCATGGGCGGCGCACAATTGGTCCAGCGTTGTCCAAGGTAGGGGAGGGTTTGTCCGGCAGGGCTGTGGGTTCATTTCCCACAGGGGGCCAGTATGAAAAAAATAAACATATGCATTCACTAACTGTAAGTCGCTCTGGATAAGAGTGTCTGCTAAATGACTAAAATGTAAATGACCCAACAGTAAGTTGAGACCCCGACTGAGTAAAAAAAAACGTATTAATTTTGGAGGGTTGGGGGCCCCCTAGCAGCTGGGGGCCCTAAGCGACAGCTTATGTCGCCTATGCATGGGACCGGCCCTGCTCTCAGCTTCAGACCAAAACTCAATTTAAGCTTCAAATAAACCTGCCAGGGACCCTGATCTACACATTTCTCTGTTCATCTGTTACCTTAAATGCACACTTATTTAGTTAGTGCCAATAGCCTAGAGACATGCATCAGAGGGTACATGTCCTCTCTTTCCTATTTACAGTATTAGCATCAAGGCCATCACATCTCCTTTGACAGTATGTGTGGAGAGAATTGTGCAGAGACACGTGTAACGGTTTGTGATGGCATGTTTACAAACCAATAACCATAGTGATAATCAGGTAGGCTAATTATGTCCCAACCAATTTGTATAGTCTATGATGGCACCCACCAGACAAATGTTGTATACTATTGCCAGGCTCCCTGTATGTTACATTTACCATATTACTCGCTGTAAACGTAACCCACTTGAATGAGCCATTGTTTTCTTGCAGGACATCATGGCGCCAAGGCCTCCACTTGAAACCTTTCTTTCTTTTACCATGCTTACTCTACGATTGATTATGTCATTCAGAAGGCAAAAACATACCACAGGGATTGATTAGGGATTTTATGATGGTTACAGTAATGACTGTAGGTTATAGAGCTCATTTTCATATTTCCTTTATCTCATGTTTATCACAGTAACACAACACAAAACATTTGTAAGAGAAATTTGCTCATGTCCACCTTGCATTTTCATTCACTGCATAATGTTATGATGGACGCTCAATAAAATATGCAATGATGCAATGATGGACGCTCAATAAAATATGCAATGCATATATTTTTTAACTAAGTTGGGAGTACTTATGGAGAGAATTCGTCCTCCATATCATGCAATTGCGCTGTGGAGAAAATGCTGTTTGATGTAGGTCTTTCCCACAGTGGAGGAGCTTTTTAATGAGGAAAGGGAACGCGTAATGGCACAATAAAAGACATCATCAAATGCACCTTCATTATTTCCATTGCATTAGGCCCAGTGACTGGCGTCAGCAAGTACTCTGTAAACACAGTCACACAAGTTGGTGAGCGTGTGAGTGTATGTGTGCGTGTGTGGGGAGGTTAAAGGTGTGCCCACTTTTATTTGAGCAGTGAGATAAAATCCTGTGTGTTTCTTTGTTTTGCCTTGTTGGCAATGCTTGTAGGGGGATCTGGCTCTGAAATAATATTATTACTTTTATCATGTTACTCAATAGATTTGTATCAGGTGACTGGTACTTTTGACCAGGTTATCGATTTTACATCCTCATACGTTTAGTAGATATACACAGAGTATATTTGGCTGTGAGATAAGCAAGACTCATTGTTCCAGAGGCTATATATGGTGGCTACATGGAACTATACATTTTCCCCCTTTTCACTTCTGCAGTGATTTACTGTTCAATCAGATGCAGTGTCATAGCTTTCAATAGAAATTACTAGACTTCTACAATCTTAGAAAAAAAGGTGCTATCTAGAACCTAATAGAGTTATAGCGGCTGTCCCCATAGGATAACCCTTTGAATAACCCTTTTTTTTGGTTCCAGGTAGAACCGTTTTGGGTTTATGTAGAACCGGTTCCAGTAGAACCGGTTCTACATAAAAAAGGGTTTATGTAGAACCCTTTTTGTTTCCAGGTAGAACCCTTTTGGGTTTATGTAGAACCGGTTCTACATAAACCCAAAAGGGTTCTACCTGGAAACAAAACGGGTTCTACCTGGAAACAAAAATAGTTCTATGGGGACAGGCGAAGAACCCTTTTGGAACCCTTTTTTCTAAGAGTGTAGAGCATCATCACATTCTAGTGATATGTGACTTGCTGTATGTTATACTCTCCCCACCAGGACTCACTTTAAAAAAACAACACACAGTGATAATAGAGCTTATTTTGGACTTTTAATAATCTGACAAGTAATCACACAAGGGACCAGCATTTGAAAACATGATATGTCACAATTGGAGGAATACTTCATTGCAAAAGGGAGAGCATAAAGTCTCACACTGACATACAGTAGTTACATTACCTCAGTAGTGGTTGGCCAGCAATACCGAATATTGAGTCATACAGTATTGCACAGTGGCCAGGGTCAATATGGTTTCGGTCATAATCTGTCAGCATACGACAGGTGTTCAGTAGACGAGTACATTCATTTATAATGTCATACATTTTCAATTCTGAAAGACTGTTAGCCTACAGTAAAGAGCCTCAGAGATAATGTATACAAAATGTGTCCACCAATAACAGTTATGTGATAAGTAAACAAGAACAACAGACATAATCATTTGAAGAAAGAAAAAAGCTCAATGGCTGGGCGTAATTTAATACCAGTTTGTTGTTGCCCTTTAAGGCTAAGAAGTCTCCCTTCTAAAAAAAAGAAAAGCTATTTCTAGTCAGTGCAAACATTTCCAATATTTGGGTAGAATTTATTTTACAGTTGAAGGGAACATGCTTTTAGCCTGGTCCCTCATTTCTCCCCCTCCTAGTTGATGATGTACGTTGGGGTATCAGTAACTTGTCCATCATGGGGATAACTATGTCATGACACCTCAGTGAGTTCTACTGTGTGGTTAGGGCTGGTTAGTGTGGGGGACAGAGGCCTGATGTGCACAAAGGATATGTTCCCACTGTCCTTCACCTCCATCAACTCTGTTGTAGTCTCAACCCCACTTTGGACCTCACATCCCATGTTGCATTGCTGCTGCTTGGGAGACACTGGGGCATCCCCTTTGTGGTGTTCGTTTTTGATGGAGCTGATTGGTGAAGGGTCTGACCGTGGTGGTGACCACTGGCAGGAGGCAGAGTAAGCCTCTTTCCCAGCTCTATGGGTCTCTATGGAGGACCGAGTGGGGCTGAGTTTGGGGCAGGGCTCCAGGGCATAACTGTTCACCATGGTGCCACACAAGCTGTCCACCATGCTGATGCGAGTAGAGGCACGCATGATACTGCTGCTGCCACCCAGCCCTCTGCCACCCCCTCCCCCAGCTCGATGCCCCTCCTGGTGCCCCAAAATGTGCTGTTGCAGGATCCTGCGGAAGGTGTGGCGGAACTCCCGGATGCGGTATGCGTAGATGAAGGGGTTGACCACGGAATTGGCGTGGGACAGGATGATGGAGATGTTCATCACCCAGATGTGCGGGCGACCACAGTCCTGGCAGAATAGGTTGAAGCAGTTGATGATGTGCAGGGGCAGCCAGCAGAGGGCAAACAGCCCCACGATGATGGCCAGAGACTTGGCTGCGTGGACCTCCTTCTGCAGGGTGGAGCGGGACGATGTGGATGACGAGCCTGCCCCAGGGGCGTGCATGTGAGCCAGCTTCAGGTCCATCAGTCTCAGCTGGCGTCGCGCTGCCATGAAGATGCGGGCGTAGATGGCCAGCATGGCCAGCAGGGGCACCAGCACACAGCCAAAGAAGTTGAAGTAGACCATGTAGTCCAGGGTGACCACACCCTCGAACAGGCACTCTGTCATGCCCTTGGGGCACGAGCTGCTGTTGGTGACATTGACACCAATGTTCCAGCCCAGCATGGGCGTGAGGCCGATGCCCACAGAGAGAACCCAGCACACTGCGATGATGCCCTTCGCTCTCCCAGCCGTCACAAGACTGTTATACCTAAAGGATCACATGAAAACACGAGAGGAATTAAGATAGCCATTTTATATTGTTACATGACACAGAAATGTTCCTTTATTCAAGCCCAGACATTCCCAGTCAAACTCAATAACAAAGCATGTTCACCTTTCCTGGACCCAACCAATGACTTCTACTTCCTGTAATCAGAGAGCTTAAAGAATGTATGGGACAGGCTTAAGAGGATAAAAATCCTTTATCCCGAGAACATACTAGTATCTGCATATATAGCAGTAACCTCTTGGGAAATTAGTCCATTGTTTGACAGACTCGACCAGTCCTGCCATACTAGGAGATGGAGCAGTGGATATCACCATATGTAGACTTAATAAAGCATTTCCTACCTGTATTGTGATTTAGGGAACATTGCACAAAAGCTTATCTATACTCTGATGTAACCCTTCTTGGCTTTGCTTGTTTCTGCCTCAGACATTAGACAAATGGAAATCAGTGTTGTCGTCATTAACAAAGTATCAGGCTATTATCAAGTTTAGCTGTCTGTATTCTTCCATTGGCCATGTCTAAACCAGAGTTCATAATGTACAACAGGGTGGAAATCTCAAAGGGCAGCGCCACAGGCACAGCACCCTGTTGTTTGTGGTTATGGGGGTGGCGATATTTAAGACCAACCAAAAGCTGGTTTTAGCGGTAACACAGTTGGTTATGGAATTAATTTTGACAACGGAAACAGCCTATCCAGCTGTGACGCACACTGGGCATATGCGTATGGAACAGTAGCCTAATGTGCTTTTGGTGCCTGTATACTTCGTATTTAGAAACATAAAAACGAAAGTTTTTTCCCATTTCGTTTTATTTGATTAGAATCCAAGCAAAGCCTCCCCCTCTCAATTAAGGCTTTTCTTTGTCTGCCCAATGCAATAGCGAAGTAGTCAAGACTGTCTATAAAGGGTTTGGCTCCTGAGACCGCTTGGAAATAAATCTTAATCACCAAAGCTTTATTAAAATATAAAGTTTGAGAGGAGTAAAACAGTGAGCTGACATTCCCTTTTTATCTATGCATTGTAGGCAAGCCCACATTATTTTAGCCATGCCGGTCCCGTTTTGGATGTGCATAAAAACCTCCATAGTCTGCGTTGTTATAATATTATATGCCCACGGGGAGAAATTATGGTGCCTGTAAGTGTGACATAGCCTATTTAAAACAAGTTGTTGTTTAGTTAATTTATTTATATTTTTATAGAATGGCAGGAAATAACCCTTAACCCTTAACATATGTTCAAAGTTACATATTTGTCCCTTATGCAAGCTTGAGTGCCTTATTAACCTAACATTACATAGCATCCTAATAAACTAGCTATCTAGACTTTTATTGCGGGCAATTTGTTGCAGTTAATGTTCCTAATGACTGGTGTTGAGCAGATAACAGGCAGGATTATCTACCTGCCATCACACCCTGACTGAGAGCTGGAAAACAGAAAAACACAAAGCTCTCTCTCTCTCTCTCTCTCTCTCTCTGTGTAAACCAAATAGTGCCAGAAGCACTCTTGACAGGCTCTGGGTTCAGCGACCGTAAAACGTTTTTGTCACATTCTCTCTCAAAGATAAAGTACTTTTAGTCCTAACTTGGCTGTTAGTCAACATTGTAGGGTCATTGCAGTTGTAAAGGACTTCATGCTGCTTGCTTAGCGAGAACCGCTTCCTACTGATTCAGCTCATACGGAGGCTCCAACCCAGGACTTCTGCCTTGTAAACACACGTGACAACCCTCCTGAAGCGCCCAGTTACACCACTGAAAAACTAGCTATTCGGCAGCGCAAGTGGAGACAAAATTCAGGCTGAGGAGTGAGTTTGACAGATCCCCATCTGCTACACAGTCACAGACCGGTATAGAATTGAAGAGGCACATGGGACATTCCACATACAACACATAAAGACATAACAAATAAAGACAACAAATAATTGTCAAAATTATCAACTCATCTAACCCTACTTGACAACCACATAAATATAGTTTATTCCTCACAGACAAAAACAGTTATTGTTATCTATAAACAATCTCCATTTTGCTATTAAAGGAAAGACTCAAAAGACTATAAATGTACATTTAATTGTAAGGAAATGAACTATTTTCCCTACATTCTTTGGGGAAACTGACTATACATTTAAGAGGAGGGATGACAATGCTCTGGTGTCCACCTCCGTCACACTGACGGAGAGGCTACGTGAGCGTATGCACGTTTCTGCTAGGGGGATCCAGGGCTGTTTAAGGTGAGAACACAGGCCTGTCTATCGATACAGTGCCTGGGCCTGCCACCTCACCGCTCTCCCTTTGTGTTGATTTACCAGGATGATAATGATCAAAGCCTTTAGCCGTTTTAATCCTTCCAACAACACACAAACACTAACCCAATGAAGCCTGTGGAGACATTTACCTCAGTCTGCCCTAATCGAATAACCTCGCTATAATTCAATGTGTTTTGATACACAAATGCATTTTGTTGTGCGTCACTTAGATCACAGCCAAGCTCTAACAGGCCAGAGGATCTGCCTTTGGTGTTCTGTAAATAAAACAACATATTAAACATCGATGATACCTGTTTATGTTTCATACTCAGCCCAGTCCCCAAACAACCCCCCCCCCCCCCCCCCCCCCCCACCTCCCCCCACACACTCCCCTCCCTCTCCTCCCCTGCTAAGGGCATCACCTGAGGGGACTCTTGATGGCGATGTAGCGGTCCACAGCGATGGCCAGCAGGCTGAAGATGGAGCTCTGGGTGAGCACCAGCACGAAGCAGGCGATGAACAGGCAGCCATAGAAGTTGGCGCAGAAGCCCGTGCTGATGGTGATGGCGAAGGGGATGGCCAGCAAGCCCACAGCGATATCTGCCACCGCCAGGGACACCACAAAGTAGTTGGTGATGCTCTGCAAGGTGCTGTTGAGGCACACGGCCCAGCAGACCAGTAGGTTACCGGTCACGGCCAGACAGGCTATGACCAGCTCCAGGGCGATGTAGACCAGGGAGGCATTGTTCAGCATGGTGGGGCCGGGGGCACGTTGAAGGTCACAGCCAGAGTCCGCGTCAGGTAGCAGGGAAGGGGCCTCCTCGTCTCTACACGCATCGCTACACGTGCAGACACTCCCCCTCCACCAGCAAGCCTATCCCTTTAATTATTAGCAGGCCCCACCACCACTAACCACTTCCTGTTTATATACCCGATGCCCAGGAAATGGTCCCACTGCCAACTACAGAGCAAATGAAGAAGTGAGTTCAGGTTCACTCTAATGTATTGTCACTCTACAGAAGGTTGTTTGGTTCTCTCCTTCTTCCACTTCTTCTGTCCAATCGTGCTTTCTGTTGCTAACCTCAGCAACCTCCTCAGGGGCTGGACACTGGGAGGGGCCGGAGTGTTGCCATTGCCAACCCACTGTCACATGAAGATCAGTGTCCTGCGGAGACAGAAAAAGAGAGAGGAGAGAGAGAGAGTGTGAGAGAGAGAGAGCGAGAGAGAAAACAATTACAAGTCCCTGTACAAGCAGGCTGCAGGTCAACCAGCACACACCAGGTCACAACAGCAATCTGTCTTCCAAAGCCAGCATTCTGGTTTCCACACAGGCCAAAGCAGACAGTCCAACAATACAGATTTTAATTTAGGACAGCTTCCCTCCCCCAAAAAGCTCACACATCATCTTTCTTTTCTATTCTCCAAGATTTATGACAAGAGCATATCTGTATGAATTATAGCAACACAGCTAGTACTATTATTAGAACAGATATTTAGAGCAGTGTTTCTATTGTAATCATTAACATGGCTGTACTTATTCTATTCAAGGTGTGGTCGTCTTCTCCAAAGCATTTACTATAGTCCGTCAGGTCATCCTAAATCTAAAGCAATTGGTAGCCTGGCAGGTAGGAGCGTTGGGCCAATAACTGAATGGTTACTGGATCGAATCCCCAAGGTCAAAATCTGTAGTTCTGCCCCTGGGCGCTGATGTTGATTAAGGCAGCCCCCCGCACTGCTCTGATTCAGAGAGGTTGGGTTAAATGCAGAAGATACATTCAGTTGTACAACTGACTAGGTATCCCCCTTTCCTTCCTGTTGCCAGTACAAACCCCTTAACAAAGAGAGATTTAAATGTGGGCTAGTCTATTGAGTTGAATTGGTTCCACAGACCCAGGGGAGCAAGGACAGTGCCAGCTATTACTGCGTATCAGCCTCACTTCAATAGCCTTATACAAACCTTGATGATTGAGGTCAGGAAAATTGTACAATATTTCAAAAGAACAGTTCTGAACGAATATACACCTCTGGATCTGTATAAATGGATATTACCACTTGAATGTTCAGTATAATGACAGAACAGTAGACAGAGGGAAAGTATGACGTGGTTTGAGAGGAAGCATTCCTAATGTGAAAACACTGCTGTTCCCTTGCTGATAATATGCAGGGGTCTGTTTCTTTCTTCTGTTTATAGTAAGTAGCTAGTTGTTATCAGTCCCTCTTGGCTATCCTCTTGGATATCCTTTTGGATATCAACCCTCTTGGGAACCCTCTTGGCTATCAAGTTTAGACAAAGAATAGACAGCTCGTTCCCCTGGAACCCACGGAACTCTGTGTTGGCAGCCATGTCTGAGAACGTGGCAGAGCGAATACCTCAAAAAAATTGCCTTCAATCAGAGAGACAAGGTGACTGCTCTTTAATCCTGGCCCAGAGGGTCAAAGAGGCCATCTGTTACCCCTCACCCCCTCCCTCACCCTGCAACCCCCAGAGCCCATCTGGAGTGATATCAGGACAGTGGAATCTAGGGAGAGGGGGGCAAAGGGTCGTAATAGGGGTGCTGGTCCGGGAAATAATTCCTCGAGAGTAGGTTAGTGGGCAGACAGACAAGCAGATCATGGAAGCTGATAAATGGAAGCTGACATTTCCACAACCTGGTCTTTTCAACTACAATGACACATCATAACATGGGCTCTTCCTGCTGAAGTGGACTAAGGGCAATTAGTGGGGTTTGAAGGCAAAGTGCATGTCCTACACCTTCCTAATATTGAGTTGCACCCCCTTTTACCCTCAGAACAGCCTCAATTCATCAGGGCATGGACTCTACAAGGTGTTGAAAGCGTTCAACAGAGATGCTGGCCCATGTTTACTCCAATGCTTCCCACAGTTGTGTCAAGTTGGCTGAATGTCCTTTGGGTGGACCGTTCTTGATACACATGGGAAACAGTTGAGAGTGAAAAACCCAGCAGCGTTGCAGTTCTTGACACAAATTGGTGCGCCTGGCACCTACTACCATACCCCGTTCAAAGGCACTTAAATATTTTGTCTTGCCCATTCACCCTCTGAATGGCACACATACACAATCCATGTGTGTTGTCATGTGTTGCTGCCATGCTATGTTGTTGTCTTAGCTCTCTCTTTATGTAGTGTTGTGGTGTCTCTCTTGTCGTGATGTGTGTTTTGTCCTATATTTTAATGGTATTTTTAATCCCAGCCCCCATCCCCGCAGGAGGCCTTTTGCCTCTTGGTAGGCCATCATTGTAAATAAGAATTTGTTCTTAACTGACTTGCCTAGTTAAATAAAGGTTAAATAAAATAAAATGTCATAATTGTCTCAAGGCTTAAGTCTCCTCCCCTTCATCTACACTGATTGAAGTGGATTTAACAAGTGACATCAATAAGGGATAATAGCCTTCACCTGGATTCACCTGGTCACTCTATGTCATGATAAGAGTAGGTGTGCATAATGTTTTGTACATACATATTTAGGCAACATGACAGACATTTATCCACATACACTATATATACAAAGGTATGTTGACACCCCTTCAAATTAGTGGATTCGGCTATTTCAGCCACTCCCGTTGCTGACAGGTGTATTAAATCAAGCACACAGCCATGCAATCTCCATAGACAAACATTGGCAGTAGAATCGCCTTACTGAAGAGCTCAGTGACCTTCAACGTGGCACCGTCATAGGATGCCACCTTTCCAACAAGTCAGTTTGTCAAATTTCTGCCCTGCTAGAGCTGCCCCGGTCAACTGTAAGTGCAGTTATTGTGAAGTGGAAACGTCTAGGAGCAACAACGGCTCAGCCACAAAGTGGTAGGCCACACAAGCTCACAGAATGGGACCGCTGAGTGCTGAAGTGCGTAGCTCGTAAAAATCTTCTGTCCTCGGTTGCAACACTCAATACCGAGTTCCAAACTGCCTCTGGAAGCAACGTCAGCACAATAACTGTTTGTTGGGAGCTTCATGAAATGGGTTTCCATGGCCAAGCAGCAGCACACAAGCCTAAGATCACCATGCGCAATGTCAAGCGTCGGCTGGAGTGGTGTAAAGCTCACCGCCATTGGACTCTGGAGCAGTGGAAACATGTTCTCTGCAGTGATTAATCACGCTTCACCATCTGGCAGTCCGACGGACGAACCTGGGTTTGGTGGCAGGAATAAGCTATGTGCCTGGCTTCACTGGCTTTACGTGGATCATTAATGTGTTATATGATAAAGGTGATGCAGGAATTTAAATGGGGCTACTTTTCTCAGTTTGTTTGCTTGTACACTCTTAGAAAAAATGGTTCCAAAAGGGTTATTCGGCTGTCCCCATATGATAACCTTTTTTGGTTCCAGGTAGAACCCTTTTTGGTTCCAGGTAGAACCCTTTTGGGTTGAATGTAGAACCCTCTGTGGAAAGTTTTTTTTTTTTACATGAAACCCAAAAGGATTCTACCTGGAACCAAAAAGGGTTCTTCAAAGGGTTCTCCTTTGTGGACAGCCGAAGAACTCTTTTAGGTTCTACATAACACCTTTTTTCTAAGCGTGCACATATGTGTACTGTAATCTATGAGTCAGTGTACAATGTATAGTGTGTAAGCCAGCATTAATGTGTGTGTGTGTGTGTGTGTGCGTGCATGTGTGCGCCTTGAAGGATGTGATAAGCTTTGCACATTCTTTGGAAGGACTGTATTGCAGACCTGTCAATCAAAGGACCAGTTGTGGAGAAGACCACCACAGACAAGAGTGAAAACTAATAACAGGAATGTTGCTGTTGGCCATACCACTATGTGAATTGTTGATGTAAGGAGAATTAGGGCTTGACTACATCTATGTCTTGAAATGCAGACACAGATAGCAATAGAGACATAAACACAGCTCAAAGCCAAGGAAACTATGCCAGGTTAATTTATGGTTGATGTAACAGTGAGGGTAATTTATGGTTGATGTAACAGAGAGCTTGCAGTGGAATAGGTCTTTGAGGTTGTAATCTAGAGTGGAGACTACATAGCCCAAAACAAGTGACCAATCAGCATCTGCACTATATCCAGGTGATGCTGATTATATTCATTCTCAGTATAAAGTTTTCCAATATGTTTACATAATCAACTTATTTCTATATTGATACTTAGCAGGGTTGGGGTCAATTCTGGAAGACTGCAAGGAGTAGGTCTGTTGATTAAGTCAGTATACTATAGGTAGTAATTGCGTTATGAAGCTTATTGTAGCCCTATTTTCTTTCAGTTTCAATTTTGATGACTAATTTAATGAGGGAACAAGTGAATTAAATCACCAAAACTATTGTGTATAAACCGAAATAAATGGACACAAAAAGAAACTCGAACATTTCACAATTTAGACACTTATGTTTCACCTTAATTAAATTAAGAGCCACTTTGAGATTTGGGACATTTGGATCCTTTTCGACCAATAGTTATTCCGATTACCCTTAATGATTAACCATACAGTGAGAGTAAAAAATAAAAACAATACTTGCCTTTTTGTCTTGTTATGTCATACAGTGACACAAATACACAAAATATGTTCAAGCCTTCTCTCCATAGGTTACAAGCGTATTCATAGTCTTCACATAATCCATGCTTTTTCCAAATGTTAAAGTTTGTGTATAGGAAGATATGACTGTAAATTATGTAGATGTTCAGCCTGTTGGAGAGGTTTCGGTCTTGATGCGCTCAGAAGCTAGAACAGGAAAACGCGGTTTTATGCTCTGATCAATGCGTGCGCCGTTCTGAAGACATGCAAAACATTACTTTCTTCCAGGTCGTTAAGAGGAGGTGGGATTTAGGTAGCTCAACTATGTGTGTGTGTGATGTAACTATTGGTCTGTTATGATTGTGCATTTGCTTCAGAATAGCTGTACCTGGATCAGTTTCAATGATGAGCAGATTACATTGATACATGTTGAGGTTTATCGTGGCTGAAAAGCATTGCAATTGGGATAAACGTCAATCCCCATTCTACTAATCTGTTGCTAAAATTAGACCATGGTAAAATCTATTAATTGTTACTGTACAACCGGCATATGACCACTAATCTATCTAATAGTACAAACCTGGCATATGACCACTAATCTACCCCTTTACCATGGCAGGGTTAATCTATAACAGTTGTGGGGTACCAGCTCACTGAGGTCCAGAGATCAATCAATCGATCAATTTCTTTATTTGTCACATGCTTCGTAAACAACAGGTGTAGACTAACAGAGAAATGTTTACTTATGGGCCATTCCCAACAATGCAGAAGAAAAAAAGATAAAGAATAGAAAAAGAATAACACGAGGAATAAATACACAATTAGCAACACAATTTGGCTATATACACGGGGTACCAGTACCAAACCCATGAGGTAATTGAGGTAGATACTGTATGTACATACACTATCGTTCAAAAGTTTGGGGTCACTTAGAAATGTCCTTGTTTTCCATGAAAACATACATGAAATACATTTGAATAGGGAATATAGCAAAATGAATAGGAAATGTAGTCATTGAAATAATGATTTTTAATTGAAATAATAATTGTGTCCTTCAAACTTTGCTTTTGTCAAAGAATACTCAATTTGCAGCAATTACAGCCTTGCAGACCTTTGGCATTCTAGTTGTCAATTTGTTGAGGTAATCTGAAGAGATTTCACCCCATGCTTCCAGAAGCACCTCCCACAAATTGGATTGGCTTGATGGGCACTTCTTATGTACCTTAAAGTCAAGCTGCTCCCACAACAGCTCAATAGGGTTGAGATCCGGTGACTGTGCTGGCCACTCAATTATAGACAGAATACCAGCTGACTGCTTCTTCCCTAAATAGTTATTGTATAGTTTGGAGCTGTGCTTTGGGCCATTGTCCTGTTGTAGGAGGAAATTGGCTCCAATCAAGTGCTGTCCACTGGCTATGGCATGGCGTTGTAAAATGGAGTGATAGCCTTCCTTCTTCAAGATCCCTTTTACCCTGTACAAATATCCCACTTTACCACCACCAAAGCACCCCCAGACCATCACATTGCCTCCACCATGCTTGACAGATGGCATCAAGCACTCCTCCAGCATCTTTTCATTTGGTCTGCGTCTCACAAATGTTCTTCTTTGTGATCCGAACACCTCAAACTTCGATTAGTCTGTCCAAAACACTTTTTTCCAATCTTCCTCTGTCCAGTGTCTGTGTTCTTTTGCCCATCTTAATCTTTTATATTTATTGGCCAGTCTGAGATATGGCTTTTTCTTTGCAACTATGCCTAGAAGGTCAACATCCCGGAGTCGCCTCTTCACTGTTGACGTTGAGACTGGTGTTTTGTGGGTCCTATTTAATGAAGCTGCCAGTTGAGGACCTGTGAGGCGTCTGTTTCTCAAACTAGACACTGTAATGTATTTGTCCTCTTGCTCAGTTGTGCACCGGGGCCTCCCACTCCTCTTTCTATTCTGGTTAGAGCCAGTTTGCGCTGTTCTGTGAAGGGAGTAGTACACAGCGTTGTACGAGATCTTCAGTTTCTTGGCAATTTCTCGCATGGAATAGCCTCCATTTCTCAGAACAAGAATAGACTGACGTTTCTGGCAATTTTGAGCCTGTAATCGAACCCACAATTGCTGATGCTCCAGATCTCAACTAGACTAAAGAAAGCTAGTTTTATTGCTTCTTTAATCAGCACAACAGTTTTCAGCTGTGCTAACATAATTGCAAAAGGGTTTTCTAATGATCAATTAGCCTTTTAAAATGATAAACTTGGATTAGCAAACACAACGTGCCATTGGAACACAAGACTGATGGTTGCTGATAATGGGCCTCTGTATGCCTATGTAGATATTCCATTGAAAATCAGCCGTTTCCAGCTACAATAGCCATTTACAACATTAACAATGTCTACACTGTATTTCTGATGAATTTGATGTTATTTTAATGGACAAAAAATTTGCTTTTCTTTTGAAAACAAGGACATTTCTAAGTGACCCCAAACTTTTGAACGGTAGTGTATAGGTAGGGATAAAGTGACTAGGCAACACGATAGATAATAAACAGTAGGCCTAACAGCAGCGTATGTGAAGAGTCAAAAGAGTTGGTGCAAAAAGGGTCAATTCAGATAGTCCAGGTAGCTATTAGTTAACTATTGAACTAACTATTTAGCAGTCTTATGGCTTGGGGGTAGAAGCTGTGCAGGGTCCTGTTGGTTCCAGACTTGGTGCATCAGTACTGCTTGCCGTGTGGTAGCAGAGAGAACGGTCTATGACTTGGGTGGCAATGCTGTTCATTGACTACAGCTCAGCATTTAACACCATAGAAGCTCATCACTAAACTAAGGACCCTGGGATTAAACACCTCCCTCTGCAACTGGATCTTGGTTGGGCCGCCCCCAGGCAGGGATTCATTGACCCATGTAGGTGTTCCTTTTGTCCAGGTGGGAAAGGGCAGTGTGCAATGCAATAGAGATTGCGTAATCTGTGTATCTGTTGGGGCGTTATGCAAATCGGAGTGGGTCCAGGGTGTCTGGGATGATGGTGTTGACGTGAGCCATGACCAGACTTTCAAAGCATGTCATGGCTACAGCTGTAGTCATTTAGACAGGTTACCTTGGCGTTCTTGGGTGGCGCAGTGGTCTAAGGCACTGCATCGCAGTGCTAACTGTGCCACTAGATCCTGGTTCGAATCCAGGCTCTGTCGCAGCCGGCCGTGACCGGGAGACTCATGGGCGGCGCACAATTGGCCCAGCGTCGTCCAGGGTAGGGGAGGGAATGGCCGGCAGGGATGTAGCTCAGTTGATAGAGCATGGCGTTTGCAACGCCAGGGTTGTGGGTTCGATTCCCACGGGGGGACAGTATAAAAAAATATATATATGTATTCGCTAACTGTAAGTCGCTCTGGATAAGAGCGTCTGCTAAATGACTAAAATGTAAAATGTGGTCTCAGTGGTGTGTATTAATGGATGCCAAGGGAAGCCAGGCTTCCCCAAAACATTAACCAAGATATTAAAAAAATGTTTTCATAATTTTCCTTAAATTCGCAAGAGGCTGATTGTATCTCACCGGAGAAAGCATTCGAGCGAGCGAAACAGCGCCCCTCTATCTCTGTATGTGTAGGCCATCTATCTGATGCTGTCTGGTCATAAAGAGTATGACATTGTTGCCGCCCATAGCATTGAATGCAAGGGAAGCCAGCGAGCATTTTGCCTCCCTTGATAAAAAAAAGTATAAAAGAATAGCCAATCAGTGTTGAGCTAAACTGAGTGAGCTCAACTGTGAATGGTCCTAGCACACCAAAGAAAAATGTTAAGGGAAGCCAGTTTGGATTTGGCTTCTCTCCTATCACATCGAATCAAGAGAAATACTTCATTGACAGAAACAACTTGAATTGTTGCATCTCGTTGTGTTGTTGTCCTCTGGTGGCTAGCTAGCTAAAATTGGCCCTTTCCTAAATTAGCCATGGAGATAGGGATTTGGACTTGTGGTTTTACTTAATTCTCCGTACCGGCCAATGATTATAACAGCGATTCTGATCCAACCATAAATTCATACATTGTGCCCCTGGACTGAGAGGATGAAAGTTCAATATGTAGCTAGATGTAAGGCTAATGTTAACTAGCTAATGTTGCCCATGAAAGGAAGTTAGGCTGGCGAGCAAGGATTTTAGCCAGGAAGCCTAGGACAACAAAAAATAAAAGTGTGTACTGTATGACAGAGTCATAGACTGTTTCATCAACATGAAAGAGAGGCGGATGGCATTCTCTATAAGTAGGGTGAGTCAACATGTTTTTTCTACTTGCATGAACATACGCACGCACGCACTCACTCACACACACAAATCGACTCCTGTGGTGGGCCGGGCGCATGCACGCTGACACAGTCGCCAGTTGTATGGCGTTTCCTCCGACACATTGGTGCGGCTGGCTTCCGGGTTAAGCGAGCAGTGTGTCAAGAAGCAGTGTGGCTTGGCAGGGTCGTGTTTAGGAGGACGCATGGCTCTCGACCTTCTCCTCTCCGAGTCCGTACGGGAGTTGCAGCGATGGGACAAGACTGTAACTATCAATTGGATATCACGAAATTGGGGAGAAAAATATGTTTAGAAAAAGGAGAGTCAACATTACTCACCTGATGTCACAACATTGAACCTTGGCTATAATTCGGCTTTGGAATTTAAATAAACAAGACAATAAAAGATGTGTGAAATTATGTGCCAAGATGACTGCAATCTTGTTACAAGAGTGTTGACAAAAACCTAATAGGTAGCAACACCTTTACAAGCCATTTCCTTGCAGGGCTGATAAGGAGAGAAGTGTACGGTCTAGCCCACACAAACGACCCATGTTGAGGGATGTTGGTGGAGAGGATGTGACACCTTTTATCAGCAGAACCACTGAGTTTCCGTCTACTGCCTGTGGAATCATAACTAGTGTTCTATTCTGCAGTGGAGCGAAGCAAACGTTTAATTTTGTAGTGTCAGAGAGAGAAGCATTCAAGTGGGCCAAGAACTCAATTATAGCTTACATTTTTAAGAAAGTCGGTAGAATAAATAAATAAAAATAAGCCTGTAAGCCATGTAACTTTCAGTGTGTCAGTATAGTAGCAATGGGAAAATAAAATAGCTTGCTGATGAGGTGTATGGCACTACAGACGTGTAAAAAAAGAACAATTAGAAATGGCGATTTAAGTTAATCAGTGTACTCAACTGCAGTCATATTTGTATTGCTTCTAGGAATTAGCTTGCAAACACACACAAGTGTATAACATAATACATACATTTTCCTTTAAATCTACTTTTCAACCTCATTCATCAAATTTAGCAAAGCTTTTTGTAATTTCATAATAAGTTAAACGGTCTTGTAGTGTTAACGTTACATTGAGCACTTCAAAGTCCAACTGTTAAATGAACCAAGTTTGTACCTAAGAATGTTATTAATTGAATGGTCCTCTGATACATAGTTGGAGTTTTTACTAGTACATGCCAACAACAATACATTGTGCCCATAGTTTTGACAAGGCTCAACCCATAGACTTAGATTGACATCACATCATTGTACCTGTCCCATTGTGGCGTCTGTGACTTGCAGTTATGGAATGTTTCCTCCACAGGAGGTTGGTGGCACCTTAATTGGGGAGAACGGGCTCGTGGTAATGGCTGGAGCGGAACATTATCAAATACATCCAACAATTGGTTTCCAAATGTTTAATGCCATTCCATTGGTGCCGTCCCAGTCATTATTATGAGCTGTCCTCCCCTCAGCAGCCTCCACTGGTTTCCTCACTAGTATAATTAATTGGCTAATCCCTCCTGGTGACCTGGATGGAATTATATGATCCTTCCTTAACCCATAGGAAGTCCCACCCAGTTGACAACTTAAAAATTGTGAAAGTCCTCAACGGCGCTGCCCATGCTAAAACAGGATTTTAGGTACTAAAGTCCTCTATCTATCTCTATGGTTCAAACATCAATGAGCCCAGGTCCATTAAATCATTGACTAAACAGATTGGAGCTATAAAAGGAGGGGAGAAGGAAATAAGACGACATTGGCATCCTGTCTACTATTAGCTATGAAGGACTGATAAATTCAACAACTCTTCACTTTATAAAGTGTTCCCATACAGTACATAACAGGCTCTGGTTATGCTCAGCCTACTTTTAATCTAATTTCTATGTCAGCGAGACATAATTTGCCTTTAATGTAGCCAGTTACTCTTAATAGTCAGTCCATTTCATCAGATAACACATCAAAAAGAGCAAACAAGGAAATTTAGAAACCAACCTAACCACAACATGGCCGTAGTGTCCAGACTCCTAACCAAAACATGACCATAGTGTCCTAACCAAAACATGACCATAGTGGTCAGTGTGAGACATCAGGTGTCATTAGGCCGGTTTTCATTGACCCAGGTTTATTGACAAAAGCAATGTCGCAACAACAACAAAAATGGAAACGGCAGCTATAGGAGAAATGTTCTAAAGATCGACAAAAAATGTCTTTCTTTTGTATAACTTTCTTTATTGCGAAAAATGATGGAAACAGTGTATAGAAGAAAGAAAATATGATTGCCGAATAATTTGCAAGGTACGTCATGTCATCACGTTACTATAAAGCTCCACTCCTACTGGTTGCTACATCTATTTTTCAACTATAAAAAATAATGTTTCTTTGCGGGACAAGGATAGTCTGAATTGCTTCGCCGTGCTTTTCCGCTTGGCTGGATACAAGCTTCACTATCCAATTATTTCAGATCTAGGCTACAGGAGTGCAAGTTTCACCGTGGCGATATGTTGGCACATGATAATTATTAGAATATGGCAATATTAGTCAATTCTTGCATTCTAGCCATGCTGGCTTTTGCAGGCTACCTGAGACATGAAACAGATAGGTGGGAGGCCTAAATGGATAATGGAAACACTTCAATCAGTTTAAGATTTTACGCTTTCCCCATGTGTGGGAACATACCTAGCTAATATGTTTTCACTGTGCTGGAGGAAAGGGCTTTACTGTTTAGGACACCAAATATCTTTGGGCTGATTCCTCACGAAACCAGAACGAAAAAAAAATCATGATTTTCATGACATTTATTCTAAAAGCATAATTTAGAAATAATTAATCAAAGTTGGCATATTTATGACATTTTAGCCTTACCCAGGCAGGCCTCCTTTAAGACTCCATAATGTTTCATATGTAGGTGCTACAAAGTAAAAATGTGTGTCATAAGAAGATTTATCGCTTGCTCTGAAACATGAGTGTTTTCATTTCAATAACAATTTTCTTACATTAATTTAATGAATATAAACACATATAATCATGAATATTATTATTTATTTTTATTTTTTATTAGGCCCATTTTTCAATATATTGTTGAACATAATATACTCTAAGGGCATATCAAAGTTCTAGTGTGGGATCTCTGCTAGTTTTAAAGTAATGGCCCATTTTATACAGAGAAATTGGCATAGTAGGCAATGTAACCAATCACAGCCCTCCTTTTACTTGCATCATTGCACTCTGGAACTTTGATATGCCCCTAGAGTATATTATATTTAACTACACACACACACATATATATATATATATAAATAAAGTAGCCAAATCAAAAATGGTATTCTTTCAATATTCATGTTTATATTTTTCAATATTACTAAATTAATGTAAGAAAATGGTTATTGAAATCAAAATACTACTCATATTACAGAGCAAGCGGTAAAGCTTCATATGACACAAATGTTTGCTTTGTAGCACCTACAGATAAAACATAAAGGAGGCCTGGGTAAGGCCAAAATGTCATAAATAGGTCATAAATAACTTTGATTAATGATTTCTCAATTATGCTTTTAGATACTAATGACACATATACACCACCGGTCAAAAGTTTTAGAACACCTACTCATTCAAGGGTTTTTCTTTATTTTTTAAAAACTATTTTCTACATTGTACTATAGTAGTGAAGACATCAAAACTATGAAATAACACATATGGAATCATGTAGTAACCAAAAGTGTTAAACAAATCAAAATATATTTTTTATTTGAGATTCTTCAAATAGCCACCCTTTGCCTTGATGACAGCTTTGCACACTCTTGGCATTCTCTCAACCAGCTTCACCTGGAATGCTTTTTCAACAGTCTTGAAGGAGTTCCCACATATGCTGAGCACTTGTTGGCTGCCTTTCCTTCACTCCACGGTCCGACTCATCCCAAACCATCTCAATTTGGTTGAGGTCGGGGGATTGTGGAGGCCAGGTCATCTGATGCAGCACTCCATCACTCTCCTTCTTGGTAAAATAGCCCTTACACAGCCTGGAGGTGTGTTGGGTCATTGACCTGTTGAAAAACAAATGATATCCAATCTGGTTTGGGCTTAGTGGGACTGACGTACCACTGCAGAATGCTGTGGTAGCCATGCTGGTTAAGTGTGCCTTGAATTCGAAATAAATCACAGACAGTGTCACAGCAAAGCACCCCCACACCATAACACCTCATCCATGCTTTATGGTGGGAAATACACATGCGGAGATCATCCGTTCACCCACACCGCGTCTCACAAAGACACGGCGGTTGAAACCAAAAATCTCCCATTTTGACTCCAGACCAAAGGACACATTTCCAGCGGTCTAATGTCCATTACTCGTGTTTCTTGGCCCAAGCAAGTCTCTTCTTCTTATTGGTGTCCTTTAGTAGTGGTTTCTTTGCAGCAATTCAACCATGAAGGCCTGATTCACACAGTCTCCTCTGAACAGTTGATGTTGAGATGTGTCTGTTACTGGAACTCTGTGAAGCATTTATTTGGGCAGCAATTTCTGAGGCTGGTAACTCTAATGAACTTATCCTCTGCAGCAGAGGTAACTCTGGATCTTCCATTCTTGTGGCGGTCCTCATGAGAGCCAGTTTCATCATAGCGCTTGATGGTTTTTGCGACTGCACTTGAAGAAACGTTCAAAGTTCTTGAAATGTCCCATATTGACTGACCTTCATGTCTTAAAGTAATGATGGACTGTCGTTTCTCTTTGCTTATTTGAGCTGTTCTTGCCATAATATAGACTTGGTATATAGGGCTATCTTCTGTCGTGAGGAATCACCCTTTGAAACCTTCAAAGTGGTTTCTATGGCATTGATGAAGGTTTAAACACATTCCATTAGAGTAAAGAGCCTCCCCTCCCCTTGTGCTTTGAAACCAGTAAGGATTTGTGGAACAGTAAGCGGTGCCTTTACCGTAATGCCAAAACTGTTAGCTTATCAGGTCAGCTCCCTGTGTTGTTCAGCCTATTTATGGATGGGTGTGCTACAGGGCAACTGACCTCACTATACACCCAGAGACTGGCTATGATGGCCAACCATCACTCTCGCAGAGTTTGGACACAACAGACTGCTAGACTGAGAAAAATAACAAGATGATTATTGTGAAGTTCAAGATATCTTCATCTGCCAAACTTGTACATGATCTCTTTGGAATATATATCACAGCAAAGCATTGGGCTAAAACAGCACAAAACACCTACAGTGGCAGTTAAACTGGACCCTCTGTCAGGTAAGGCACACTTACCATTAAGTCATTGAGCAAACAGACAAAATGGGCAAAGCCAAAGGCATTTTTAAAACACAGTCCTGTTTTCTGCAGTATTCCAAAAACATACTCAAATGATTTAAACATAAACTACCTAACTTGCAGTGTAGTGTTGGCGGTGATCATGGTGTTATTATAGGCTACTGCAGACAGCGCAGTTCACATAGGGCTGGGGTCAAGAGGTCAATAGAATTGAGTATACAGGAAGTCACTGATACAAGAAAAGTTGAACGACAGATGGGGGGCCTGGTCAACACATTGTCCAATACCCAGGGCCTTGGTCTATCTATAGCATAGTCTTCAAGGGATTCAGACTAGCTGAGAAGCCACATGAGCATCCCAAGCCAAGAGTTTGTAGAACATTGCAGTGTAAACATAGAACATATTGGATGGAGTTAAGCAATAGAGCTTAATGCAAAACTCAGGGTCCCAGAAGTCTTTGCAGGTAGCATCAGCTGATAATGCTCTAAGATTGTCCAGTGTTGTGATGACAGCCCTGGCTGGAAATGTGGTCTGGAGTATGTGGGGCAGCGAGGTGTTCAGGCTTGATGATGGGTCACGTTTCAAAGTACTTGTAGATGGCCGTGACGTAGGTCATCACACTCTGCCAGTCAGGCCTCTCAGTGTACACCATCTCTCCAATGTCCTGAGAGAGAGAGAGATAATATGGGTTGCAATACAAATGCGTAACGCACTGCATCATTTATTTCGCTGCAAATTGTATGTGCAGAATATTCTCTGAGTAAGAGATGGTGAGGAATAAGCAAGCACCCATCGTTTGGCCTAAGAGTAAGAAATCACAATACTTTCCACCAGAGAAAGGTTGAGAGGTGTTGCTGCCTCTACTTAATATCTAAATGGTCATACAGTGGCTTGTGAAAGTATTTACCCCCCTTGGCATTTTTCCTATTTTGTTGCCTTACAACCGGGAATTAAAATGGATTTTTGGGGGGTTTGTATCATTTGATTTACACAACATGCCTACCACTTTGAAGATACAAAATATGTTTTATTGTGAAACAAACAAGAAATAAGACAGAAAAACAGAACTATTCAAAGTCAATACTTTGTAGAGCCACCTTTTGCAGCAATTACAGCTGCAAGTCTCTTGGGGTATGTCTATAAGCTTGGCACATCTAGCCACTGGGATTTTTGCCCATTCTTCAAGGCAAAACTGCTCCAGCTCTTTCAAGTTGGATGGGTTCCGCTGGTGTACAGCAATCTTTAAGTCATACCACAGATTCTCAATTGGATTGAGGTCTGGGACATTCCAAGACATTTAAATGTTTCCCCTTAAACCACTCAAGTGTTGCTTTAGCAGTATGCTTAGGGTCATTGTCCTGCTGGAAGGTGAACCTCCGTCCCAGTCTCAAATCTCTGGAAGACTGAAACAGGTTTCCCTCAAGAATTTCCCTGTATTTAGCGCCATCCATCATTCCTTCAATTCTCACCAGTTTCCCAGTCCCTGCTGATGAAAAGCATCCCCACAGCATGATGCTGCCACCACCATGCTTCACTGTGGGTATGGTGTTCTCGGGGTGATGAGAGGTGTTGGGTTTGCGCCAGACATAGCGTTTTCCTTGATGGCCAAAAAGCTCAATTTTAGTCTCATCTGACCAGAGTACCTTCTTCCATATGTTTGGGGAGTCTCCCACATGCCTTTTGGTGAACACCAAACATGTTTTCTTCTTTTTTTCTTTAAGCAATGGCTTTTTCTGGCCACTCTTCCGTAAAGCCCAGCTCTTTGGAGTGTACGCCTTAAAGTGGTCCTATGGACAGATACTCCAATCTCTGCTGTGGAGCTTTGCAGCTCCTTCAGGGTTATCTTTGGTCTCTTTGTTGCCTCTCTGATTAATGCCCTCCTTGCCTGGTCCATGAGTTGTGGTGGGCGGCCCTCTCAGCAGGTTTGTTGTGGTGCCATATTCTTTCCATTTTTTAAATAATGGATTTAATGGTGCTCCGTGGGATGTTCAAAGTTTCTGATATTTTTTTATAACCCAACCCTGATGTGTACTTCTCTATAACTTTGTCCCTGACCTGTTTGGAGAGCTCCTTGGTCTTCATGGTGCCGCTTGCTCGGTGGTGCCCCTTGCTTAGTGGTGTTGCAAACTCTGGGGCCTTTCAGAACAGGTGTATATATACTGAGATCATGTGACACTTAGATTGCACACAGGTGGACTTTATTTAACTAATTATGTGGCTTCTGAAGGTAATTGGTTGCACCAGATCTTATTTAGGGGCTTCATAGCAAAGGGGGTGAATACATATGCACACACCATTCTTCCGTTATTTATTTGTTAGAATTTCTTGAAACAAGTTATTTTTTTCATTTCACTTCACCAATTTGGACTATTTTGTGTATGTCCATTACATGAAATCCAAATAAAAACCATTTAAATTACAGGTTGTAATGCAACAAAATAGGAAAAACGCCAAGGGGGATAAATATTTTTGCAAGGCACTGTATAATTGACGAGAGGCAAGAACACAGAGAGCGTGTCTCTTTTGTTTTAATAGTAAATCTCCTCCCACTCTGAAGGCTCTCTGGAGTGTGTATTGGGGAAAACAGTGGATCACCCACAGACGAAACCCAGTTTGTCTTGTTAAGCTGAAGTCAACTGGCCTTGGTATGACACTGCTCCTAAATAAGCTGGAGCTGCTTGCCATTGACATGAACACTTCTTTTAAGGCCAGGTCTCACAGGCTACAGCTGGCCAAACTATGTGACTGACGTTGGTGTGCATTGCTGCTGTAGGTGGAACTATACATCAGCCCCGTCTTTCTGTTGCACAGTCAAGCATTACAAAGGGGAGGAAGGTATATGGACTGTGTCTCTCACCCCCCCCCCCCCCCCCCCCAAATAAAGCCATATAAAGTATCTCACTCATTTCATTCTACGCTTTTAGTGGTAGTCAAATATCCTTTCGTGCAAATGGTGGAGCCGTCTTGGGTTCGTTTTAGCTCAGACACCTACCAATGTGGACTTGATCCCAACACTTTCAGCGGCCTGGAAAGCCAGTGTGAAATTCTGCTTCTGAAAGAAAAAGGAGAAAATAAACATTTTGATGAACTAACAACAAAGTGTGTACATGACACACATTTCAAAACACTCCTGGACACAGATTAAGCCTAGCTATTGACTAAAAAGCAAACTAAATGGAGAATCTCCATTGAAAATGCTTTTAAATCCACGATTAGGATTAATCTGTGTCCAGGGAACTCCACCATAACAGTCTTAGTTGACAGTGAGAGCCTCTATCTCACCTTGTCCTGGCTGGAGAGCTCCAGGTAGGGGATGTGGGCTGGCAGGTAGGTGTGGAGAACAGCACAGAAGGCCAGCCCGTCGTTCCAGCTGCTGCTGAAGTTGGTGATGTCAATGTTCTGGAGAGAAGGAGCATAACAGTAAGTGATCTCTAAAACACCAGCCCTAGGCTATCCTTATGTTTCACCATGTCATCCCCAACCACCAGCAACAACCGTAGATGAACTGTGGTCTTTCAAGGGAAGTGGAAGAAGGAACATGTTTTAGCACACTAGTGTTTCTTCACACTGCCTTGCACTCAAGCGAGAGAGGGTCAAAGAGTCTCCACTACTAGCTCCACTTCTTTATCCGTGTGTGTGTGTGTGTGTGTGTGTGTGTGTGTGTGTGTGTGTGTGGGGGGGGGGGGTTCTTCTATCCTTGTGGGGACCTAAAATCCCCCAAAGTCCCCACACGGATAGTAAAACAAGGAAAACTCTCCCTCGTGGGGACATTTCCCACGTCCCCAAAAAAATGTTAGGAGGGACACTGCAGCTTTTATTTTTTACTTTATTTGTTATCATAGGAGGCCAATTTTTGCTCTTGATTGCAGGAATTGGCAGTTACAGTTGTTTAAAAATTCACAAATCTCTGAGTATGGCGGGGAGCACTCCACCCTCCCCGCCATACTCAGCAGCACCACTTTTTTATTTATTTATCCTGGGGAGAACCCTGAACCTCATCCCATCCCATCCGAGTTTGACTTCAACCTTCCGCCACCCCCTTCTGCGTGCCCAATGAGCCCTGGTCAAAAGTAGTGCACTATATAGGGAATAGGGTGCCATTTGGGACGCAGACCCTGTCTACAGCGAGGCAGCCCTCAACTCTCTCCTAAGGGTCACAGGGAACCTGTGTCAATTATCAGAGATGGTGAGTGTCAAGGGATATGGGGAGAAGAAAATGGTCCAGACACCAGGGTGCCATAACACAAGGGACACTGCAGTGTGGAGCATGAAAGAGAAAGGGAGAGGAAGGGGGTGCCTGATTGCTCCGCCAAGAAGCGTCACTGCTCTCTGTGGGACCCCAATTCACTGGCTCTCCAGGATCACAGCACCCGTCTCATTGGTGTTAACCAGGACTACACATGCTGCGGGCAAAGGCACTCTAGTCACTAACTATGGTGAGCCACACTGGTTGTGTAACTTTGCCAACTCATCTTTTCCTCAGAACCTTTCCCACCCAAACTATTGAGAAAGAAATGACTGTTAAAATGCTAACAAACTTTGCAACAAGGAACATAAAAATTAGCCACATTTAAGGTATGTATTCTCTATGCACCTGTTTGCTTTACCGGAGAAGTATATGAATCAACTATGGAAAGTAGAGTTAAAGCGACAGGAGGATCCCAGCAGAAAGCATTCATGTATAATCTGTGGAAAAAGAGGGCTGACCTACGTTAGGAAAGGCTTGGCTGGTAGCAGTGTGTTTGCAGTGAGCATGGCAGTGAGTGAGTGAGTCAACTGGCAAAAAGTACTCCTAGCAGCAACAGAGCACTTGTAATGAACACATTAACTATGGGCCTCATGAAAACAATGCCACATAGGCCTATATACAGTATATATAAAAGAGAAAAAGAGAGAAGACTGTTAGTGGAGAGAACATTTACAATTCAGAAGGGAGTCAGGGGACCAATAGAAAATACAAACTAGAGAGGCTATTTAGCATTATAGCAAAGGCCTTGTCGTTCTATTTCCCAGACTGAACAGCTAAGAACTCGTGGGCAACTCCTTAGAAAGAAAAAAAGGTTTATAGTCTCTGCTGTAGCACAAAATGCCCATTTGTGCTACCTAGCCCATGCCGTGGAGAGATTCAGCGAAAGGGAGAGGGAAGAGGAAGGGCCGGGATGTCAGTGAAGTCTGGCACACTTCCTGGAGAGGGTAAAGCATAACTGCTACCATGGTAACTACACAGGGCAGTCCTTAATGGTTCCTGGTGGGTAAACATCTTAAAAGCCTGGAAGGAGAAGGAAGGGACTCTGATTGGAAATGAACAGGAAGGAAACACAGCGTTTACCGTCTGTGTTCGCAGCTATTGGATAGAGCGCATAAGGCAATGGCCCTATTGATCAAAACAGAGTAACGGTAATGATCTGATATTCTTTCCTGCATCTAAACCTGTTGAGAGAAACCAAAGCATTGTCCAATGGGATGGAGTAAGTACGTTGCGCAAGTTGGGGTGTGCATGCACGTGTTTGTGTCTTATGCCAGCCTGTACTCTCCACCCATTTCCCACCCTGTTGGTTAGTACCTGGTATCCTTCAGTCTTCTTCTGGCACCACTTGAGCAGGGCGTTCCTTTTGGATCCCCCATACTCCCTGGCCAATGCAGTCAGAGGGTCTTTTCTCTCCTCCCTATGGACACACAGAAGTAAAGAAATGAAAGAGCACACGAAGAGAAAGAATGATCCTACACAAAGGGGGGTTTTCCGGACACAGATTAAGCCTAATCTTGGACTAAAAAGCATTTTCTATGGGGTTTCTCCATTGAGCTTGCTTTTTAGTCCAGCACTGGGCTTGATCCGTGTCCAGGAAACGGCCTCAGTGTACCTTTCAGAAGATGAAAATCTACAACATGTCAGGGTGACATTGAAACCCCAAAAAATACATTGTGTTATATTTGTCCTTTCATCCTATGTAACTATACTCTCCCAGCCCCCTGCATTCATTGACTAGCATGTCAAGATGGTGAACAATAGAATCATTCCATGAGATTGAATAATTCAGAGAGAGGGGGATAGAGAGGGAGCTCAGGAACGAGAGGGAGATAGTGAAAGGAGACACGCACACAGATACTGACGCACACAGATACTGACGCACACAGATACTGACACACACAGATACTGACACACACAGATACTGACACACACAGATACTGACACACACAGATACTGACACACACAGATACTGACACACACACATACTGACACCCACAGATACTGACACCCACAGATACTGACACCCACAGATACTGACACCCACAGATACTGACACCCACAGATACTGACACCCACAGATACTGAAACACGCATGCACATGGAGAGAGAGAGAGAGGGTGTCCATACCGTAGGCATCCCCTTGTGGAAGGGGTGACTGAGGCGGTGGGGGAGGAGGTGGAGGGGGAGGAGGTGATGAGGGAGGCAGTGTTCTCTAAGGAAGACATGTCTCTCTTCAGCTCCTCATTGCTCCTGCGAGACACTGGGGACACAACAGGACACAGGTCACTTACAGGAACACAGGTCACTATTTTAGTAGTAACTTACCACAGAGTTATCAGTACCACAATCACATTACTTTAACTATCAAGCCGCAATCAAGTCATTTAGAGCACACAGTCACGGATTTATGTTACAGCCTCTGACACAGGTAAATATGGTTGCGTAAACACACACCTGAGAGGGACTTGGAGGAGGAGTCCATGTTGGGGACCCTCTGAAGGGCAGAGGGGTTGCGGGTCCCAGGGGAGGCCCGGAGCAGGTGATCTGCTGTTGGGGATGGAGAACACACATCAGTCCCTATTACTCTAAATGAACCCATAGGGGAACTAAGATCCCTACCAGTAAAATAAGCTAACTTCAGAGCCCAAATAAAAACTTTAATTAATACCTGTTAATGCAAGCAGACTTTTTCCTAAATACAAAAGCAGTGGGCTGCTTTTGTGCCAAGCTTAGTGGAAAAACTGAGTTTGAGCTGAGCTAGCAGCGGTGGCTCTAAATTAGCGTGTGAACGGGGTGCTAAATCCACCGTGGCACACTCCTATTACTCCTGGTCCGCATCCCAAATGGCACCCTATTCCCTATTAAATGCACTGCTTTTGACCAGGGACTATAGGGCTCTGGTCATTAAAGTGGTGCACTATACAGGGAATAGGATGCCATTTTCACGAAGCCCTGTTGTTTGGGCCTGTGGCTTCCCCACTGAGGGCTGCCTGCTATATGAATCTCATTTCAAAATGAAAGAGTGTTAAGGGTCTGGGGGTGATGGGGGCTTCTTCCATTATTACACCTGACACTCAAGATAGAGGTCAATCTCACAGTCCTGGTGGGTCTGAGTTATCCAATCCCCCACCTGTCTGCTACACACTGCCCTACTATTACAACCACCACTGTCCAAGCTATACATGGACCTCCTAGATGTCAGTCTTGTCTTGTGGTGTTCTTCATCTGTGACGTCATGGTGCAGTGAGGAAACCTACTAAACTAGTTGAATGCACTGACTAAGTGGATAAGAGAGTCTACTAAATGACTAAAATGTAATGTAGGGCTGTCCCCGACAAAAACAAAATTTTAGTTGACCGAAAGTCATCTGTTCTTTTGACCAATGGATTGGTCGAAATATGAAAACATGTATTTTTCCATATATGTGTTTAAATTAAATCAACTATATGCATTGAGCTTGTCTGATGATTTAAGCGCACTGTTTGATGAAATAAAACACAAATGACTCAAGAGAGCCAGAGATCAAGATAACCAGAAGAAAAGAAAAAGAACGCCCCTGCTGGCTTTCGCAGGTTCTGCCGTTACTCTCCTGAAGTTGCCAGCAGTAGGCTACAGGAGGAGTCGGCAACCTTTCTCATGTGGAATGTCAATTCAAATCAATCAAATACAATTGTATTTGTCATATGCGCCGAATACAACAGGTGTAGACCTTACTGTGAAATGCTTACTTAAAAAGCACTTAACCAACAACGCAGTTCAAGAAACAGAGTTAAGAAAATATTTACTAAATAAACTAAAGTAAAAAATGTAATAAAAAAAGTAACAAAGAAATTACAATAACGAGGCTATTTACAGGGGGTACTGGTACCGAGTCAATGTGCGGGGATACAGGTTAGCCGAGTGGCGCAGCGGTCTAAGGCACTGCATCTCAGTGCTTGAGGCGTCACTACAGACCCCATGGTTCGATTCCAGGCTGTATCACAACCGGCCGTGATTGGGAGTCCCATAGGGCGGCGCACAATTGGCCCAGCATTGTCCGGGTTTGGCCGGTGTAGGCAGTCATTGTAAATAAGAATTTGTTCTTAACTGACTTGCCTAGTTAAATAAATGTAAAATAAAATAAAATAAATGTGTTCATGTAGGTAGGGGTAAAGTGACTATGCACAGATAATAAACAGCAAGTAAAAGCAGTGTAACAATGTAAATAGTCCGGGTGGCCATTTGATTAATTGTTCAGCAGTCTTATGGCTTGGGGGTAGAAGCTGTTAAGAAGCCTTTTGGACCTAGACTTGGCGCTCCGGTACCGCTTGACGTGCGGTAGCAGAGAGAACAGTCTATGACCATTTTTTGGGCCTTCCTTTGACACCGCCTAGTATATAGGTCCTGGATGGCAGGAAGCTTGGCCCCAGTGATGTACTGGGCTGTACGCACTACCCTCTGTTGCGCTTTACGGTCGGATGCCGAGCAGTTGCCATACCAGGCGGTGATGCAACCGGTCAGGATGCTCTCAATGGTGCAACTGTAGAACCTTTTGAGGATCTGGGGACCCATGCCAAATCTTTTCAGTCTCCTGAGGGGGAAAAGGTGTTGTTGTGCCCTCTTCACGACTTTCTTGGTGTGTTTGGACCATGATAATTTGTTGGTGATGTGGACACCAAGGAACCTGAAACACTCGACCCGCCCCACTACAGCCCCGTCAATGTGAATGGGGGCGTGTTCGACCCTCCTCCTGTAGTCCACGATCATCTCCTTAGTCTTGCTCACGTTGAGGGAGAGGTTGTTGTCCTGGCACCACACTGCCAGGTCTCTGACTTCCTCCCTATAGGCTGTCTCATCGTTGTCGGTGATCAGGCCTACCACCGCTGTTTCGTCGGCAAACTTAATGTTGGTGTTGGAGTCGTGCTTGACCACACAATCATGGGTGAACAGGGAGTACAGGAGGGGACTAAGCATGCACCCCTGAGGGGCCCCCGTGTTGAGGATCAGTGTGGCAGATGTGTTGTTGCCTACCCTACCACCTGGGGGCAGCTCGTCAGGAAGTCCAGGATCCAGTTGCAGAGGGAGGTGTTTAGTCCCAGAGTCCTTAGCTTAGTGTTGAGCTTTATGGGCACAGTTTATCTTACCATTTGTGGGCACAATTATCTTCCAATATGCGTGCCAGTTATGGTTTTCATATGAACATTTTCGTGGAACAGTTTCATTTAATTTATAATAACGTCTTCATATCTCAAAATCATTGTCATGTGGTTAATCATAATTCTATCCAAATCTATATTAAAATTATACAAACCTAAAAAGGTAACTTCTATTGCCATTGGCAACTATGTAAAAATAGCCTACATAAAGCCAACAAATAAAAACATTGCAGCCACAGGTAGAAAATATCCTGATGAAAATAAATATCCTATAAATCACATTAGCTACGCATGGTCAATCTGCAATGAACTTGAAACATTGTATCAACTATTAACTTGGGTCAGGCCCTGAAGCAGACTCTAGCAAATTTGCAACATTGTATAAAATATTCTGGGCCCTCAGTTTCCCGCACCAGTGAGCTTGGGACAGACACAGCTGTAGGCTATTTGCGCAAGGGATAAGTAGTAATCAGGTAGGCCTATTTTATGACGTTTCCACTGGATCAGAGCATGACATTTTTCCCTTTTACGCTGAGTGGTTATCGAAAGGGAGAGCACTGGAAAGATTTTTCAAATACATTGAGGAACTATTGTCATTCTCAATGGAGGTAAAAACAGACTTAGTTTCCTTGCTGTTTGAGGTGAAGAAAACATTACTTTGAGAAACTCAACAGCTTATTAGTGGTGGTACGTTAAGCCTATCAGAAATACTATCAGATCCCCAAATGGTCTCATTTATATTCCTACATTTGCGCGCAGGCCAGGTAGCCTATAGACCTACTTCTATGCGTAATCAGGTGTGCGTCCTTACTCAACATTGACAGGAGCACTCCAAACAAAAGACAATTACTAAATTGACAAAACTTGTAAATGGAATGAAATAAACCAAAACTTGTTTCTCAGAAGTGTAGCATAGGTTGTGTGCTCTGCAAACAACCTGTCCACTCCGACAATGAGAACGGTAAAAGACTGGAATAATAAAATATTGAATGCATTAACATAAATTACCGTAACCAAACAAACATTGTAGATTAGAAATGATAGGAACTAACGGTAAATGTACTACTGGTGATGTATGTAATGGGGAATTGATAGACACTAACAATCCAACGCAAACAACTTACAAAATGAAGTTATAAAACAATGAATGTGCACAAATTGGCGGGAGAGACACATGCATTGTGAATCTTAGCCACACCCTTCTTGGACTCTGCCATCCCAGCGGCCTCTGCAATGGATTAGTCTCGGCATCCGCAATGGATTAGTTCACTGAGATGGGTGTGAATAAGACAGGTGTCTCGTGTGCCATAAAAAAATATATACAGCTCTGGAGAAAATTAAGAGACCACTGGACATTTTTCTTAAATCAGCATCTCTACATGTATGACAGCCATTCCATTCCAGTGTCTGTTGAATTCCAACACAGGCACACCTCATTCTACTGAATTAGGTACTGATTAGGTGATCACCTGAACCAAATCTTATTTAACGAGGAAAAGTATAAAAACCACTGCTGTGGTCATCACTATCCTCTTGCAATAGGACCAGTTGGATGGCAAAAACAGTGCTAATAGTACCTCAAAAGTAATATTAATTGAAAAATAACTATGGACCATGCCAAAAGAGTTGAAAAGGAAAGTTTTGAGTGAGGAAAAGAAGGGTTTAATTCTGGCTTTACTGGCAGAAGGATACAGTGAGCGTCAGGTTGCTTCCGTCCTTAAAAAATGTCAAAGACAGCAGTTCATAAGAACAAGGTCAAGCAGCAGACATTGGGGACAACAAAGCTACAGACCGGCAGAGGGTGAAAACTACTCTCTACTGACTAGGATGACCGCCAACTCATTCGAATGTCACTCAACAACCGTAGGATGACATCAAGTGACCTACAAAAAGAATGGCAAACGGCAGCTGGGGTGAAGTGCACGGCGAGGACGGTTCGAAACAGGCTCCTAGGGGCAGGGCTGAAGTCGTGCAAAGCTAGAAAAAAGCACTTCATCAATGAGAAGCAAAGAAGAGCCAGGCTGAGGTTTGCAAAAGACCATAAGGATTGGACCGTAGAGGACTGGAGTATGGTCATCTTCTCTGATGAGTCCAATTTTCAGCTTTGCCAAACACCTGGTCGTCTAATGGTTAGACGGAGACCTGGAGAGGCCTACAAGCCACAGTGTCTCGCACCCACTGTGAAATTTGGTGGAGGATCGGTGATGATCTGGGGGTGCTTCAGCAAGGCTGGAATTGGGCAGATTTGTCTTTGTGAAGGACGCATGAATCAAGCCACGTACAAGGTTGTCCTGGAAGAAAACGTGCTTCCTTTTGCTCTGACATTGTTCCCCAACTCTGAGGATTGGTTTTTCCAGCAGGACAATACGCCATGCCACACAGCCAGGTCAATCAAGGTGTGGATGGAGGACCACCAGATCAAGACCCTGTCATGGCCAGCCCAATCTCCAGACCTGAACCCCATTGAAAACTTCTGGAATGTGATCAGGAGGAAGATGGATGGTCACAAGCCATCAAACAAAGCCGAGCTGCTTGAATTTTTGCGTCAGGAGTGGCATAAAGTCACCCAACATCAATGTGAAAGACTGGTGGAGAGCATGCCAAGACGCATGAAAGCTGTGATTCAAAATCAGGGTTATTGATTTCTGAACTCTTCCTAAGTTAAAACATTAGTATTGTGTTGTTTAAAAATTAACATGAACGTATTTTCTTTGCATTATTCGAGGTCTGACAACACTGCATATTTTTTTGTTAGTTTGACCAGTTGTCATTTTCTGCAAATAAATGCTCTAAATGACAATATTTTTATTTGGAATTTGGGAGAAATGTTGTCAGTAGTTTATAGCATAAAAAAAGTTACTTTTACCCAAACACATACCTATAAATAATAAAACCAGAGAAACTGATAATTTTGCAGTGGTCTCTTAATTTTTTCCAGAGCTTTATATATACAGTACCAGTCAAACGTTTGGACACACCTACTCATTCCAGGGTTTTTCTTTATTTTTACTATTTTCTACATTGTAGAATAATAGTGAAGACATCAAAACTATGAAATAACACATATGAAATCATGTAGTAACCAAAAAAAGTGTTAAACAAATCAAATATATTATATATTCGAGATTCTTCAAAGTAGCCACCCTTTGCCTTGATGACAGCTTGGCACACGCTTGGCATTCTCTCAACCAGCTTTATGAGGTAGTCACCTGGAATGATTTTCAATTAACTGGTGTGCCTTCTTAAAAGTTAATTTGTGGAATTTCTTTCCTTCTTAATACGTTTGAGCCAATCAGTTGTGTTGCGACAAGGTAGGGGTGGTATACAGAAGATAGCCCTATTTGTAGGTATGTCCAAAGTTTTGACTGGTCCTGTATACATATTTGCTACTGCTCGACTAAAAAAAATCTTGCTCGACCAACAGCCTATTGACCAAACAATCGACCAGTCGACTAATTGGGGTCAGCACTAATGTAATGTAATGTTGTAATGTAATGTAATGGTTGTCCAACAGAATAGGCATGATACGAATGAAGACTATTGTACCCACCTGGCATATTGATATCTGTGTAGCTGGACCTTTTATCCACCATGGAGGACAGGGGTTTGGGGATCGACGCAGTGTGCCTCTGAAACACAGCACAACAGAGGAGAATCAGACACACACACTAGCATTTACAGTAATATTCTTCATTAATGAACTAGGTCAAAGTAATGAACTTACTAACAGTTCAGTTTAGTTGCACCAAAGAAAACAAGTGATAAATAACATAGATAAAAAACAAATATATATTTTTTAAACAGTGTGCAGGTGTGGTTGGAAGCCCATGGGCTTATATGAAAATCACACCATAATAAGTAAAAAGAAAACATGTATAAATGAATTGATCAGTAAACTTGAGTGCGTTAATTAAGGTGAAGTGTACCATCATTATGTAATGATGTTGATGCTAAGTTTGAGCCACAGAGCGATAACTCTAGCCTGAGTGCCAGCTATTTTGTTTGTACTCCTCGTCACGCCAAACATTGTTGGCTTCGCAATGACAGCGATGGAGTTGGCAAGACAAAGGCTCTGCAGGTGGGACCAGGCTAGGATAACTCATGGTGTAGTGGAAGAGGACGTGTTATGGGTCACAGAGTTCTTCCACTTCCAGGGTGACTTGAGCCTGTTTCCCTCTATTTCAGGGCCGTTAAACTCATGTTGCCCCAGGGGCCGCATTTGGTCTTCAATGAGGTCCGGAGGGCAGCACTGAAAATTGGTTAGATTTCCTCACCGTCAAAATTTGCAAAAAATAGTCCTCTATCCATCGTCTTTTGAAATTCTGAGGGGCATTAGTCTATTTTGATATTTCCTATGATTACTAAGAATTCCACAAAAGTTTGGATATATCCGTAATATATACTGAGTGTACAAAACATTAGGAACATCTTCCTAATATTGAGTTGTACCCCCTTTTGCCCTCAGAACAGCCTCAATTCGTCAAGGCATGGACTCTACAAGGTGACGAAAGCATTCCACAAAGATGCTGGCCCATGGTCCCACAGTGGTGTCAAGTTGGCTGGATGTCTTTTGGGTGGTGGATCATTCTTGATACACACAGGAAACTGTTGAGCGTGTAAAACCCAGCAGCGTTGCAGTTCTTAACACACTCAAGCTGGTGCGCCGGTCACCTACTACCATACCCCGTTCAAAGGCGCTTAAATATTTTGTATTGCCCATTCATCATCTGAATGGCACACATACACAATCCATGTCTCACTTGTCTCAAGGCTTAAAAATCCTTCTTTAACCTGTCTCCTCCCCTTCATCTACACTGACTGAAGTGGATTTAACAAGTGACATCAATAAGGGATCTTAGCTTTCAACTGGATTCACCTGGTCAGTCTACGTCATGGAAAGAGCAGGTGTTCCTAGGGTTGTGGGGGTCATGACATTTTCTCAGCCGGTGATTGTCATGCAAATAACTGCCGGTAATTGACTGTTAATTAACATAAACATGTTTAGCATCTCCGGCTTCCACGCATAGCCTACAATCCACTGCTGTGGACCTTTGGAACATCTACATAAAAAATATATATATAATAAATCAATTTATACTGAACAAAAATAAAAATGTTGGTCCCATGTTCCATGAGCTGAAATAAAAAGATCCAAGAATTTTCCCATTCGCACAAAAAGCTTATTTCTCTCAAATGTTTACATCCCTGTTAGTGAACATTTCTCCTTTGCCAAGATCATCTCTCCACCTGACAGGTGTAGCATATCAAGAAGCTGATTAAACAGCATAATCATTACACAGGGGCACCTTGTGCAGGGGACAACAAAAGGCCAGTCTAAAATGTGCAGTTGTGTCACACAACAATGCCACAGATGTCGCAAGTTTTTAGGGAGTGTGCAATTGGCATGCTGACAGCAGGAATGTCCACCAGAGCGGTTGCCAAAGACTTGAATGTTACTTTCTCTACCATGTTACTTTCTCTACAATGTCGTTTTAGAGAATTTGGCAGTACGTCCAACCGGCCTCACAACAGCAGACCACGTGTAACCACGCCAGCCCAGGAACGCCACATCCGGCTTCTTCACCTGTGGGATCGTCTGAGACCAGCCATCTGGACAGCTTAGGAGTATTTCTGTCTGTAACAAAGCCCTTTTGAGGGGAAAAACTAATTATGTTGGCTGGGCCTGGCTCCCCAGTTGGTGGGCCTGGCTCCCAAGTGTCATGTGAAATCCATAGATTAGGGCCTAATGAATTTATTTCAATTTACTGATTTCCTTATATGAACTGTAACTCAGTAAAATCGTTGAAATTGTTGCGCTTATATGTTTGTTCAGCATAATATAGCCTACACAATCACAATAAATCCATTATTTATTTTAAGCAGGTCTAAAGAAACATTATAATGTGAAGAAAATGTAGCCTATTTCAGAAGAACAGAATAGCATATTATGAGTCGTCCTTATGTTAGGTCCTGATCTGGCTTTGCCATATGGCTGTGGGCTACACTAGTTAATTTAGCAGGTAAATTCGCTTATAATTCCTGCGGCATTATTTTATAGTAATAATACAATTGAACATAGCTGAATAAAATAGAATGGATATTTTTCCCCAAACGATTTCAGAGGGAGTGCGCATATGCGGGTATTCTGTGTTGAATGGTTAACAAAAGAAACAGGTCCTCCTACACTCCAGGCATCATTCACAAGTGATAATATTCTCACCCATCAGACTATTCTCAACTTCATCTTGTTCTTACATATACTAAATAATACACTACATGGCCAAAGGTATGTTGACACCTGCTCGTCGAACATCTCATTCCAAAATCATGGGCATTAATATGGAGTTGGTCCCCCCTTTGCTGCTATAACAGCCTCCACTCTTATGGGAAGGCTTTCCACTAGATGTTGGAACATTGCTGTGGGGACTTGCTTCCATTCAACCACAAGAGCATTAGTGAGGTCGGGCACTGATGTTGGGCGATTAGGCCTGGCTCGCAGTCTGCGTTCCAATTCATCCCAAAGGTGTTTGATGGGGTTGAGGTCAGGGCTCTATGCAGGCCAGTCAAGTTCTTCCACACCGATCTCGACAAGCCATTTCTGTATGGACCTCGCTTTGTGCACGGGGCCATTGTCATGCTGAAACAGGAAAGGGCCTTCCACAAACTGTTGGAAGCACAGAATCATCTAGAATGTCATTGTATGCTGTAGCGTTAATATTTCCCTTCACTGGAACTAAGGGGCCTAGGTCCCGTTCTGTGAGCTTGTGTGGCCTACCACTTCGCGGCTAAGCCGTTGTTGCTCCTTGACGTTTCCACTTCACAATAACAGCACTTACAGTTGACCGGGGAAGCTGTAGCAGGGCAGAAATTTGCCGAATTGACTTGTTGGAAAGGTTGCATACTATGACGGTGCCACGTTGAAAGTCACTGAGCTCTTCAGTACAGGCCATTCTACTGCCAATGTTTGTCTATTGAGATTGCATGGCTGTATGCTCGATTTTATACACCTGTTAATCCACTAATTTGAAGGGGTGTCCACATACTTTTGGCCATGTAGTGTAAGTGTGAAATTAGTTTTTATTTAGAATGGGCCATTATCATACACCAGTCGGAACAGGGGCAGGGTAAAAATAAACAATCAGTATGCACTTGAATAGCGAATGGAGGACACTTTTCCCGTGGTTCATTTTCATGCCATCAATTGCATAGCCTATAGAAATGATGCGCAACATAGGCTTATAGGAACACTTATTAAATTCCATGCATCAACCAGCTATGCGGAGCTGGCTCTCGCTGTGCAACAGGTGATCCTATTCTGCTCAAACTCTTAATTTCAGGGCTCTCATTAAATGTTTGATTTGATTTTCGATTGCATTTGCATTGATGTCAGAGTGATTTAGAGGGACAATAAAGCACTGAGTCCCAGGCCATTAGAGATGGCCGTTAGCAAGTTTGGTCAGCTACTAATGACCATCAGCGGCATCAGAGCGCAGTTTTGGAGAAGCCTAGTCACCATGACTCAATGGTCACGTGGAATTTGACTGCAGTCATAAATCTTGACTGCCGATGTGGCGGTAATACGGTCACCATAACAGCCCTATGTGTTCCTAATGTTTTGTACCATCATTGTTTATTCTAAAAGTATCCTAATGTTGTAAAGCACTTATTTATTCTACACCAACCTAGATAGAGACAATATATCAGACCACTCAGGCCCTGACCCTGCCTGGGGGTAAAATAATAAGTGAGGCCCCTTAGAGTGAGGGACGGGCATCTCCCAGGCGCCTGCTATATTGACCGCTCTCAAAATAAACTCTGCAGAGTAAATGAATGTTTCATGACCACCTTCTGCCATACAGAGCTTTGTTTCATGGAAGTGATTTTCCTATAGCTTGAACCAAAATAATGCAGGCGGCGACCTTCTAATTCATTGAAAATATGGGCTGTGCGCCAAACAGACAGAACTCACTGATCCAAATGAATGATGTTACATTTCACTGGACTCAGAGACAGAGTAATTGAGTGAATAGGCTCCCTGTGTGAACCAATTGTGTATGGTGATTTACACTTTGGTGGTGGCAATATGAAGACCAACCAAAGGTATTTTACTTTAAGGCTTATTTTTAGAAGCAGGTTTATAATTGTGAACATGTAGCCTAATGTAGCCTACAAGAAATCAATCAATTGCACTTAAACTTACCCTGTAAAGGAGTATGCCTAATTCAAGACACATGACTCTATTTCTGTGGAGACAGATCTATAGTGCCAATGAAATGGAGAGCTTTCACATGCTCTATTCCCCATAAGGTCAGACTTAGACTGGACTGGACACTCAGGGAAAACATCTGTCCAAGCCATGAGCAAGGTTAACATAGCAGGCACTGGCAACCAACACAGGAGCTGAACTCAAACAACATGCAGCAGTAGTAGCTTTGAAAGCCTGCCTTAATTCACTGGTCTTGTGATGGTTAAAATGCCTCTGGGCCTGTTCTAACCAAAGGTTGGCCAAGACATTAAACTCAACCCATTATAAGTTAAAATGTTAATGTTCAAGAATCACCCTTCCTCATTCTCCATCCAACCCGACTTGACACGCAAACATCCTGTTTTGTTACATAAAGGTAACGTGTAACCTTTTCAGAGCATAAATCCCAAGTTAACTTGAAAATGACATCCTGACTGTTTGGGTAGAAACCTGCGGGAAGTCCTATCAGGTCTTGCAGGGGTCTGGAATTCTCAGTAGTTCTACAAAGACAGGGCTGAGGCAGGGGAACCACATTAAATAAATGATAGAGGGGCTGACATCTAATGAACCAATCAGGATGGGGTTAGAGACCTACAGCTTCCTCCTTTTCAGAGGGGACTTGTGCTGCCTGGTGGCCTGGTCACCATTGGGTGTTTTTCTTTACCTGTATGGGAGAGATAGCAGCAGCGGGTGGGGTTTTCAGAGGACTGGGGCTGAGGGGTGTACGGGCAACCATCGTGGTAACTGCTGGCACGGCTGCTGTGGGGGAGGTTGGGACAGTGCCTGCAGTGGAGGCATTGTCAAAGTTTTTGATGAGGGTCTTAACGGTGGGAGAGGGCTCAGAGGAGGTAGAGGAGAGTCGGTTGAGACCCATGCCCTGCCTCAGGGCAGCTAGGTCCCTCTCAACCGCATTCATGTAGTTATACACCCTGCCCCTCTCCTCATCCTGCCTATAGAGACAGATAACAGATGGTCAATATCTTTGACACAGGGAGATTGGGACACACACACAACAACACACATGCACGCACACTAAGACCACATACTTCTTGAGCTCCTCCAGCTCTTTGCTCATCTTCTCGTTCTTCTCCTGTGTGTCCAGTAGGCGGCGCCGCAGGTCCCCGATCTCCTCCTGAGCCTCGGACTTTATGTCGTTGGCGATGACAACCGCCGTCTGCAGGTCGGCCTGGAACTGACGCCACTCCATAGACTCCTCCTGCAAGCAGAGGTGTGAACACAGATATGAACACACATCATAATAATATGAGTCCCTATGGGCCCTGGTCAAAAGAAGTGCACTATATAGGGAATAGGTTGCCATTTGGGATGCACCCACGGGCTAACACTAAGGGCCTGTAGACCCATTTTTATTACAACTGTGTTAAATATCTTCATGTTATGTTCCATACAAGAGCAACATTTAACTGAGATATGGATGAGGCACAGGACAGTATTCCTCCTGCTTCCCCAAATTACCCGTAGCTTTCGATGCAGAATCTTGATCTCACGCTCCATGTCATGTTTTTGGTCTTGTAGTTTTTTGACGGAGTCTGAAAGGAAAATTATGAATGATTAAATGAATGGAGATGGGATAAACTGGCTTACTTGGCTGTGTTATAATGGTCCCACATCGCCACCTTGTGGTCACACATCAGGTTTCCCGCTAGTCCCTTTTCCTGAGAGATACCATGTCCCAAATGGCACCCTATTCCCTAATAGTGCACTAATTTTTACCAGAACCCTGTTGCCTTTGTCAAAAGTAGTGCACTACATAGGGAATAGGGTAGGGTTCCATTTGGGATGCATCCTAGTGTCCATCCACCACTCACTCTCCAGGTCTGTGATCATGAGGTTGTCGTGGAGTTTGAGGGCTCGGTGTTGCTCCACCTCGTCCTCCAGCTCAAAGACGGTCTCCTTCATGTCCGAGACCTCTGTGTCCCTTTCCTCCAGCTCAGAACACTGCTGGGCCAGGGCCCGCTTCTGCTCAGCTAGCTGCTTCTGCACCTCGCCACGGAATGCACGGAAGTCTTCCTCCAGCTGACGGGAGAATGGGAGATACATAGGTGTAAGCGCGAGCACACGTGTCATATACATAACAAAGACATGAATTGGGAGAAATACTAACACTTAGAAAATATCCAGGACTGATGGAGAATCTGAATGGAAAGCATTTTAACTACGAGAATGTGTGACCTTGCGGATGTCGTCCTGTAGCCTGGCGGCCTCTTTGCGGGTGTGGTCCAGGTCCTCCTGCAGCTGAGAAGACTTGGCCTCTGCCCTCTCCTTGTCCCTCCTCTCGCTCTCCAGCAGGTGGCGGATGTCTGTCTTGTCCCCGGTGTTGTGGATGGAGTAGAGCTCAGCCACCCTCTGCCTCTCCTGCTCCAGCTGGACCCTGCATCGAGTCAGCTCCGCCTGCTCCCCCCCAGCCGCCTCCCTCAGGGCCTCCAGCTCTGCAGCCGCCATCGCTCTTTCCCTGCGCTCCATATCAGCCTGCCGCTCCGCCATGTGCACCCGCTCCTTCAGCGCTGAGATGAGTCCCTGGGCCTCTGCGTTGTCCTGCTCGGCCATTTTCAGCGCTCCGCTCAGGTGCTGCTGCACCCCCAGCAGCTGCTCCCTCTCAAAGTGGGCGCCCTGCGTCAGGTCCACGTACCGGCGCTCCAGCTCCAGGTAGCGGCCGCTCTTAGAACCCTCCTCGTCAGCCGGGGCGTAAGCCACGCGGTGCTCGTCCAGCAGGCCCCGGAAGTAGTCCATCTGCCGGCCGTAAAGTTCCAGCCGGTCGCCCTGCTGGCACAGGGAGTCTACCAGGATTGCCCGCTCCTCACCCAGTCGCTCATTCTCTGTGCTTAGTTCCTGTGTGATCTGCTGCAGGTCGGCCAGCTCCTGTAGTGTGGCCTGGAGCTCCTCAGAGGTGCAGTGCTGGTTCTCCTCCATCTGGTGAATGCGCTCCGTTAGACAGGCCACTGACACCCCGCTGGTGGTGCCGCTGCTGCCTCTACGGGAGCGCTCGCCGTGACTCGGTGGCCCGCCCTCTGACTCGGAGGAGGAGCCGCAGGCAGAGGCAGAACCAGAGGGGGCGTCCAGGGCATCATCGCTGGAGGTGATTGGCTGGTAGGCTTCGCTGCATTCACTTTCGGCCACCTCAGGGGAGATGGCTCGCTGGGGGTCCAGAAGGTCTTCAGTGGAGCCGCGGGCAGAGCTGTGTGGGGAGACCCCCTGTACTAAAGAGGCCTGTGGGCACCCTCCATCTCCATCACTGCCACCGCGGGCTGGGGGAAGCTCTGAGCTAAGGCAGGTGCCTCGCAGGGTCTTTAGGGGGCTGTCCAGCCTCTGCTCCAGGGAGAAACCCAGGGCGTTGAGCCTGTCCTTCAGCATGCGGTTCTCACTCTTCAGCATGGTCAGCTCTCCGCGGATCCCCTGGTTCTGGTCCTGTAGCAAGAGCAGGGTGGATTCCACATCTGCAGAGATGAGTGGAGTAGGGGCTTCCTTCTCCTGTTCCTGTGGAGGCTTAGCCTCAGCAGTCTCCTCTCCCTCGCCCTCCTCTCTGGCTCTGCTCTCCCCATCCTCCTCCTCCTCGGGCAGACCAAGCTGGACACGGATGCCCCGGAGCTCTGTGCGCAGGTGGAGGATCTCCACGTCTTTGCTCTTGGCCAGGCCCAGCAGGTCCTTCACCCTGCACTCCAGGACCGTCTTGTTGCTGAGCTGCCCGTTCGACTTGGACTTGCTCATACGGGACTCTGACTCAGTCACAGTCCGGCAGCGGACTCTCTTGGGCGGTGCCAAGGCGTCGGAGGGTCCAGAGAGCTTCCTGCTGGTGGTGCAAGTTCTGGAGCGTTCCCGCAGTCCCTCCCGGGATGAACCAAGCTCCTTCACCACGGAGGAGGTCCCACGCTTGCCTGAGGAGTACAATACAGTCCATTATTGAAGGTCAAGAAGTTAGCATTTTTATATGGGTCAGAGCTAATCACAAACAGAGTATAGTCTGTAAGTAGCGCTATGAGTTGATGATGTACCTGAGCTGGTCTTTGTCTTGCCCTCTGGGTTGCTGGTACCTGTAGTGGAGGAGTTTGAAGAGTGGACAGAGATAGTCTTCTTTGCCTTCGGAATAGTGCTGCTCCCAGCAGAGGCTCCACTGTCTACTGTTGTTGCTGATGGCAGGTCATCACTGCTCTTCGCCTGGCCAAAGAGAAACATGACAGGTATCATACCAGCTATTGGACCTAGAAAGATAAAGGGCTTCCATGGTTGTCATCGCAGTATGAAGCCAGTGCTCACTTTTGCTTGTGCCTTATGCATTTGTACCTTAGATAGTGGTGCGGTGGCAGAGGTCTTGGCTGTATTCTTGCCGGCTGTGCCCATGGTGGTGGTGGCGCCCTCAGGCTTGACTCTCTCACCGGTCTGGGCCTTGGTGCCTGCTACTGAGGCTTTGGATACGCCTGCCACTGGCCTGGTCGCCTTCCTCATACTGGGCTCTCGGTTTCTCAGACATTTACAGCGCAATCTATGTGGAACAAAAATACACAAGCATGCAGAATGAGTTAATAACAGAATGATGAGGTAACACATGCACGTATCAGAGGGTTTCTTGTTTCTTAGTAAGAAAAACAATGTAATATTATTGTACCATAATTAACCTCAGTCAACAACCTCTTACAACTAATATAAATACTAAAGAACAAGACTGACAAACGCTTAGCCCAAAACTACAAGTGTTATAGGATGAAGCCCCTCTAAATACTAGTTTGTAAATCATTAGTTGTAAATCTATTGCAAGAATAATCAATTAGCCTAGATTTCCTTTTGAAAATCCAGTTAGTTACCTGATGCCTGTGGTAGTAGTTTTCTTGGGAGAACACATGATCTGTGATCTATAGGCTAGCTATTAGCTGAGGAGTTGCTGTCTAATCTGGAGTAGACTAAATGACTACAATTCTCCCGTGCTGCGGTCTATTTATGTTCAAACGCCAGCCAGCACTACCTCCTTCTCAGACACAAACACAGATCACATGCCGAGAATGGTCATTGGATGCAGGTTTGAAAGCACACAAAGCGTATGATTGGAGGTCTCAGGCGTGTAGCTAGCTGCTTCTCTTATCACATCATCATGAGGCGGTTGAACTGCAGCAGCAGTAACTGTCTGGGCTTGCCTTAAAAGGCATGAGGAGCCTTTGTGTGCAGGCCTATAATGGTGCCCAGACAATGAGAAAAAACACTCACTTTAGTCATATAATTTCACTTTCATTACAGTAGCTGGCATTTGGAAGTATTCTACTACATGTTGGCCTATGTCTGAGATGGTGACCCTCTTCTTCTTGAAGACTGATTATTCAAATTGAACAGGCTACTCGTCATCACCTAGAATTAATCACATATTGCCTGCCTGAAGAAGTCTAAGTCCCCCATTCACAGGTCAGTCTATTTATACAACAAGATAAAGCTTGACCATTATGACCACTACTCCACCCTACCCTGCAATAGCACGCAAGATTAGCTTTGAACATTTTTACAAAAGACAGGTATACCCACAGTACCCATAACAATTCCTCTCCCCAGCCCCCTTTCCTTGTCTTTGAACTGCAGACAAAACAAAGACGTCTGGAGACCTGACAGACAGCAGCCCACCAACATGGATCATTGACTGGGTTGGGGCATCCAGTAACAGGGAATATCCTTGTAGTGCATCATGTTCAAACAACAAGAGGCTAGTAGACATCAACACCACCCTGAGTCAGACAGTTTCTAGAAAGGCTTACTTGAAACCAGTCAGACACAGAATGAGTGACAGTGGTGGTGAAGAACCTAATCTAGATCCTTCAGGCTCCTTCCATAGAGTGAAGTATTATGATCAATTATTTAGAACCACTACCAGAAGAATTTTGCCTAATTTTTGTAAACAAAATTAATAACAAATACATAGGCCTAGCCTAAAATACAGTAAATAAACATCATAGGCTGGCCATGGTGAGCTTTATGATATTAGTACCAGGGGGTCAGGGTAGAAATGTTTTCCCTGAAGATGGATCGGACAATAACAGACTAGGAAATCATAACATAGCTGTAATTCTGGACTTCAAGAGGAGAGGGGGACGGGACGACATGGTAATATCCCTCAGTATTCATTAGCAGCTAGAGGTTTCCACCAATTCTGAACTCAGCGGTGTGTCAGTATATGATATACTACCTCATTTCACATTAAGAGAGTCACACACAACGAACCACGTATAGCCAACTCAGGAATTTCAAAGGGTAGGGCAGTCAGTCAGATACCAGATGTACAGTGCATTCGGAATGTATTCAGACCCCTTGACTTTTTCCACATTTTGTTACGTTATAGCCTTATTCTAAAATGGATTAAATACATTTTTCATAATACACTCTGACAGAGCTCCAGAGTTCCTCTGTGGAGATGGGAGAACCTTCCAGAAGGACAACCATCTCTGTAGCACTCCATCAACCAGGCCTTTATGGTAGAGTGGCCAGACGGAAGCCACTCCTCAGTGAAAGGCATATGACAGCCTGCTTGGAGTTTGCCAAAAGGCACCTAAAGGACTCTCAGACCATGAGAAACAAGATTCTCTGGTCTGATGAAACCAAGATTGAACTCTTTGGCCTGAATGCCAAGCATCACATCTGGAGGAAACCTGGCACCATCCCTACGGTGAAGCATGATGGTGGCAGCATCATGCGGTGGGGATGTTTTAAAGCGGCAGGGACTGGGAGACTAGTCAGGATCGTGGGAAAGATGAACGGAGCAAAGTACAGAGAGGTCCTTGATCCAGTGTGAACTGGAGTGACTTGACACAATGCCGGCCAAACAAGATGTAGCTACAAACAAAACTGAGTTAAATGGTTCCAGTCTGCCGTGAAGCGTTCATCCATGTATACTGGTAAGAGTCTAGCTACATTTTCAGATATTATAAGTTTCTAAATTGGTCAGAAAGTCATTTTCATTGCAAGTTAAAGCGTACTGTTAGCTAGCTAGCTAACTTTAGCTTGCTGGCTCATTAGCTAACGTTACGTGTATGATCTGTGTAGTAACATTATTCTAATCAGAAATTAATTTGCATTGCTAGTTACAGCCTAACGTTAGCTAGCTAACAATTAACCTAGTTGGTTAGCTCTTTAGCTACCTGCAGATTCATACTAAAGCTATGACAATGTTTGTATTGATAGTAGTATGGGTTGGGATTATGCCGGTTCATTATCTAGCTAGCTACATGTCTAAACAAAAGACTCCACTTCGCCAGATGATTACATGACCCATCAAGTTAGCCAGGTGTGTCTGGGAGTGATTACGGCCATCTATTGAATTTCATGTGTACATGTCTAGACAATAGTGACCCATCCACTTAGCTAGATGTGGCTGGGGGGGTGGTTAGTGGTCTAAACTCCTGAGTGGCGCAGTGGTCTAAGGCACTGCATCGCAGTACTAACTGTGCCACTAGAGATCCTGGTTCGAATCCAGGCTCTGTCGCAGCCGGCCGCGACCGGGAGACTCATGGGCGGCGCACAATTGGCCCAGCGTCGTCCAGGGTAGGGGAGGGAATGGCCGGCAGGGATGTAGCTCAGTTGATAGAGCATGGCGTTTGCAACGCCAGGGTTGTGGGTTCGATTCCCATGGGGGGCCAGTATAAAACAAAAATATGTATTCACTAACTGTAAGTCGCTCTGGATAAGAGCGTCTGCTAAATGACTAAAATGTAAATGTTAGAGCATTTCTTTCACGTGACCCATCAATTTAGACATGTGTGTCGGGTGAGTGTGATCTTATAATTATAAAATATTTTTTATCTGGACAATTTCTGTTTTTGATATTACTACTATGCAAGTAAGCATTTCACTGTACCATTTACACCTTCTGTATCCTGTGCATGTGACAAATAAACTAACATTTACATTTACATTTTAGTCATTTAGCAGACGCTCTTATCCAGAGCGACTTACAGTTAGCACATACATTATTTTATCGAACCCACAACCCTGGCGTTGCAAACGCCATGCTCTACCAACTGAGCTACATCCCCTGCCGGCCATTCCCTCCCCTACCCTGGACGACGCTGGGCCAATTGTGCGCCGCCCTACATTGTATTTGATATAGTGTGTTTACTAGAGATGGTAATGTGAAGAACAACATGACCTTCACCAAAGTCAGATTAGGATATAGGCCAAGGACTAGATAAAGTGTATTTTTACTTGGAGTTTTTCCTTATTGTAGGCTACTACTTTCCCACTTTTAGTCTTGAAATCTTTGGTTGTTTACTAAAATACTCACTCTGTTTAACACATTGCCTCACATGTGTGTCATTAAAGAGATGGGTGGGACAAAGGCTTAAGAGGGTGTGAACGATGCTGAATGGGTGTAGACAAAGAAGAGCTCTCCAGTAGGTGTGCTGGGCCATTTTCTCAAAAGTGGTTTTACAAGTTACTTAAGGCAAAAACGAAAGTAGGGTGGTTGGATGGCGTAATGGATCACAACACACAAGTCACTGGCAGTGCACTCAAGGCCGAGATACAGGTGATGGCAGTTAAATGTGTATGACTAAATGACTCATGAGATACATTTTCTTCACATAGTGAGGAGGTAATGGAGCTGAATATAAGACACACAATTGGGTCAAACTGAGATGAAGTTGTGTCAGAAAATGCAACTGAATAAAGAAAACAACCTCGTTGTCATTATAACGTTAAGCCATCCGAACTACTGGAGCTGCCAGAGCCAACGACGTTATAGCTATAAACACAGGAATTTGTTAACTGTCCCAACTGGAAAGTATGATACTTTTCCCTCCTCCTTGTAGAGGAGCTAGCAAGTTAACGTTAGCTAGCTAACGAAATCAAATATAGAAAACACATTACCTTTGTCTTTGCTCTATTTGGTTAGCTAGTTAATTAGCTAGCTAGACAAGTGTGGTGTATTGTTTCGATACTGTTATATTGTAGCTAATTATCAGAGACACTGCTGGCTCGATGAAGTTAACTAGCTAGCTAGTAACCTAGCTACAACAAGCAAGCAACATAAGAGAACAAAAACGTCTAACCCATTTTACCTGGAATTCGTTCGTTCACACCATAGAGATACTCGGATATAATCGGTTTGAAGTTACAATGTCCAGATATTGGTCATTTCATGCACTCCATCCCCGGCGTCCCATCCCTGGATTTTTCTCTTCTCTTTGACAGGACGCCGACACAGCACAATCATTACGCCGATTCCGTTCCCAAACAGAAACCGTTTAATCCAGACGGAAAACGCAAACGAGAGTTTCTATTGGACAAATGTAGGTAGGTCCCGCCCAGTTTCTTTCCGTTAGCTCTGTTTGCTTCCGTTTGGTTCTTAAACCGTAAACGGTTTGTTTATTTGGATCCCCGTTAGCTTTTGCAGAAGCAGCAGCTACTCTTCATGGGTCCCTAGAGCACCATAGTAAACGATTACGGCTTCGAATTGTGAGATGCAGTGGCGGCTCCTGAAAAAATTCTCAGGAGGGGCAATTTTTCTGATGATTTAGGTGACCTACACACATTTTAAAAAAGATATGTCCAGCAACAACATGAAGACAGGGGCAGCATATAAGTCAATACCAGAAGCATTTATTGACTGATCTGGGGAGATGGATTCCAGTTTCTGTGACAGATTATAAATAATCTCTGATGCCTTTGTTATATTAGCTTTTGGTTGAATGTACTGTCGTAGTAAATATATAATGTTATAGCTTGGTCTGACTAAAATCTTGTGCATGACCCATTTTGTGTTGGGCGTTTGTTTTCAATCAATGCTGTTCCTATCCTATAACAATGGACAAAAGAGTCCTATCTTGTCAGCCTTGTCAGCAGGTGGCCAAGGACAACACCCACGCCATAGGTCTCTCAGTTCTTCCAACTCACGAGTTCTTGCTCTGAGGACACACACACACACACACACACACATCATCACTGATAACACACACACACACACACATCATCACTGTTAAACACACACACACACACACATAATCACTGTTAAACACACACACACACACACACACACACAAAAATCCCCTCTCTTTAGGCTGAACATTTGAAGACAGAGAACCCGACTCAGAGCCAATGCAACAGTGGAGGGGACCTCGCCCAACTCATCAGGACCAATCAGAAGATCAGAACTACTAGATTCAACCTACATCATTTATTGTATAAAATGTCAGCACACAATGTTTTCGGGGCTCTCTTCAGATAGCTCCCTAAGAGTTTGACGAACGAGTCCGTGCACGCGATTCCAGATATCTTTACCTCTGAATAAACTGCCTTTATTATACCATATCCACCCTGTCCAAAGTCTCTACTTGGTCTCAGTTCTCCAGTAAACTTGTGATTATCAACAGTACACAACGGTAACAAACAATTGGGGGAACTCACGGGGCAGATAGTAAGGTCACAGTGACACAGAAAGCAGTTCAATGTCGGGGCTCGGGGGTACAGAGTCGCTCTCTTACCAGGATCGATTTTCCCTGTGACTGTCAGATCGAGGTCCGCTCCGACCAGGGTGAAGCCGGCCGGCTCCACTTCTCTGTCCGGGACTCTGTCATCCAGCCAAGTCTCCCAGCTGTATTGGATTCCGCTGCCAGCAACGTTTTCATTATTTAGTCCGTTCGTAGCGGGTATGTACACGATCAACAAGATCAGTCCAAAACCCACCACTCGAAATCCATGGTTGGCAGAATGTTTGTAAACTAAGTGTACAAATTAAAAACATAAAATAACGCCACTAAGTGTACAAATTAAAAACATAAAATAACGCCACACTGCAGGTCGCAAAGAGACGCTGCTAGCCGCTATTTGCTTAGTTACGTTCATGGTTACGTCACGTATGACGAAAGCGCGTAAGTGCAAGCCCACAGACACCCATAGAGAATGTATTGAAAGCTTTGAAATTTGAAAAAAATAGATTTTACATGACAGGCTATGAGAGACTTCTGGGCGATTTTCAACCTGACTGAAATCGCCCAAAAACGGGAGGGGCCATTTGAAGCACGACTTTAGCCTGATTTGACATTTAGTGGCAGTCAGATCAGATTACAACACTGATAACTACTGTTGCCGTGATATAATTGATTAGAAAAAAAATCCCTTCCTTTTCCCGTTTGGCAGTGCGTCGCCCATATCGCCCTATTGAACAGGCCGTCCCTGGTGAGATGTCTCCTGACATATCCCTCCCTATCCTTTTTGGAAGGTAGCAGAAATGATACAAAGTGGGGGCCAGACAGAGACATATATTATCTAAATACATGTGCTCGGTGGGGGCCATGTGAAATGGGCCTAGGCTTTCTCTGCTGCTGATGTTGAGAAACATTTAATAATAATGACATGTAGTGAATCTGTGATGTGGTGACACTGGTGTCTGCAATCTTTCAAATCTAGTAATATGGATCGACAGTTAGGTCTTGAAGATATAAGGCATTGACACATTTTTACATAGATACAGGAGATTTTATTTAACATTTTGTGTACAAACAGAGGCTGCAAATGCCTTCCAAACATGTATTGTCCTCAGAATACAGTATCCCTTTTACAGCTCCAAAACAAACCATGTATGTTTACCAGAAGAAAATAAATCTAATTTGAAAAAGAGAAAAAGTTCAATTGTTTCAGTGGATGGCCAGCAAGTCCCATTTTAGCCTCATACAGTTAACTAGAAAAAATGGAATAAATCTTACATATTCCCAAGAAGAAAGAATAATACATGAATTATGATAAACTATTGCCAGGCTCATGTCACCTTACAAGTACTGAAAGACTACTCATTCCACATACAGTATGCATACACTGAAATGCTAAAGTCATACATAGAGTAATATATTCCATATATTTAGACTTTAAAATCCATTCCACATATTTAGAATAACAATTTATCTTATGTTGACATATATTACTTTTTCATGAAAGAAGGTAAGTGACTAGCCCTGTGAAGAAAATTATATGTATCACACTGACAATCAATAACCAAGTTCTCTTTCAGTTGAAGCCTAATTATTCAACTGTTTCATCCTAAATGTATTGACCAAACTTTGATGAACACCGCAATAAATAAACCTAAGAACCCAATGTAAGCACTGTCTCTAGTATGATACAGTACATATTGTACAACCATAAGACGAGGTTAGAGAGATGACTAACCTATTAAACTCAAAGAACCTTCATCTTTCCTTGCAAAGATTTTCTACACACAGAAAATGTCCTAATGGATCACAGTGGGCAGTCTGGAGTAAAAACAAAAGTAACTGAAAGTGCAAGCCCATCCAAAGTAGGTTATGTTCTGGATTAGTGACATGTTGATGCATACATACAGTAGCTACAGTTAGGACAACAGATGGTTACAGACTGTTATTTGAAAACAAACAAAGGACATCTTACAAATTAACGATACACAGCATAGCATAGAGCCTTGAGCGATATGATCTAGATATGAGTCATATAACTGACAGTGATTTTTGAAAGTGTCCTCCTACAAGTATAGATACCACTTAGCTACTACTAATATAATTTCATTCAGATGAGGGTATTCAACTCTGCAAATACAGTAGACTTTTTACACAGAACTGGAACAGAAAAGCTGAAAATTAGATATTTTGTTATTGTAGACAGAGCTAAGGCAGCGTGAGGGTTATTGACTAAGCATTTGTCTATTGTCTGTCTCGTATTTATTCCAAAAATGAATTGGACTCAGTTTGGTATCATAGTATTCAGACGAGATCTCCAACACAGGCTAGTACCATGAATTGAGATACCAAACCTTACGGTCATGTATTGGTCTCAAAATATGTGCCATAATGACATATCTGTTTTCTCAAAAGGCAAGGGAGACTAAAGCACCCAGTAAGTCTCTTAATAGCAATTCCAATTACATATTGAAACCCACGGCATACGTGCTGAATAAAAGCTATAGCTTGGAGGCACAATGGAGCAGAGCAGTGCACATTGAGCACTAATTATTTAGATCAAAGCGATCCAAATTAATGGTCAATGCACTGCCTTTCTCTCTCATAGCCAATGGCTTCCTCCATGTACAGTTACATGTGTGTGGGACATATGAGGATACATTAGGCCAAAAATGTGTTATTAAAAATTATGACTATGGCTATTAACCGGAACTGAGTTAGTTGATATGTTAACATACAGTTAAGTCAGGATTTGAAACATGTCTTAATTCCCCTTTTTTTTATACAGTAAATAATTGTCCCATTAATTCATTCACTCACTCACGCATGTGTGCGCATGAATGCTTGCATACACAACCACACACTCAGATGCCAGATTTTACACTAGCTACTATACTGACTACAGTCAAAACTGCCAGATATGTCTCTGCTAACTTCAAAATGTAGGAGTCCTTCATGAAATCTCAGTAGCGTAGACAGTAGTACAGTCTCTGAGTTAGTAAACTAAACACATTTCTTGTTAACAATTTGTCAGCCAGCATGAAACATTATAACTTATTTTAAGCTTCTTTATCAGAACCAGAACACATCCTGCGGCCCAATATGACAACAACAGCAAGTACAGTGAGCTCCAAAAGTATTGGGACAGTGACACATTTTGTGTTGTTTTGGCTCTGTACTCCAGCACTTTGGATTTGAAATGATACAATGACTATGAGGTTAAAGTGCAGACTGTCAGCTTTAATTTGAGGGTATTTTCATCCATATCGGGTGAACCGTTTAGAGATTACAGCACATTTCGTACCTAATAGAAATGAATGGTAAATAATGTATTGTGTCGTTTTGGAGTCACTTTTATTGTAAATAGGAATAGAATGTGCAGCATTAATTTGAGGCTATTTTCATCCATATTAGGTGAACCGTTTAGAAATTACAGCACTGTTTGTATATAGTCCACCCATTTTAGGGGACCAAAAGTATTGGGACAATTCACTTATATGGGTATTAAAGTAGTCAAAAGTTAAATATGTATTTAGACCCATATTCATAGCACGCAATGACTACATCAAGCTTGTGAGTCAAAAAATGTGTTGGATGCATTTGCTGTTTGTTTTGGTTGTTTCAGATTATTTTGTGACCAATAGAAATGAATGGTAAATAATGTATTGTGTCATTTTGGAGTCACTTTTATTGTAAATAAGAATAGAATATGTTTCTAAACACTTCTACATAAATGTGGATGCTACCATGATTACAGATAATCGTGAATTAATCGTAAATAATGATGAGTGAGAAAGTTACCGACGCACAAATATCATACCCCCCAAAAAAGGCTAACCTCCTCTGTTATTGTGATGGTGAGAGGTTAGCATGTCTTGGGGGAATTATATTTGTGCGTCTGTTACTTTCTCACTCATCATTATTCACGATTCATTCAGGATTATCTGTAATCATGGTAGCATCCACATTAATGTAGAAGTGTTTAGAAACATATTATATTCTTATTTACAATAAAAGTGACTCCAAAATGACACAATACATTATTTACCATTCATTTCTATTGGTCACAAAATAATCTGAAACAACCAAAACAAACAGCAAATGCATCCAACACATTTTTTGAGTCACAAGCTTGATGTAGTCATTGCGTGCTATGAATATGGGTCTAAATACATATTTAACTTTTGACTACTTTAATACCCATATAAGTGAATTGTCCCAATACTTTTGGTCCCCTAAAATGGGTGGACTATATACAAACAGTGCTGTAATTTCTAAACGGTTCACCTAATATGGATGAAAATACCCTCAAATTAATGCTGCACTTTAACCTCATAGTCATTGTATCATTTCAAATCTAAAGTGCTGGAGTACAGAGCCAAAACAACCAAAAAAGTGTCGCTGTCCCAATACTTTCGGAGCTCACTGTAAATGACAACACGGTGAAGAAAATAAATGTAATCAAACATGCCTGCATGTTAAATCAAGGTACTGAAATTAAAACCATACTAATATAATCTTCTCTTTTTTTCCTTCTGAACAAAATATTCTAAGAGCATTTTCTTTTCCAGGTCCCTTTGGTGGGTTACTATCAGGCAGACCATAGGGGAGGGGTGTAGGGGACGGTTTAAGACAGCTGTCCAGACACCTCAAAAAATATTGGAGAGAATAGGATAGGTCACCTTCATTGAAAAGAGGATAAACAAGTATTCCTTCATAAAAGCAACAGAATGGTCCACTTTAGACAAAAATTTAGAGCGCCTGCAAATCAAAACAAACAATTAGAAATAGGTGAATTACCTTCATTTACATGAGAATTACTTTTACAAGACCACAGAGACAGTTGAAGAGAGGAAACATGTTATCGTATGTACTGTATACTACTAAATGTATTGTTTTGTTTACTACTTCAGTAACACAGCGAGATTTCAGGGTTGGTGGTTGGGGATTGGGACACTCAATGGGAAGGTTACCCAACAGATGAAGAGGGGTTGTGACATTTCTACAGCGGCATTTAAAAATCATAGAGGGAGTGTTACCTTCATGATGGATAAATGGCTAACAATAGGCTGGACAAAACTGCAGTTATTCCCACAAGGCTACATCCTGGTTACATAAGCAGGATATGATCTCCCATCACCTCAGACCTCCAGGACTCAAGGCTGAACCTATACCACTTTCTTCATAAAATCAGAACAAACACATGTTGATATCTGACCCCCAAAATAAATTATGCTCATAACAATTATTATTACACTGTTCAAATAAGTAAAATAAAAAAAAATACAGCTTTACAATTATGTAAGTAATGTATCTGTAAATACAATTGTGTTAAAAAAAAAATCCCAAACAACAGATTATTTTGGCAAGATCTCCTATGACATCTCCGGACCAAAGATATGACTGCAGACAAACTCCTATGTTAGAAAATATATTTCTTCCTGGATATTTAAAATAAGGACTACTTGAGACACAAACAACACAAATAGATGGAATTGCTTTATGGTCCAAACTGTAGGCAGTCTTATTATAATCTATACAAAGAATCTGTTTCTGTCAACTGTTCCTTTTTCACAAATGCCTTTCTTGCAGTCTCTCGGTCTTTGTCCGAGGCTTGTTTATCTTGTACACACTTTTTGTGTGAGTGTTGGATTCCTGGGACAACTGTGTGGTGATCCTGGCAGCTCTGGATGTTCCTCTTCAAAACTCTTCAGAGAACCCAGATGTTCCTTTTCAACATAACCCTCTTAGCATTGTGGTCCCAATGTAGCGTGTGTAAAACCTAAGGTTTGAATTTCTTCAGCAGTGGATTAAGAAATAACTCAACATTTGAGATGGCTAAACAAAATGCTCTGCAGGCTCTTGCCTTCATAATTGTCCAAAACAAATATACCGTGTATGCGATCCTCATCACGATCTGGCTATTTCTGAAGAGGCATACAGTATAAAACTAAAACAATAAAAGCATTGAAGTGCTGCTTTGCCAGTATAAATCTTCAAACCAAATTGAGAAAAACGGAGAATGACCTTGCACAACAATAACTTAAAGGGGAGAAGCTCAAAACTGTGATGAGAAATCACAGAATCTATGGTAAGTTACACAATAGCTGGTTCTCTGCTTACTAAGCAGGAGCCAATACCCTCCCCAAAAAACTAACCTGGGACACTATGTTCCCCTACATGCTGATCAGTGTCAAATTGAAGTGTTTCATTTGTGGTTGCATCAGGCATGTTCAGTAATGTCATTCATTCCAGACACAAGCTGTATCGCTTCAACATGAGAGTGAAAAGACAGAGCGAAGAGAGGAGGATATGTTACGTCAGAGAGGCACAGAGAGACACACTAGCAACTTGGTGTGATGTAATAATGCATTATCATCATCAGATGAGTGGTACAACAGAGGGATTGGTGTCCAACTCTTGTTCTCAGAGGGGGTGGTGGCGCCCTCTGCAGGATACGGCCAGAATCAGTGGCAAAGAAATCTCCTGCTGCAGTCCAGTCCAGCTAGGGCCATTCTCACTCTCAGTAGCCTTCCCAAATGGACATACTGTACTGTAGACTCAGTTTGAGTCTCTATTCCACCCTCTCTCTCCCTGTGGAACCCTCTACACTTCGGTGGAGAAGAGGATGCTCTGACGCTTACTGTCCGGCGTGGGGATGGTCTCCAGCTGGAGGAAGTACAGCAACACCTGGACCTGGGGGGACAGACGGACAGTTAGAGGGACATCAATACCAAATAAGAAGTATGGGGGGACAGAGAGAGGAGAGATACTATATCGCCTACCTGTGACATGACCTCCAGGGACCAGCTGTCTCCCATGCTGATAGGCTGCGTGGGGTTGGTGGGGATCTTGCTGTCCTTCTCTGCAGGCCGCAGCAGGGTGGGGCCAAACACTGTGGCCAGGTTGTGGAGGGACATCTTGTTGATGCTCTCCTTGTCAGCCACCCTGGGGAGCGGGGAGAGACAGAGGGTGAATGGTGGTTCATGGTAATACACCACGTGAAAGGACATAACAATCACTCTATTACGCAATCGAATAAAGAGTTTAGGTTCTGCTTGTTTGCTTGGGATCGGTTTGTCTCTAAATGCCTGTGTTTGTCTAAGTGTAGCTCTATGTCTGGGGTAGCTCTATGTCTGGGGTAGCTCTATGTCTTGGGTAGCTCTATGTCTGGGGTAGCTCTATGTCTGGGGTAGCTCTATGTCTGGGGTAGCTCTATGTCTTGGGTAGCTCTATGTCTGGGGTAGCTCTATGTCTGGGGTAGCTCTATGTCTGTACATAGCTCTATGTCAGTACATAGCTCTATGTCTGTACATAGCTCTATGTCTGTACATAGCTCTATGTCTGTACATAGCTCTATGTCTGTACATAGCCCTATGTCTGTACATAGCCCTATGTCTGTACATAGCCCTATGTCTGTACATAGCCCTATGTCTGTGCGTACCTCTTCAAGTGATCCAGCAGGAATAGGAATGTAACCAGGTTGGGTTCTGGCAGCGACAACAGTAGATTCAGCATGCAGCTCTCTTTGGCAACGCTGTCAGACAGGGCTGCAGAAAGAGAGACAGACATTCACACATTAACCTGAGTGCTAAGTTATCCCATGATAATGTTATAGGTATAAGTTGCTGTTGGCCCTGTCAAAGGCATGAGACTGACCAATGCCTCCTGCGAAGTTGGGGTACAGGTCGTCAGTGAAGAGGGGTTCTGGCAGCTCTCTGAAGTACAGCTTCAGAGTGCCAGCGATGGCGTTCACATCCATCTCACTCATCATCACAGACACGTCTTTGTTGTCTGTGGGAAAGATGACAAAGCTCAGAAAGACAGGCAGAAAGTGTAGCCATGGCAACAATGGAGCAGGAGACATATAGCCTCTGTCAATTCTGCCATTCACAAAAACACACTGCACCTCAGTTCATTGGCAGATAGACACTGGCTGAGGACGCAACATGCTCCCCAAAGCAAGCTGTAAATGTCGTAATCAGAGAAATCACCACACATATACGTACTCACACAAATGCACACACACACAGACACACAAGGTCACACACGCACAACATGCTCAACTAGCACACCCACACATAGGAATTAGTAAGCCTAAATGAAGAAAGAAAACTGGGTTAAGCACTAAAACTCTTTTAGTCTTTTTTTTTAAAGCAAAACCAGAAAATGTACCCATGATTCCCAACAACGGAGCACCATAATCAGAAGTTCACCTAGGGGAAACAGCAGGGCAGGACACATGGATTTGATAGTAGTCAGTCCAACAGACTGAATGCACAGAGAGGCCAGCCTGATAGAACCAGACTGATGGCTGCATTTGTTATTCTATTTCACTTCACGTATCACAGCTGGTTCCACCAAGCTACAGAACGTCCACAGAGTATCCATATGCTATACTGTAGCCTATTCCCAGGTCCAGGGCTCCACTGAGAGGGGGAGCCAGGGGGAAGTAAGGTATTGGTACTCACTGGTGTCGAAGGCAGCCTTCAGGGCCTGGATGTCTGTAGCCACCCCTGAGACCCGGTAGATGCCCACTTCCTCCATCCCCCTCCGCTCAATCTCCTCCAGACACTGTCTGACGATATAGGGCACCTTGGAGCGCTCCCGTCTGTCATGGGGAAAACACACACAATTAAGGATTGGCATACCAGAGGGCATGGGGATACACACACTCACCAAATGATTTTTTGGTTGGATATTCCCACTGACAATAATGTGTGTACTGTACGGTTGGCTCTCGCTGCATTGTTGTAGTATGTGAACCCAAAATATAAACACACATCGGCTGTGTACTTTATCATGTTTATTATTATTATTATGGATACAAAATGCACAATTACCACTGTGTGTTTTGTTGTGGGTTCATGTACTACATATGGGCAGGTCGAGCTGGCGGGCAGCTCTGTGTAGCTAGGTAGTTGTTCTAAGTCCCAGTAGTGATGGTGGTGGTTCTCTGTTGGTGTTATTGGTGGCATGTTGTCTCTACAGCCTTAATTGGTTCTGCTGTTAAACCTTGTTAGTCCGCTCATTACCAGCAATCCAATTAGCGTCACTCACCAACATCGGCCACAAGCCTGGCCTCAACCAGAGACGGAAGAGGAAGCAAGACATCCCCACTCCCTCATTTTTTCTGTTTCAATGGAAGTCAATGAACTAAGTAGACCAGACCCAGCTGCTATCGCATTGGTGTCTATGGGAGAGCCACTCCCTTAAGTAGACAGGAACTGGCCATTTTATTCAATGGTAAATGGCCTGAGTGAACTATCTTTATTTATCCACCATCTTTGCCTCAACTGTCCCTTACTGTTTAACTACATATTGCACTCTCTCTCTCACACTCAATCTGAATGTCCCTTCACCCCGTCTTTCATGGTCCCTATTTACCCCTCAACCGTACCCCCTCTCTTTATTCTCTGTTGACAACCTCAGAGCAGTGTCCACAAGGAGAAATGCAAGTAGGAAAATCGTTTCTTCCATCTATGGGAGACTGTGAGTTGACTTCTTATCAATAACATTTACCTTCCCTAAAATCACAGTCTCTCTTTTGACCAGGTCAAAAGTAGTGCACTGTATAAGGAGTAGGTGCCATTTGGGATGCAGACAGAGACCACTCTAATCAGTGGCTTGCCAGAAGCTTTGCCAGCTGTACACCAGAAACAATGTTTCTAGTCTCTTATTAGACTAAAGGAGAAGGGGAAGAGGTCAGTTCCTGACCAGGGCTGGTGCCTGGGGGAGTGAGTGAGTAGTGACATGGGAATGTAGTTGGGATTATCTGGGATGAGAGGCTCACGATCTCAACAGGGAATCCTGTCCATCCGTTTCTCCCCCCCTCCCCATCTTCTCCCTCCTCCTTTCCTCAGAGAGGTTCTCTGGCTCTTAGATTAGGCTGTCACATTCACTTGGGTCACTTGCGTTCACCAGCTGTCTTACGGCAGGCTTTCTCCATGGTTACTGTATAGATGGCCAGGTGGTCAGGGAGTGTGTTCGGGTATATGAGGGGACTATTGAACTCACTTGGTCACCGTGGAGATCTTGATTCCGAACACGCCCATGGGTTTACGTGACGGCATCCTCTTCAGACTGAACTCTCGGCTAGTAAACTTCATAGAGAGCTTCACCTCGATCTGGAGTAGAGAGAGAAAGGGTTAAATGACAGTTTAAACCAGTTTACACTGACAAGAGAAGTAAGATAAGATACGGATCAGTTAAGATACGTTTAGATAATTGTTAAGATAAGAAACACACATTTAAAGGATCACATGGCATGGCACAAACACAGACTCTGTCACGTCTACTCCCGCTCCTCCTCTCTGGCGCTCGTTGTTGCCAGTTCACTCACAATTACGCACACCTGCCACCATCGTTACGCACACCTGCGTTTCATGAGACTCACCTGGACTCCATCACCTTCCTGATTACCTCCACTATATCTGTCACTCCCTTTGGTTCCTTCCCCAGGCGTTATTTACTCTGTGTTTGTGTTTCATGTCTCTACGCTACTCGTGTTTCTTGTTTTGTTAAATGTATTATTAAATTCACTCCCTGTACTTGCTTCCCGACTCCCAGCGTACACGTTACAGACTCATCCCTTCAACGGGGCTGACACCTTAACACACACACACACTCACCCCGTTCATGGGGATAAGCGTTCTCTGCCAGTCTTTGCCTTGGAGCGTCTGCGGATCCAGCTGGATGGGGCAAAAACAGAACAAAATCCTTGGTTAGTACACCAATACACTCAGACACTAACAGACTCATAAAGACACAGAGACAAAAAAACAAGACCATTAGGCTACCTTCTTCCCTAGGACTGAATACACCAATTGTTTATCATTTTCTTCACACAGTGACGTTATAACGCATTCAAGTGCAGCCTCAGGTTTCAGTTGGTCAGCGAATCTGGCCCCTATCACCTCCTGCATTAGTCATCTAATTATCCTCCTGTCCACTCTGGACAAACAGAGAAACAGATCCTGCCATCTGGACTGAGTTCAGCCGGGCACACCGTACCCCACCACACTACACACCAAACACACAGTTCATCGTGTACCTTTCTCCCTCATCCCCATCTTGGCTAAGCTCCATCTGATCACGTGCAGCGCCGGATCATGTTCCCAGCACTTCATTGAATCATCTCAATCTCCTGGGCCATTACAGTAACAGTACACCCGTAGGGTCCCTCTCTAGGTCCGTATCAGTTCAACAGAGGAAAGTACGCACGAGCACATCAAAAAAGTAAAAGGACAAGGAAACGTTGGCTGTATGAGGTTGAGCCAAAGGCGATCAGTATGTCACTGTGCAAACTGAAAGGACGGCTAACATGGGCTGTCTGTCGCTGGAATGTAGACAAAAAAACAAACACACACAAACACACACACAGTTGCCCGTTCCCCTCCCTGTATATTATTTGCTTCTGTCAAAGCATCGGACATCAGTCGTCCTCCAGTGATGGGGGTTACCTTGCCTCTCAGCAGGGCAATGCGTATACTTCTCCACAGCTTCTCCCCTCACCCCAGGCTGGGGACCTCCTTTCCCCGCTCCCTAGTGCCCTCCACACTGACACTGCTGCAGTGTCTGGCCAACAGAGTGCAGGCCTTGCATCCCATCTCCTCTGTCCTCAACTACTTCATCTACCATGGCTCCCTGTGTAGAGGGACTGACAAAGACTGACAAAGTCTAGTGTACAAGTTCTGTAGATTTAGGGAGTTGGTGGTAGACGCTCTTATCAGGCCCATACTGCCCCTCTCCTTTTCTCCTCCTCTTTCTCCTCCTCCATCAGTAGAGCTGTAGTCTCAGCACGGTGTCTCTCTGTGTCCAGTCCCAGTGTGTAGCCTAACTCAGCCCCGCCATAATGGTCTCCAGTGGTCCAGGAAAAGCTCTGTTTCGCCCTACACACACCTGAATCGCTCGCTCTGAGGAGTGTGTGGATGTGTGTGTGCCAGGATCGCCAGCTAAAGTACGTTCTCATACACACAAGTGTGGATTGCATTTCAGGACGACAAACTCCTCCCTCTGCGCCTCTGTCTCCTCCCCTCTGTTCTCCATTGTCTCCGCCTCCTTTCCTTCCCTCTCTCCTCTATTAGTAACAGCTAATCCCTCTGCTTAAGTTAGCGTTAGTGTAAAATGCACCATCCCCCCAATGGACCCCAGTGAAGCCCTGGATAACCCCACCAACCACTCTCTCCACTGGGACTGGGTGTCCCCCCTCGCCCCCACTGGACGAGCCCAGTGCACCACATTCCCCCCTTGTGTGTTTGGGTGAAAAGTTGATCTGAATAGTGTGTATTGATGCGCATACAGGGCTCACTGTCAAAATAAATAATTAATAAATAATCTGCTGGGACTTTCATACTAAGCTGCTCATCTTTGGCAACATGGCGTCCTGCTGTGTGTGTTTCTGTGTGAACTGCATTAGCCCCTGATTAGAAGGAGAGGATGAAAAACAGAGGTGTTTCGGCCCTCCAGGACCGGAATTGAAGAACCCTGCCCTAGAGGGAGATGGATATCCACATTTTAGCTTTGTTTGATTAACGAGCAAGCGACAAACCAGAGAGAAACTACCTGGGTCCAGCCACCATGACTACCTCTGCTCTGCGGTATAGTTTCCCCCTAGGTACAAATCTAGGATCAGCTACCCCTCCCCATTCCTCACTTTAACCATTAGTGGGGAAATTCAAAACTGACCCAAGAGCAGCGTTTAGGGGCAACTTCACCCTACAAGACTGCCCCAGGTCGGGTAAACGTATGTGTGTTATTGTACACCACTAAATACTGACAAGTTTTCATACACACACACACACCTGGCCGAGTGAGGGAGGGGGGAGGGGAACAGGGAACAGTACACCCCCCAGAAGTGGACCAGATCCAAGCAGAGGCTCTGAAACACTAACCAAGGATACCTGCCTTTCCTTGAAACAAAACGGGCTATGTACACAAAGCCTATACCAGTGAGCCCCCTATCCAGTACTCCATCCTTCAAAACCCACAAGCAAAAAAAACACACACACACACACACACATACACACATTTACAATTGAAAGTGTGAGAGCCTCAGCAGGAGAGACAGGGTTGCCAGATCAGGTTGGATCAGACTCATCGGAGGTGTATTCAGGACATGACGTCTACAGGTAGAACACATTAATTATGGACCCTGATTCAAACACGGTCAGGATGGTTTACTGACACATTACCCTCTAAGATATGTTTTTCTATTAAATTAATCTAAAACACATCTAATCACTGTAGACAGTCTATCCTACTACTTACATAATAAGCTAATTCATTAATCGAATCAGCTGAGCACTCAGCAGTGTCCAGTCCACATCTAGGACATTCAGACAACAATCTCACCACACTGACATAACCATAACGTTATCTGGCTATGTCACCATGGTGCCGTTACAGTGTTACGGTGACTCAGAGACGTACCGGGATCTGTCCTTTGCCAATGATGCGGTCGGTGCTGTCTCCATCCTCTTTGATCTGCTTGGTCTTGTTGTAGCTCTTCTCATAACACAGCAGCCTCAGGGTCTGAGAGCCCTCCAGGTCTATCTCAAACTCCTGGAGTACAGAGAGGGGGGGGGGGGAGAGGGGGCGAGAGAGAGGGGAGAAAGAGAGAGGGGAGAGAGAGATTGTGGTTAAAATTATCAAAAAACACACATTTCTTTCCACAGGGCAGTGGGGTGAGACAGGGATGCAGCTTAAGCCCCACCCTCTTTAACATATATATCAACGAATTGGCGAGGGCATTAGAACAGTCTGCAGCACCCGGCCTCACCCTACTAGAATCTGAAGTCAAATGTCTACTGTTTGCTGATGATCTGGTGCTTCTGTCCCCAACCAATGAGGGCCTACAGCAGCACCTAGATCTTCTGCACAGATTCTGTCAGACCTCGGCCTTAACTATACATACATCGGCCTAAACATCAGCGCCACAGTTAACTTCCACAAAGCTGTGAACGATCTGAGAGACAAGGCAAGAAGGGCCTTCTATGCCATCAAAAGGAACATAACATTTGGACATACCAATTAGGATCTGGCTAAAAATACTTGAATCAGTTATAGAACCCATTGCCCTTTATGGTTGTGAGGTCTGGGGTCCGCTCACCAACCAAGAATTCACAAAATGGGACAAATGCCAAATTGAGACTCTGCATGCAGAATTCTGCAAAAATATCCTCTGTGCACAACATAAAACACCCAATAATGCATGCAGAGCAGAATTAGGCCGATACCCGCTAATTATCCAAATCCAGAAAAAGCCCTTAAATTCTACAACCACCTAAAAGGAAGCGATTCCCAAACTTTCCATAACAAAGCCATAACCTACAGAGAGATGAACCTGGAGAAGAGTCCCCTAAGCAAGCTGGTCCTGGGGCTCTGTAAACAAACACAAACAGACCCCACAGAGCCCCAGGACAGCAACACAATTAGACCCAACCAAATCATGAGAAAACAAAAAGATAATTACTTGACACGTTGGAAAGAATTAACAAAAAAACAGAGCAAACTAGAATGCTATTTGGCCCTAAACAGAGAGTACACAGTGGCAGAATACCTGACCACTGTGACTGACCCAAAATTAAGGAAAGCTTTGACTATGTACAGACTCAGTGAGCATAGCCTTGCTATTGAGAAAGGTCACCGTAGGCAGACCTGGCTCTCAAGAGAAGACAGGCTATGTGCACACTGCCCACAAAATGAGGTGGAAACTGAGCTGGACTTCCTATCCTCCTGCCAAATGTATGACCATATTAGAGACACATATTTCCCTCAAAAACAAACCCAATTTTGATAAACTCCCATATCTATTGGGTGAAATACCACCGTGTACAATCACAGCAGCAAGATGTGTGACCTGTTGCCACAAGAAAAGGGCAACCAGTGAAGAACAAACACCATTGTAAATACAATCCATATTTATGTTTATTTATTTTCCCTTTTTTACTTTAACTATTTGCACATCGTTACAACACTGTATATAGACATATGACATTTGAAATGAGGGGGAGAGAGAGAAAGAGGAGAGAGAGAGGGGAGAGAGATGGGGGAGAAAGGGAGGAAAGAGAGTGGAGAGAGAGAGAGAGAGAGAGAGAGAGAGAGAGAGAGAGAGAGAGAGAGAGAGAGAGAGAGAGAGAGAGAGAGAGGGGAGAAAGGGAGGAAAGAGAGTGGAGAGAGAGAGAGAGAGAGAGAGAGAGAGAGAACGCCACAGAAACCACATAGATTTATGGGGCCTATCTGCATACCAAAACCACATAGCCTAAAGTAGCTTTACAGTAATTCCTCGAAGGACCAATGTAAAGAATTAGGGGTTTCAGGACTGGTGAAGATGATGCCCATCTACTGTGGGACTCTGATAAGGGAGCAGACAGAAGAAGAGATGCAGTTATTCTTTGCATTGGTAGTTAAGTCTTTGGCATGAAAGTCTCAATAGGGTTAATCTGTATACGTTAGCAGTTACGTGCTGTAAATGTAAACGCATTGTGAATAGCAGAATGGACCGCTGATGGAGATTCCCGTTAATTATGTAAAAGAACACCCTGCATATGGTTTCCACATGGTTCGGGGCCGCAACGCATTCCATTAACATTTCCACACACATGAGTCATCATCAGAAGCTCCTCATTAGCTAACACTATTTCCACTTTGCTGAGCAAAGTAATTAAGCAGCAGAAGCAGTTCCTTGAGCCTGATGGAACATTTCTGCTGCAGATGAACAAATTCGCTGATTGTGTCTCAAAGCTGTCGTGCGCATTCTCATAGCTCTCATGACGCACAAGCACTTTGTGTTTGCGGTGTTCAGCTCTGGTAATAAGTGACTGTGTGTGTGTGTGTGCTTGGATGTGAAACATCTGCTGCAGTTGGGCTCTCTGCTGTTAGGCTTTCTCATTAAGACACTTACGCCACAACACCAGATGTCATGGCCTTGGTAGTAAAAAATGCCGATACTGTACTCTGCATATGTCGGGTAATAAGTTCTTACCTCGTTCCATTTGGGCTCTGTGGTGTAGCGATACACCCGCGTCTTGGCTTTGTTCGCAAAGTAGCCAAAGGAGTCCACCTCTAACGTGCAGTACAGATCTGAGAGGAGAAGATGAGATACAGTCACAGTTAGATTCACCCAAAAGACTAGGACTAGTTGTTGTCTCTATGACGATACCCCACAGAATTAAATAGAACACTAGAATGGACATTGCCATCCTAGCAACATGAATAAAAAATCTGCCATTTTGTTCAGGGAAACTTCTCAATGTGAGCTCTGTGATACCCTCTGTAAATTAATTGTCATAAAAGTTACGCATAGTAATGTCGCTGAGAACAATGTAATAACAAAATTATTACAAAATCACATTCAATATATGTTGAACATATGTTTAAACTTCTGTGCTATCAGTAACCTCTATCAAATTATATGACATTTACCAGAACAGGTGTGTTTAATGTTTATGCCTGTGCTACAGGACAGCTGTGTCGTCCTAAATGGCACCCTATTCCCTATATAGCCCTATGGGCCCTGGTCATAAGTAGTGCACTATGAAGGGAATAGGGTGCCATTTGGAATGTAGCCTAATGCCTGTGTTATTACTCCTGTAAACTATGTACAATATAAAGACCCTTCGAGGGGGAGGGTCACTCACTCAAGCTCTGTTTGAGGCCGGAGGCAGAGTGGACGATTACATTCAGGAATCCATGGAGGCCAGGCGATTCATCCTCTGGAAATACACACAGGTAAGAGAGATGAAGGATTAGATAGGAATGAAATGTTCACATTGGAATGGGGAATGAAACCATAAAGAACCCAAAATAACTATATTATCTTCACTCTAGAAACTAAACTAAAAAGAGACCAAAAACTACAAACATGTTCAAACTGCAAACTGTTATGACATCAATAACTTCTGTTTTGTTCTTATTTTTCTTTGCATAGAATGTTTCTCCACATAGTTGATGCATCTGACCGAAGACCTCAGAGCAGAACATTGAGGAACATCTGGTACCTTGACCTTCTTTGTTGATGGTGAGTGGGATGTGGTGGACGGTCTGCAGCTTCACACAGGAGTTGGTCAACATCTGTAGCTCCATGGAGGTCAGGGAGAAGCTCTTAAAGCCTGGGACAGGGACCATACAACCACAGGGTCAAGGGTCAGGGGTCAGTCACCCACACAGTACAGTATGGGAGTTAACGATGCATGTGAGCAAATATTAGTGGTTTCAATGCATCAAGAAGGTTGGTTCACTGGTCTACACACCATGGAATTCAGGTCACATTATTGTCCATCTTCATCTAATCTGATGCAATGGCTGCTCCTTACTCAAACACACATTGCTTACAGAGTGCTCCTGAAGAGCAAGTTTAGTAACATTAGAATACTGAGGGACACCTACATTTCTTCTGCTGTTCCCGGATCGTCTCCTTCCACTCGGCCCGCTCATAGTCTGATGACATCAGGAACATGTAACCCTGAAACACAGCACACACTTAGATACAATACACTCATATACAGCCTATCAAAGATGATGATGATGATGATGATAATGTTGCTGTTGTTGATGATGATTGTAATGATGAAGAGGGTGATAGTGATGATAATCATTTGTTGTTGATGATGATACAGAGGAAGACAGGGGGCTCACCTTGCCGTTCCTGTTGTGTACTCGGAGGGCCATACTGGGCGAGGTGAGCAGCAGAAGAGACTCCTGCTCCGACAGCTTCTTCCTCAACCTGTCAATCACCTTTGACCCTTTGTTGGCTCTCTGTAGGTCACAGACAGAGACAACACATTTGCAAAAGTCCTGTCAACTACATTTACTGACTTGTGTGTGTGAGAGTGCATGTGTGTGAGAGTGTATCTGTGTGTTCGTATGTGCATGCATGTGTGTGTGCATACGTGGGTGTATCACTGTGTGTGTGTGTGTGTGCATTCATACGTGTGTGTGTGTGCATATACACTATATGTGAAATACCTTCTCTCTCTGGATCTCACTCTTGATGTGAGAGATCTTGACCTTCATGGCATCCAGCTCCTCGTCAGGCACCTGGGGGATGGGCAGAGGCTCTGAGTCATCTGCGTTCTGGAAGGTCAGGTCTGACAGAGGGATGTACCATTTGGAATCATACTGCTGACTCTTCCTGCAGAGAGGAAGGGATAAAGGAAGGTAGAGAAAGAGAGAGAGAGAAAAAGAGAGGGGGAGAGACGAGGGAACGAGAGAGAGGTAAAGAGAAAGGGAGAGGGGGGTAGAGAGAGAGAGAGAGAGAGATGGAGATATGAAATCCTAGCATCCTGTGATAGACACTCCTGGAATATGTTAAAAGAACAAGAAAAAAAGAGTGAAATATAAACAGAAAAATATTTTACCCTCCGATCTGTTTCTTCAGCTTGGCACAGAGCAGCAGGTCGGTGAAGAGGAAAACATGGCGGAGCTTCCTGGCTCCCTCCACCAGCTCCACCATGAAGCTGTCCTTCAGCAGCTGGCGGTTCTACAGAATCACAGAATCAGCCATCATCAGTCATCAGAACAAATCTATACATCAGCTAATCAAGCAATATCATCAACTTCCTAATCTGCATTGGTTGAGATACTGTGTGGCCTGTTATGCCACCATGAACCAGAAGGGGGCAGTCATGTTGTTTTTCCACACAGCTGTACATTTACAGCTCTGGGTATAAAATGAACCAGCATAGAGGGCCAATGTCTGAACAATGTTCTATATGACGTCCTTGTCTAACCTCATGAAGGACTATAGGGGGTACATTTCTGAACAGGTCCAGCATGTTTACAGCACCTGAGGTGGATATTCTAAGTAAAGCATACTTAAACATAACATAAGGAGGTCATATTTGATTAAAGCACATACTGTAGATCAGGGCTGCCCAACCCTCTTCCTGGAAATCTACTGTCCTGTAGGTTTTCAGTCCAACCTTAATTTAGCATATCTGATTCAGCTAGTTAAGGTCTTGTTGAGCAGCTAATAAGTAGAATCAGGTGTGTTAAATTAGGGTTGGACTGAAAACCCACAGGACGGTAGATCTTCAGGAAGAGGGTTGGGCAGCCCTGCTGTAGATCATTTGAGGACAGTCAGAGGCATGACTACGTATCATATGCCCAGGGCATTTCTGAAGAGGTAAAACATAGAACTATTTACAGATTTACTGCACTCCCTACAATGAATGGTCTAATATTGCTAGACCTGAGGGGTAGAGGTACACAAGCAACCCCCCTCCTCCCTCGTCTCCCCCCTCTCAACCCCTCTCCGCACAGGCCACGCACCAGCGATCCCCCAGCCTCACATCACCGTGGCAGCAGGGCCTGCGAAGCATGATGTCACAGCCAGCCCCAGCCAATCGTAGCCCTCCCCCTCTTCCCCCCACCCTCCCGCAGGTTGACGTTTATTGTCATGAGTCTTGCCCAGGATGCAGAACTGAGCGGTTTCCAGATTCATGAAAACAAATATGTGCTTTTTGGTCTTAATTTAGGGTTAGGCATTAGGGTGTGGTTTAAATCAGATGTTATGACTTTGTGGCTGTGCCAGCTAGTGACCACTCTGCAGAGCTGCCTCTAGTACATGAGTCATCCCAATAAATGTCAACCTGCCACCCTCCCCACAGCCCCCCCTGTGGGCACCTCTCCTGAATGATCAGTCATTACCACTGCCATAACACCGGTGAGGAGGAGAATATGCTTCTGTGTGTGTGAGTCATCCACGCTCACACACACCTAACAGGGTCTCCCCCGGCAAAATGCAGGGCCGTTACTGTACCAGTCAGTATGTGTGGACCATAGAGATCCTATTAAATTACTATTATATGGTACATTATCAGTACTTATTGCATTTACAACTTGTCTAAGTCCTATCTATCATCAACTGATTTCAGCCAACGTATGGCTGTGGATTGACTGCATTTGAATGGAATGTTGGCATATTGGCAGTACATTCGTCTAAAACTGTCTGGCTAGCTAGCTAACAAAAATGCTGTGCAGATAATTTATTCAAATTCATTATTTTACACAATATCTTGTGACAGCACTGGCTCCCTGACCAACATGGCTGACCTTTATCCCCTTATAAGAAGGTTCATGTCCATTCTAGTATTCTAATTCCTAATTCTATGATGTGGACCCTCTTAAAATGAATGTCACACAATGGCTCAGATCCAGAAAGCAACACATCACACAGGCACCACAGACGCATGGTAGGACACCTGCTCTGTGCCAGTCCTCAGCCTGATTGACATTCAGTCTGATATCCCTGCCAAGGAGATGAGACACTGCTAATTTACTAATTCCCAATGGCAGCTCTAATTATTCATTAGATAGATAATGAAGGCAGCCATGATGGTCTGTGATAGATAACTTCCTCACTGGCTGAGAGAGAGAGAGAGAGAGAGCGAGAGAGAGAGAGAGAGAGAGTGTGAGAGAGAGAGACAGAGAGAGTGTATGAGAGAGAGACAGAGAGAGTGTATGAGAGAGAGAGAGTATGAGAGAGAGAGAGAGAGAGAGAGAGAGAGAGTGAGAGAGAGAGAGAGAGTCAGGCTTCAGAGGCCACCAGGCTCATTTGCATTTTAATTAAGCATCTTATTTTTGGCCCCACCCCTCTACACCCCCCCATCTGGCTGGGCAGGGCCCCTGGGTGACACATGTGCTGCTCTCCTCCTGCACGCCTCCACTGAACAAAGCACAACAGGTTACAATCTACTGCATGACACTACTGTGTGATTGGGGAGGGGCGGCAGGTAGCCTAGCGGTTAAGAGCGTTGGGCCAGTAACCTAAAGGTCAGGTTGCTGGTTTGAATCCCAGAGCCGACTGGGTGAAAAATCTGTAGATGAGCCCTTGAGCAAGGCACTTAACCCTAATTGCTCCTGTAAGTCGCTCTGGATAACAGTGTCTGCTAAATGACTAAAATGTAAAATGTAGGAAGGCCCCTCTTTCTCCAACACCAACCCTATAGGTACAGTACACCTCTCCACTCAGACAAGGGATGTAGTAATAATATGCCATTTAGCAGACGCTTTTATCCAAAGTGACTTACAGTCATGTGCACATACATTTTAACGTATGGGTGGTCCCGGGAATCAAACCCACAACCCTGGCGTTTCAAACGCCATGCTCTACCAACTGAGCTACATCCCTGCCGGCCATTCCCTCCCCTACCCTGGGCCAATTGTGCGCCACCCCATGGGTCTCCCGGTCGCGGCCGGCTACGACAGAGCCTGGATTCGAACCAGGATCTCTAGTGGCACAGCTAGCCTTAGACCACTACGCCACTCGGGAGGTGTCAGTTAGTTTAGTCAGTACAACTACATTTCCATATCAGACTTACAATGGAAATACTTTTATATCAACATGTTTTTTTTAAAATCTTTTTAAATTAACCTGTCAACATTTTTGGACCCTCTTAAAGGGAATGTCACACAATGGCTCAGATCCAGACAGCAACCCATTTAAACCTACAGTCCTAACTCTACCCTAACCCCAACTCCAAAACCACACTTTAGGTTCTCTAACCCTGATCCAGATGAGTGTCATCTACCGCTGCCATCACAACCTCTTCTCTCAGACCACAACCGCTCTACTATATCTGGTTATCAGTCCACACTTGAATGGTTCAGTTCCTTAACCACTGTTACACACTCAAGTCAAGACAACCTAAGAGCCGGTCCAAAAGCAGAGCTAACCACAGGACCACTGCTATTTAGACCTCAACAGCTTTCAGTGAGTGTTGGACCGATGCACTGGAAGTATTGTCGATTTAGCATTCTTCTGAATAGCCAATGATAGCAATTAATTGTGTATAAAAGGCTCAAATAGCACAAAAAAAAGCTGACCTATAGTGACTGGACATTCCTGTAAAGCTGGAGATATCCCAAGTCGACTGTATGAGTCCCAAATGGCACCCTATTTCCTTATATAGTGCACAACCTTATGGGCCCTGGTCAAAAGTAGTGCACTATTTAGGGAGCCACATGCTATATTTGTGTATATCTTAACATAGTGGGGTAAAACACACACACACCCTAGGCATATTCTCACACACTAGCTGCTAAAGCACAATATAATGAGGCCCATTGGTTCGATGTACTCCTTGATCAATATTTGATGATCGGTGTGGTCTGGGCAGACAGAGCTGCGAATGGGGCCCATGAGGATAAGGGTGTGTGGGGGGGGGGGGGGGGGGGGGGGGGGGGGGGGTAATGATGGGGTGCAGTAATGGCCGGGAGGAGCCTCAACATTAATAATTAATATGTACTCCCCAGTCAGAGATAAGAGGCTCGATATGGGGCATTATGAACACCGGTGTCACGCCAGCTGTCAATCAAATGACATCCATTCATGTGCAACTCCAACCCGGGTGGTCTCTAGGGGGAAGATGTTGGGTTTGAGGGATGGAGATCCAGCACAGAGAGCAAACAGTGGGGTTCCTAATAGGCATGTGCAGGGGACTTTTTATTATTGCCATATTTGGGCATATATTGCGTTTGACACCATATTAGGTCATCCCATACGGCCCCCCTTCAGTGGAATCACTACCAGGTCGTTATGAGGGCAGGGCAATGTTCAATCTACCAGAGTCTATCTGCTTAAGAACATTCAACAACAGAGATACAGCAGAGCCTGTATTCATAAATCATCTCAGAGTGGGAGTGCTGATCTAGGATCAGGTCCCCACCTGTCCATGTCATCTTATTCATTATGACCTAAAAGGAAAGACTGCTCCTAGATCAGCACTGCGCCTCACCTCTCCCTTCTTGACGGTCATGGACTGGCGTCTGGGCGTGGTCTCCTCGTTGATGCTGGACAGGAAGTTCTGGGAGATGCGGAGCGCGTCCTGGAGCAGGGGGTGGTCCGGGTGGCTGCAGGGCGTGTGCTTCAGCAAGTCCTGCAGAGTGGAAAGGCACACCCACCCAGAGACACAGAGTTACAGTGTCTTACAGCAGAGCCTGTGTTAAAGTATTGGGATTGGCAGTTAAAACCAAGACAGTATTTAAAAATCATGTGGTGTGAGGTTCACAGAGTTACCGGTACATAAAAAAGAGCAGGAAAATGAACAAAAGGCAAACTGTGTGCTTTGCTGCTGGCTTGTACTCACATGCAGAACCAGGGTGCTTCGTGTCACTCTGTCCACTGGTTTGTACAGGAGAGCTTAAAGAGAGAAAGGAGAGACAGCAGCATTAATTATATTACAACCACTCCACCTAAGTCAGAGCATTATGACATGACCCCAGTCAAATACTGTAAGTGCTGTTCCAAAAAATGTGCACCAGCCTGTGGTAGTGATTTCATGGGGTGTATTCATTAGTGCACACCGTAGCAAAACATTCTGCACCGTACCGAAATGCTTTGCAACAGGTAGGTCCTTCCTCGTTTCGGCCTATTTTCTTGCTGTAGGATCCTAGTGAATACTAGCCTCGCTAGCCAGCCTGAATACACCCATGTTCAGTAATGCTGTTGGCTACTTACTCTCCAGAGAGTTCTTGGCTGACTGGTCCTTCAAGTCCTTGGTGCTCCTCACCTTGAGGTTCTGTAGGGATACAGAATGAGTGAACAGTGGACAACATTACACAGGGGAAAACCTGAAACTAATCAACATGCTTCATACATGTACAACCATTGTGGTGCTGGCAAATAATAATAATAGCCTGGCCCTTGGCTTGGTCAAAAGTAATGCACTATAAATGGAATTGTGTGCCATTTGGGACACAGAGAGGCCACCAGCACTGAGGACAGACACACTCACCTCAGCCTAATTCCTAATTCAAGCCCGCATCAGCATTTTTCCCACCATCACATTCAGATGGCAGAGAGACATGCATCGTTACATTTCCCATTAAGAACACTGAGTGATTGATTCTCTGCCTCAAATCCAGGCACCATCCTTAATGTTCACCGGTAGCTTTGGCACAATATTTGACGTATCAGCGATCGTGGCTACACAAGGACTTTGAATATTAGTCCAAAATAAGCCCTCAAAAACCCTGCTAGTCAAGAGATCTTAGTCAAATTTTGATTTGATTGTTTAACCCATTCACCCCTGTAGTCTGACAAGTAATGAAGCATTACACCAAGTGTAACCCCAGCTTCGTACATCGTTGTCTAAACTGTTTCTCCCAAAATGCGATAGCACCACGGGCATGTTTAGTGTCCTTGCCCTGGCATTATGCTTCTTTGTTCAAGTAATTCCACTTCCTATCCGAGAGAGACGTTCTGCCACTAGCATGGCTGGGCCCTTCAGGCTAACTGTAAAGCACTGTTTTGGGGGATGATTAATGAATATATTAGCCTGTCATGCTTCATCTGCACATAGGTAAGATGGAGTGCATTTCCCTACTTCAGGGTCTCTATCACAAGCCGCCGGGGGCTCACAACGCAACCAGAAACCCAACACAAAATATGAACCACCACACCCTCACCCTCTGCATTGTTCCACAGCAAGTCATCATCTCCCATGACCAAAACAAGAGGTGTACCCCCTGGCCCCCATAGTCAAGATGAAAGGACAAAACCCATCCAGACCAGTAGTCATCACCCCTCCCTCCCTCCTCCCCCTCTACCTCCGTGCCAGTTCCAATTACCTCAGAGATTTCAGCGAACTGCGTGTTTGCCTGGCAGCACTTCTCCGCCGTCTCCACGGCAACCTCATAGTTGTCCACAAAGGCCCGGTACACTCCAAGCTGGCTGGCCTGTCAGACGAACAGGGAGAGAGAGGGGACAAAATACAGGTCACATTAAAACACTGTCACCACGTCCCATAGCCCATATTTACCAAAGTAGGCCTTCTTTTTGAATTGCTGTTTTGGGGGAAAATAAGGATATGTTGGCATAATCACAACATGAGAAATGACAGCTACAACCCCTGGGCAGTGCAACAACAGAGTTCACCATAACGAGGGAAGGAGAAACAGAAACACAGACTTGGTGACACAGTTCGACAGACGGGGCAGTGTCATCCTCGCCACAGGAAGCACCAGCGTTTCCGTGGCGCATTTCCGGCCTATGGCTTTTGCCATGGTAGTGGTAGCGGCAGAGAGGAGCAGTTTGACGTTTATTGGAATGAGTCTTGTTCTTGAGGCAGAACTAAGCAACTTCCGCTAGATGGCCAGCTGCAAAGTCAAAATTGCCTATATTGTAAAAATTCATGAAAACAAAAATTTGCTTTCTGGTCTTCATTTGTGTGTTTCTGGGAAAAGGGGAATTTAAGCAAGTTGCCCTTGGGCATACATTACCCGTAGTAAGAAAACTGTCTAAAAACACTAGTTAGACCTGAGCGGACCACCCACTGTATTTTTGTATGATTAGCAGTAGCTTAGCGGTTCTTAATGCAGGCAAGATCAGTTTAGGGGTGTTTTACACTATTGTTTCATTTCTTGGGTCCTGCTCAGCCCTTTTTCCCAAACCTTTACCGTGTGTTAAAAAATAAACCTTTTATGTTTGACGGTAGTTTATGGTTGTCGTGTAGTTTTTGTTCTCACTGTTCCATGTCACGATTCTAATTTGCATGAATTATGTTACGGGTCTCTTGTCCATCCACCCTAGACGTTTAAAGCCACGGGGTTCGTAACATTAGGGTTAGGCATTTGGGTTAGTAGTGTGGTTAAGGTTAGGGTTAGGCATTAGGGTTAGTAGTGTGGTTAAGGTTAGGGTTAAGGTTAGGTTTAAAATCTGATTTTATGACTTTGTGGCTGTGCCAGCTAGTGACCACTCTGCAGAGCTGCCTCCAGAACAAGATTCATGACGAAAAACGCTAACCTGCTGGAGTGGAGGCCTGCGGGGTGAGTAATTGGGCCTCCTCTGTAGCTCAGTTGGTAGAGCATGGCGCTTGCAACGGCAGGGTTGTGGGTTCGATTCCCACGGGCGGCCAGTATGAAAAAAAATAATGCACTCACTAACTGTAAGTCGCACTGGATAAGAGTGTCTGCTAAATGACTAAAATGTAAAAATGTTAATTAACGTCTGTGGTAACGGTTGCTGTAAAAGCACATTTGGAACTCCTTGAAACCCTGCCCGCCAGTGACACTATTAATCTCCCTAGTGCTCAACAGCCCAATCCGTTCTCCAGAATATAAGTGTGAGAACAGGGGATAAAGAGGGGAGAGAATAGAATGAATAGAACGGGCGTCCCCATTCAAGTCAATGATAGCATAATGGGTGGACTGGCGGCAATTGCGAGTGTACCCATAGGAGCAAAGCAGGAAGTGTACCCATCAATCTGTGCTGTGATTTATTGAATCAACTCAAATTACATTAAAAATAATACATTCCATGAGCCACATTACCATGAAAATTATTGCATCACAATACCAGGCAGCCATTGCGAGTGTACCAATGTGTTTACCAGTCAAATTGCCAGGGTTTCTATGGGGTAGAGTGTGTGATGGTGAGAGAGGGGGCAACTGAGGCAAACGCAGAGATGTTTCACACACATGCAGCTAAGTTGACGCTGGAGAAAAGCCTACAAGAACACGGCTTATCTGAATCCCCTTAGCACAGGTCCATTTGCATCTGATAATACATTTTTACAGTGCATTGTATGTCGATGGGCTGCCAGATCCTGTTCCTAAAAACCCTCTCCTCTCTCTAGCATCACCTATGAGCTCATCCCATTCCCTCACATACACATTATCCCCCTGGTGTGACCCCTGACCTCTACAGCATTTCATGTCCGCTGCCGACACAAAGAGACAATCGATTTAGACCCTCTGCGAAAGAAACCCACATTTTTCCAGGAGATGCTGGAAGTTATGGGGTAAAGCAATTTTCAGCGCACCAAGCAATCCTATCCCCACTGCGTCTGAGTCCTGCCTCGGGCCAGAATCAATCTGCACCACAGTGGACAGGAATTCAGAGCGTGACAATCCCACTATGGGCGGGGAGGAGCCGGAATGGCGGTAATAGAGCTGCAGACAACACAGCGGGAGCCACTGGAGCCGCTCGGGACACACAGTTGCTGGCTGAATGCATGGTGATGGAAGATGATGAGTGTAACCGCATGGTTGGGATGATTTTCTTATCTAGCACGCACAGGGAGGAAGAAGTCATCAACAGCACAAGAATGTAACCTGACAATACACATAGCATGTACAGTAATGTATGTTGATGTATGTCTGTGTACATACTGTATCATATGTGTAAATTACTCATAAAATACACCATTGTTATCCATCTATCCTAAACAAAGAAATGGCAGTCTTCATGGTGTATCAGTAGGCCTACATGAGAAACAGCAGTGAGTGAGTGGACAATGAGAGGAAAACACTACTGTATATTATTTAGCCCCATTTTGGGGCTTTACAGGAGTTTTCTTCCCTTCTTTCTGATAGTGATGTGCTGTTACTACTCCTCTGGCTGCCTGTCTGCTACACAGATACTTTAGAGACAGGGGGAGACAGCTCTATCAGAGAGACTCTCTTCTCATCCCTCTCTCGCTCCCCTCCTCCATCCCTAAATGGCTGTCATGTAGGGAGACTTTTTCTGCCGAGTCGGCGTCTTCTCCCCCTGACTGACATCTGTTGAGAGAGGAGAGGAGCAGGAATGATGTCCTCTGCTATGAGGGAGAGATTGAGAGAGAGAGAGCGAGAGAGAAAAAGAGAGAGGGATAGAGAGAGAGAGAGAGAGAGAGATGAAGAACTAACGAACTGCTCCTCTGTTATAGCCTACTATCCATTCATCCAAATTGCTCCTCTCTCAACGCTTGTCTCCTGGGAGATGCAAAACGCAGCGGTTGATGCCACTGATTATCACATAGTAGACACAGACAAGAGAAAGACAGAGGAGAAAAAAAAACTAACAATTAATAAATAAAATGCGGAAAAGGATTCCGGCATGTTCTGCCCTGACAATATAAACAGACAAATAAAAAAACTCCTTTTACATTTTTTAAAAATTGTTTTGGTCATTTAGCAGACGTTCTTGTCCAGAGCGACTTACAGAAGCAGTTAGGGTTAAGTGCCTTGCTCAAGGGCACATCGGCATATTTCTTTCACCTAATCGGCTCCGGGATTCGAACCAGCAACCTTTCCTTCTTCAGGCTTCTGGGGAGAGCAAGCTTTCTGATGTTAATAGTAGGGAAGAGAGAGATAAAAGCCTCCCATCGCTCGGTGTATGGCACTATTTATAGGCTGCTTCTTAGAGACACAAAGCACACAGTGTAGCATTAGTCTCAGCAGAAAAGACAGCATGGTGACACTCTCCTTCTCCCTGTGCACTGTCCTCTTACACACAGTACTCATCACAGGCCCGGCTCCGGCTCTACTGCAGTGACTGCATGAGTATTAGAGTGATTCATTCAGAGTTAATTGACCCATTGTTAACATGATGAAATGGACCCAGTCAGTATAGGTTTGGTTCCGGCCTCCATGGCAGAAGTTCTTGGGTGAGGGGGGCTGGGTGGATAATTCCATCTGTCCCCATAGAGTTTGCACCTCATGAGGTTGATCAAAGTGATTTAATTTACCATTTTGATTATACATTTTGATCAGATCGGACATTTGAAGGCTACCATTCAGAGCAAGGTTGCTGCAGTGAGCTGTGCTACACGGAAACACAGGCAGACTGTATAATACATTCAGGTCCTGTATCGTTCTCAATAAGGCTCATGATGTCATGTTGCCATGTAGCCATGTAGCTGTCAGGCTTCTACAGACACAGGGCATGGGCACACCCCAAGGATCTGTCTTATGACCTTACCTGTTTCTGAAAGAGGTCCCCCACGCGCTGGTGGTGGCTCCACTGCTGCACCCGGGGGAGCAGGCCATCGTAGAACTCCTTGTGGACCTCGTAGAGCTCAGGCACCTTGAAGAAGATGGTCTCAATCTGAGGGATGGTCAGCACCGGCTGGGATGTGGTGGCTGCTGCCTTCAGAGGCTTCATAGGCTGAGAGAACAGGAGGGAGAGAGATAGAGAGTTTGTATAGTGTGTGTGTGTGTGTGTGTGTGTGTGTGTGTGTGTGTGTGTGTGTGTGTGTGTGTGTGTGTGTGTGTGTGTGTGTGTGTGTGTGTGTGTGTGTGTGTGTGTGTGTGTTCCAGCCTCTTACCAGTAGCAATGCTTCCAGGTGGCTGAGGTAGGTTTCCTCGCTGGCCAGGATCCCAGATAGAACCCACTTCCTCATCTCCAGGCCTTTCTCTAAGTCCAACTCCGTCTGCAACGAACACATAGGAAACAACAATGACAAAAGTGCACATACAAGTACTGTACAGACTGAGACAATGCAAACCAGGCATGACCATTAGTTTGAGTCTGAATGACAACAATGTAGTGGGAAGATAGAGGAGCAATAGTTTATAAAAGCTGGGGTGTTGTCACGTTCGTTCAATGACGGGACAGACCAAGGCGCAGCGTGATATACGTACATGTTTATTTACACTGAATAAACACACGACAAAACAACAACTGAACCGTGAAGGTTATACATACAACGAACCTTACCCGGAACAAGATCCCACAACTCAATAGTGCCAATAGGCTGCCTAAGTATGGTCCCCAATCAGAGACAACGAGCGACAGCTGCCTCTGATTGGGAACCACACCGGCCAACATAGAACCATACACACTAGATCCCACATAGAAAATACTACATAACAAAGAATATACACACCCTGACTCAACATATACGAGTCCCCTGAGTCAGGGCGTGACAGGTGTAAAATACAAGATACAGCTTCATCTTTAAAGAAGCCATTGTTCTCACATTCTTCCAGGCCAACCCAACCTCATTATAGAGTAAAAACATTCAACATGCGGCCAAGGAAAAATCTTTGGGCCGTCTTGCCTAACCAAGGAACCTAAAATAACTCTGGCAGTCAGGGTTTCCCATGGGATGTAGGTTGGTATCTAAAAGTGGCCCAGACAGAGGAGAGTCATGGCAGGAGGCATAGCTAACCCTCAGGCTACAGGACAGATGAGAGAAGGAGTGGAGGAGGGGGAGAGTGGAGCAGGGCATGGTAGAGAAGGCCATGGCTGGGCCAGGCAGTACCTCTCCTGGGTCTGGTTCACTAAGCTGAACTAAAGCTATCTGTACCCAGCTATTTCAGAGCACAGCCTGGGGTCCTTGGAAAGAGAGATAGTGAGAGGGGAGGGGTAAGCTACAATAGCGAGGGATCTGACTACTGCCTTAATGGGAGACTATGAGGAGAATGTACTTTAGTCTCAGATGGGATAAGGGCCAGACATTATGCACCCTCAGGTATGGGGCTTATCTCTGTGTGTGATTGTGTGTATGTGATTGTGTGTTTGGTTTTACTATCCTTGTGGGGACCAGAATTCCTCAAAAGGCACACAACTTTGGACAAGTGGGGACATTTCGCCAGGTCCCCACATAGAAAAAGGCTATTTTAAGCTTAGGGGTTAGATTTAGGGTTATGGTTAGAATTAGGGTTAGAATTAGGGTTAGGGGTTAGGTTTAGGGGTTAAGGTAAGGTTAAGTGTTAGGTTTAGGGGAAATATGATTTTGAATGGGAATCAGCTGTTTGGTCCCCACAAGGATAGTAAAATAAATGTGTGTGTGTGTGTGTGAAACAATTTAGTAACAAAAGCCATAGGAGAGAGATAATAAGTCCAACACATGCATAAATGCTGAAATTAATTACAGAATGCGAGAAAGTACCGTGTGTGTGTGTGTTAATGGGGGGTAAATGAGCCTGAAACTCCTGTTTCCATGGCCACTGCACAGGTAGTGGAAGCAGCAGATGTCAGTAAGAGTCTCTGGGGAACTACAGGGGTCCAGACAAACTGATGGACTCCATTACCCAGGGGTCTGTGCTGTGGACTTCATTACCATGTCTGTGCTGTGTTTGGCTCTGCTTCTTTGGCTCTTATACAATAGGCTTTTTCTGCTTCCATAATTGAGAGTGTTAAAAGAGAAGATCATATAAAGCATTTTATTTGACAAGAGTATGTACGCTTTGGACGTTTGGATCAACTACATGCCTGAGAACAGATGTGTGACCACCTATTTCACCTGAAGAAGATCAATCCATTGAACGTTGAATCTAATATTTTTCTGGTGTTTAGCTAATCTTCATCCATCCTCTAACCCTGTAAGTTTGGCAAGGCAAAACCCTGAGACATGCTCTGGAACTTTGGCGACTAGTAAGTATTTTTTAAACCTCCCGCTTTGGGCTGGATGTGTCAATGCGTAGTTCATACATGCATAATCTATGAGCAGAATTACTGTCTTACCTCAATTAACAACGAAATCCCTAGTTTGAAAGCGACTGTTTACTAAAAGCTGTGCGGCGCCATTTTCCCTACATTTTCCCCCACGTGGGCCAGCCCCCTAGCAATTAGAGTGCTAGCCAATGATCTTGAGCCCCTCACCATTGAGTGACAGCTAGCAAGATGCACACACAGCAGAGCGAGAGATAGAGCAATGATGTGGTGCACATACACCAAAGTGGTCCTCTGTAGCTCAATTGGTAGAGCATGGCGCTTGTAACACCAGGGTAGTGGGTTCGATCCCCGGGACCCATACGTAAAAATTTATGCACACATGACTGTAAGTCGCTTTGGATAAAAGCGTCTGCTAAATGGCATATTATTATATTATACACTACATGACCAAAAGTACACTACATGACCAAACATCTCATTCCGAAATCCTGGGCATTAATATGGAGTTGGACCCCCTTTGCTGCTATAACAGCCTCCACTCTTCTGGGAAGGCTTTCCACTAGATGTTGGAACATTGCTGCAGGGACTTGCTTCCATTCAGCCACAATAGCATTAGTGAGGTTGGGCACTGATGTTGGGCGATAAGGCCTGGTTCGCAGTCGGTGTTCCAATTCATTCCAATGGTGTTCGATGGGGTTGAGGTCAGGGCTCTGTGCAGGCCAGTCAAGTTCTTCCACACCGATCTCGACAAACCATTTCTGTATGGACCTCGCTTTGTGCACGGGGCCATTGTCATGCTGAAACAGGAAAGGGCCTTCCCCAAACTGTTGGAAGCACAGAATCATCTAGAATGTCATTGTATGCTGTAGCGTTAAGATTTCCCTTCACTGGAACTAAGGGGCCTAGGTCCCGTTCTGTGAGCTTGTGTGGCCTACCACTTCGCGGCTGAGCCGTTGTTGCTCCTTGACGTTTCCACTTCACAATAACAGCACTTACAGTTGACCGGGGAAGCTCTAGCAGGGCAGAAATCTGACGAACTGACTTGTTGGAAAGGTGGCATCCTATGACAGTGCCACGTTGAATGTCACTGAGCTCTTCAGTAAGGTCATTCTACTACCAATGTTTGTCTATGGAGATTGCATGGCTGTGTCCTTGATTGTATACACCTGTCAGCAACGGGTTTGGCTGAAATAGCCTAATCCACTTATTTGAAGGGGTGTCCACATACTTTTGTATATATAGTGTATCTGCACATAGTACGTCATTTTTGGGGTCCACTTTTGGATCGTGAGCACTACTTTCAGAACTAATGGCTAAAAAGTATACAAAAGTACCAGAGAATCTCTTTAAATTAAAGTGAATGAAGAGAAAATTAGTGAAACCTTATAGAGTTATAATGGGCCCAGCCAGCCCACGTTGTGGAGCTGAGTGAGAAGGGAAAACAACGAGTGTTTATTAATTCACTGCTCAGGCCCAGACACTCCTCCTCTCCTTAGGGGGGCCCATCACATCTCCATAATAACATATTTTATTCATTGCCGTGGCAACAACTAATGAGCCCCTCTCAGAGTTCAGACGCCCAAGACAGAGGGGGTCTAGGCCTGGGCCTATAGCTCAGCTGATTATGCTAACAACAGCAGCCCCTCTCTTAAAGTAGGTACCTACTGTACACACAACTAAAAGTGTTGAGTGTGTCTGGTGTGTGTGTGTGTAAATAGTAGGACAATCATAAGGGAAGCACCCACCCAAAGTCAGTCTACAGTAACTTTGTGTATCTTGACTTCATTTCTCATTCGCTAAATACATCCTAAATACCACAACATGACTGTAAGTCGCTTTGGATAAAAGCGTCTGCTAAGTGGCATATTATTATTATTATAACTAGCAGTGGTGCTAATAGTATGGATTCATCATCACTACTGATTTGTTTAAGTATGTCTCAATCTAATTGCTCACTGGAAATACATCATAATATATATACTAACAGTTATTATAATATGAGTAAGCAGATGGCCTAATAACTGAGGACATTGAGAGAAATGTAGAAACATTGAAATAACATTTATTCTCTTCTCTCAGTTTCCCATGGTAGCGAGATTTCCATAAGGTTCAAAGCCAAGTAGGAGGCGGGTGTTGGCGTCTCATTTTAAATTAGTCCTGTTCACTTTCATTTCTCATATTTCCTCTGAAAATCACCATCATCCCTCTCTCTCTGAAGTATTTCTGTACAGGAGTGAGTTATTGTACTGTAATACTTTCTATTTCAAGAGAGACTGACTAAATAGGCATTGACAGAGAGATATGCTACAGGGGCCTGACGGTTAGTCTATCTAGTTATTCTACATCTCTGGGTTGATGTCTGCCACACTGCATCCCACGATGACTTTTGTTTTTAATCATTTTTAGTCAGGCAACAAAAATTAAATTCATTTTGAGTCAGGCATAAAAAAATGCCAGGCAGTGGGGACTCATTAAAGACATAACAGCCTTGAGGAGAATCTTAACCCTTCAGAAGAGCTGGCAGGGTCCACAGACATGAGAGTGACCTTTTTCCAGGTCGATGCCTCAGGGGTGATCTCTCAGGAATGGCCTGCCTGATGGTTGCGGAAGACTCTGGGGGAGATACACTATATATACAAAAGTATGTGGAAACCCCTTCAAATTAGTGAATTTGGCTATTTCAGCCACACCCGTTGCTGACAGGTATATACAATCGAGCACACAACCATGCGATCCCCATAGACAAACATTGGCAGTAGAATGGCCTTACTGAAGAGCTCTGTGACTTTCAACGTGGCACCGTCATAGGATGCCAAGAATAAGATCACCATGCGCAATGCCAAGCGTCGGCTGGAGTGGTGTAAAGCTCACCGCCATTGGACTCTGGAGCAGTGGAAACGAGTTCTCTGGAGTGATGAATCACGCCTCACCATCTGGCAGTCCGACGGACGAATCTGGGTTTGGCGGATGCAAGGAGAACGCTACCTGCCCCAATGCATAGTGCCAACTGTAAAGTTTGGTGGAGGAGGAATAATGGTCTGGGGCTGTTTTTCATGGTTCAGTCTCTTAGTTCCAGGGGAAAAGTTAACGCTACAGCATACAACGACATTCTAGACGATTCTGTGCTTCCAACTTTGTGGCAACAGTTTGGGAAGGCCCTATCCTGTTTCAGCATGACAATGCCCCTGTGCACAAAGCGAGGTCCATACAGAAATGGTTTGTCGAGATCAGTGTGGAAGAACTTGACTTGCCTGCACAGAGCCCTGACCTCAACCCCATCAAACACCTGCACAGTCCCCGCAGCAATGTTCCAACTTCTAGTGGAAAGCCTTCCCAGAAGAGTAGAGGCTGTTATAGCAGCAAAGGGGGGACCAACTCCATATTAATGCCCATGATTTTGGAATGAGACGTTCGCCAAGCATGTAGTGTGGTGACTCTGACTCACTCTGATGACATCACGATGCTGTGCAGTCGGCTGAACCAATCAATGGGCTCTCTCCAGCCTGACTCATTGAAAGGGGGGATGACAGGGGTATCATTGAGGAGAGGAGGACTCTTCCCTTCCTCCGAGAGGGCATGTCAGGGAGGGACATAATTGCATTTAGGAGAATATTACTGAAAAACGTCTCAGTGTGCACCAATCTGTCTATGTGTGGTGCAGTTGTTTGGATGGTTTTATGAGTGTAATATGTTTAGCTGGAGCTCTTTCTGCTAGCTCTACTAAAACTACAGTAGCATGTTTACTTTGGGATTGTGCCTCCAAATACAGGAGTTTGCTTAGCAAATCTCACTCAATCCCTGCTACTGTATAACAAATCCATCACTCTTTGTGGACAGTGAGAGAGAGAGAGAGAGAGAGAGAGAGAGAGAGAGAGAGAGAGAGAGAGAGAGAGAGAGAGAGAGAGAGAGAGAGAGAGAGAGAGAGAGATCAGGAGAGATAAGAGATGTAGTAGCAGAGAGAGAGAGAGTGTGTGTGTGTGTGTGCTTATTAAAACCAATGAGTGAGACAAACCCACAGGTCAGAGGTTGGGTGCAGCCCAGGCATAATTTATTAGAAGATTCAACCATCAATCAATTTGACAAGCGCTCTCTCTGCCTTTGAGGCGAGTCAGGGGCAGGTCATAGGCCTTCCTTTATAACCATTGATGTGACAACTTCCTCCAGGGGAGAGAGCGAGAGAGACTGACTGCAGCACAGTGAGTTTATTAGCACAACACATACTCACACTGCACCAGGCTAACCCAAACAGTGAGGTGTACACACACACACCTATCACAAGTTTATCACATCACAAAAACTGCAATATAACTAAGGTAATACAGATAATGAATGACGATAATAAGCTTACAGTTGAAGTCTACATACACTTAGGTTGGAGTCATTAATACTCGTTTTTCAACCACTCCACAAATTTCTTGTTAACAAACTATAGTTTTGGCAAGTCGGTTAGGACATCTACTTTGTGCATGACACAAGTAATTTTTCCAACAATTGTTTACAGGCATATTATTTCACTTATAATTAACTTTATAACAATTCCAGTGGGTCAGAAGTTTACATACACTAAGTTGCCTTTAAATAGCTTGGAAAATTCCAGAAAATGATGTTATGGCTTTAGAAGCTTCCGATAGGCTAATTGACATCATTTGAGTCAACTGGAGGTGTACCTGTGGATGTATTTCAAGGCCTACCTTCAAACTCAGTGAATCTCTTTGCTTGACATCATGGGAAAATCAAAAGAAATCAGCCAAGACCTCAGAAAAGAAATTGTACACCTCCACCTCAGACTGGGGCGAAGGTTCACCTTCCAACAGGACAACGACCCTAAGCACACAGCCAAGACAATGCAGGAGTGGCTTCGGTGTCTGTCACGGTCGTCTATGTCGTCCAAGTATGACCAAGGCGCAACGTGTCCAAGAAACATGACTTTATTTAGCAAAGTAACCAAAATCCAAAACAAAAGACGACTCAATGAAGTCCACGGTACACAGACCGAAACATGGAACAAAAACCCACAAAACCAAGGAGAAACCACACAGTATAAATATGGCTCCCAATCAGAGATAACGAGCCGACAGCTGACACTCGTTACCTCCGATTGGGAGTCATATGACTAATCAAGCACAAACACCAAACATAGAAATCAACAACCTAGACACCCCAACATAGAAATACACCCAAACAAATGAAAATGAACAACCCTGGCTCAAATATCAAAGTCCATGGAGCCAGAGTGTCACAGTACCCCCCCCTAAAGGTGCGAACTCCGGGCGCACCAACATAAGGACTAGGGGAGGGTCTGGGTGGGCGTCTGTCCACGGTGGCGGCTCTGGTCCCGGTCGTGATCCCCACCCCACCACAGTCACAACCTGCTTCAGTAGCCTCCTCCCAATGACCACCCTCCAACTAACCCCACCTGGACTAAGGGGCAACACCGGACTAAGGGGCAGCACCGGACTAAGGGGCAGCACCGGGATAAGGGGCAGCACCGGGATAAGGGGCAGCACCGGGCTAAGGGGCAGCACCGGACTAAGGGGCAGCACCGGGCTAAGGGACAGTACCTGACTAAGGGGCAGCACCGGACTGAGGGGCAGCTCCGGACTGAATGGCGGATCCTGGCTGGCTGGCTCTGGCGGATCCTGGCTGGCTGGCGGATCCGGGCTGGACGGCTCTGGCGGATCCTGGCTGGACGGCTCTGGCGGATCCTGGCTGGACGGCTCTGGCGGATCCTGGCTGGACGGCTCATGGCTGGCTGACGGATCTGGCTGCTCATGGCTGGCTGACGGATCTGGCTGCTCATGGCTGGCGGAAGGCTCTGGCTGATCCTGTCTGGCGGACGGCTCTGGCTGATCCTGTCTGGCGGAAGGCTCTGGCTGATCCTGTCTGGCGGAAGGCTCTGGCTGATCCTGTCTGGCGGAAGGCTCTGGCTGATCCTGTCTGGCGGAAGGCTCTGGCTGATCCTGTCTGGCGGAAGGCTCTGGCTGCTCCTGTCTGGCGGAGAGCTCTAGCGGCTCCGGTCTGGCGGACGGCTCTGAAGGCTCATGGCAGACGGGCGGCTTTGCAGGCTCAGTACAGACGGGCAGTTCCTGTGGCGCTTGGCAGACGGACAGTTCAGACGGCGTTGGGCAGACGGGCAGTTCAGACGGCGTTGGGCAGACGGACAGTTCAGGCCCCGTTGGGCAGACGGGCAGTTCAGACGGCGTTGGGCAGACGGACAGTTCAGGCCCCGTTGGGCAGACGGCAGACTCTGGCTGTCTGAGGCGCATCGTAGGCCTGGTGCGTGGTGCCGGAACAGGAGGTACCGGGCTGAGGACACGCATCTCAGGGCTAGTGCGGGGAGAAGCAACAGGGCATGCTGGACCCTGGGGACGCACCGTAGGCCTGATGCGTGGTGCCGGAACTGGAGGTACCGGGCTGAGGACACGCATCTCAGGGCTAGTGCGGAGAGAAGCAACAGGGCATGCTGGACCCTGGGGACGCACCGTAGGCCTGATGCGTGGTGCCGGAACTGGAGGTACCGGGCTGAGGACACGCATCTCAGGGCTAGTGCGGGAAGCAGGAACAGGGCATACTGGACCCTGGGGACGCACCGTAGGCCTGATGCGTGGTGCCGGAACTGGAGGTACCGGGCTGAGGACACGCATCTCAGGGCTAGTGCGGGAAACAGGAACAGGACGCACAGGACTCGGGGAACACACAGGAGGCTTAGTGCGTGGTGTAGGCACTGGTGGTACTGGACTGGAGACAGGAGGTGGTGCCGGAAATACCGGACCGTGCAGGCGTACTGGCTCCCTTGAGCACTGAGCCTGACCAACCTTACCTGGTTGTATGCTCCCCGTCGCCTGACCAGTACAGGGAGGTGGAATAACCCGCACCGGGCTATGTAGGCGAACCGGGGACACCATGCGTAAGGCTGGTGCCATGTAAGCCGGCCCGAGGAGACGCACTGGTGACCGGATGCGTGGGGCCGGCCTCATGACATCTGGCTCAATGCTCAGTCTAGCCCGGCCGATACGTGGAGCCGGAATGTACCGAACCGGGCTATGCCTGCGTACAGGAGACACCATGCGCTCTACTGCGTAACACGGTGTCTGCCCGTACTCTCGCTCTCCACGGTCCGTCCAGGGAGTAGGCGCAGGTCTCCTACCTGACTTCGCCACACTCCCTTCTAGCCCCCCCCCCCCAAGAAATTTTTGGGTAGTACTCTCGGGCTTCCAGCCTTGCCTCCGTGCTGCCTCCTCATATCGCCGCCTCTCGGCTTTAGCTGCCTCCCGCTCTTCACGAGGACGGCGATATTCTCCCGGTTGATCCCAAGGCCCCTCACCATCCAGAATCTCCTCCCATGTCCATGAATCCTTTATGGGAGTCCATAAATCCTGTGTAGGTAGGTCCTGTTGCCGCTTGACACGCTGCTTGGTCTTTTTGTGGTGGGTTTTTCTGTCACGGTCGTCTATGTCGTCCAAGTATGACCAAGGCGCAACGTGTCCAAGAAACATGACTTTATTTAGCAAAGTAACCAAAATCCAAAACAAAAGACGACTCAATGAAGTCCACGGTACACAGACCGAAACATGGAACAAAAACCCACAAAACCAAGGAGAAACCACACAGTATAAATATGGCTCCCAATCAGAGATAACGAGCCGACAGCTGACACTCGTTACCTCCGATTGGGAGTCATATGACTAATCAAGCACAAACACCAAACATAGAAATCAACAACCTAGACACCCCAACATAGAAATACACCCAAACAAATGAAAATGAACAACCCTGGCTCAAATATCAAAGTCCATGGAGCCAGAGTGTCACAGTGTCACGATCGTCATAATGATTGGACCAAGGCGCAGCGTGATATGCGTACATCTCTTTAATAGTGTACTTAGCAACACGATACAAATAACAAAAACAACAAACGATACGTGAAGTCCTCGGTCATACACAAACCTACACGGAACAAGATCCCACAAAACACAAGTACACAACAGGCTGCCTTAGTATGGTTCCCAATCAGAGACAACAAGCAACAGCTGATTCTCGTTGCCTCTGATTGAGAACCACCCCGGCCAACATAGAAACACATAACCTAGAACAGAACATAGAAAACGAAACATAGACACTACACAAAGAAACTAACACCCTGGCTCAACATACAAGAGTCCCTAGAGCCAGGGCGTGACAGTACCCCCCCCCCCAAAGGCGCGGACTGTGACCGTGCCAACATAAACCCAACAGGGGAGGGGCCGGGTGGGCATTCCTCCTCGGAGGCGGATCCGGCTCCGGGCGTGACCACCACCCTCTAACAACCCCCCCGTAGCGCCCATGGTCTGGTCTGGCCCCGCTGGCTGGAGCTGGACTGGACATCGGTGGAGCGGATTGCTTAGGCTCCGGTGTGGAGCAGCTGACCGGTACCTGACCAGGCACCGGTGAAACAGGCACGGGCTGTGCCGGACTGACGACGCGCACCACAGGCTTGGTGCGGGGAGCAGGGACGGGCCGGACCGGGCTGGCGACGCGCACCACAGGCTTGGTGCGGGGAGCAGGAACGGGCCGGACCGGACTGACGTCGCGCACCACTGGCTTGGTGCGGGGAGCAGGAACGGGCCGGACCGGGCTGACGACGCGCACCACTGGCTTGGTGCGGGGAGCAGGAATGGACCGGGCCGGGCTGGCGACGTGCACCATAGGCTTGGTGCGGGGAGCAGGAACAGGCCGGGCCGGGCTGGCGACATGCACCACAGGCTTGGTGCGAGGGGCAGGAACAGGCCAGACCGGGCTGGCGACGCGCACCACAGGCTTGGTGCGGGGAGCAGGAACAGGCCGGGCCGGGCTGGCGACGCGCACCACAGGCCTGGTGCGGGGAACAGGAACAGGCCGGACCGGGCTGTGGAGACGGACTGGAGGTCTGGAGCGAAGAGCTGACACAACCCGTCCTGGCTGAATGCCTATTTTTACACACTCTGTGTGAGGCATCAGCACAGGACGTACAGGGCTGTGTACTCGTACTGGCACTACAGCACGTGACACTGGCGCAGGATATCCGGGACCGAGGAGGGGTACTGGAGGCCACGAGCGTTGAGCCGGCACACTCCGTCCTGGCTGCATGCCCACCTTAGCACGACACGTGAGTGGTGCTAGCACAGGACGTACAGGACTGTGCCGGACCACTCGCGGCACAGTACGCAGCTCCGCATACCTCGGAACCTGCCCAGTCTCACGCTGCCTAGCCTGAGTACGGGGAGTTGGCTCTGCTCTACCTCTAGGCTCCGCCAACCTCCCTTCCAGCCCCCCAAACCCGGTGGCCTCCTCTCCTAATCCACAAACTCGCCCTGTAGCTGCCTCCAGCCGCCCCGTCGTCCATGCCGTGTGCCCCCCCCAAAAAATGTATTGGGGTTGCCTCTTGCCTATCCGACGACGGCCAGGTTGGCACCGCTTCTCCTCTTCTGCCTGGGTCTCCCCATTCATCGCCCTCCGGTAACGGACGGCCTCCTCCTCCGTGATCTGCCCCCAACCGAGGAGGACATCCACTAACGTTACCTCCGGCGTTTGCTCCTGGACACGCTGCTTGGTCCTGTATTGGTGGGATCTTCTGTCACGATCGTCATAATGATTGGACCAAGGTGCAGCGTGATATGCGTACATCTCTTTAATAGTGTACTTAGCAACACGATACAAATAACAAAACAACAAACGATACGTGAAGTCCTCGGTCATACACAAACCTACACGGAACAAGATCCCACAAAACACAAGTGGACAACAGGCTGCCTTAGTATGGTTCCCAATCAGAGACAACAAGCAACAGCTGATTCTCGTTGCCTCTGATTGAGAACCACCCCGGCCAACATAGAAACACATAACCTAGAACAGAACATAGAAAACGAAACATAGACACTACACAAAGAAACTAACACCCTGGCTCAACATACAAGAGTCCCTAGAGCCAGGGCGTGACATTCGGGACAAGTCTCTGAATGTTCTTGAGTGGCTCAGCCAGAGCCCGGACTTGAACCCGATCGAACATCTCTGGAGAGACCTGAAAATAGCTGTGCAGCAACGCTCCCCATCCAACCTGACAGAGCTTGAGAGGATCTGCAGAGAAGAATGGGAGAAACTCCCCAAATACAGGTGTGCCAAGCTTGTAGAGTCATACACAAGAAGACTCCAGGCTGTAATTGCTGCCAAAGGTGCTTCAACAAAGTACTGAGTAAAGGGTCTGAATACTTAAGTAAATGTGATATTTCAAATTTTTATTTTGTATAAATTAGCAAACATTTCTAAAAACCTGTTTTTGCTTTGTCATTATGGGGTATGGTGTGTAGATTGATGAGGATATATATATTAAAAAAAAAAAAAAATTTAGAATAAGGCTGTAACCTAACAAAATGTGGAAAAAGTCAAGGGGTCTGAATACTTTCTGAAGGCACTGTATACATGTGCCTCAGAGATAAGTGTTTATGTCTCTTCATGGTTGAGGCCGTGAGGGAGGGCCAGAGGGTGATAGAATAGAGCCCCACTGTGGAGGTGTCATAATACCCATAAAACCTAGCGGTCAAACAGTGAAATGGTTCCAATTGTTTTTCTCCCATTCATTGTTCCTATAGGGGATTTTAGAAACACTTCAAATAAAGGCTGTGTTTCGTGTAGGCTTAACCTGTTGTGACAATCATGTAAACCTCTCTCGGACAAGGTGACTTTTATCAATATATTCGGCTCTATTTACTCTCAGATTTGAAAATGCTAATTAGCATCAAAGTAGACATCATGCAAAACTACAAATCCCTGCAAGCACCTGCACGTCATCTCTAGCTGTCACCTTTGCTAACAGGTATTGTGTCAATTTAAAACTTGTACAAGACAGTTCACAGAATTGTCCATTTAAAGAAATGTAGCCAATTTATTAATTATTACATGTAGGTAACACTAGATAGTTCATCCAGAGATTCGCCAGTCTCGTCCAGATCATCATGGCATTTGTAGTTATTTATGATAGCCACATTAGCAGCTAATTAGCATTTCATTTTGGGGTGGATAAATACAGGCGAATATTTTGATAAAAGTCACCTTGTCCTAGAGAGATTTACATGGTTATCAAAACGTCACGCCAGGGTAAGCCTACACGAAACACAGCCCTCATTTTAAGTGTTTCTAAAATCCCCTATGGGAAAAATTAATGGTGGAAAAACGATTGGAACCATTTTCCTGTTTGACTGCTAGGTTTTATGGGTATTGTGACTCATACTGTGGTACTCTATAGACTGGGAAATAAATCCCTGTTTGATATGAGGAGATTCCTGGAATGAGTGGGAGATGACCTTTGTGGTAGACTTAATTGAAGGGGGAGGGGGCACACTCACCGACTTGGAGGACTCAAGGGATCCGGAGGAGAGGGTGTCTCGGCTGCCGCGGCTCTTGGAGCTGAGGTGTGGCGAGGCGGAGGGCGAGTCGTCGATGTAGGGCAGGATGTCATGGTGGCGCCTCTGCTCCTCCGCACGGTCTGCATCATAACCGTAAGTGGGAGGGGTCCCCGTGAACGGACCGTCTGTGATTGGAGTGAACAAACGTCAGTCAAATGATTTGTAGTCGTATTATTTGAGTACAGACAAAGCATTTGCGATCATGTTGTTGAGTCACAGTTTATAAGCTTCATTATCCTAGTATTTATTGGATATGTGTGTTTGTAGTGAAAATTCCTTAAAGGCCAGGAGGCTGAGTACAGTGGAGAGTTCTGGTAAGTGCTGAGGGGAAGCCATCCGAGTCAGAATGTCAGAGACCTTTTGGTCATCCCCCCACACACATACATACCCCCCACGAGAGCTGGCCATGGTTCATGTGTGCTGACTCAGACAGGCTCTCTCTCTCTGTCTCTGTCTCTGTCTCTGTCTCTGTCTCTGTCTCTGTCTCTGTCTCTGTCTCTGTCTCTGTCTCTCTCTCTGTCTCTCTCTCTCTGTCTCTCTCTCTCTCTCTCTCTCTCTCTCTCTCTCTCTCTCTCTCTCTCTCTCTCTCTCTCTAATCAGCATTCTGTCTGCATTTTCATGAGCTCTACCTCCCCCACACTGGAATTGACAGCCAGGGACCCTACATGCAGAGAGAGTAGCCTACTCTCTATGCTGTCAGTGGTGAGAGATATGGCTTAGATATCTTTGATATAAACTGTGACATACAAGTATGTGACCCATTTTTCGGTCTCTCGCTTTCTCTTTTCAGCCCCCCCCCCTCTCTTTTACTCACTTTCTCCCTCTCTCTTTCCCTCTCCTTCTATGCGGCCAGTCTCATGAGTACAGCAGTGTGATCTAACCTCTAAGTGAGTGTGAGATATCCCACACTCCCCTGCCTGCCTGCTTGGGTGTCCACTGCCCACTGTGCCCAGAGCCTACTGCCCATAGTGACTTTCTGTCTGCCCACTAGCTAGTGCCCACTGTTGGCCAGGGGAACACTGAGGGTCTGTCTGAGGATGGACACACCGCCTGCCAGTTGGCCGCCCAGTACCCCATGCCAAGGGCCATTAAGAGACTCTGTATAGAGAGACACTGGTAAAGTATGTGCCAGAGGAACACTCAGAGAGTCTGTGTGAGTTGAGTAGAGTAGTAGTCTGTGATGGCTGTAGTCACAACCAAGAATAGCCTCTTGACCATACAAGACCATACAAGACCACTACCACCTCTGAATACAACAAGGTAGAGGAGATAAGACAAAAAGCCACGTTAAGTAGACTAACAGAGTTCCTTACAGTGCCTTAGTGCTAAAGTACAACCACCCAAGATCCAAAGACTTCCAAACACACATTAACTAAGTCAACCTGTGAATCCCCTATGCATGTATTCTGTACACGCCTGTATTAAATCAAATCAAATGTTATTTGATATGTGCCGAATACAACAGGTGTAGACCTTACCATGAAATGCTTACTTACAAGCCCTTAACCAACAATGCCGTTTTAAGAAAATAGAGGTAAGAAAATATTTACTAAATAAACTAAAGTAAAAAATAAATAAAAATAAAAAGTAACACAATAAAATAACAATAACGAGGCTATATACAGGGGGTACCGGTACCGAGTCAATGTGTGGGGGTACAGGTAAGTTGAGGTAATTTGTGCATGTAGGTAGGGGTAAAGTAACTATGCATAGATAATAAACAACGAGTAGCAGCAGTGTAAAAACAAAGGGGGGGGGGGGGTCAATGCAAATAGTCTGGGTGGCCATTTGATTAATTGTTCAGCAGTCTTATGGCTTGGGGGTAGAAACTGTTAAGGAGCGTTTTGGACCTAGACTTGGCGCTCCGGTACCGCTTGCCGTGCGGTAGCAGAGAGAACAGTTTATGACTTGGGTGACTGTGGAGTCTTTGACAATTTTTGGGGCCTTCCTCTGACACCGCCTAGTATATAGGTCCTGGATGGCAGGAAGCTTGGCCCCAGTGATGTACTGAGCTGTACGCACTACCCTCTGTAGCGCCTTACGGTCGGATGCCGAGCAGTTGCCATACCAGGCGGTGATGCAACCGGTCAGGATGCTCTCGATGGTGCAGCTGTAGAACTTTTTGAGGATCTGGGGACCCATGCCAAATCTTTTCAGTCTCCTGAGGGGGAAAAGGCATTGTCGAAGGCATTGTCGTACCCTCTTCACGACTTTCTTGGTGTGTTTGGACCATGGTAGTTTGTTGGTGATGTGGACACCAAGGAACTTGAAACTCTCGACCCGCTCCACTACAGCCCCATCGATGTGAATGGTGGCGTGTTCGGCCCTCCTTTTCCTGTAGTCCACGATCATCTCCTTTGTCTTGCTCACGTTGAGGGAGAGGTTGTTGTCCTGGCACCACTGTGGTCACACTGTGGTCTGTTTGTGTCTGTTATGATTCTAGACTAATTATAATATAATATAATATGCCATTTAGCAGACGCTTTTATCCAAAGTGACTTACAGTCATGCGTGCATACATTTTTTGTGTAATTCTATGCCTTATGATATAATAATAATAATATGCCATTTAGCAGTCCTCTGTAGCTCAGCTGGTAGAGCACGGCGCTTGTAACGCCAAGGTAGTGGGTTCGATCCCCGGGACCACCCATACAAAAAAAAATTATGCACGCATGACTGTAAGTCGCTTTGGATAAAAGCGTCTGCTAAATGTCATATTATTATTATATCATAAGGCAGTTATTGGTCAGATGTAAGGGCACTATGCTATAGGTCCTAGCCCCTGGGAACATACAGTATCTCTTACCAGACCCATCCATAGACAGTCCTCTCCAGGCCCAGACAGAGTCTACAGTATAACAGCCCCTCTAGCCCAGTGAGTCTCTCTCCCTCCCCCTCTCTCGCACTCTCTCTCCCCCCCCCCCCCAGCTTTGCACAGGTCCTCCATTTGTCCACTGGCAGGCTCCACAGCTGCAGCCATACTCATTCTGGTCACACCCCAGCTCCTGCTTCCTGCCTAACCTCTTCTCTTCTCTCATCCCCGAGCAGCCCCCGCACGGGAGGAATCCACCATCAACACACACACACACACACACAGGGGCAGCTTAACCATCGGCAACAAGGAAAAACACAGTTTAATCACGTTGGCATGGAAACCTTTTTTGGGGGTAAGAGGCCTTTTTCCCCAAGCAGGTGGAAAAGTACAATCACACAGGAAAAAGCAGGTGTTCTGATGCCATGGCAACACATGGGTCTTTTCCAAAACACCAGAGGGTCAGAAGTATCATGTGACTTGACTTCCAGAAACATTTGTCTATTGATGCCAGCTCTAGGTAAAAAAAATTTTTATTTTTTTTATTTCACCTTTATTTAACCAGGTAAGACAGTTGAGAACAGGTTCTCATTTACAACTGCGACCTGGCCAAGATAAAGCAAAGCAGTGCAATAAAAACAACACAGAGTTACATATGGGGTAAAAAACATAAAGTCAAAAATACAACAGAAAATATATATACAGTGTGTGCAAATGTAGCAAGTTATGGAGGTAAGGCAATAAATAGGCTATAGTGCAGAATAATTACAATAGTATTAACACTGGAATGCTAGATGTGCAAGAGATTATGTGCAAATAGAGATACTGGGGTGCAAAAGAGCAAAATAAATAACAATATAGGGATGAGGTAGTTGGGTGGGCTAATTTCAGATGGGCTGTGTACAGGTGCAGTGATCGGTAAGGTGCTCTGACAACTGATGCTTAAAGTTATTGAGGGAGATAAGAGTCTCCAGCTTCAGAGATTTTTGCAATTCGTTCCAGTCATTGGCAGCAGAGAACTGGAAGGAATGGCGGCCAAAGGAGGTGTTGGCTTTGGGAATGACCAGTGAGATATACCTGCTGGAGCGCAGACTACGGGTGGGTGCTGCTATGGTGACCAATGAGCTAAGATAAGGCGGGGATTTGCCTAGCAGTGATTTATAGATGGCCTGGAGCCAGTGGGTTTGACGACGAACATGTAGTGAGGACCAGCCAACAAGAGCGTACAGGTCACAGTGGTGGGTAGTGTATGGGGCTTTGGAGACAAAACGGATGGCACTGTGATAGACTACATCCAATTTGCTGAGTAGAGTGTTGGAGGCTATTTTGTAAATGACATCGCCGAAGTCAAGGATCGGTAGGATAGTCAGTTTTACGAGGGCATGTTTGGCAGCATGAGTGAAGGAGGCTTTGTTGCGAAATAGGAAGCCGATTCTAGATTTAACTTTGGATTGGAGATTCTTTATGTGAGTCTGGAAGTTGAGTTTACAGTCTAACCAGACACCTAGGTATTTGTAGTTGTCCACATACTCTAGGTCAGACCCGTCGAGAGTGGTGATTCTAGTCGGGTGGGCGGGTGCCAGCAGCGTTCGATTGAAAAGCATGCATTTAGTTTTACTAGTGTTTAAGAGCAGTTGGAGGCTACTGAAGGATTGTTGTATGGCATTGAAGCTCGTTTGGAGGTTTGTTAACACAGTGTCCAATGAAGGGCCAGATGTATACAAAATGGTGTCGTCTGCATAGAGGTGGATCTGAGAGTCACCAGCAGCAAGAGCGACATCATTGATATACACGGAGAAAAGTGTCGGCCCAAGAATTGAACCCTGTGGCACCCCCATAGAGACTGCCATAGGTCCAGACAACAGGCCCTCCGATTTGACACACTGAACTCTATCTGAGAAGTAGTTGGTGAACCAGGTGAGGCAGTCATTTGAGAAACCAAGGCTATTTAGTCTGCCAATAAGTAAAGTATAAAGGAAACCTACTTTGCTGCTGTTATGAATGGTGTAAAACTGCATTGTGTTAATCACATACACAACCGGTCAAAGGTTTTAGAACACCTACTCATTCAAGGGATTTCTTTACTTGTACTATTTTCTACATTGTAGAATAATTGTGAAGACATCAAAACTATGATATAACACATATGGAATCATGTAGTATCCAAAAAAGTGTTAAACAAATCAAAATATATTTTATATTTGAGATTCTTCAAATAGCCACCATTTGCCTTGATAACAGCTTTGCACACTCTTGGCATTCTCTCAACCAGCATCACCTGGAATGCATTTCCAACAGTCTTGAAGGAGTTCCCACATATGCTGAGCGCTTGTTGGCTGCTTTTCCTTCACTCTGTGGTCTGACTCATCCCAAACCATGTCAATTGGGTTGAGGTCGGAGGATTGTGGAGGCCAGGTCATCTGATGCAGCACTCCATCACTCTCCTTCTTGGTAAAATAGCCCTTACACAGCCTGGAGGTGTGTTGGGTCATTGTCCTGTTGAAAAACAAATGATAGTCCCACTAAGCCTAAACCAGATGGGATGGCGTATCGCTCCAGAATGCTGTGGTAGCCATGCTGGTTAAGTGTGCCTTGAATTCTAAATAAATCACAGACAGTGTCACCAGCAAAGCACCCCCACACCATAACATCTCATCCTCCATGCTTTACGATGGGAACTACACATGCGGAGATCATCCGTTTACCCACACCGCGTCTCACAAAGACACGGCGTTTGGAACCAAAAATCTCAAATTTGGACTCCAGACCAAAGGACACATTTCCACCGGTCTAATGTCCATTGCTCGTGTTTCTTGCCCCAAGCAACTCTCTTCTTCTTATTGGTGTCCTTTAGTAGTGGTTTCTTTGCATCAATTCGACCATGAAGGACTGATTCACACAGTCTCCTCTGAACAGTTGATGTTGAGATGTGTCTGTTACTTGAACTCTGTGAAGCATTTATTTGGGCTGCAATTTCTGAGGCTGGTAACTCTAATGAACTTATCCTCTGCAGCAGAGGTAACTCTGGGTCTTCCATTCCTCTGGGTCTTCCATTCATAGCGCTTGATGGTTTTTGCGACTGCACTTGAAGAAACTTTCAAAGTTCTTGACATTTTCCGGATTGACTGACCTTCATGTCTTAAAGTAATGATGGACTGTCATTTCTCTTTGCTTATTTGAGCTGTTCTTGCCATAATATGGACTTGCTCTTTTTCCAAATAGGGCTTCTGTATACCCCCCTTCCTTGTCACAACACAACTGATTGGCTCAAACGCATTAAGAAGGAAAGAAATTCCACAAATTAACTTTTAAGAAGGCACACCTGTTAATTGAAATGCATTACAGGTGACTACCTCATGAAGCTGGTTGAGAGAATGCCAAGAGTGTGCAAAGCTGTCATCAAGACAAAGGGTGGCTATTTGAAGAATCTCAAATATAAAATATATTTGAACACTTTTTTGGTTACTAGATGATTCCATATGTGTTATTTCATAGTTTTGATGTCTTCACTATTATTCTACAATGTAGAAAATAGTAAAAAATCAAGAAAAACCCTTGAATGAGTAGGTGTTCTAAAACTTTTGACCGGTGTGTATGTGTGTGTGTGTGTGTGCGCGATTGTGTGCATGTGTGCCTGCCCCCAGTCCGCTAGCAGTGTGAAGGAGACCTCTGCCACTGGAGTGTGACATGGCTGAGTCACCCAGCCCTCCTCTGCACTGCAGCCCTGGAGCAGAACACCCATCCTCTCGGTCTTTTCCTTCACTGTTCCCCCTCTATTTCTCCTCTACTTCTACCTCTCCTCCTCCAGCTAAAGGTGAGGCAGGCTGCGGTGCTGACATCTGGGAAGGCCATCGGCTATCCTCATCATAATTCTAGTTGGAAACAAAGTGAAGAGGCCTCTCCACAGACAGACATACCGTTCTCTTTCTCGTGTACACACATTACTCTCATGCATATACACACGTATGTCCCAACCGTGCAGGTGCATACACACACATACATATGCGCATTCAAGCATTTTTACTCATCTCTGCTTGTGTATGTGTGACTTAAAAGAGACACATCTTGCATGGACATTGAAAGAAAGCTTGTCCTAAACACACAGATGAAACGTTCAGTGACTAAAGCTCAGTCAGTCCCTGTGGTGTAGAGAAAGGGAGAGAGGGGAGAGAGAACGAGGGGGGGGGGGGGGGGGGGAATAATGGGAAAATGTATGGAGAGAGAGAGAGAGAGAGAGAGAGAGAAAGAAAGAAAGAAAGAAAGAAAGAAAGAAAGAAAGAAAGAAAGAAAGAAAGAAAGAAAGAAAGAAAGAAAGGAGTGCTCCGAGGCAGAACCAGACATGCATCAGATAGAAAGCTCTTCTCCTAACCCCACATCAGGCAGCGAGGGAGGGAGCAGGCTGGGGAGTCGTAAATCTGCTCCTGGTCACAACGTCTTTATGGAGCGAGAGAAGACATGGAGAGGAGAAGAGGAGGAAAAGGCCTGGGCTCTAGCTGCTCTACAACCATATCACCGTAGCACCATATAACCCTGCTCCACCCAGCACAGTACACCCCACCCAGCACAGTACACCCCACCCAACCCGGCCCTAATGTAATGCTACAGTACCCAAGGCCATTCTCTTAATCCATCTATTTGGCTATATCCATCTATAGTGTCTTAGTGTCTATGACTGTTTCCTATACAGAGCCAGTTCCTCCCTCCACCAGTGTTCCTCTACAGAGGGGCCCAGAGGATTAGGGGAAGACTCAGCTTTATTGGGTGGGAGTCTGTGAGAGGAGCAGGTCTGGATTGGGGAGATAAATTGAACACACCCCTGCCCACCCTCCATCTCCTCCAATGTCGCAGATTTTAATAAAGCTCCTGAAATAAAAGTGTCCAAAAATGTGTGTGTTTGTGGGGCGGGGGACTGAGGTGAGGTGGAGTGAGGTGGACTTCTAGGGAGGGGGCAGGAGACTGCCGTGAGACACCTGAAGGAGAGAAAGGGCGCCCCGTTCCCCCTGAGCCACAACATCCCCTAAAAATCAAATTTAGAAGCTATTCAACCCCACAGAAGGGAGGGGGGAAAATCAGCCAAAATGGAAGTGTCGAAAATTCAACTGAAATCTCAGCTAAAGCATAGCTGTGGGCGCAGAGCGGGATCAAATGAAGTTGATCAAAGCGTTGCCGTGGTAATCCCATTTTACCACACTTGACAGCAGCTAATTTGATAAACGCTGTCACCGTCTTGTCATTATGGAAGGATGGGGCCGTAAAATGCATGGGTGGCTCTACCAGCGCCTCAATATCCGTCAGGAATTAAAAACCCTGGGTGGGGCACTTCTTTATTGACCAAACCCAGGTGTGAGTCCCAAATGGCACCCCATTCCCTTTCTAGTGCACCACTAGGCTCATAGGGCTCTGGTCAAAAGTAGTGCAGTATAAAGGGAATAGGGTGCCATCTGGGACGTAACCAAGGAGACAGACAGGCAGGAGACCGAGAAGGAGGGCAACACCATCACAGATAAAGTACCTCCCTGATAGGCAGTGGTGGAAAAAGTACCCAATTGTCATACTTGAGTAAAAGTAAAGATACCTTAATAGAAAATGACTCAAGTAAAAGTGAAAGTCACCCAGTAAAATCCTACTTGAGTAAAAGTAAAAAAGTATTTGGTTTTAAATATACTTAAGTATCAAAAGTAAATGTAATTGCTAAAAGTATAAATAATTTCTAATTCCTTATATTAAGCAAACCAGACGGCAAGATAGCCAGGGGCACACTCCAACACTCAGACATAATTTATAAACAAAGCATTTGTGTTTAGTGAGTCCGACAGATCAGATGCAGTAGTGATGACGAGGGATTTTCTCTTTAAGTGTGTGAACTAGATCATTTTCCTGTCCTGCTAAGCATTCAAAATGTAACAAGTACTTTTGGTTGTCAGGGAAAATGTATGTAGTAGAAAGTACATTATTTTCTTTAGGAATGTAGTGGAGTAAAAGTAAAAGTTGTCAAAAATATAAATAGTAAAGTACAGATACCAAAAAAACTACTTAAGTAGTACTTTAAAGTATTTTTACATTGGTACTTTACACCACTGGATCTAGGCTTATCTCACCAACAGTAAGAGTCGGTGTCCTCAGAACCATACTAATTTACAAATCACACCAATCAATGTGCCTAATGTCTAGCCGCCGGTAGAATTCCCCATTCCATTTCCAAGATGATTAAACAGACTGAAGTATGAATGATAATAAGCCAATTTGCTTCTCGGAGGGAATCTCTTTTAGCGGTGCATAGCGTGATCATCTCGGTGGAAACACACCAACGGCAGCGCCGGCTAAAATGCCCGGGAGCGGAGCCAAGGTGGGCAGAGCCTACCCCAGCACCCTGGGATGAAAATCATCCCTTTTGTTTCAGTGAGGAGGGGATGAGTCCGAAAACCCCGACGCAGGGGGGAGTCAGCCCTCCAATCACACCAGCTACACACACACACACACACACACACACACACACACAGACCGAGAGAAATGAGGACATGATGTGTAGTACAGTGTGTCTGTCCCAGTGTGTAGCATTTTCTCCACATTAGTAGCCTATAGTGTTCCATTTGAATGTGTGTATAGCTATAAGCTGTTTCTCTGAAAGAGACAGACACATAAGAAACAATGAGAAGTATGACTCCAGCTCTGTAGAGCAGGATTAGCCTAGTTTCATCAACACTCCTGACTAGCTGTTTTGTAGCTACACGGTACAGGTTTGGTTGAATACATCCGTCAGCATTGAGCCTTTGTGACATGATGCTCTATGACGGTGACAGTGACTCAAACACATAGCCAGACAGAATCATTCAGAATACCCTGGCCGACAGAATCATTCACATCAACTACCATACTCCCAGGAAGTGCATTTACATATTCAAAGGACTAGGAATAAGCTGCCATGATTCTCTTCTGTTACTACTGTATCTGTCTGTAGAAACACTGATGTTCCCATGGTCCCACTCCCAGCAGCAGTGACAGACTCAGGCTGTGTGTGTGTGTGTGTGTGTGTTACTTAGGTGCGTGTGTGTGTGTGAGCGTGTGTTAGCTGTCACAGGGACAGATGGGAATGTTTTCAATGATTGAGCCTTTCAAAAATAGTTGGTGGTGATTTAATTACAGATAATGAGGTTAGTGCTGAGGAAATTCCCCCCATCCTTTCTGCATCTAAAGACAGACACATGGGAGGAACACAGAACAGGGTTTTTCTCACACCCTCAACATCCACTGGGCTACCATCATGTTCAGCCATCTACGGTCAGTGGTACACTACTACTGTAAGACAGAGCATCTGAACCAAGAGTTTACTGTCATTTATAGCTTCCCGGGTTCGGGCGGATGGATGGACAGATACAGTGACTTCGGAAAGTATTCAGACCCCTTGACTTTTTCCACATTTTGTTACGTTACAGCCTTATTCTAAAATGGATTAAATAAATACAAATCCTCAGCAATCTACACACAATACCCCAAATTGACAAAGCAAAAACAGGTTTATAGACATTTTTGCAAATGTATTACAGATAAAAAACTGAAATACCTTATTTACATAAGTATTCAGACCCTTTGCTATGAGACTCGAAATTGAGCTCAGGTGCATCCTGTTTCCATTGATCATCCTTGAGAAGTTTCTACAACTTGATTGGAGTACACTTGTCGTAAATTCAATTGATTGGACAAGATTTGGAAAGGCACACACCTGTCTATATAAGGTCCCACAGTTGACAGTGCATGTCAGAGCAAAAACCAAGCCATGAGGTTGAAGAAATTGTCCGTAGAGCTGAGAGACAGGATTGTGTCGAGGCACAGATCTGGGGAAGGGTACTGCAGCATTGAAGGTCCCCAAGAACACAGTGGCCTCCATCATTCTTAAATGGAAGAAGTTTGGAACCACCAAGACTCTTCCTACTGAGCAATCGGGGGAGAAGGGCCTTGGTCAGGGAGTTGACCAAGAACCCGATGGTCACTCTGACAGAACTTTAGAGTTCCTCTGTAGAGATGGGAGAACCTTCCAGAAGGACAACCATCTCTGCAGCACTCCACCAATCAGACCTTTACGGTAGAGTGGCCAGATGGAAGCCACTCCTCAGTAAAAGGCACGACAGCCCACTTGGAGTTTGCCAAAAGACACCTAAAGACTCTCAGACCATGAGAAACAAGATTCCCTACGGTGAAGCATGGTGGTGGCAGCATCATGCTGAGGGGGTGTTTTTCAGTGGCAGGGAGACTAGTCAGGATCGAGGCAAAGATGAACGGAGCAAAGTACAGAGAGATCCTTGATGAAAACCTGCTCCTTCCAACAGGACAACAACCCTAAGCACAGTGGCTTCGGGACAAGTCTCTGAATGTCCTTGAGTGGCCCAGCCAGAGCCCGGACTTGAACCCGATCGAACATCTCTGGAGAGACCTGAACATAGCTGTGGAGCAACACTCCCCATCCAACCTGACAGAGCTTGAGAGGATCTGCAGAGAAGAATGGGAGAAACTCCCCAAATACAGGTGTTCCAAGCTTGTAGCATCATACCCAAGAAGACTCGAGGCTGTAATCGCTGCCAAAGGTGCTTCAACAAAGTACTGAGTGAAGGGTCTGAATACTTTTGTAAATTTTGTAAATTTTTTATAAATTAGCAAAAGTTTCTAAATACCTGTTTTTGCTTTGTCATTATGGGGTATTGTGTGTAGATTGATGAGGATTCTTAAAAAAAAAATCACTTTTAGAATAAGGCTGTAACCTAACAAAATGTGGAAAATGTCAAGGGGTCTGAATACTTTCCGAATGCACTGTAGGTAGGCAGGCAGACAGGCAGGCAGAGAGACAGACTGACGTACCGACATACAGACAGACAGACAGACCGACAGACAGCTCCAGAGGTAGCATGGCCTGCATGACATCTGTCCATGATTATGTGTGTCATGTTGTGTCAGCCTCCTTAAGCACTGTGTTGCCTTCGTGTTTTACATCTCGCCTCAGGACACATCAGAGAGTGGCCTGGCCTCTCTTCACCCGCTCCACCTCACTCTGTCTCTCCCTCTCTGCCAGGGCCTTTTCATCACACAAAACATGGGAGCACTCTCTCTCTCTCTCTGCGGACATCAGCCTTATGTGTCTTAATCAACTCACGCTACCATCATCTCCAGCCTGGTCTTTGATACCCTAAACGCTCACAGCGTACTCTCTCTGAACCACTAAAAGTCATTAAGACAGAGCCTGCGCCCCAAAGGCCACCCGATTCCCTTTATAGCGCACTATACTTTTGACCAGGGCCCATAGGGCTCTAGTCAAAAGGTGTGCACTATGTAGGGATTAGGGTGCCCTTTGGAACGCTCAGAGAGGCTCATTACCCAGCAATGCTTTATATCCCATACAGGCGTTCAAATCGCTGCAGAATCACACAGAGCCTAATAATAGAGCATTCTAAATTACCAACTACATTTTGGAACATGAACGCTGCGCAATAGATAGCAGTTCTACAGGCGAGACATGAATGTGAAGCAAGTGAATGTGAATAATGGTGAAAGGCAGTTTTAATATGAGGAAGGAGATGTGCTTTAAATCACTTGCTGCTCTCTCTCTTCCACTGATGAAGATAATAACAGTAATAATGCATTCCTTATCTACAGCCCCTATTTGCTCATTCCTTCGCAGCCAGCCCTTTTCAGAGGAACACAATAGGTGCGCCCTTAGAATCAGATAGTGCTCTCTCTCTCTCTCCTTGTGTCTCTCGCTCACTCTTTTTCCATTCCCATGGGGTTTTGCAGGAGCCAGCCTGTGATCTCGCCACAGCCGTAAATCTTTGGGCGCACTTAAGCCCTCCACCCCTCTTTCTAATGTATCATAAGCACCGTGGCAACAGCAGTTTGTGTGTGTGTGTGTGTGTGTGTGAGTGTAGAGGGAAGGCTCATTAATTTATCTATGTGCGACCTGGTATTTTAATCTGCCTGGGAATCTGCAGAACGATTCATGCCCCCTATGTGTCTGCACCAGGAGAGAGGGAGAGAAAGGAGGGAAGAGAGAAAGAGAGAGGAAGGAATAGAGGGAGAGAGAGTAAGGAAGAGAGGGAGAGAGAGGAGGGAAGAGAGGGAAGAGAGAGAGGAGTGAAGAGAGGGAAGAGAGGGAGAGAGGAAGGAAGAGGGAGAGAGAGGAGGGAAGAGAGGGAAGAGAGAGAGAGAGAGGAGGGAAGAGAGGGAGAGAGAGGAGGGGAGAGAGGGAGAGCGGAAGGAAGAGAGGGAGAGAGGAGGGAAGAGAGGGAGAGAGAGGAGGGAAGAGAGGGAGAGAGAGGAGGGAGAGAGGAAGGAAGAGAGGGAGAGAGGAAGGAAGAGAGGGGGAGAGAGGAGGGAAGAGAGAGAGGAGGGAAGAGAGGGAGAGAGAGGAGGGAAGAGAGGGAAGAGAGAGAGGAAGGAAGAGAGGGAGAGAGAGGAGGGAAGAGAGGGAGAGTGGAAGGAAGAGAGGGAGAGAGGAAGGAAGAGAGGGAGAGAGAGGAGGGAAGAGAGGGAAGAGAGAGGAGGGAAGAGAGGGAGAGAGGAAGGAAGAGAGGGAGAGAGGAAGGAAGAGAGGAAGAGAGAGGAGGGAAGAGAGGGAAGAAAACGGAAGGAAGAGAGGGAGAGAGAGGAGGGAAGAGAGGGAAGAGAGAGGAGGGAAGAGAGGGAAGAGAGAGGAGGGAAGAGAGAGAGGAAGAGATGAAGAGAGAAAGGAAGAGAGGGAAGAGAGAGGAAGGAAGAGAGGGAGAGAGAGGAGGGAAGAGAGGGAATAGAGAGGAGGGAAGAGAGGGAAGAGAGAGGAAGAGCGAAAGGAAGAGGGAAGAAAAAGGAAGGAAGAGAGGGAGAGAGAGAAGGGAAGAGAGGGAAGAGAGAGGAGGGAAGAGAGGGAAGAGAGAGGAGGGAAGAGAGGGAAGAGAGAGGAAGAGAGGAATAGAGAAAGGAAGAGAGGGAGAGAGAGGAGGGAAGAGAGGGAGAGAGGAGGGAAGAGAGGGAGAGAGAGGAGGGAAGAGAGGGAAGAGAGAGAAGGGAAGAGAGGAAAGAGAGAGGAGGGAAGAGAGGGAAGAGAGAGGAAGAGATGAAGAGAGAAAGGAAAAGAGGGAAGAGAGAGGAAGGAAGAGAGGAAGAGAGAGGAGGGAAGAGAGGGAAGAAATAGGAAGGAAGAGAGGGAGACAGAGGAGGGAAGAGAGGAAGAGAGAGGAGGGAAGAGATGGAAGAAATAGGAAGGAAGAGAGGGAGAGAGAGAAGGGAAGAGAGGGAGAGAGAAAGGAAGAGAGGAAGAGAGAGGAGGGAAGAGAGGAAGAGAGGGGAGGAAAGATAGGTTGTTTTATAGGGGGCGTTATAAACTGCAAATCTAAAGACTACTGTAGGTGTTTTTGTAAAAATACAACTAGGTAGAAACATGATGAGGACCTATCAAAACATATCTTCACACCAATTAGAGGTGGTAACTACGGCAGGACTCTAATACGTCCAGTGTAGGGGGCCGGAAACAGTCTCTCAGGCCAGAGGTATATATATTCATGGAGAGGTCAGAGGGGTCACGAGGGGTCACAAGGCTCAGTGTCACCATGTCTTCATGTCATGGGGGAAGCTAGCTACCATGATGAGATGCCACAGGGAGTAGTGGGCAAAAATCCAATAACGCATTACCCTACCTATCAATTAGGCCAATTAGGTAATGTGGTGCAGCTGGTGCCATGAATGCAGTAGTCCAGAGCCAAGGCAGTTGGATAGAGTTCAGTACTGAGTGTGTGTGTGTGTGTGGCTTATCTGCTGACTGTGGTAAGTGATAGGCCTCAAACTGACATGATACACTTAATCCAGAGTAGGGCAGGGTCCTAGAGAGATGAAGTGGAGGTGGTAAGGGAGGGAGGCTACGAGCCACCATGTCAACATCCCTGCCACCTGAAACTAGCCCTCATCCTCAGCAGCAGCAGCGGCCTGGTCTGTGGGCGGTGGAGTGGCTGGGAGGGCCGCATTACCCCCATTACAGGGCCTGGGATCCGTTAAGGTGGGCAGAGATGAGCCACGCTGCGGCTACTGTGATCTCTAGGAGACAGAGCCAGGCGCCTGCCATCAGCCAATCAGCCAGGCCACGCCACGGGCAACCTAAAGCCCAGCCTCCAGCTCCAGCCCCTAGCCCCAGCCCCTAGCCCCAGCCCCTAGCCCCAGCCACTAGCCCCAGCTCCAGCCCCAGCAAGGAGGCAGCACCAGAAGCGCTTGGTCTTATCATCTGCAAACAGGAGACGAGGCCGAAGCACAGGGCCTCATCTGCCTTAATCTCCTGGCAAACACAGGCCCCAATATCAGCTGCTCGGAGCAATCACTCCCTTTCTCTGTTCCACGCAGTGCCACATATGCTTGGGCCTTTTCAAATGGAGCTTAGAGATGTGATACCTGCTGTCTCCTGGGGTCTGTTGCCTTGGTTAGCACAGACAACAGGAAGTGGGTTTTGTTCCTTCTGTTTGGACTGGTTGTTACAGTAGCGGTGTGTGGGAAGCCAGAGAGGACGGTTGCATCACAGGACAAATCTAGAGCTCTTGTAGGCCTAATAACACAGGTGTAATGATTGTATAGTAAGGTTGGCTAATCTAACGCCACTACCCACACCACCATAGATAGCTGTGTCCCAGTCTTTCCAGAGGATGAGGAGCCTGGATGTGGGAGGTGGGCCTATCCCCCCCTCCCCACCCTCCTATCCTGGCCCCATGCCAGTGTACCAGCCTGCCAGCCTGGAGCAGCCCAGCATCAATTACCTGAATCCAGCATTCAAACAGCCCTAATGGCTGCAGCCTCCCTGATCAAACGCATGCTGTCATCAGAGCCCACCAGACACACACGGCCTGCTTCATCTCATCTAGCTCTTCACAGACAGACACACACTCACACACATTGATACAACACAGAGACAGTAACACACACACACGCACCCCTGAAAAATGAGGATGTTGAATAATTAGCAGGATGAAGAAAGCAAGTGTCTACACAGACATGCAATTCAATGATCTCTTTCCTCTGGCTGGCTCTTGAAGGTTATGAGTTCGGCTGCTACTGACACTCTCCTGGGACACAGACAAGGTGGCAGTTTGTCTCCCTACCCTGCTTCCCTCTACAGAGAAATCAGCTCCAGATATGAGCCTGCAAATGGCTACCAGTCAAATGCCTGCTGTTTCAAACCTCATTGCTATTGTAAAGTGATATGAAGGGGGCCAGGGTGAGTGAGTGAGAGCCCTCCCAGGTATGCATTACGGGGGATTCTGCCTGCCGAGGGTCTGGTCTCCCTGGCAACAGAACCCAGAGCACAGGAAGCTCCCAGGCTAGGCCGTAGTGGGGGGTGGTGTGCCCTTTATCAGTATCCTCTCCTGTCCTCTGCTGCAAGGTCACCTTCTACTACCTACTACCCACACACAATCACAAATTCACTCACAATCAAGCCGGAAATCGGAATTAATACAAAAACTTGCATTCATGCAAATAAAAACATGTGTTCTTACATGCAAACATATGTGCTATTACATAGTCACATGTGTGCATGGATAAAGAAATGACACACATGAATAATTAAATAGGACATTAATAATAATGGCCCACTAACACTGACTTACACTCCCTCAGCAAACACAAAAATGATGTTTATGTTATTACATAAATGCCTGCGAGTGTACTTTACTGTACAAGTTCTGTAATGAAATATCTACAGAGAACTACAAAGGACATCTACAATCATAACAACAGCCAAGCAACAGCCTTTACTACAGAATGTTCAGCCTAGTGAGTCAAATCAACAACCCATTGGAAATTAACTGAAATCTGTTGTCTGTCTGTCTTGTCCTGTCCAACCTGCGCTCTGGTAGGTATATCACACTGGTCATTCCCAAAGGCCGTGCTTCCTTTGGCCGTCATTCATTCTAGTTCTCCGCCACCACCGACTGGAACGACCTGCAAAAGACCCTCATCCTTCACACATTCATCCCACCCCACTCCTTCAAAAACATAATTACCTGAGCTGCTAACTGATCAATGTACCTGCTGATCATTAACATTGACTCCTGAGTGGCGCAGTGGTCTAAGGCACTGCATCGCAGTGCTAACTGTGCCACTAGAGATCCTGGTTCGAATCCAGGCTCTGTCGCAGCCGGCCGCGACCGGGAGACTCATGGGCGGCGCACAATTGGCCCAGCGTCGTCCAGGGTAGGGGAGGGAATGGCCGGCAGGGATGTAGCTCAGTTGATAGAGCATGGCGTTTGGAACGCCAGGGTTGTGGGTTCGATTCCCACGGGGGGGCCAGTATAAAATAATATGTATTCACTAACTGTAAGTCGCTCTGGATAAGAGCGTCTGCTAAATGACTAAAATGTAAAAATGTAATTAAGTCTGCTGTGTTGCCATTTTTTATGTCAGTTATCTAGGTCTTTTTTGCTCTAACCCACTGTGAATGTTTTCTCATATTGTTGTATATTTGATGAATTTGTACCTTTCCTATAGTGTGTTTTATAAAATGTGTAGTTGTCACGTTCGTTTGAGGATGGGTCAGACCAAGCGCAGCGTGAAAGGCGTACATGTTTATTTCACCGATAAACATACAACAAAACAACAAACCAAACCAAACGTGAAGTCCTAAGGCTGAACACAAAACAAGCCTACTCACGGAACAAGATCCCACAACTAACGAGTGCCAACAGGCTGCCTAAGTATGATCCCCAATCAGAGACAACGAGCGACAGCTGTCTCTGATTGGGAATCACACCCGGCCAAACATAGACATACAATCCTAGAATGACAACATAGAAAACACAACATAGAACACCACACCCTGACTCAACATACCAGAGTCCCATAAGTCAGGGCGTGACAGCAGTGGTATTGTGTGTTGTCCTGTTCACTGTTGCAATGTTATGCCTCTTGGCCAGGTCATCATTGTAAATGAGAATTGGTTCTCAATTGACTTATCTGGTTCAATAAAGGTGAAATCAAAACAAAGAATGGGTCAAGTAGCTGTAGCAGTATTATTGCTGCAGATCAATGCACAGGCATCCGTCCATGCCAGATCCACACTGTCATATCCCATCACACCAAGGACACAAGAGTGTGAGGGAGGGATGCAGGCAGGGCTGAAAATATATTTTACTAGAAGAGCCATCATAAATCTACTGACTCCTCTAGAGAGAGTGAGAGGAGAAAAAAAAAAGGGGGGGGGGGGGGGGGGGGGGGGAGAAAGAGAGAGGTGGAAAGGAAGGGAGGGGGAAAGGAAGAGAGAGAAGAAGAAAGAAAGAAAGAAAGAAAGAAAGAAAGAAAGAAAGAAAGAAAGAAAGAAAGAAAGAAAGAAAGAAAGAAAGAAAGAAAGAAAGAAAGAAAGAAAGAAGAAAGAAAGAAAGAAAGAAAGAAAGAAAGAAAGAAAGAAAGAAAGAAAGAAAGAGAAAGAAAGAAAGAAAGAAAGAAAAAAAAAAAAAAAAAGAAAAAAAAAAAGAAAGGAAGGAAGGAAGGAAGGAAGGAAGAGTTAGGGAGTCTTTCTTCTCCCTCGCCTCCAGGAAGACTAATATATTCAATTTGGGTTAAAGAGCGCATTTAAAGAGGAAACTCTCCAACGGGCTGGCGGAGACAAGGCAGGGATTTGAGGATTAATGTGTTTTTTCTGTTTCTCTGCTCAGCCTGTAATTGAGTGATTCAGTATAGGAGCTTTTACTGAGGCAGACCAGGCTCTGACTCCCAGTCAGGGCCAAGGCTGCTGGCTGAGCTGCCACTCATTAAAAAAAGTAACATGGCTGCCTCCAATGAGCCTGACACCACATCTCACAGTCGAAGACTCAGTCTCTCTCTCTCTCTCTCTCTCTCTCTCTCTCTCTCTCTCTCTCTCTCTCTCTCCGATCTCACCCACTCTCTCTCTCTCTCTCTCCCTTTCTCTCTCTCTCTCCGATCTCACCCTCTCTCTCTCCGATCTCACCCTCTCTCGCTCCCCTCCCTCTCTCATCCTTATGTACTGTTGTTCCAAGCTCTTCACATCCTGTGTCTCTCTCTCCCAGGTCCCACCTCTCTCCCAGTCTATCGACTAAGCTGATGAGGTGCTAGTTAGACAGTCTGCTCAGGTAACAGTACACTGCTCTTATGTAACAGGAGAATTATGGGCGGTGGGGTAGAGCATGGCACAGGAAGTTACAGAGCCGTGTGTTTTTGTGTGTGTGTGTGTGTGTGTCTCTGTCTCTGCGTGTGTGTGTGTGTGTGTCTCTGTGTATGTGCGCGCACCCGTGTCATCTTTCAGAATGTACTAGAAAGAATAGGTACAGTAGCAGCTTCAAAAGGCTGTTATGGGTTTTCACTCCAGCCTGTGCTAAGCTTTTTTACCCCACAACTACCCAACATTAAGCCAACCCTTTGCCTCATACAAATTCATAGAGGCCTACATTTAGCTGTGAGACATTTTGAAGTCATAAAATACTTGCTAAATGTTCCTACAGCGGATATGTGTCTAAGTCTTTGCTCAGAATGCTGTCAGTAAACCTGGCTGTGCCCCAAATGGCACCCTATTCCCTATATAGTGTTCTACTTTTAATCAGGGCCCATTGATGGAATAGGGTGTCAATTTGGGACACGGTCAGCATCTTCATCTTTGCTGCAAAAGAGACTGAGTTCACAGTCTCATAGGTCTCTGGTCAAAAGAAGTGCAATAGTGAATAGGGTGCCATTTGGGATTCACTTCTCTGTCCTACCCTGCTGCCCATGTTCCAGTCACTCCTACTGAGGATAATACACCCAGTCAGCACAGCCACACCAGCCACAGCCACACCAGCCACAGCCATATCACCAGCAGCCTCCCTCCTACCCTCCAGCACTCACTCAGACAAAGGGAGATTTCCCCACGGAGTGTGTCCTCAAACCACGTGGAAGAGACCTCCTTCGGAGTGTGTGTGTCTGTGTGTGTGTGTGTGTGTGTGTGTGTGTGTGTATGTGGTGGCTGGGGGAGGGGACAGGCAGGGAGAAAGCAGGTGGGGGGGTGGGGCAGTGGGTAATGTCTGCAGCAGTGCAGCGCCTCAATGAACCACCAACCAGATGTGCATATTGCCACAGTCCCACATGCTTATTACATACCAAAGATGCGGGGGAGGGGCCAAGACCTGCTCACACACACACCACACAAAGACACTTCATTTCTCAGCAACATGCACACAGTCTGCCCTCTCTGTCTGATACTGTGGGGGGGAGGAGCTGGCCAGTTGTGTATAACTTGGACCTGGCCCAAAGCAGCTCCACTTGGGAATTCACATTTCATAACAAACACACACACACACACACACACACACACACACAGGCAAAAAAAAGAACACAGGCAGCGGGGGCTTGTTTTCAACTGCAGATGACCGAGGATCACTGAGAGAGAGAGCAAGAGAGCAAGAGAGAAGAGAGATGAAGAGAGGAGAGAGAGAGAGAGAGATGAGAAGAGATGAGAAGAGAGAGCGAGAGAGGGCAGGGTCATTGCTGCAGCATGTGCCGCCCTGCTGGAAGAACAAAGGAGTCATTTTCCCCTTCATCATCAGTGTGTGTTAAGGTTGTTAGTTTGGCTAGCTGGCCAATGCCTAGTGTTCTCTCTGCTCTGCAGTGTGTGCAGTAGTGCACTGGTGCAAATTGAACGTGTTCCCCTGTGGGTATTACAAGGCCCAACGTCCTGCTACCTGTGAAGATGATGAGGTATGCTTTGGTGTTTTTGTTGTAAATCTTTTTTTGCCCAGAGACCGGCCCTATAGCCTTGAGAGAGAGAGAGAGAGAGAGAGAGAGAGAGAGAGAGAGAGAGAGAGAGAGAGAGAGAGAGAGAGAGAGAGAGAGAGGGAGGGAGGCAGATGTTACACCACCCTGAAGTGCAACCAAGCAATTTTTTCAAGAACGCTACCTGTCTCTACTTCATAGTCTGTATGTAGCCTACTCTATGGAGCACATTGGTTCAGGTCTAGCGCTAGTGTGGAGGCTACACACAGACTATCCAATACGATAAACACACACACACACACACACACACACACACACACACACACACACACACACACACACACACACTCAACCCTGTCTCAGCTGTCACACAGTAAGCATTGCAGCAGCCAGAACTAAAAGAGGAGGATGAGAGAGGGAGGAGAGAGGAGAGAGTAGTAGCATAAAGTACTAATCCAGCCTTCTCCTTCAAGCAGACACATTTCTCCCAGCACAGTCTGATCTCCCAGCTTAGTTTGTGTGTGTGTGTGTGTGTGTGTGTGTGTGTGTGTGTGTGTGTGATGAGAATGATGATGGTAAAGTCATTACATTACGCAACCCCAACCCAAACCTAAACCACCACATCACTTCCAGATGATTAGCATGGTTAGCCTGCTGCGGCTAATTACACAAGAGGAAGACTCAGTGAAACTACAAGAGTTGTTTTGAAGAGCGCTGGAGGAGAGAGAGCACAAACAGGACAAATGATTTATAATGGCAAGCAATCGATAAAAAAACTAATCTGTCTATAAACACATTTATACGTCTATAAATCTGTATTAGTCTGTTTGTAGCGCCGTCTAAACCATCCTTCCATCTGTCCATCCCTCAGTCCCACACTGTGTCTGTCTCGGTCTGTCTGTCTGTCCAGTTGGCTTGCTCTCTCTCCTTTCTCTCTCTTGTAATATGGGACCCCTCCGTCCTGCAGTCTCTCTCTCTCGCCATAGCAGTGGAAGGCCCATGGCTGTTGTGTCAATGCAGCTCAGTTCATCTCCACACTGTACAGTCGTGGTCAAAAGTTTTGAGAATGACACAAATAAAAAATTTCACTAAGTCTGCTGCCTCAGTTTTTATGATGGCAATTTGCATATACTCCAGAATGTTATGAAGAGTCATCAGATGAATTGCAATTAATTAAAAGTCCCTATTTGTCATGAACATGAACTTAATCCCCAAAAAACATTTCCACTGCATTTCAGCCCTGCCACAAAAGGACCAGCTGACATCATGTCAGTGATTCTCTCGTTAACACAGGTGAGAGTGTTGACGAGGACACGGCTGGAGATCACTCTGTCATGCTGATTGAGTTAGAATAACAGACTGGAAGCTTTAAAAGGAGGGTGGTGCTTGAAATCATTGTTCTTCCTCTGTTAACCATGGTTACCTGCAAGGAAACACGTGCCGTCATCATTGCTTTGCACAAAAAGGGCTTCACAGGCAAGGATATTGCTGCTAGTAAGATTGCACCTAAATCAAACATTTATCGGATCATCAAGAACTTCAAGGAGAGAGGTTCAATTGTTGTGAAGAAGGCTTCAGGGTGCCCAAAAAAGTCCAGCAAGCACCAGGACCGTCTCCTAAAGTTGATTCAGCTGCGGGATCGGGTCACCACCAGTGCAGAGCTTGCTCAGGAATGGCAACAGTCAGGTGTGAGTGCATCTGCACGCACAGTGAGGCAAAGACTTTTGGAGGATGGCCTGGTGTCAAGAAGGGCAGCGAGGAAGCCACTTCTCTCCAGGAAAAACATCAGGGACAGACTGATATTCTGCAAAAGGTACAGGGATTGGACTGCTGAGGACTGGGGTAAAGTCATTTTCTCTGATGAATCCCCTTTCCGATTGTTTGGGGCATCTGGAAAAAAGCTTGTCCGGTGAAGACAAGATGAGCGCTACCATCAGTCCTGTGTCATGCCAACAGTAAAGCATCCTGAGACCATTCATGAGTGGGGTTGCTTCTCAGCCAAGGGAGTGGGCTTACTCACAATTTTGCCTAAGAACACAGCCATGAATAAAGAATGGTACCAACACATCCTCCGAGAGCAACTTCTCCCAACCATCCAAGAACAGTTTGTTGACGAACAATGCCTTTTCCAGCATGATGGAGCACCTTGCCATAAGGCAAAAGCGATAACTAAGTGGCTCGGGGAACAAAACATCGACATGTTGGGTCCATGGCCAGGAAACTCCCCAGACTTTAATCCCATTGAGAACTTGTGATCAATCCTCAAGAGGCGGGTGGACAAACAAAAACCCACAAATTCTGACAAACTCCAAGCATTGATTATGCAAGAATGGGCTGCCATCAGTCAGGATGAGGCCCAGAAGTTAATTGACAGCATGCCAGGGCGGATTGCAGAGGTCTTGAAAAAGAAGGGTCAACACTGCAAATATTGACTCTTTGCATAAACTTAATGTAATTGTCAATAAAAGCCTTTGACACTTATGGAATGCTTGTAATTATACTTCAGTATACCATAGTAACATCTGACAAAAATATCTAAAAACTCTGAAACACTGAAGCAGCATGCCCCCTGACCTTAACCTTCATATACAGTGTGACAACAGTGAGGTCACCATAGGTCACCATCCCACAGACCACACCCCTGGCCTCTAGAATGTAAACATGGAGAAGAGGGACCTGTTTTTAGCCGATTGGGGGCTGACTGGAAACTTACTGTAATAACAAAGGTGAGGATAACGGTCTATGGTTGGACATGAGAAAATGAACACATGGCTAACACATTAGCATCCGGTACAGAGGGGTAAACATCTTTGTTTTTGCGCAGAGAAAATATGGTTGTGTCCCAAAGGGCACATAGGGCTCTGGTCAAAAGTAGTGCACTTTAAAGGGAATAGGGTGCCATTTGGGATACAGTTATTTCAGAGATTACCTGAGATGTAATCTGAAAGGCCCAGAGAAGGGCCTTGTGATAGCGTGCAGAGCAGTGGAACGGATCCCAAAGAGAGAGGAGTTTCAGCTCAATCCAACTAACCAAACACAGACCAACACATGAATAAGAGTGATGAGAGTCAATTACATTCTGAGGACAATGACCATAGTGTTCCTGCATCATTACTCCTCTTGTTCGCTGTGTGAAGACACACACATGGGCGTACACACACACACACACACACACACACACACACACACATCACCCTTGAGACTGCAGGGTCTTGCCGGAGGCCTGAAGGTCTTGTGGACCAGAGAAGGAGCCCCTACCTCTGCCTCAGCAGCAGTAGCAGTGTGTGTGTGTGTGTGTGTGTGTATGTGTGTGGACTGCGGAGTGGAGTGTATTTTTAGCCCCTCTGCAGCGGCAGAGAACAACTATTCCCCCGAGGGCGCTGTGAGCTCCAGTAATCTCTCCATGAGGGGGTCTGAAGGAGCGAGGGAGAGGGGTTGAAGAGGAAGAGGAAGAGAGAACATATACAGTGGATATAAAAAGTCTACACACAGCTGCTAAAATGCCAGGTTTTTGTGATGTAAAAGAATGAGACAAAGATAAATCATGTCAGAACTTTTTCCACCTTTAATGTGACCTATAATGTGAACAATTCAATTGAAAAACAAACTTAAATCTTTGAGGGGGGAAAATATAAATAAAAGAAACTCACAATAACCTGGTTGCATAAGTGTGAACACCCTTAAACTAATACTTTGTTGAAGCACCTTTTGATTTTATTACAGCACTCAGTCTTTTTGGGTAGGAGTCTATTAGCATGGCACATCTTGACGTGGCAATATTTGCCCACTCTTCTTTGCAAAAGCGCTCCAAATCTGTCAGATTGTGAGGACATATCCTGTGCACAGCCCTCTTCAGATCACCCCAGAGATGTTCAATTCGATTCAGGTCTGGGCTCTGGCTGGGCCATTCCAAAACGTTAATCTTCTTCTGGTGAAGCCATGCTTTTGTGGATTTGGATGTGTGCTTTGGGTCGTTGTCGTGCTGAAAGGTGAACTTCATCTTCAGCTTTCTAACGGACGCCTGAAGGTTTTGTGCCAAAATTGCCTGGTATTTGGAACTGTTCATAATTCCCTCCACCCTGACTAAGGCCCCGGTTCCAGCTGAAGAAAAACAGCCCCAAAGCATATTGCTGCCACCACCATGCTTCACTGTGGGTATGGTGTTCTTTGGGTGATGTGCAGTGTTGTTTTTGCGCCAAACATACCTTTTGGAACCCTAACCATAACACATTTTCCCATGTGCTTTTGGGGGACTTTATGTTTGTTTTTGCAAACTTCAGCCGGGCTTGGATGTTTTTCTTTGTAAGAAAAGGCTTCCGTCTTGCCACCCTACCCCATAGCCCATTCATATGAAGAATACGGGAGATTGTTGTCACATGTAGCACACAGCCAGTACTTTCCAGAAATTCCTGCATTTCCTTTAATGTTGCTGTAGGCCTCTTGGAAGCCTCCCTGACCAGTTTTCTTCTCGTCTTTTCATACATTTTGGAGGGACGTCCAGTTCTTGGTAATGTCTCTGTTGTGCCATATTTTCTCCACTTGATGATGACTGTCTTCACTGTGTTCCATGGTATATGTAATGCTTTGGAAATTATTTTGTACCCTTCTCCTGACTGATATCTTTCAACAATGAGATCCCTCTGATGCCTTGGAAGTTCTCTCCGGACCATGGCTTTTGCTCTGAGATGCAACTAAGAAAATGTCAGGAAAATCCTACTAGAGCAGCTGAACTTTATTTGTGATTAATCAGAGTCACTTTAAATGATGGCAGGTGTGTAATGACTTCTATTTAACATGAGTTTGAATGTGATTGGTTAATTCTGAACACAGCCACATCCCCAGTTATAACTTATGCAACCAGGTTATTGTAAGGTTTTTATTTTTCATTTTTCCCCCTCAAAGATTTCAGTTTGTTTTTCAATCGAATTGTTCACATTATAGGTCACATTAACAGTGGAAAAAGTTCTGACATGATTTATCATTGTCTCATTCTTTTACATCACAAAAACCTGGCATTTTAACAGGGGTGTGTAGACTTTTTATATCCACTGTATTTAAAATCTAAACAAATGGATGGAATCTTTAACAGCTACTACGGAAACCTGGGGCCAGATGCCTCACACTCTGCCTATAACGGGAGGTGTGTCTGTGTGTGTGCAATGTATCCTCTGGTTTATTAAGCCATTGAACATAGGGCTGTTGTTCCGTTCCACTGCAGTAGTGTTCACACGGCTGCTCTGCTGGAACAAACAGAGGCACTCTGTCTTCTCTCTTTCCACACACACACGTGTCACAGTCTCACACACACACACACACGCACAGTACCTACTATATCCAGGAAGAACATACAGTACAGTAGAAGCTCTATCTAGTCTGAGCTAGGGACGCTCCATTTTCATCCACAACCAGTTCAAATGCCCATCCTTGCAGAGAGAGCTGGGGATGGGGTGTAGGGGGATTGGGGTGTAGGGGTCTCCCCCTGAGAGAGTGACTGATGTGATTCTTCAAATAATCTGTTTAGCAGCCTCCTGCCCACGCCACACACTGTGTGTGTGGGTTTGTGGGTATGTGTGTGTGTGTGTGTGGTGTGTGTGCCTCAGTGTCACACAGAAACTCATATACTGTATACTGTACACTGAGTGTACAAAACATTAAGAACACCTTCCTAATATTGAGTTGCACCTCCTTTTGACCTCAGAAAAGCTTCAATTCGTCAGGGCATGGACTCTACAAGGTGTCGAAAACGTTCCACAGGGATGCTGGCCCATGTTGACTCCAATGCTTCCCACAGTTGTGCCAAGTTGGCTGGATGTCCTTTGGGTGGTGGACCATTCTTTTTACACATGGGACACTGTTGAGTGTGAAAAACGCAGCAGCGTTTCAGTTCTTGACACAAACCGGTACGCCTGGCACCTACTACCATACCCTGTTCAAAGGCACTTCAATCTTTTGTCTTGCCCATTCACCCTCTGAATGGCACACATACACAATCCATGTCTCAAGGCTTAAAAATACTTATTTTAACTAGTCTCCTCCCCTTCATCTACACTGATTGAAGTGGATTTGACAGGTGACATCAATAAGGGATCATAGCTTTTACCTAGATTCACCTGGTCAGTCTATGTCAATGAAAGAGCAGGGGTTCTTAATGTTTTGTATACTCAGTGTATAGCTCTAGACTATAGGCATGGGACAGGGAGAAAGGGGATAGGGAGAGGAGAGAGAGAGGAGGGGGAGAGGAGAGAGAGAGGAGGAGGAGAGAGAGGAGGGGGAGAGGGGAAAGAAGGGGGTTTATGGGGGTCGTCCTGAAACAAGACAGTCATCCTTAAGTCTGTCAGCATGTCCATTCCCATACTTACACATGACACTTCTATAGCCTCTGGAGACATTGAGAGAGCTAGAGGGGGAGCTAGTGGACTCACAACAGACAGCCATTCTCTCCCTTAGTAAAATACCTTCCCAGACACACACTGTAGAGAGTAAACTAAGCAGACCCTGACTAACCAGACACATCATCAAGGCTAATGTAACATGGTTCCCTGCCATGCACAGACAGAGAAAAACAATGTGAAAAGAGGCCATGACCGAGATTCCAACCGTACAGATAGGGGTGTATGACATGTCAAAGGAGTGTTTTGGTTCTCAAACGTTGAAAAGGGAATTATTTTTTCATGAGGGTCTTGTCAGCCCATTTCTGGGTTTGGGGAGGGGGTGAAGCAGTGTGGGGTATTTTGTTGTAGTCCTATAACTCCCCCTTCTACCCCCCCTGTCTTGATCTGCGGAAGCCAGGCTGACACAGACAAACAGACAGCACCCTCTCTTTTCCCCATCAATGATTCATGTCAGGAAAGGCTTTGGTTTGGAGGAGGTTAGCGCTCCAACCTCAAGACACTCACCCAGATAAGTGTAGGAGATGAAGAGCCAAGCCACATGGCTGCAGCTCTCCCAATCTGACCCTACAGTATATCAACATACTACCCCTGACCCACCACACCAAAATAACCCACTAGTGGAGCCTTCTCCCTGACAAAGAGCAGGGCAGAGGCCCTGATAGCCAGAATAGGCTGTTGATGTTGTCATATCAGTGTGTTAGAGAGGGTTGCCTCCTTTACCCTTACCCCCCAGGCCCCCACCACTCCTCTGGTAAACGTGTCTGAGGAGGTGTCTGAGGAGGTGTCTGCATCTGCTACGCTACAGGCCCAAATCCAGGTCACAGAGAGGGTGTGTGTGTGCGTGCGTGCGTGAGGCGGGTGGTCTCCTAAATCATGTGTACAGCACTCAGATCCACTCAAAGCCATTACTCTTGTCAGGCAGTTTTTTTGGGGGGCAGCCAGCCAGTCACCAGCTAGCACAGACGCAAGCCACCAGCCAATAGCAGCTGTGTTACCATGAGGATACCAGATGTGATATCACTGATACAACTGTGTGAATGAAATGCCGTGGCATGTCTTATCATTGACTTTGTTGTGTTTCCCCACACAAAAACCCTAAGTTGTTACAGCATTAGCCCCTGATACATGAGTCAACCCCTATTTGCATATGTCAACACGTACTCCGAGTGCTAACAACGGTACACATAGTTAAACATGTAAATCAACTCTCACAACCCTTAGCACACAGTTCACGCTAACATCTTGGCAAACACCAGTGTAACACGAACCCTGACACCAAGTCTTCACACATTCAAGGCTAAAGAGGATGCTGAGTTCACTAATGTCAAAGTCAATCAGAGGTGAAGACAGGGCAGGGCTGAGAGTGAAGAGAGCGAGAGCCCCATTGAGAAATACCACACAAAGACCTTGCTTGGCCGACACACTCTACTGCAAACAAACAGTAGCCCCCAAAATGGGACATGGCCCCCATGTGACCCACTTTTTCCTCAGTGGACCAATCAGACGAGGCCAAGGGCAGGGCAGACCCCACTTCAGGAGCACCAATTAGTTAAAAATTTTGTTGATTTGTTTTAGAAATTTTTTTTTGTGTCATTTAGCAGACGCTCTTATACAGAGCGACTTACAGGAGCAATTAGGGTTAAGTGCCTTGCTCAAGGGCACACCGACAGATTTTTCACCTAGTTGGCTCAGGGATTAGAACCAGCGACCTTTCGGTTACTGGCACAACGCTCTTAACCACTAAGCTACCTGCCGCCCACCAAGTCACCCGTGTCAGAAGTGTGTGTGTGTTAATAGGGAAAGCAGCACGTGGCTTAGCTCACCCTCACCTCTCTGTCCTCTGATTTCCTCATGTTCAGGGTTCTGCATTCAAATATGTCTTTTTTATAGCTTAAACAAACAGCCCACATTTTTTTCCAGGATGTCTCTGTGTGAACGTCCTGAAATAGTGTGTCTAAATCCAGGCATAGCGGGAAGGCCTGACCTGCTGGCTCTAAGAGGTGATGAATCCACTGCTGCACACACACTTATGAAGCTTAATCACACCCATTTAAACAACACACAACGTCAACAGCACTGCTCAGCCCCTCAGCAGCAGGCTTTTAACACTGTCTCTGTGCTCTTCTGGTGTGTGTGTGTGAATAGTAAACCAAGAAAGATTTTACCAACTGGGGACATTTTCTTGGTCCCCACAAGGTCAAATGCTATTTCTAGGGGGTTTAGGGTTAAGGTTAGAATTAGTGTTAGGGTTAGAATTAGGTTTAGGGTTAGGGTTAGGAGATATAGTTAGTTTTAGGGTTAGAGTTAGGAGCTAGGGTTAGGGTTAGGGTTAAGGTTAGGTTTTTGGGTAAAGGTTAGGGTTAGGGTTAGGGTAAGGGTACGGGTTAGGGTTAGGTTTAGGGTTAGTGGTTAGGGAAAATAGGATTTTGAATGGGAATGAATTGTATGTCCCCACAAGGTTAGCTGCGCAAGACTGTGTGTGTGTGTGTGTGTGTGTGTGTGTGTTACAGTAGGCCATGTGCAGGTGTGATCTTGACACTCACTGAAGTACATGCAAACACATACAGTACATACACAACCACATACATCGTCACTCACAGAAACACACAAACCCTCACACCCATATTCCCACATAAAGGTTGGGAGTGGTGTGTTCAGAAGGCCAACCCAGTTTTAATGGAATGCATTAATAACAGAACTCATAGCTCATAGACACAAGCTAACAAGCTGTCTACATTCCTGGTGCACGTGCACACGCACACACACACACAGCCTCTAAGGAACAGAGCAAGAGGTGAGGGGCGGTGAGGAAAGGGGACTATACAGGCAGTACCAGTCTGATCCCCGTAGGGTGAGAGTCAGTACCCCTACACCCCTCTCTCCCTCCTTCAGCATCAATACCCTTCTTTACATATAGCAGCTTCTAGCAAACACTGCATATAGTACCTTTCAGCTCCACTCACATAACTGTCACAGTTCTATGGACCAGAAATGCTGCCTACCACTTCATGTTTTTTTCTCTGCCACCACAGGACACACACACAGACCTTACAGTCAGTTATTCCGTCTGCTGTCCCTGAATCAGCCTCACCAGTGGAAGAACTGTGACATCGCCATAGCCCAAATATGGCACCCCATGCAGGAAACAGGAGTCACAGCATCTCTACTGCTTCTTACCTCAAAATACTCTGCCAACATGGACAGGGGAAGGTGAGGGGGGTGTTGTATGCCTGTTTAAACACCATATCCCAACACTCCAATTGATCAGTGTCGTCTCGGCCCTAGGAATGCTAGGATATGGTGTTTAAAAAAAGAGTCTAAGGGCCTTGACTGTTTACAGAGAATAAAAATATCTGCAAGAGGACAGTGTTGTGTTTGTGTTGGGACTGGGAGCCAAACACTGTATCTTAATGGCGTTTTACTGGCATAGCAAGTTGGTTTTCCTCCCAGTCTGGCCTTGGGTCTAAAAATGCTACATAAAGTGGCCTGTGTCAATACCAATCCATCCACCTGCACAGGAATATAACTCAGCCTTGATATCAATACCGCTGGATATAGCAGCAATTACATTCGATTTAACCTTCAATGCACAAAATACACACACCATTTAGTTTAATGGATTTAACCTTGACTGGTCTCGTGCCAGCATTAAGCTTCTTATAGGACATTACTGTAAATGGCTTTTTTCTTCCTCCTTCAGTGATGATGCAGAGCCTGCATGAATACACACACAATTTCAGAAACACCTCTCCCCCTGATGACAGGACCATGTCTATGTTCCCTCAGCCCTATGTTCCCTCAGCCCTATGTTCCCTCAGTTCTCTCAGCCCTATGTTCCCTCAGCCCCATGTTCCCTCAGCCCCATGTTCCCTCAGCCCCATCATCCCTCAGCCCAATGTTCCCTCAGCCCAATATTCCCTCAGCCCCATGTTCCCTCAGATCTCTCAGCCCTATGTTCCCTCAGCCCAATGTTCCCTCAGCCCCATGTTCCCTCAGCCCCATGTTCCCTTAGCCCCATGCTCCCTCAGCCCCATGTTCCCTCAGCCCCCATGTTCCCTCAGCCCCCATGTTCCCTCAGCCCCCATGTTCCCTCAGCCCCCATGTTCCCTCAGCCCCCATGTTCCCTCAGCCCCATGTTTCCTCAGCCCCATGTTCCCTCAGCCCCATGTTCCCTCAGCCTCATGTAGCTCAGTTGGTAGAGCATGGCGCTTGCAACGCCAGGGTTGTGGGTTTGTTTCCCACGGGGGGACAGTATGAAACATTTATGCACTAACTAACTGTAAGTCGCTCTGGATAAGAGCATCTGCTAAATTACTAAAATGTCAATGTTCCCTCAGTTCTATCTTCTAAACCAGGAGTCAGCAAACCAAATGAAAGGAAGAACCTTTTTACAAATTCTCTCAATATCTAGTATTTTTGGAGCTGCACGGAATCTACCCATTTGAGAGGGGAAAAAACAGAAAAGAGGGACATTATAGACAAAAACATATGTGATTTTTATATATATATATTTTTTTACATTGAGTATATTTTTCACATCCTTAATGTACAAAGGTATTTTGGTGAGTTAATCCACTGTTGCATGAATGAATAAATTAGGACAATCTATAGAGCCCCACAGTGTAGGTGTCATAATACCCATAAAACCTCACGTTTTTTCCACCATTCATTTTTCCCATAGGGAATTGTTGTATGCCTCTTTAAACACCATATCCCAACACTCCAATTGATCAGTGTCGTCTCGGCCCTAGGAATGCTAGGATATGGTGTTTAAAAAAAGAGTCTAAGGGCCTTGACTGTTTACAGGGAATAAAAAGACCTGCAAGAGGACAGTGTTGTGTTTGTGTTGGGACTGGGAGCCAAACACTGTATCTTAATGGCGTTTTACTGGCATAGCAAGTTGGTTTTCCTCCCAGTCTGGCCTTGGGTCTAAAAATGCTACATAAAGTGGCCTGTGTCAATACCAATCCATCCACCTGCACAGGAATATAACTCAGCCTTGATATCAATACCGCTGGATATAGCAGCAATTACATTCGATTTAACCTTCAATGCACAAAATACACACACCATTTAGTTTAATGGATTTAACCTTGACTGGTCTCGTGCCAGCATTAAGCTTCTTATAGGACATTACTGTAAATGGCTTTTTTCTTCCTCCTTCAGTGATGATGCAGCAGCCTGCATGAATACACACACATGCACACACACAATTTCAGAAACACCTCTCCCCCTGATGACAGGACCATGTCTATGTTCCCTCAGCCCTATGTTCCCTCAGCCCTATGTTCCCTCAGTTCTCTCAGCCCTATGTTCCCTCAGCCCTATGTTCCCTCAGTTCTCTCAGCCCTATGTTCCCTCAGCCCCACGTTCCCTCAGCCACATGTTCCCTCAGCCACATGTTCCCTCACTCCCATGTTCCCTCAGCCCCATGTTCCCTCAGTTCTCTCAGCCCTATGTTCCCTCAGCCCCATGTTCCCTCAGCCCCATGTTCCCTCAGCCCCATGTTCCCTCAGCCCCATGTTCCCTTAGCCCCATGTTCCCTCAGCCCCATGTTACCTCAGCCCTTATGTTACCTCAGCCCCCATGTTCCCTCAGCCCCCATGTTCCCTCAGCCCCCATGTTTCCTCAGCCCCATGTTCCCTCAGCCCCATGTTCCCTCAGCCTCATGTAGCTCAGTTGGTAGAGCATGGCGCTTGCAACGCCAGGGTTGTGGATTCGTTTCCCACGGGGGGCCAGTATGAAAAATGTATGCACTAACTAACTGTAAGTCGCTCTGGATAAGAGCATCTGCTAAATGACTAAAATGTAAATGTTCCCTCAGTTCTATCTTCTAAACCAGGAGTCAGCAAACCAAATGAGAGGAAGAACCTTTTCTCAATATCTAGTATTTTTGGAGCTGCACGGAATCTACCCGTTTGAGAGGGGGAAAAACAGAAAAGAGGGACATTATAGACAAAAACGTATGTGATTTTTATATATATATATTTTTTTACATAGAGTATTTTTTCACATCCTTGATGTACAAAGGTATTTTGGTGAGTTAATCCACTGTTGCATGAATGAATAAATTAGGACCATCTATAGAGCCCCACAGTGTAGGTGTCATAATACCCATAAAACCTCACAGTTTTTCCACCATTCATTTTTCCCATAGGGAATTTTAGAAACACATTTCGTGTGGGCTTACACTGGCGTAACGTTTTGATAACCATGTAAATCTATCTCGGACAAGGTGACTTTTATCAATATGCCATGATGATCTGGACGAGACTTGACTTGAGTAGATGCTGAGATAAAATATATTTTTTAAATGCTATTCGACTATAAAAGTTCAAGGTCATAGTGATTGAACATATTCAGTAAATCCCACTTACATGTTTGTGTTGTAGATGCTGAAATAATCTGCATTTTCTACCTTGGTACAATAAGCATTTGTGCCAATTTTGATACAACATAGGGATGAGGGAACATAGGGCTGAGGGAACATAGGGCTGAGGGAACATAGGGCTGTAGGAACATAGGTTGATGGAGAACAGGGCTGAGGGAACATAGGGCTGAGGGAACATAGGGCTGAGGGAACATAGGGCTGTAGGAACATAGGTTGATGGAGAACAGGGCTGAGGGAACATAGGGCTGAGGGAACATAGGGCTGAGGGAACATAGGGCTGTGGGAACATAGGTTGATGGAGAATAGGGCTGAGGGAACATAGGTTGAGGGAACATAGGTTGAGGGAACATAGGTTGAGGGAACATAGGGCAGACCCCTGGTGACAAGAGAATTACAGCCTGCCAAGAGTGCCCAATAATTCATCAATGTAACCACATTCCCATACAGAACTGTGAGTCATACACGCTGCTCACCGAGTAGCAACAACCAATCGATATCAGCTCCACTGCTAAACAGCATGCTAAACATGGCTCATTAACATACATGAGCTCATAAAGACAGAGGCTGGGTCTCAAATTGCACCCTCTTCCCTATGTAGTGCCCTACTTTTGACCAGGGCCCATAGGGCTCTAGTCAAACGTAGTGCACTATATAGCTATGGAATAGGGTGCTTTCCCAAGCCAGTCAGTAACTCAACACAGCCCACCAATGCCTTGCTGCTTGGCATTCAGCACTGAGTAGGCCTAGGCCTAAAAAACAAGCAATTGCTCCTAAAGAGAGAGAGGAGAGAGAGAAATCGTTAGGAGATCAGTAGTGAACTCTGCCGCAGCCTCCCTCTAAGACCTTTTCCTCAGTCTGAGCGATATGACATAAGCTAGCTGGGCCCTGGGCTCCAAAACATGACACGCATGAAAAATGAAACCCTGCATTACTGGCTAATTTCTTTACATAAGAGAGGAGCTAGATACATCAGGCTACACAAAACCTCATCTCCAGGCTCTAGGATAGTGTAAAAATACAGAGAGAGAAAGAGAGACTTTAACTATTTCCACATCATTATAACACTGTTCATAGACATAATATGACATTTGAAATGTCTCTATTCCTCTGAGTGTAATGTTTAATATACATTTTTTATTGTTCATTTCACTTTTGTTTATTATCTATTTCACTTGCTTAGGCAGTGTAAACATGTGTTTCCCATGCCAATAAAAACAATTTGTATTGAATTGAATTGAATTTAAAGAGAGAGAAAGAGAAAGAGAGAGAGAGAGCTAGAGATGAAAATAATATACTGCTAATCTGAGTAGCGCTTGGTGACTTACAGTGAGGGGAAAAAGGATTTGATCCCCTGCTGATTTTGTCCGTTTGCCCACTGACAAAGAAATTATCAGTCTATAATTTTAATGGTAGGTTTATTTGAACAGTGAGAGACAGAATAACAACAACAAAATCCAGAAAAACGCATGTCAAAAATGTTATAAATTGATTTGCATTTTAATGAGGGAAATAAGTATTTGACCCCCTCAATCAGAAAGATTTCTGGCTCACAGGTGTCTTTTATACAGGTAACGAGCTGAGATTAGGAGCACACTCTTAAAGGGAGTGCTCCTAATCTCAGCTTGTTACCTGTATAAAAGACACCTGTCCACAGAAGCAATCAATCAATCAGATTCCAAACTCTCCACCATGGCCAAGACCAAAGAGCTCTCCAAGGATGTCAGGGACAAGATTGTAGACCTACACAAGGCTGGAATGGGCTACAAGACCATCGCCAAGCAGCTTGGTGAGAAGATGACAACAGTTGGTGCGATTATTTGCAAATGGAAGAAACACAAAATAACTGTCAATCTCCCTCGGCCTGGGGCTCCATGCAAGATCTCACCTCGTGGAGTTGCAATGATCATGAGAACGGTGAGGAATCAGCCCAGAATTACACGGGAGGATCTTGTCAATGATCTCAAGGCAGCTGGGACCATAGTCACCAAGAAAACAATTGGTAACACACTACGCCGTGAAGGACTGAAATCCTGCAGCGCCCGCAAGGTCCCCCTGCTCAAGAAAGCACGTATACAGGCCCGTCTGAAGTTTGCCAATGAACATCTGAATGATTCAGAGGAGAACTGGGTGAAAGTGTTGTGGTCAGATGAGACCAAAATCGAGCTCTTTGGCATCAACTCAACTCGCCATGTTTGGAGGAGGAGGAATGCTGCCTATGACCCCAAGAACACCATCCCCACCGTCAAACATGGAGGTGGAAACATTATGCTTTGGGGTTGTTCTTCTGCTAAGGGGACAGGACAACTTCACCGCATCAAAGGGACGATGGACGGTGTCATGTACCGTCAAATCTTGGGTGAGAACCTCCTTCCCTCAGCCAGGGCATTGAAAATGGGTCATGGATGGGTATTCCAGCATGACAATGACCCAAAACACACGGCCAAGGCAACAAAGGAGTGGCTCAAGAAGAAGCACATTAAGGTCCTGGAGTGGCCTAGCCAGTCTCCAGACCTTAATCCCATAGAAAATCTGTGGAGGGAGCTGAAGGTTCGAGTTGCCAAACGTCAGCCTCGAAACCTTAATGACTTGGAGAAGATCTGCAAAGAGGAATGGGACAAAATCACTCCTGAGATGTGTGCAAACCTGGTGGCCAACTACAAGAATCTTCTGACCTCTGTGATTGCCAACAAGGGTTTTGCCACCAAGTACTAAGTAATGTTTTGCAGAGGGGTCAAATACTTATTTCCCTCATTAAAATGCAAATCAATTCATAACATTTTTGACATGCGTTTTTCTGGATTTTTTTGTTGTTATTCTGTCTCTCACTGTTCAAATAAACCTACCATTAAAATTATAGACTGATAATTTCTTCTTCAGTGGGCAAACGTACAAAATCAGCAGGGGATCAAATACTTGAAAAAACTTCTGTAGCTTCATTAAATAGTACCCGCAAAACACCAGTCTCAATGTCAACAGTGAAGAGGCGACTCCGGGATGCTGACCTTCTAGGCAGAGTTGCAAAGAAAAAGCCATATCTCAGACTGGCCAATAGAAAGAAAAGATTAAGATGGGCAGTCTGAGATATGTCTTTTTCTTTGCAACTCTGCCTAGAAGGTCAGCATTCTGGAGTCGCCTCTTCACTGTTGACGTTGAGACTGGTGTTTTGTGGGTACTATTTAATGAAGCTGCCAGTTGAGGACCTGTGAGGAGCCTGTTCCTCAAACTAGACACTCTAATGTATCCCACTCTTCTTTCTATTCTGGTTAGAGCCAGTTTGCGCTGGTCTGTGAAGGGAGTAGTACACAGCGTTGTACGAGATCTTCAGTTTCTTGGCAATTTCTCGCATAGAATAGCCTTCATTTCTCAGAACAAGAATAGACTGACGAGTTTCAGAAGAAAGTTATTTGTTTCTGGCAATTTTGAGCCTGTAATCGAACCCACAATTGCTGATGCTCCAGATACTCAACTAGTCTCAAGAAGGCCAGCTTTATTGCTTCTTTAATCAGCACAACAGTTTTCAGCTGTGTTAACATAATTGCAAAAGGGTTTTCTAATGATCAATTAGCCTTTTAAAATGATAAATTTGGATTAGCAAACACAACATGCCATTGGAACACAGGACTGATGGTTGCTGATAATGGGCCTCTGTACGCCTATGTAGATATTCCATAAAAAATCAGCCGTTTCCAGCTACAATAACCATTTACAACATTAACAATGTCTACACTGTATTTCTGATCACTTTGATGTTATTTTAATGAACCAAAAAATTGCTTTTATTTAGTAAAAAATTACATTTCTAAGTGACCCCAAACTTTTGAACGGTAGTGTATAGGTAGGGGCTACCGAATGTCATTTTTTGTGAGTTTGGACATTTACAAGCGAATGTGAACGAGAGACATTGTGCAAATGAACAAGGTTTTGATGCATGCAGTACTGGCTCTCCAGCAGCATGTCTACATGCTGTGTCTGTGTAGAGTCTAGAGTCGCTAGGGCAACAGGCCTGCCTGCTCTGTCTGGAGAAGAGGGGGGAGGAGCAGACCACTGAGAACAGAGAAGAGAGAAAACGCAAGGAAATCAAGATAGCAGTGGCAGCTGTACAAATAACTAATCCAAAGGGCTTTGCCTTCTCAAAAACGGGAGAAAGCTAACACAATATGACGCCCCGTCACCTTATTAATTTAGCCACTTACTTAGATAGCAAGTTAAACTAGGGGTCATGTTAACGCATTATTCTGTGTTTTCACACAGGAAAAAAATATAAAACGCATAAGCAATATCTTGCTGCATTTTGTAAACACAGATCTAAAATGCTTCTTATTGTAATTTCTCCTCGCCATCAGACAAATTGTGTGCTTCAGTTGCACTTCTAAACTCAAATGGGCATTCCATCAGCAGACAGCTTTTCTCCGGTACGTTTCTCGATGTAGCCAGCCAATTTTTCTCTGATAAAATGCAAGATTGACTTTAAGCAAAACATTAGGAAATGTAGCTGGCTACATTCTTTGTATGAAAGGCCTAAACATTAGAAATATGATGGCCATGCATAGTTTTTGCAGAAAAATACCTTGCTTTTTCATTGTAAGCTCATTTACTTGTGTGGCTGCCAGCCAAATAGTGTTAGACTTCTGTTGTCATCTGATGAAAATGAAGCCATTTTATGTTGAATGTATTGCACTAATGTACAGTATTTTCTGTGAAGGAAAACTATTGTTGCACATCCCGTATCACTCTATTGAATCAAAAAAACACTGTTGACTTTCAATATAAAACATGAACCCTGTCAATACACAGCTGGACTCACCTGCTCCCGCTTTCTCCTGTTGTGCTATTTCCAAACAAACATGTGACTGGCTCAACTGTGCTGGGGAACTAAGTAAGCTTCATAATGTAAAATAATGTGACAGGTGAAATACGAACATGATCTGCTTATCTCCTAACGCATTGCACAAGTTGACTGCAGGTATTTACTTAAAAAAACAAATATAAAAATGTATTGAAAAACGTTTTCTTTTTATTCAACAGTATTAAAAAACCATCCCGTGTCTATTTCCAAATAATACATGTTGTTCCTCATCAATCTACACAATACCCCATCATGACAAAGCGAAAACAGGTTTTTAGATTTTTTTGCAAATGTATAAAAAATGTAAAACAGAAATACCTTATTTACATAAGTATTCAGAACCTTTGCTATGAGACTCGAAAATGGAGCTCCAGACGGAAGCCACTGCTCAGTAAAAGGCACATGACAGCCCACTTGGAGTTTGCCAAAAGGCACCTAAAGACTCTCAGACCATGAGAAACAAGATTCTCTGGTCTGATGAAACCAAGATTGAACTCTTTGGCCTGAATGCCAAGCGTCACGTCTGGAGGAAACCTGGCACCATCCCTACGGTGAAGCATGGTGGTGGCAGCATCATGCTGTGGGGGTGTTTTTCAGCGGCAGGGACTGGGAGACTAGTCAGGATCGAGGTAAAGATGAACGGAGCAAAGTACAGAGAGATCCTTGATGAAAACCTGCTCCAGAGCGCTCAGGACCTAAGACTGAGGCAAAGGTTCACCTTCCAACAGGACAACAACCCTAAGCACACATTTACATTTACATCATTTAGCAGACGCTCTTATCCAGAGCGACTTACAAATTGGTGCATTCAACTTATGATAGCCAGTGGGACAACCACTTTATTGACACACAGCCAAGACAATGCAGAAGTGGCTTGAATGTCCTTGAGTGGCCCAGCCAGAGCCCGGACTTGAACCGATCTAACATCTCTGGAGAGACCTGAAAATAGCTGTGCAGCAACGCTCCCCATCCAACCTGACAGAGCTTGAGAGGATCTGCAGAGAAGATTGGGAGAAACTCCCCAAATACAGGTGTGCCAAGCTTGTAGCATCATACCCAAGAAGACTTGAGGCTGTAATCGCTGCCAAATGTGCTTCAACAAAGTACTGAGTAAAGGGTCTGAATACTTATATAAATTAGCAAAAGTTTCTAAAAACCTGTTTTTGCTTTGTCATTATGGAGTATTGTGTGTAGATTGATGAGGGAAAAAAACAATTGAATCAATTTTAGAATAAGGCTGTAACGTAACAAAATGTGGAAAAGTCAAGGGGTCTGAATACTTTTCGAATGCACTGTATATATTCATGTCATAGTCATCTCCATTACACTCAAAAGTTACCTCAACTTCAACCAGTGAATTCTAGCGATGGCTAGCTATGTTAGCTATTCTGTCTGTTTTAATGAGTGTTAGCATGCTAATAGCATACCCTGCACAATTTATTTTTATTTTTTTAAGGGATATGCAGTAGGTTGATAACGATATCACCAACGTATGTTGTATCGGACATTTCAAACAACATTCCCAGCTAATGAGAAAAAAGGCATGGTGTTTAATTTAAGAGAATGGGGGATTTTTACATCTGTACCCCAGTAGAGGGGAGTGGCCACTGTGAAACTTCATTCTGTGAGTAACTATGGCTGCCTGGTATTGTGATGCAATAATTTCCATTGTAATGTAGAACGTTCATTCAAATTATGTTAACTGATGTGGCTCATGCAACGGAATGTAATTTAAAAAATGTCGGTTGAGTTGAATGAACAAATCACAGCACATATTTTTGCACATACAGTGGGGAAAAAAAGTATTTAGTCAGCCACCAATTGTGCAAGTTCTCCCACTTAAAAAGATGAGAGAGGCCTGTAATTTTCATCATAGGTACACGTCAACTATGACAGACAAAATGAGGAAAAAAAATCCAGAAAATCACATTGTAGGAACAAAAGTTACTCAATACTTTGTTATATACCCTTTGTTGGCAATGACACAGGTCAAACGTTTTCTGTAAGTCTTCACAAGGTTTTCACACACTGTTGCTGGTATTTTGGCCCATTCCTCCATGCAGATCTCCTCTAGAGCAGTGATGTTTTGGGGATGTCGCTGGGCAACACAGACTTTCAACTCCCTCCAAAGATTTTCTATGGGATTGAGATCTGGAGACTGGCTAGGCCACACCAGGACCTTGAAATGCTTCTTACGAAGCCACTCCTTCGTTGCCCGGGCGGTGTGTTCGGGATCATTGTCATGCTGAAAGACCCAGCCACGTTTCATCTTCAATGCCCTTGCTGATGGAAGGAGGTTTTCACTCAAAATCTCACGATACATGGCCCCATTCATTCTTTCCTTTACACGGATCAGTCGTCCTGGTCCCTTTGCAGAAAAACAGCCCCAAAGCATGATGTTTCCACCCCCATGCTTCACAGTAGGTATGGTGTTCTTTGGATGCAACTCAGCATTCGTTGTCCTCCAAACACGACGAGTTGAGTTTTTACCAAAAAGTTCTATTTTGGTTTCATCTGACCATATGACATTCTCCCAATCCTCTTCTGGATCATCCAAATGCACTCTAGCAATCTTCAGACGGGCCTGGACATGTACTGGCTTAAGCAGGGGGACACGTCTGGCACTGCAGGATTTGAGTCCCTGGCGGCGTAGTGTGTTACTGATGGTAGGCTTTGTTACTTTGGTCCCAGCTCTCTGCAGGTCATTCACTAGGTCCCCCCGTGTGGTTCTGGGATTTTTGCTCAACGTTCTTGTGATCATTTTGACCCCACGGGGTGAGATCTTGCGTGGAGCCCCAGATCGAGGGAGATTATCAGTGGTCTTGTATGTCTTCCATTTCCTAATAATTGCTCCCACAGTTGATTTCTTCAAACCAAGCTGCTTACCTATTGCAGATTCAGTCTTCCCAGCCTGGTGCAGGTCTACAATTTTGTTTCTGGTGTCCTTTGACAGCTCTTTGGTCTTGGCCATAGTGGAGTTTGGAGTGTGACTGTTTGAGGTTGTGGACAGGTGTCTTTTATACTGATAACAAGTTCAAACAGGTGCCATTAATACAGGTAACGAGTGGAGGACAGAGGAGCCTCTTTAAGAAGAAGTTACAGGTCTGTGAGAGCCAGAAATCTTGCTTGTTTGTAGGTGACCAAATACTTATTTTCCACCATAATTTGCAAATAAATTCATTAAAAATCCTAAAATGTGATTTTTTGTCTGTCATAGTTGACGTGTACCTATGATGAAAATTACAGGCGTCTCTCATCTTTTTAAGTGGGAGAACTTGCACAATTGGTGGCTGACTAAATACTTTTTTCCCCCACTGTATTTTACTTCCTGCTTTGCTTCCATGGGTACACTCGCAATGGCCGCCAGTCCACCCATTATGCCATCATTGACTTGAATTGGGATGCGAATTCTGTTCATTCTATTTCTATGGCAGCACATGCAGTCAGGAGCGGAGGACAGGAAAAAATGTGGTTAAAAATAAAATAAATATTGTCAGGACAATTACCATCATCCAAAATTCCATGACTGTCACAGCCCTACTCACCAGCGCTCCAACCATCCACCCACACTTCCCCTGTCTGAAATAGACTGCAGAGATTAAATGCCGCTCACACGCTACATCCAGCAGACTGACTGGGATGCTCTTCTCTCTTCTCATGGCCTCTATGTTAGGGCACTGGCTGGTTCACTTGAGCTTTTTTAGCAGTTCCTCTTTTCATAGCAACAAGGAGAGTGAACAACTATTCCTAATCGGTATCAGTGTGTGTGTGTGTGTGTGTGTGTGTGTGTGTGTGTGCCGTCCTTCCCTTCACATGTACACATCATCCAGAGAGAAAAGTGTGTGAGTGACAGTTAATCTGCTTGCCTACTCCTGGACCACTGGATTGTGTGCCTGACTGACTGACTGATTGACAGCTTGACTGACAGCAAGGCAGACTGGACTAGGAACAGAGATGCTAATCAATGTCAACAAGTGGAGAAAAAACCTGAAAAACGCAGCAAACAAAACAGCTATTTCGGGTTTCTAACCAGACCAGAAATAGATGACCAAATTCCTAGCAGCTCTGCTGTGAATCAGACAGTATATAGTACGTGGTCAGAGAGGTGGAGACAAGTCTCATGTGAGTCCCAAATGGCACCTTATTTCCTAGTGCACTACTTTGACCAGAGCCCTATGGGCCCTGGTCAAAAGTAATGCCCTATATAGGGAACAGGGTGGGACGTAGCCTTAGCTATCACCAGTGGTGTGTCAATGAGTTCTATAGGCCTAACCTTGGTAGTAAGTAAGTCTAGAGGACACTGCTATGGATTCAGCAGTGTCGCCAGCACAGCTGCACACAGTCCTTGGCCCTGGGCCCGGTCTCTCAGTACACACACAAAGACAAACACACACACACACACACACACCTGTTTACCCCATTGGGTGTGTGTAGGCCTGGGAGCGAGGTAGCGAGGGGCTCTGTGTCTCTGGCTGGGAAAATCGCATTCAGTCTCTTTATTGTGTTTTCACTGAAGCCATTTTACCTTGGCGGGTAATTCAATTCGTTACGCACAATCGTTTTAGTGTAAATCACAAAAAGATTCCATTGGTTTTGGATTTATCTCTTTTCGTTTGTGGAAGCCAATTTTTCACTGTATGATGGAACACAGATTCCACTCAGCCATCGCTGAGGCCACAACAATGCTTAAACCACATCAGGGGGCAACTTTAGAGGTCTGGGAAAAATCTGGGTGTAGTTACCCTTTAATTGAAGTGCGCATCTCGCAAGAGGCTGTTGTTTAGCTGAGTTTTTGTAGCGTACATGTGATGGTAGAGTTCGCAAAACAAATACCCACTCTCTTATGAAAAAAGATTGCAGTTAAAGTGCAGTATAACTGCGTCCAAAATAAAAATGTTTTTTTAACTGCAGTAATTACTGCGTCAAAAATACCACAGTCGACTGCAGTTACTGCACTTTTACTGCAGTTTCAAAACTGCAATCTTTTTTTGTAAGGACTGGATTGATTAAAATAATCATTATATAATTCTGCCAGGTAAGCATAGAGCATCGTGAAATTATGCAATTATATCCTACATTTTGTAGTTAACATTTCATTGAGAAGGTTTTGGGAAAGCCTTTCCATCTACCAGAAGACAGTTTTCATTAGCTAGCATCATCACTAACGGCTACACAACGTGGTAGACGCGTGCACTGCACACACACAGACAGGGGCACTCTCGTTGCCTCTTCAGAAAGTTGCAGGAAATACGAATAACTGGTGCATTCTGTTCATGTCTTATGATAAACTTGGCAAAATTAATACATTTTCAATAGATTTAGTTGATTCCCTACTATGTTCAATACATTTTTGAATATTGTTGAATTCTGTTTTAATGTCTGGATTCCGTGTTTACATCCTCTTTCTCCAATTTGCCGGTTTTATAGGGCCCAATCTAAAGCTAGAAATTGCATCCAAAAGGTTAAATTGAGTAGATGGGCTATGCTAAACCTTCCACACTGCCCCTGGTCAACCATGGGTTAAGAGGATATGACCTCATTCAGAGGAGGGACTGAGCACATTTTTAAGGGACAGTTTTATAGAGGAATCTGATAGGAGACTTAAATAATTAATAATACGCTACTACAAATTATGTGTGTCCCAAATTACACCCTATTTCTTACATAGTGCACTACTTTTTCCCAGAGCCATATAGTCCCTAGTCAAAAGTAGAGCACTATAAAGGGAATAGCGTTCCATTTTGCAGGTTTAAAGCTTATTTCCTGCAATTCTACACATTTTGCCATGTCTTATGTGTGTTCATTACAAAATCAATGGGTTAAAAAACCTTGCAAAAAAATTCAAGCTGACATGGGCTAGTTGATCTGGACATTTCTGGCAAATTATAAATAGCTCTCTAAGGTCTGCCATGACAAGAGGAAAACTGCTGATGCACTACCCAATTTCCAAAATGCACCTTGTGCATTCTACTATTACAACTTTCAAGAGTAAGTGGAATGCCGGACTGAGTTCCAAAAATATATACACTGCTCAAAAAAATAAAGGAAACACTTAAACAACACAATGTAACTCCAAGTCAATCACACTTCTGTGAAATCAAACTGTCCACTTAGGAAGCAACACTGATTGATAATACATTTCACATGCTGTTGTGCAAATGGAATAGACAACAGGTGGAAATTATAGGCAATTAGCAAGACACCCCCAATAAAGAAGTGGTTCTGCAGGTGGTGACCACTGACCACTTCTCAGTTCCTATGCTTCCTGGCTGATGTTTTGGTCACTTTTGAATGCTGGCGGTGCTTTCACTCTAGTGGTAGCATGAGACGCAGTCTACAACCCACACAAGTGGCTCAGGTAGTGCAGCTCATCCAGGATGGCACATCAATGCGAGCTGTGGCAAGAAGGTTTGCTGTGTCTGTCAGCGTAGTGTCCAGAGCATGGAGGCGCTACCAGGAGACAGGCCAGTACATCAGGAGACGTGGAGGAGGCCGTAGGAGGGCAACAACCCAGCAGCAGGACCGCTACCTCCGCCTTTGTGCAAGGAGGAGCAGGAGGAGCACTGCCAGAGCCCTGCAAAATGACCTCCAGCAGGCCACAAATGTGCATGTGTCTGCTCAAACGGTCAGAAACAGACTCCATGAGGGTGATATGAGGGCCCGACGTCCACAGGTGTGGCCCTCATAACCCTGGCGTTGCAAACGCCATGCTCTATCAACTGAGCTACATCCCTGCCGGCCATCCCCTCCCCTACCCTGGACGACGCTGGGCCAATTGTGCGCCGCCCATGAGTCTCCCGGTCGCTGCCGGCTGCGACAGAGCCTGGATTCGAACCAGGATCTCTAGTGGCACAGTTAGCACTGCGATGCAGTGCCTTAGACCACTGCGCCACTCAGGAGGCACCACAAAAGGACCAGCTGCCATCATGTCAGTGGAGGAGAGAGAGCACAAACAGGACAAATGATTTATAATGGCAAGCAATCGATAAAAAAACTAATCTGTCTATAAATCTGTATCAGTCCGTCTAAACCATCCTTCCATCTGTCCATCCCTCAGTCCCACACTGTGTCTGTCTCGGTCTGTCAGTCTGTCCAGTTGGCTTGCTCTCTCTCCTTTCTCTCTCTTGTAATATGGGACCCCTCCGTCCTGCAGTCTCTCTCTCTCGCCATAGCAGTGGAAGGCCCATGGCTGTTGTGTCAATGCAGCTCAGTTCATCTCCACACTGTACAGTCGTGGTCAAAAGTTTTGAGAATGACACAAATAAAAAATTTCACTAAGTCTGCTGCCTCAGTTTTTATGATGGCAATTTGCATATACTCCAGAATGTTATGAAGAGTCATCAGATGAATTGCAATTAATTAAAAGTCCCTCTTTGTCATGAACATGAACTTAATCCCCAAAAAACATTTCCACTGCATTTCAGCCCTGCCACAAAAGGACCAGCTGACATCATGTCAGTGATTCTCTCGTTAACACAGGTGAGAGTGTTGACGAGGACAACGCCGGAGATCACTCTGTCATGCTGATTTAGTTAGAATAACAGACTGGAAGCATTAAAAGGAGGGTGGTGCTTGAAATCATTGTTCTTCCTCTGTTAACCATGGTTACCTGCAAGGAAACACGTGCCGTCATCATTGCTTTGCACAAAAAGGGCTTCACAGGCAAAGATATTGCTGCTAGTAAGATTGCACCTAAATCAACCATTTATCGGATCATCAAGAACTTCAAGGAGAGTGGTTCAATTGTTGTGAAGAAGGCGTCAGGACACCCAAGAAAGTCCAGCAAGCGCCAGGAACGTCTCCTAAAGTTGATTCAGCTGCGGGATCGGGGCACCACCAGTGCAGAGCTTGCTCAGGAATGGCAGCAGGCAGGTGTGAGTGCATCTGCACGCACAGTGAGGCGAAAACTTTTGGAGGATGGCCTGGTGTCAAGACGGGCAGCAAAGAAGCCACTTCTCTCCAGGAAAAACATCAGGGACAGACTGATGTTCTGCAAAAGGTACAGGGATTGGACTGCTGAGGACTGGGGTAAAGTCATTTTCTCTGATGAATCCCCTTTCCGATTGTTTGGGGCATCCGGAAAACACCTTGTTCGGAGAAGACAAGGTGAACGCTACCATCAGTCCTGTGTCATGCCAACAGTAAAGCATCCTGAGACCATTCATGTGTGGGGTTGCTTCTCAGCCAAGGGAGTGGGCTCACCCACAATTTTGCCTAAGAACACAGCCATGAATAAAGAATGGTACCAACACATCCTCCGAGAGCAACTTCTCCCAACCATCCAAGAACAGTTTGGTGACGACCAATGCCTTTCCAGCATGATGGAGCACCTTGCCATAAGGCAAAAGCGATAACTAAGTGGCTCGGGGAACAAAACATCGACATTTTGGGTCCATGGCCAGGAAACTCCCCAGACCTTAATCCCATTGAGAACTTGTGGTCGATCCTCAAGAGGCGGGTGGACAAACAAAACCCCACAAATTCTGACAAACTCCAAGCATTGATTTTGCAAGAATGGGCTGCCATCAGTCAGGATGTGGCCCAGAAGTGAATTGACAGCATGCCAGGGCGGATTGCAGAGGTCTTGAAAAAGAAGGGTCAACACTGCAAATATTGACTCTTTGCATAAACTTAATGTAATTGTCAATAAAAGCCTTTGACACTTATGGAATGCTTGTAATTATACTTCAGAATACCATAGTAACATCTGACAAAAATGTCTCATAACACTGAAGCAGCAAACTTTGTGAAGACCAATACTTGTGTCATTCTCAAAACCTTTGACCACGACTGTAGAATAATAGTGAAGAAATCAAAACTAAAAAGTGTTAAACAAATCAAAATATATGATATATTTGAGATTCTTCAAAGTAGCCACCCTTTGCCTTGATGACAGCTTTGCAAACTCTTGGCATTCTCTCAACCAGCTTCATGAGGTAGTCACCTGGAATGCATTTCAATTGGCAGGTGTGCCATTTTAAAAGTTAATTTGTGGAATTTCTTTCCTTCTTAATGCATTTGAGCCAATCAGTTGTGTTGTGACAAGGTAGGGGTGGTACACAGAAAATAGCCCTATTTGGTAAAAGACCAAGTCCATATTATGGCAGGAACAGCTAATAAGTAAAGAGAAATGACAGTACATCATTACTTTAAGACATGAAGGTCAGTCAATCCGGAAAATGTCAAGAACTTTTAAAGTTTCTTCAAGTGCAGTCGCAAAAGCCATCAAGCGCTATGATGAAACTGGCTTTCATGAGGACCGCCACAGGAAAGGAAGACCCAGAGTTACCTCTGCTGTAGAGTTGAAGTAACAGACACATCTCAACATCAACTGTTTAGAGGAGACTGTGTGAATCAGGCCTTCATGGTCGAATTGCTGCAAAGAAACCACTACTCAAGGACACCAATAAGAAGAAGAGACTTGCTTGGGCCAAGAAACACGAGCAATGGACATTTGACCGGTGGAAATCTGTCCTTTGGTCTGATGAGTCCAAATTTGAGATTTTTGGTTCCAACCGCCGTGTCTTTGTGAGACACAGAGTAGGTGAACGGATGATCTCCGCATGTGTGGTTCCCATCCTGAAGCATGGAGGAGGAGGTGTGATGGTGTGGGGGTGCTTTGCTGGTGACACTGTCTGTGATTTATTTAGAATTCAAGGCACACTTAACCAGCATGGCAACCACAGCATTCTGCAGCGATACGCCATCCCATCTGGTTTACGCTTAGAAGGACTATCATTTGTTTTTCAACAGGACAATGACCAAACACACCTCCATGCTGTGTAAGGGCTATTTTACCAAGAAGGAGAGTGATGGAGTGCTGCATCAGATGACCTGGGCTCCACAACCACCTGACCTCAAACCAATTGAGATGGTTTGGGATTAGTTGGACCGCAGAGTGAAGGAAAAGCAGCAAACAAGTGCCCAGCATATGTGGGAACTCCTTCAAGCATTCCAGGTGAAGCTGGTTGAGAGAATGCCAAGAGTGCAAAGCTGTCATCAAGGCAAAGGGTGGCTACGTTGAATAATCTAAAATATAAAATATATTTTGATTTGTTTAACACGTTTTTGGTTACTATATAATTCCATATGTGTTATTTCATAGTTTTAATGTCTTCACTATTATTCTACAATGTAGAAAATGGAAAAATAAAGAAAAACCCTTGAATGAGTAGGTGTGTCCAAACTTTTGACTGGTACTGTATACATATTGATTTCTTTGTCCCCTTGCACACTCCACAGTTTGGGAACCACTGGAATAGATGAATGTGTAAGAGAGTATCCAGGGTAATAGGGAATGTCTGGGACTAGAGCCCAATGGGGATATAGGAGTTGGGAGGGATGTGTGTTTGTTTGTGTGTGTGTGTGTGTGTGTTTGTGTGTGTGTGTGTGTGTGTGTGTGTGTGTGTGTGTGTGTGTGTGTGTGTGTGTGTGTGTGTCAGGGTTTCTTCTAGGAAAATGTGGCACCAACATTTTGGCAGCATTTTAATTTACAGAATATTTCAGAAATTTACCGGACCCATGGTGCTCAGAATGACAGAAATCACGTTTAGATTATGGTAATTCATTTTAACAGAACATGCATGTTGAGGATGCAACGACGTAGTCCTTTTTACGGAATTCCGTTTGGCACTTTGAAGATGTTAGAATAACTGTCCACATTTACTTTTCCTCAGCCAACAAGACGAGAAACGAAGAGCAAAATCACTAGCCTATGTCAATCTACTATCTCCCATAGTAAAAAAGTTGACCTATTTTATTGGTCAGCTTGTCGAAAAAGAATTAGCCTATTCCAAACAGACTCCGGCACAGTTGTGGGATGATAGATGGGGCGGCAGGTAGCTTAGTGGTTAAGAGCGTTGTGCCAGTACCCGAAAGGTCGCTGGTTCTAATCCCCGAGCCGACTAGGTGAAAAATCTGTCGATGTGCCCTTGAGCAAGGCACTTAACCCTAATTGCTCCTGTAAGTCGCTCTGGATAAGAGCGTCTGCTAAATGACTAAAATGTAAATGTAAATGTAAATAGATCCCTAGTCCATCCAACCAGTAGGCTACATTATTTATATTTTTTTTAAGCAATGAGGCTGATGCAACAGATCAGAACGTTTAGCTTAAAAATGGATAAACTATTATTTCTTCACATTATAAGCGCAGCAATGCACACAAGGCAGTAGGCTACACGCACTCTCCCGTTTGATGTGACAGAGATGAAAATATCAGTTCAGAATTTAGAAAGAGGGGAGATCTAAAGATGCAACAACTAGCATGGGTTGCTAATATGACTAGGATTGTGCCTTTGGCTACTGGACAATTTTTAAAAAGTTCATTTGAAAACCAATAGAAACCGTGAGAAATAGGCTACTGGTTTCAATGGCATATAAAAGTCTTTATCAAATAATTGTCTCCACGGATATGGTCAGATTTTGTCTAGGCTACTTTGAAGCAAGGTAAAACATGCCTCATAATATGTAGTAAAACGTTCAGGTTTCAAACATTTAAGTATATGTTTTCAAAATCCAGCTCATTGCAGCTCAAGTGTTGCGTGACGCGCTGATGAAGCATGCCTTCCATTGCCTATGCATTTGAATGGCAAATGGGAAGTGCACTTCAATTACCAGTTGAGAAATAAAAATAGTAGCTATTTTTAAATGTGGCCATCAAAACTGTTTTTAACACACAATTAAATTTAGAATTGTTGCGCAATGATCGGGCTTATAAAATGACGTTTCACTCCAGCAGTAAAACATGAGCTGTTTGAGTAGCTGTAGCAGCAGCTCTCGTGCTGTCTGACAGATTATCCACTCAAAGGCTTTGTATCTGTATGCTGTGCGCGTGTGATAAATAAGATACATAATGAATATACACCCAATTTAACTCCAATAATAAATAAATAAATAATGACTGGTTAAATGTATTTCCATCGACTGGTATTTCCATCAATGAATAGGCTAAAAAGCATTATTATGCAAATAGATTTTTTTTCTTCCCCTGGACAATTGGCCGGCGGCAATTTTATTTATCAGCTTTTCTACTTTTTTATCGGCCAAAAGTCGGCTATTACCGGCTAACGGAAACCCTGGTGTTTGTGTGCGCTTGTGTGTGTGTGTGTGTGTGTGAAAGGCACACTAGAGTCTCCTGTGACACATGGATTCCTTGATGGTGATGTGAGACACCTTTTGCTCTGGGCTGGCGAAACTCCAACTCACTGCAGGGGTAAGAAAGGCAGAGAGGGAGGAGAGGGAGGGTGACGGGGAACAGAAAAGGCCAAGTCATGACACTGCAGGGTACTGCTGTTTGTCCCTGTGGACATCCAACCGGAACACACCATGTAACATCCTGTACCAATGTGGGGAGCGGGCATTTCTCCTCAGACTTAAAGGAAAACTCCACCCAAAACCACTTAAATTTTTTGGGGGGTGAACAAATGTTTCATTTTGGCGTTATAATAATGTTGGTAGTAACATGGAAAATCATTGTGGAAATCTGTTGCAGCTCAAGTCGACTACAAAATCTACAATGCAATGCTCTCTACAGGCTGGCTGGCTGGCTGGCAAACATAGCTACACACAATAATACCAAAGACAATATCTGCATGTAAAGTAGCTAGTTAGCTGTAAAATTGCCTAAACAAACTGCACTATCAATTTAGGAGTCTACAATCTCACCATGTTCAGCCTGCAGATCGATGTTTCTCACTGAGTGGATTCTGACATTTGCAACAGCAGATATACTTTTGAGGAGATGGGAAACATTGGCCATGCTATGTCAATGGTCCGTGCAGTGCACTCTGGGAGATTCTGGGACAAGGAGCGCTCTCCTTCAAGGAGTGAATGGGAGTCTATTGGTCGCTAGCTCAAAAACCCAACATAAGCACAAATTTCGTCAACAAGAAGTACAATATTAGGGCCTCCCGAGTGGCACAGTGGTCTAAGTCACTGCATCGCAGTGCTTGAGGCGTCACTACAGACCCGGGTTCAATCCCAGGCTGTGTCACAACCGGCCGTGACCGGGAGTCCCATAGGGCGGCGCACAATTGTCCGGGTTAGGGGAGGGTTTGGCTGGGGGGACTTTACTTGGCTCACAGCGCTCTAGCGACTCCTTGCAGGCTGACTTCGGTCGTCAGTTGAACGGTGTTTCCTCCGACACATTGGTGCAGCTGGCTTCTGCATTAAGCGGGCGGGTGTTAAGAAGTGTGGTTTGGCGGGTCATGTTTCGGAGGATGCATGACTCGACCTTCGTCTCTCCCAAGCCCGTTGGGGAGTTGAAGCAATGAGACAAGATCAAAATTGGGGAGAAAAATAAGTACAATATTACAAATCTTTTCCGAGATGTGAGATAATTAACTTGCTATCTGTAATATTGTATAGCTTTGGAATCATGACATTACGTACTTTTGAGGAAAATATGCACATTTCTCGACATATACACTGACTTTGAGAAGGGATTGCGTGACGATACACATGAAAACATGAAATTACCCAGGAAATCGATAGAACATCACTCAGAGATGCACAAAAACAATATAACATTCAAAATGGGTGAACCTTTCCTTAAAAGCATTTCCATATACTATTAGATTGAGAACCATTTCAAAAGCCACAGCCAATCTGTCACATGATTGATTAAGTCCCTTGAGTCTCATTCAAGCATAGCACCACCACTATCCCTTTTTAGTTGTACATAACTGCTTACCTTTCAGATCTACCTTGGTTATGAGGTTGAGGAGGGTGTATCCCATCTAATTGTGAGGGCAGGGCAGGGCAAGTGTATGACATCATGGAAGAGCAGTTATGCCGCGTTCACGTGCTAGTCAGAACTAGGAAACTCTGACATTTCCGACTTCCTAACTGGTTGTAATTATACAGGTGCCGCGTTCAACCAGTAAACAAGTCGGACATTTCTGAGTTTCCTAGTTCCGACTAGCACGTGAACGCGGCATTAGCCACAGCTGTCAGGCCACTTTCTGCTTTTGAGAGAAGTGGGCTCCAGCATCAATAATGGATGACCGGTCCCTGTGACTCCCCCTCAGGGATAGACTGTGTGTGTGTGTGTGTGTGTGTGTGTGTATAGAAGGGGACAGGGCGGAATGTGCTGTATGGAGAGGAGAGTAGAGCTAACAGAACATAGCTAACAGTACAAAGGAAACACAGCTAGCTGGCTGTCTCTCCCAGACACTGTTCTGCTGCTCTGCCTTGAGCTAAGCCATTTATAGTCTATTAAAGTGGGCCAAGTGAAGGAGATGTGCCTTGACAATGACGTGAATATATGCAAAACTAAAGCAGTGATAGAGAGAGAGAGTAGTGGGAGAGAGATGGAGGCGGGAGAAGTGAAGGAGGAAAAATAAAACAAATATGAATGAGATTAGATTATAGTCTGTTAACGAGTGTAAGAGTGGGTGTACTGGGGAGATAATGGAGTATGTTCAACTGAAGGTCCATTACATCGACACAATCACCTCGAAACCAAACAGTCCTACTAGTGTGCCGGTCCTAGATCTGGATAGAGCTTGCCTCTAGGCCGGTGTTGTGTTCGAGACCACCTAAAGCGAGACCGATTCAAGACCAAGACCGGAGCAAATCGAGTCCGAGTCAAGACCAAGACCGGAGGGGGGTCGAGACCGAGTCAAGACCAAGACCGGAGGGGGGTCGAGACCGAGTCAAGACTGAGACCGGCAGGGGGACAAGGGGTCCGAGACCGAGTCAAGACCGAGACGAGAAAAATGCGAGTCCAATTCAAGACCATTATTGTGATTTTGTAAATCACCACCATAATAAGAGTTCAAAATGTCCAGTATTTCTGTGTTAATGGTTGTGTTTTTGTATTATTATGATTGGAACCTACTGGCTTATTATGTCAGAGTTTATGGACTGTTTATCCTTTAACATCATGCTGTGTGTGACTGCTGTCTTTCCATCGGCCCTATGCAGTGGTGTAGTGGTGCCTGGAGAAGTGGGTATACTCTAATTTTGCCAAAAGGTTCCCAAACTGCCCATCCAGCGAAGGAAAATCCTGTTTTCCTATGTTTTTTAAATGAGTTTTTTCAGATTTTCACTCTCAAAATCACACTTTTAAAAAATAGAAAAAATACACAAATGTCATGGTTTAAGTCCATAACAATGCTTAAACCACATCAATCTGATAGGGTGGGCCTGTCATGGCCTGGCTCCCCAGTGGGTGGGCCTCTGTCCACCCAGGCCCATCCATGTCTACGCCCCTGATGCAAACAGTGCATGATGACAATTGTGCATCACAAATAGCCAACACTTCGGACTAAACCTTTTCAATACCTGATCTGCATACCCATTGTTGCCTTAGTTAGCGTTTACTGGTAGATATCATAAGTTGAAACGTCTTTCCTACCCTACCGGCTACCGATGTCATTCTTTTGTGAGCTGCTCCATGCCAAAACCAGCTGAGAGCTGCACACGCTTGCTGCCTGCAGATGATATTCTGCTGAAACTAGGCTATGTGTGCGGTACGCATCTGAATATATTTCACGTGCTTTGCGATTGTGTAGGCTACTTTGTGCATGTTTTCCCTATTGTACTATAATTGATAGGTCGTATACCTCCACTACACTACTTTGATACGCATCAGTAGGGATGAAGAAGTGATTATATGATGTGTATAATGTACACTGAAAAGAAAGTGGGTATACAGTTTATACCTGCGTATACCTTCTACTACACTACTGGCCCTTTGTGTTTTACAAAAAGTGCGCTCTCCTAGTGTGCTGGTATTACGGTTGCTGTCCTTTTAGAATCACCAACCTGTCACACACTGAAGGCCTATAGGTTCGCCACAGCGCAAACATGTCTATTATCCTAGATAGATATAAAAGCTGTTAAGATATTAATGTTTCAAGAAAGGAGTGTATATATTTGGCCCGGCGAAGCGGTTTTATGTGCTGACTGAATGGAAGCTTATAATTCTGAGTTTTTTAGTCCACTGGTCTCAGGACGAAATTACGACTCCTCACTGTCAGAAACCGAGTCAAGACCATGAGCAAGCCTGCAACGTCATGACTGTGTTCCCCTGCTCAGACGTTGCATACATCAACCAATGGTTGCGTGCCACGTCATCGACTGTGTCATCAACTGAAAGATTGCTACAACATATGATGTGGTTAGCTGATACGTAAACTACCTTTCCAGGCATTGTAAGATCTGGCATGCGTCAGCAACGCATGGGCAGAGGAACGTGCCCTCTGTCTCCATGAGATGCCCTCTTAACAGACTTCATTGGCCTTAAATGTGCTTTTGAGTTTTTACATAGGAATGAATGGTGTCACGTGATCGACGGCTTTGTCCATTCATATAAAGTCATTGCCTTAAACACAGGAAGAGGAGCACAAAACATTAGACATTAGATCAGTCCTGCTCTGAGAGGAGACTGCGTTTCTCTGTGTTTCAGACCTAACCTGAAACAGAGCCAAAGGCTCGGCTGAAAAATGCCAAAACATATATTTCTCCTCGGTATGAAGGAGAGGGAGAGGGCCAAGAGCTGGCCAGGAGGGAGGGAGGGAACACAAGAACAGGCTCTGGACTCTATGGAGGGAGGGAGGGAGATGGATACATAGCGGGAGAGAGAAAGGAGGGGTGTGGTGGGCAGATTGGAAATTGAAACATAATCCACCTAAGGAGGAGCATACATTCAAACAGCTCTCCTCCTCCTCTTGCTGGAAAGAACAAACAAAAAAAACAGAGCAAACTAGAATTATATTTCGCCCTAAACAGAGAGTACACAGTGGCAGAATACCTGAACACTGTGACTGACCCAAACTTTAGGAAAGCTTTGACTATGTACAGACTCAGTGAGCATAGCCTTGCTATTGAGAAAGGCTGCCGTAGGCAGACCTGGCTCTCAAGATAAGACAGGCTATGTGCACACTGCCCACAAAATTAGGTGGAAACTGAGCTGCACTTCCTAACCTCCTGCCAAATGTATGACCATATTAGAGACACATATTTCCCTCAGATTACAGCGATCCACAAAGAATTCGAAAACAAATGCAATTTTGATAAACTCCTATTGGGTGAAAAACCACAGTGTGCCATCACAGCTGCAATATTTGTGACCTGTTGCCACAAGAAAAGGGCAGTGAAGAACAAACACCATTGTAAATACAACCCATATTTATGTTTACTTATTTTCCCATTTGTACTTTAACTATTTGCACATTGTTACAACACTGTATATATACATAATATGACATCTGAAATGCCTTTATTCTTTTGGAACTTCTGAGTGTAATGTTTACTGTTAATATTTATTGTTTATTTCACTTTTGTTTACTATCTACTTCACTTGCTTTGGCAATGTTAACATACGTTTCCCATGCCAATAAAGCCCTTGAAAGAGAGAGAGAGAGAGAGAGAGAGAGAGAGAGAGAGAGAGAGAGAGAGAGAGAGAGAGAGAGAGAGGTGAACTGAGTCTCCGACTGTCTGTGAGATGTGGTATCAGGCTCATTGGAGAGAGCTGAGGTGTGACAAAGAGCAGGACACTCCCTCAGAGAAGCCAGCAGAACAGACCACAACCTCAATACCACAATGGGACAGACAACACAGGACCCAGAGATAGTGCTCCTCATTGACTCAAATGGGAAATACATTCAAGAGAATAAAGTTTTTCCCAAACACAAAGTGTCTAAACTCTGGTGCCCAAACAATAGGCATGCCTTGGAGCTGTTGTCAGAGGACAGACTAGGGTCCCCCAGCCACATCAATTTACACGGGCCCAAACAACCTGAGGGCCCAGCAGGAAATGGTGGCCACAGCACTCAAGGGAGTGATTGAAAAAGCTTCTTCCACTTTCCCCAACGCACAAGTGGTCATCTTTCACCCTGCTACCACGAAAGGACTTTCACCCTGCCACCATACAGCGGGTGAATGGAAGCATTTCCTGGGACTGTGCCTCAAAACCTAATGTCTACCTGGCCCACCACTCCACCCTGGACATGAACAGCCTTTACGACCAGGTCCACCTCTACAAAGCAGCAGTCCCAACTTTTGCCAGGACCCTGAAGGACGTCACACTCAACCACAGCCCCAGCACCTCACACAGGAGCAATGGACACCACACCCAGACCAGCGAGATACCCTCCCAGACCTGCGAGACCCCCTCCCGAAGGACCTGCACCAAGAGAACCCATGCCAAGATGACCCTACACCCAGACCACAGTAAGTAAGTATTTGACCCCCTCTCAATCAGAAAGATTTCTGGCTCCCAGGTGTCTTTTATACAGGTAACAAGCTGAGATTAGGAGCACTCCCTTTAAGAGTTTAAAATGCAAATCAATTTATAACATTTTTGACATGCGTTTTTCTGGATTAATTTTGTTACTCTATCTCTCACTGTTCAAATAAACCTACCATTAAAATTATAGACTGATCATTTCTTTGTCAGTGGGCAAACGTACAAAATCAGCAGGGATCAAATACTTTTTTCCCTCACTGTACCTATATCCCCCCAATATAATCCCCATACAATGCCTTGCAAAAGTATTCATCCCCCTTGGCATTTTTCCTATTTTGTTGCATTACAACCTGTAATTTCAATGGATTTTTATTTGGATTTCATGTAATGTACATACACAAAATAGTCCAAATTGGTGAAGTGAAATGAAAAAAAATAACTTCAGAAGTCACATATTTGTTAAATAAAGTCCACCTGTGTGCAATCTAAGTGTCACATGATCTGTCACATGATCTCAGTATATCTACACCTGTTCTGAAAGGCCCCAGAGTCTGCAACACCACTAAGCAAGGGGCACCACCAAGCAAGCGGCACCATGAAGACCAAGGAGCTCTCAAAACAGGTCAGGGACAAAGTTGTGGAGAAGTACAGATCAGGGTTGGGTTATAAAAAAATATCAGAAACTTTGAACATCCCACGGAGCACCATTAAATCCATTATAAAAAAATGGAAAGAATATGGCACCACAACAAACCTGCCAAGAGAGGGCAGCCCACCAAAACTCATGGACCTGGTAAGGAGGGCATTAATCAGAGAGGCAACAAAGAGACCAAAGATAACCCTGAAGGAGCTGCAAAGCTCCACAGCGGAGATTGGAGTATCTGTCCATAGGACCAATTTAAGCCGTACACTCCACAGAGCTGGGCTTTATGGAAGAGTGGCCAGAATAAAGCCATTGCTTAAAGAAATAAGCAAACACGTTTGGTGTTTGCCAAAAGGCATGTGGGAGACCCCCCAAACATATGGAAGAAGGTACTCTGGTCAGATGAGACTAAAATTGAGCTTTTTGGCCATCAAGGAAAATGTCTGGAGCAAACCCGACACCTCTCATCACCCCGAGAACACCATCCCCACAATGAAGCATGGTGGTGGCAGCATCATGCTGTGGGGATGTTTTTCATCGGCAGGGACTGGGAAACTGGTCAGAATTGAAGGAATGATGGATGGCGCTAAATACAGGGAAATTCATAAGGGAAACCTGTTTCAGTCTTCCAGAGATTTGAGACTGGGACGGAGGTTCACCTTCCAGTAGGACAATGACCCTAAGCATACTGCTATAGCGACACTCGAGTGGTTTAAGGGGAAACATTTCAATGTATTGGAATGGCCTAGTCAAAGCCCAGACCTCAATCCAATTGAGAATCTGTGGTATGACTTAAAGATTGCTGTACACCAGCGGAACCCATCCAACTTGAAGGAGCTGGAGCAGTTTTGCCTTGAAGAATGGGCAAAAATCCCAGTGGCTAGATGTGCCAAGCTTATAGAGACATACCCCAAGAGACTTACAGCTGTAATTGCTGCAAAAGATGGCTCTACAAAGTATTGACTTTGGCGGGGGTGAATAGTTATGCAAGCTCAAGTTTTCTTTTTTTTGGTCATATTTCTTGTTTGTTTCACAATAAAAAATATTTTGCATCTTCAAAGTGGTAGGCATGTTGTGTAAATCAAATGATACAAAAATCAATTTTAATTCCAGGTTGTAAGGCAACAAAATAGGAAAAATGCCAAGGGGGGTGAATACTTTCGCAAGCCACTGTACCTTAATGATGACAGTGTCTCAATCCTAGAGGGGGAGATCAACCATTTCCAGGCACAGGGACATGTACTAGTCGGTGGTGACCTAAATTCCAGAACTGGACAAGAACCTGACACTCTCAGCACACAAGGGGACAAACACCTTCCTGGAGGTGACAGCATCCCCTCCCAAACATGCCCCCCTAGACACTATGACAAACAACCAACAAAAACGGGTCACAACTCCTGCAGCTCTGTCGCATGCTGGGTCTGTATATAGTCAATAGTAGGCTTCGAGGGGACTCCTATTGTGGGTACACCTACATCCATTGGCAGTAGTACTGTAGATTGCTTTATCACTGACCTCAACCAAGAGTCTCTCAGAGCGTTCACAGTCAGCACACTGACACCCCTATCAGATCACAGCAAAATCACCGTCTACTTGAAGAGAGCAATACTAAATTATGCGTAATCAAAGCCAAAGGAACTGCATAATATTAAGAAATGCTATAAAGGAAGGAAACTACCGTAGAAACCTACCAAAAACCAATCAAGCAACAACAAATTCAATGCCTTTTAGATAACTTACTGGACAAAACGTTTCACTGTAATAGACTTGGCAGTAGAAAACCTAAACAGTATATTTGACCTCTCAGCTTCCTTATCAAATCTAAAAGTTTCAAGCAGACAACCTAAGAAAATTAACAACAATGACAAATGGTTTGATGAAGAAGGTAAAAACTTAAGAAAGAAATTGAGAAACATATCCAACTAAAAACCTATAGACCCAGAAAACCTGAGCCTACGGCTTCACTATGGTGAATCACTAAAACAATACAGAAATACATTACGGAAAAAGAAGGAACAGCATGTCAGAAATCAGCTCAATGTAATTGAAGAACCAATAGAATATAACCACTTCTGGGAAAATTGGAACACACAGAACAAACAACAACACGAAGCGCTAACTATCCAAAATGGAGATGTATGGATAAACCACTTCTCCAATCTTTTTGGCTCTATAACAAAGAACAAACAGCAAAAACATTTACATTATCAAATACAAATCTTAGAATAATATATTAAAGACTACCAGAACCCACTGGATTCTCCAATTACATTGAATAAACTACAGGACAAAATACAAACCTTCCAACCCAAAAAGGCCTGTGGTGTTGATGGTATCCTAAATGAAATTATAAAATATACAGATTACAAATTCCAATTGGCTATACTTAAACTCTTTAATATCATCCTCAGCTCTGGCATCTTCCCCAATATTTGGAACCAAAGACTGATCACCCTAATCCACAAAAGTGGAGACAAATCTGACCACAATAACTACCGTGGGATATGCGTCAACAGCAACCTTGGGAAAATCCTCTGCATTATCATTAACAGCAGACTTGTACAATTCCACAGTGAAAACAATGTACTGAGCAAACGTCAAATTGGCTTTTTACCAAATTACCGTACGACAGACAACGTATTCACCCTGCACACACTAATTGACAAACAAACAAACCAGGGCAAAGGCAAAGTCTTCTAATGCTTTGTTGATTTCAAAAAAGCTTTTGACTCAATTTGGCATGAGGGTCTGCTATACAAATTGATGTTGGTGGAAAAACATACAACATTATAAAATCCATATACAGAAACAACAAGTGTGCGGTTAAAATTGGCAAAAAACACACACATTTCTTTCCACAGGGCCGTGGGGTGAGACAGGGATGCAGCTTGAGCCCCACCCATATTTATCAACGAATTGGTGAGGGCACTAGAACAGTCTGCAGCACCCGGCCTCACCCTACTAGAATCTGAAGTCAAATGTCTACTGTTTGCTGATGATCTGGTGTTTCTGTCCCCAACCAAGGAAGGCCTACAGCAGCACCTAGATCTTCTGCACAGATTGTGTCAGACCTGGGCCCTGACAGTAAATCTCAGTAAGACAAAAATAATGGTGTTCCAAAAAAAGTCCAGTTGCCAGGACCACAAATTCAAATTCCATCTAGACAGCGTTGCCCTAGAGCACACAAAAAACGATACATACCTCGGCCTAAACATCAGTGCCACAGTTAACTTCTGAACGATCTGAGAGACAAGGCAAGAAGGGCCTTCTATGCCATCAAAAGGAACATAACATTTGACATACCAATTAGGATCTGGCTAAAAATACTTGAATCAGTTATAGAACCCATTGCCCTTTATGGTTGTGAAGTCTGGGGTCCACTCACCAACCAAGAATTCACAAAATGGAACAAACACCAAATCGAGACTCTGCATGTAGAATTCTGCAAAAAGATCCTATGTGTACCACGTAAAACACCAAATAATGAATGCAGAGCAGAATTAGGCCGATACCTGATAATTAATCAAAATCCAGAAAAGAGCCATTAAATCCTACAACCTCCTAAAAGGAAGAGATTCCCAAACCTTCCATAACAAAGCCATCACCTACAGAGAGATTAACCTCGGGAAGAGTCCTCTAAGCAAAGCAAGCTGGTCCTGGGGCGCTGTTCACAAACACAAACAGACCCCACAGAGCCCCAGGACAGCAACACAATTAGATCCAACCAAATAATTAACAAAAAAACAGAGCAAACTAGAATGCTATTTGGCCCTAAACAGAAAGTACACAGTTGCAGAATACCTAACCACTGTGACTGACCCAAAATTAAGGAAAGCTTTGACTATGTACAGGCTCAGTGAGCATAGCCTTGCTATTGAGAAAGGCCGCCGTAGGCAGACCTGGCTCTCAATAGAAGACAGGCTATGTGCACACTCCCCTCAAAATGAGGTGGAAACTGAGCTGCACTTCCTAACCTCCTGCCAAATGTATGACCATATTAGAGACACATATTTCCCTCAGATTACACAGACCCACAAAGAATTCGAAAACAAATGCAATTTTGATAAACTCCCATTGGGTGAAATACCACAGTGTGCAATCACAGCAGCAATATTTGTGACCTGTTGCCACAAGAAAAGGGCAACCAGGTGAAGAACAAACACCATTGTAAACACAACCCATATCATTACAACACTGTATATATACATAATATGACATCTGAAATGTCTCTATTCCTTTGGAACTTTTGTGAGTGCAATGTTTACTGTTTAATTTTTATTGTTTATTTCACTTGCTTTGGCAGTGTAAACATATGTTTCCCATACCAATAAAGCCCTTTGAATTGAATTGAGAGAGAGAGAGAGAGAGAGAGAGAGAGAGAGAGAGAGAGAGAGAGAGAGAGAGAGAGAGAGAGAGAGAGAGAGGGAGGGAGGGAGGGAGGGAGGGGGGGGGGGGATAGAAAAAGCCCAAACATCTGGCTTCTCTTCTATAACAAATGTCTCTCTCCTCCCTCCTGAGTTGCTGAGATGAATTTGGCTCGCTGAGGCTAACTAAGGGCAGGAGACACTCTCCTCCTCCTACCTCCCTCCCTCCCTCCCTCCCTCCCTCTCTCTCTCCTCCCAGCATCTGAGCGTTAAATCAGAACTGGCCCGTCTGTCTCTCCCCACATCTCCTCTCCTCTCCAGCCCACTGGATCTGGCTCAGTTCCATGGATGTTAGAGGAAACAGAACTCAGAAACAACACAACTCCACAGCCATTTCCATCCAGGCCCAAACCACTCATCAGAGAGGGGTGTCTCCACTCCACCCAGCTAGCAGGCAGCCATTTTCCTCATTAATTCGATAATGTGTTATTTTTACAGCCCCCATCGGGTTACCCCGTCCCTCCTCCCCTCATCCCTTCCATAGCCCTTAGCAACTGTCATTTATCGAGCGAGCACACACTAGCCTCCCTGCACAAACACAATGCTACAACAAAGAGCCAGAGGGAGGGGAGAGAGAGAGAGAGAGAGAGAGAGAGAGAGAGAGAGAGAGAGAGAGAGAGAGAGAGAGAGAGAGAGAGAGAGAGAGAGAGAGAGAGAGAGAGAGAGAGAGAGAGGGAGAGAGAGAATGTGTGTGCATGTTTGTGTGTGTGTACACATGTGTATATTCGCTTGAGGAGTTGATCTGATGGGGGGGAGAGGCTCTGTAAAGCATCCTATAGATACAGTTTGTTCACAGCATTTTCACTCCATTGATTCATATTATGACCCAAACCTTATAGATTCCAACCAACCACAGTATTGCACATTGAACCATGTCTCTCCTCTTCTTCTGGGTAAAGAAAATACTACATGAGGTGTTTTAGGCTTCAGGGTTTTGCTCGATTTCTTTTTCGAGGTTGGTTCTATTTGGGAGTGGACGTGCACTGATTGGCGTCGTCCTCATTGGTCAGGATGTGTCGCACCTGTCGCCTGCTGGCACAGGTGATATTTAAGAGCTGCAGAGCCAACACTCATTTACATTTACATTTTAGTCATTTAGCAGACGCTCTTATCCAGAGCGACTTACAGTTAGTGAGTGCATACATACATTTTCATACTGGCCCTCTCACTCCAGTTGGCATGAGAGATGTTGGAAGAGGTAGACCGCTGTTTAGCGCTCCCGCTTGAAGTTTGTGAATACAAAGCATTTTATTGTGTCTCCCTATTTGGTTTACTCCATATTATAGGTTGGTTTGGGTGTTTATTTTCATTTGCCTTTTCTTGGGCATATTTGGTGGGTGTCTTTTAGGACCCATATTTCCTGTTGCCTACAAGAGAGGGAGGATGATGAAGAGGGTCCTACGGGTGGTAGAGTACACCCCATAGAGATAGATATGGTAGAGTGCACCCCATAGACGTGCAACTGCGAGAGGTAGAACTTAAGGCAAAATGGGAACAACAGAAATTAGAGTACGAGAGACTCTTTGTTAGTTCCCCCTTCTGTTTGAGCGACAATTTCATTTCTTGTTGCGGAACGTAACACTGAGTAAAGGAGAGTTCAGGACTTCCTAGAAACGGGTGAAACCATCATTCAACCTTTATCATATCTACATCCCTACTGTCTGTCAACCCTGACTGTGTAGCCACAGGGGCTAACACCATTAAAGTAAACTAAACCTATATTTTGAAAGCGTGTCAACTACACACATACAGTATAGCTGGGAAACACTGACTCCACTGATAGTTGGAGGGAGAGACCAAGCGATAAGGCAGCGGCGGCTTGCAGGCATTGCTGACATTTGGCATTGATTCCCCACGTTTTTATTGCCACCACTCTCTGAAATGCCTATTGGACAATTACAGGGTGACCCCCATTGGTTCTGAGGGTCTGCCCGGGACTTTGATCTATCCCGGTTTTCCCCTTGCTTTGCGGAAAACCGGGAGACGCTCTGAAAGGTGCAGGAACTGTAATTGGCTACGAGCAGACCAAACTCAAAGCAGCTGTCGGAGAGAGGGGGTGAATCTGGCCGAAGTTGCTTCATTAAACAAGAAGAAAGTGCAATTTGGAAAATAAATAAAATTATCAGTGGCCGGGTGAATTACAGCTGATTTCTCAGACACCGCAAAGTGCAGTCAAGTAGCAGCCATAGAGATAGAGGACTCATCTTTATATCTGTGCCATTACAGTGTCTGACAGCATGGGCAGCGCCATTGAGGGTACAACCCATAGGAATCCCCACCCAGTTGACTATTTTGACTACTTTAAAATGGCGGAAGCATAGTGGAAGCCCTCAATGGCGCTGCCCATGCCAAAATAGATTTTTGGCCACTACATTTACATTTACATTTACGTCATTTAGCAGACGCTCTTATCCAGAGCGACTTACAAATAGACTAGAGGCCTCTATCATTCTCTATGGTAGCAGCCAATCTAAAACTGTATGGTGAACTACACATATGCTAACTACCAATCACAAGTCCCTTGTTTCAGTGTGGCTGATTGACTGTTATGGGTCCAGGTAGGTGTAGCTTAATCTCTGACCTATGATCAGTTTGATGGAACCAGAGTATGATCATGTCCATCAAGTTTAACTATACACAACTGGCCCCAGACCAGTGCTAAGGAATATCCTCCACCTCCCCCAGGCCACACTATTCCTGGTGATACGTGTCTGATTCGCGGATCATAAGAACACTGTAATATATAGGCCAACATGCATTAGAGCCATAATGAGAGCACTGAGGCGTGAGCTATGTCAGATGAGGAACCAAATGATAATCTGAATGTTTTAATTCAGGGAATAAAAGGGGGAATTAAGCGGAGTGTTTGCATGACTAGACAGGTTTAGACAGAGGTTTAGACAGGGGACTATAATCCAGAAAGTGGCACCAGACTATATAGGTTAGTCTCCCACCTAGTCTACACCACCACCCCCATTAATTGTCCTGCAACCCCATAAACTAGTCCTCTCCTCCCCATCCCATCCCCCTCTTACAGTCCCATGGAGCAGGCTGTAATTAACGACCCATGGAGCTGACCTAGGCATTGTAACAAACCAGAAAAAGACAATAAAGCCAATGACCAATGGCCTGTGGTGACCGGTGAGCATAGCGATGGATGCTACACAGATTTGTTGAACTGTAGCCAGTGCAGCTGACTAGGCCTGCGACTGGGGCTTTGTCCGGAGAGAGAGTGAGAGAGAGACAATATGGACACTTTTCCAAAAGGGCGGGAAGGGACATTGGGTGAAAAAAAGTCACTGAAGTTTATGAGAGGGATTTCTATTTTTTAAAAGAGCTGTCTGTCATCATGCAACTGAGGGATGTTTGTGGTTGGAGACTTGGCATGGAAACAAGCAAACACACATACACAAGCACACCCGGCCACACAGACATAAACAACACACACAGAAACACACACAAAAACACTTTAGAGAGGGTGACTATCCTTGGCACCCTGTGTGTGTGTGTGTGTGCCGTTGGGCCGTGCCGTCTGTCCAGGGCGGGTGAGTTCCGTCTGCTGCTCTTCCCCAGTGTGGGGGTCACTGCCCAGAACTACCACAGACTGCAGCCAGGCATTTTGACTCTCACTGGGGGTCTGACTGCAGCTTGGAGCCACTCCACCCCTCTGCCCCACACCAACACCCAGCCTAGCCAGCCAGCCAGACCATCTACACTAAAGCTGTATGCTTCAGCACAAGACAACCTGACCATCTAAAAACAGGCTGTAAGCCATGTCTGACTATGACAGGATACACAAGAGCAACTCACCAGGTGATATTCTGAATAAAACAAATCATCCTATCAAGCACCATGCTTCAAGTCATGTATGACGCTCTCTCTCAACCAGAACAAAGGGGCCGTTTTCCTGTAGTATTGGTTCCAGGTAGGGTTTAATATTTTCTAGTTTTTTTTACAAAATGTTACACCCCGAGAATAATCCAGGGTAACCCGTTATTTCCCACCAAAACTGGAAGTGTTATTCTAAAGCATATAAATATGTGTGGATTTCATTAGAGGTTTGATCATCATGAAAATTAAAGTCTGATGTTACCTGAGTCAGATGAGCCCTTACATTTCGTTGTACTTATCTTCATCATTGTAATGGCAATGACATGCTTGAATAACATGCAGGCGGCTTTTGTTTCTCTTCACGAAGATTGAATGGTTATGGGTCTGAATCAGGGTTTTCATTAGCCAATAACAGACGGCTTTTGGCCGCACATTTTTTTTTTACGCCGATAAATACAATTTACACGGCCCAATTGTCCGGGAGAAGAAAAAAAATCAAATTGCAAAATAATGCTTTTTATTCTATTCATTGATTGAAATACCAGTTGATGGAAATATATTTGACTGGTCATGCTTATCGGTTTATGGGTTAATTTGCATAATTTAGTGGAAATAAATTGCTGTGTGTGTATATTCGTTATGTATCTTATTTATCACATGTGCAGAGCATACCGATACAGAGCCTTTGAGCCTGTCAGACAGCACTTTTATAAGCCCAATCATTGCTCAACAATTCAAAAAATCCAATCGTGTTAAAAAATTGTTTTGGGGCCACGATTAAAAATAGCTACTTTTTTATTTCTCAACTGGTAATTGAAGCGTGATTCCCATTCGCCATTCAAATGCAGGCTTCATCAGCATGTCAGACACCACTTTGCGATGAGCTGGAGGCAGTATGCCTTCAGAAAGTTTTCATACCCCTTCACTTATTCCACATTTTGTTGTGTTACAGCCTGAATTCAAAATGCATTAAATATATGTTTTAATACCCATCTACACACAATACCCCATAATGACAAAGTGAAAACATGTTTTTAGACATTTTTGCAAATGTACTGAAAATGAAATACAGAAATATCTCATTTACATAAGTATTCACACTCCTGAGTCAATACTTTGTAGAAGCACCTTTGGCAGTGATTACAGCTGTGAGTCATTCTGGGTAAGTCTCTAAGAGCTTTCCACACCTGGATTGTGCAACATTTGCCCATTATTCTTTTCAAAATTCTTCAAACTTTGTCAAATTGGTTGTTGATCATTGATTGACAACCATTTTCAGGTCTTGCCATAGATTTTCAAGTAGATTTAAGTCAAAACTGTAAATCGGCCACTCAGGAACAGGAACATTCACTGCCTTCTTGGTAAGCAACTCCAGTGTAGATTTTGATTTGTGTTATGGTCCTGTTGAAAGGTGAAATCATCTCCCAGTTTATGGTGGAAAGCAGACTGAACCAGGTTTTCCTCTAGGATTTTGCCTGTGCTTAGCTCCATTCCGTTTATCCTGAAAAACTCCCCAGTTCTTAACGATTCCAAGCATACCCATAACATGATGCAGCCACCACTATGCTTGAAAATATGGAGAGTGGTACTCAGTAATGTGTTGTATTGGATTTGCCCCAAACATAACACTTTGTATTCAGGACAAAAATGTAATTGCTTTGCCAGTTTTTTTGCAGTATTGCTTTAGTGCCTTGTTGCAAATAGGATGCATGCTTTGGAATACTTTTGTTCTGTACAGGCTTCCTTCTTTTCACTCTGTCAATTACACTACTGTTCAAAAGTTTGGGGTCACTTAGAAATGTCCTTGTTTTCCATGAAAACATACATGAAATGAGTTTGAATAGGAAATATAACAAAATGAATAGGAAATGTAGTCATTGACAAGGTTAGAAATAATGATTTTTAATTGAAATAATAATTGTGTCCTTCAAACTTTGCTTTCGTCAAAGAATCTTCCATTTGCAGTAATTACAGCCTTGCAGACCTTTGGCATTCTAGTTGTCAATTTGTTGAGGTAATCTGTGAAGAGATTTCACCCCATGCTTCCTGAGGCACTTCCCACAAGTTGGATTGGCTTGATGGGCACTTCTTATGTACCATACAGTCAAGCTGCTAACACAACAGCTCAATAGGGTTGAGATCCGGTGACTGTGCTGGCCACTCCATTATATACAGAATACCAGCTGACTGCTTCTTCCCTAAATAGTTATTGCATAGTTTGGAGCTGTGCTTTGGGTCATTGTCCTGTTGTAGGAGGAAATTGGCTCCAATCAAGCGCCGTCCACAGGGTATGGCATGGCGTTGCAAAATGGAGTGATAGCCTTCCTTCTTCAAGATCCCTTTTACCCTGTACAAATCTCCCACTTTACCACCACCAAAGCACCCCCAGACCATCACATTGCCTCCACCATGCTTGACAGATGGCATCAAGCACTCCTCCAGCATCTTTTCATTTGGTCTGCGTCTCACAAATGTTCCTCTTTGTGATCCGAACACCTCAAGCTTCGATTAGTCTGTCCAAAACACTTTCTTCCAATCTTCCTCTGTCCAGTGTCTGTGTTCTTTTGCCCATCTTAATCTTTTATTTTTATTGGCCAGTCTGAGATATGTACTTTTCTTTGCAACTCTGCCTAGAAGGTCAGCATCCCGGAGTCGCCTCTTCACAGTTGACGTTGAGACTGGTGTTTTGCGGGTCCTATTTAATGAAACTGCCAGTTGAGGACCTGTGAGCCGTCTGTTTCTCAAACTAGACACTCTAATGTATTTGTCCTCTTGCTCAGTTGTGCACCGGGGCCTCTTTCTATTCTGGTTAGAGACAGTTTGCGCTGTTCTGTGAAGGGAGTAGTACAGAGCGTTGTACGAGATCTTCAGTTTCTTGGCAATTTCTCACATGGAATAGCCTTCATTTCTCAGAACAAGAATAGACTGACGAGTTTCAGAAGAAAGTTATTTGTTTCTGGCCATTTTGAGCCTGTAATCGAACCCACAATTGCTGATGCTCCAGATACTCAACTAGTCTCAAGAAGGCCAGTTGTATTGCTTCTTTAATCAGCAAAACAGTTTTCAGCTGTGCTAACATAATTGCAAAAGGGTTTTCTAATGATCAATTAGCCTTTTAAAATGATAAACTTGGATTAGCAAACACAACGTGCCATTGGAACACAGGACTGATGGTTGCTGATAATGGGCCTCTGTACGCCTATGTAGATATTCCATAAACAATTAGCCATTTCCAGCTACAATAGCCATTTACAACATTAACAATGTCTAAACTGTATTTCTGATCAATTTGATGTTATTTTAATGGACAAAAAAATAGCTTTTCTTTCGAAAACAAGGACATTTCTAAGTGACCCCAAACTTTTGAACGGTAGTGTAGGTTAGTATTGTGGAGTAACTAAAATGTTGTTGATCCATCCTCAGTTTTCTCTTATCACAGCCATTAAACTCTGTAACTGTTTTAAAGTCACCATTGGCCTCATGGTGAAATCCCTGAGCCGTTTCCGTCCTCTCCGGCAACTGAGTTAGGAAGGACACTTGTATATTTGTAGTGTCTGGGTGTACTGATACCCCATCCAAAGTGTAATTAATAACTTCACCATGCTCAAAGGGATATTCATTTTAAATGTTTTACCCATCTACCAATAGGTGCCTTTCTTTGCAAGGCATTGGAAAACCTCCCTGGTCTTTGTGGTTGAATCAGTGTTTGAAATGCACTGCTCAACTGAGGAACCTTACAGATAATTGTATGTGTGGGGTACAGAGATGAGGTAGTCAGCAAATCCAACACAACCCATCACTGAGTACCACTCTTCATATTTTCAAGCATGGTGGTGGCTGCATCATATTATAGGTATGCTTGTCATCGGCAAGGATTAGGGAGTTTTTTAGGATAAAAATAAATGGAATAGGGCCCTCCTGAGTGGTGCAGCGGTCTAAGGCACAGCATCGCAGTGCTAGAGGCGTACCTACAGACCCTGGTTCAATCCCAGGCTGTATCACAACCGGCCGTGATCGGGAGTCCCATAGGGCGGCGCACAATTGGCCCAGCGTCGTCCAGGTTAGGGGAGGGTTTGGCCGGGGGGATTGTTCTCTCTGCTACCGCAAGGCAAGTGGTACCGATGCACCAAGAATGGAACCGACAGTACCCTGAACAGCTTCTACCCCCAACCCATAAGACTGCTAAATAGTTAACCAAATAGCTACCCAGAGTATCTGCATTGGCCCTTTTGCACTCATTACATACGCTGCTGCTACTGATTATTATCTATCCTGTTGCCTAGTCACTTTACCCCTACCCACCTCAATTACCTCATACCCCTGCAAATCGACTTGGTACTGATACCCCGTGTATATAGCCAAGTTATTGTTACTCATTGTGTATTTATTATTATTTTTCTATTTTTCTCTCTGCATTGTTGGCCCGTAAGTAATTTCCCTGTTAGGCTACACCTGTTGTTTACGAAGAATGTGGCAAATAAAATTTGATTTGATTTAAAGCAACAATATTTGAGTGATAGGCCAGGGCTCGACATCAACGCTTGTCCGCTTGCCCGGGGCAATTAAAAAAAATTGTTGGACAAGCAGATTATAGATTTAAGTTGTCTGAATGGACAAGTAAAAAAAAAAGTATGCAAAAATCACAATATCAAACAATAATGCTACTCCAATCAGAATTGGATCAAAGTGTCCTCCGGATGTGATGTGTTCATTATTGTAGGCCTACAGGCACGAGGGAACTTTCAATCATGCAGCCGCAAGATGCGTTTTTTAGATCAAAGCGAGCTGCGTGTGCACATTTATTGATATTCATTGCTAGTTAGTGAGTTATTTGCCCAGTTATAGCACATTTTTGTTCAACAATGAAAATCCTGGAAAAGTAATGGTGTGTGCATCACCTGTGTTTGTGCCAGTGGGCCATAGCCAGAGAAGAGAGAGAGTGAGAGACATTGCGCAGCAGGTAAAGTAATGATATAGCCTACAACAGACTAACTAGATAGCCAATTCAAAACATATTGTGTAGTTTGGCTGGTTATTTCGCTAGTTAACTATTTAGCTATTAGCACATATTAATGTCATTGTCATGTCCAATGTCCTAAAATAACTTTCCACAGGCACTCATGTATAACCGCAAATGGCCAACATGCAGTTGATACGGGTGCGCAGCTGATGAAACCAATGCTGCATACTCCGGTTGTAAAACCATCTCTCAAGCTCGAAATTGGCTAGGATTCTCCTCTATTCAATACTGGCCATGTAATTCTGACAAAGTAATACAATATTATTAGAATAGACTAATTAGCCAAACTCCTATGCTGTCAAGTTCTCCCCTGAACCCAATATTTTAGCCTTACAAGTAGATAAACATCTTGGCCATTTGATCCCTGGTTCATTGAATGAGGAAATTATTTTATAAAGACATAACAAGTATTTGGTTGTAATTGTAATGTGGCAGGGTGGTCAACCATCCTCCAGGAGATTCCAGGAGAGCTACTGGGTGTGCAGGCATTTGCTCCAGCCCTGCTCAAACATCCCACATTGTAAAAAGTCAGCTGCTCAACAGGACCTTGATAAGCTGACTCTGGTGTGTTTGAGCAGGGTTGGATCAAAAGCCTGCACACCCAGTAGCTCTCCAGATGGAGGGTTGACAGACCACATATGTTTTATACAGTAGCCTATCAGTGCAGTATTTTACTTTGTGGGGGGTTAAGTGCCTTGCTCAAGGCCACAACGACAGGAGATATAATACAGTGCCTTCGGAAAATATTCAGACCCCTTCCCTTTTTCATTTATTACAAATAAAAAACAGAAATACCTTATTTACATAAGTATTAAGACCCTTTGCTATGAGACATCCTTGAGATGTTTCTACAACTTGATTGGAGTTCACCTGTGGTAAATTCAATTGATTGGACATGATTTGGAAAGGCACACACCCGTCTATATAAGGTCCCACAGTTGACAGCGCATGTCAGAGCAAAAACCAAGCCATGAGGTCGAAGGAATTGTCCGTAGAGCTCCGAGACAGGATTGTGTCGAGGAACAGATCTGGGCAAGGGTGCCAAAACATTTCTGCAGCATTGATGGCCCCCAAGAGCACAGTGGCCTCCATCATTCTTAAATGGAAGAAGTTTAGAACCAGCAAGACTCTTCCCAGAGCTGGCCGCCCGGCCAAACTGATCAATTGGGGAAGAAGGGCCTTGGTCAAGGAGGTGACCAAGAACCTGATGGACACTCTAACATAGCTTTAGAGTTCCTCTGTGGAGATGGGAGAACCTTCTAGAAGGACAACCATCTCTGCAGCACTCCACCAATCAGGCCTTTATGGTAGAGTGGCCAGATGGAAGCCACTACTCAGTAAAAGGCACATGACAGCCCGCTTGGAGTATGACAAAAGGCACCTAAAGGACTCTCAGACCATGAGAAACAAGATTCTCTGGTCTGATGAAACCAAGATTGAACTCTTTGGCCTGAATGCAAAGCGTCACGTCTGGAGGAAACCGGCAGCATCATGCTGTGGGGATGTTTTTCAGCGGCAGGGACTGGGAGACTAGTCAGGATTGAGTACAGAGAGATCCTTGATGAAAACCTGCTCCAGAGCGCTCAGGACCTCAGACTGGGGCAAAGATTCACCTTCCAACAGGACAACGACCCTAAGCACACAGCCAAGACAACGCAGGTGTGGCTTCGGGACAAGTCTCTGAATGTCCTTGAGTGGCCCAGCCAGAGCCCGGACTTGAACCTGATCCAACATCTCTGGAAAGACCTGAAAATAGCTGTGCAGCGACGCTCCCCATCCAATCTGACAGAGCTTGAGAGGATCTGCAGAGAAGAATGGGAGAAACTCCCCAAATATAGGTGTGCCAAGCTTGTAGCATCATACCAAAGAAGACTCGAGGCTGTAATCGCTGCCAAAGGTGCAACAACAAAGTACTGAGTAAAGGGTCTGAATACTTATGTAAATGTGATATTTCCGTTTTTTCTTTTGTATAAATTTGCAAAAATGTCTAAAAACCTGTTTTTGCTTTGTCATTATGGGGTATTGTGTGTAGATTGAGGGGGGGAAAACAATTTAATCAATTTTAGAATAAGGCTGTAAAGTAACAAAATGTGGAAAAAGTCAAGGGGTCTGAATACTTTCCGAATGCACTGTACATGGGATCAGAGACCAGAAGCCTTCCATTGTCAATACCACTGATAATAATGGTTCCTTGCATCACACAACGCAATTTTCAGTTACCTTGTTGGCCCATGGTGTTACAGACCATTTTTAGGGGGGAGGTGGGGGAAAGTGACTTGAGCTTTCGGGCAAGTAGAAAATCAGTCCTAATTGTCCAAAGGACAAGTGGCTAAAAAAGTGAATGTCAAGCCATGTAGACCGTTTTAAAACTAGCTGCAATAAAAAGTCAAAAAAATCTTTACAATAAAAAGAATAAGGGGACCGCTAAAAGCAAGATGGAGATGTGAAAATTAGATGCGCATTAAGATATATTAGTCCTAGTATTACTGTAGCATAGGCTATGCTGCAGCAAATGTACCTGTCACAAGAAAAAAAGTTACCAGCTGATGAGATGATACATGCATTGCGAACTGTGAGATGAGATGCGCTGTCTGTCCCCACCCTGAGCGTTGCTGATTGATCATGCAGATAGCAGAGCAGAGAAGGCCGTAGAGAAGACAGATTTAATATAATTGAACAGTTCAATTTCACGTCATGCTGTTCATAGAAATTATTTATCTCTCAGTTATTTATCCTGTGAAGCGGAAGTGGGTGTTCTCTAACTCTCGGTAAACCGGTTCCCGCTATTAAACCCTAGTCCCAGGGCTCTATTAAATAATTAACTCATTACCATTAGTGAGAGGGAGATTCTTCCCTCGTTCCCTGTAATATAGAGGGAGAGAGAGAGAGCAGCCTCCTCACCCAGCTGGCTCTGTGGAGATATCCGCTCCCCTCCTCCTCCTCTCATTCCTCCCTCCATCCACCCCCTCCACCTCCTCCTCTACTCTGCTACACTATGGGCCTGTTGGTTTCACTCCAGCCCCTGTTCGCCTTCTGTGGTTACTGAGGCTTCCGCTGCCAGACTCACTCAACAGTGGAGGCTGAACGAATCTTTTAAGAGTCCCTGGCAGTTTCTCACACACACACTAATCCAGTGTGAAAAAGGGGTCATTGTGCCACACGGTAGTATGTGGGGTTGGCTGGAGGTTATGCTCAGAGACTGTATTACTGTTTTTAAATGCCTGTTAAACCAATCATTCCTCTCCATTGTCCGCCCACACACGCAGTAGGGTTGGGCAGTATCCAGATTTTCATACCATTATACAGTTTTTCTACCATACCGGGGTATACGGTATTCCTGAATGTGCACTATTTCAATTATACTTTTTAGGGAGGGGGTAATCATTTTTTGGGGATGCACAAAACAATTTAGGCAACAGGGATCTTGATCCAGGAGTGGATTGATGTCTCTGCGGTAACCAAGAAGCTTGATCTTGACATCTAGCTAGCAAGTTAGCAAACCAAATGCATATCTGGAGCCCTGAGCTGGATATAATTTATTTGACACATCTTAGATTTCTTATAGTTATACACACACCCCAGCAGCCCCCACGAGGTGGGGGTGCAGCCAACCCCCAAACGGTATCGATAATCATACCGTCGGTATTTTGAAATACTCGGGTATATGGTATATCGCCCAAGCCTAACACGCAGTCACACACACAAATCCTCCTGGCAGCCCAGTCACATTCATACAGACACTACTGCTGCTACAGTTCCTTGTAGTTTCAACTGATGGCTTCATCATACAGGATTTACATTGGGAATGAAAATCCCCTGACACACACCACTACATGGCTCATCTCTCACAAGCCTGGGTATTGTGTTTCATGTCAGTGTGTTTGATGCCCGTGTACACACACACGCACACACGCACCCTTGTATTTCTTTGTCTTTATGCACACTCACAGGATTCTACACACTCATGCACACTGACACACTGACACTCCAACACACACATAGCATGCACACACATTTATACTGACTCTACACACACGCACACGCACACGCACTCAAATACAATCTTAATTTACGCTGCTGCTACTCTGAGATTAACAGGCTTTAATCCGCAAAATACAGGTTTATGCAGAAATGCGTCAAACACACTACAGGGCACAAAACAGGCGCACTGGAAAATACAAGGCACACGGGAAAATACTCCCGTCGATACACAATACACGAGCTCCACCGAGCTTCACAAACCTCTACAATAAACAATCACCCACACAGATAAGGAAACAGAGGGAACACTTATACCATGACTAATGAGGGAATAAGGACCAGGTGTGTGTGATTGAAGACAAGACAAATGGAGTGATGATAAATGGATCGGCAGTAGCTAGTAAGCCGGTGACGCCGAACGCCGAAACCTGCCCGAACAAGGAGGGGAGAAAGCCTCGGCGGAAGTCGTGACAATAGGGCCAGAGCAGGCTTGCACATTTTCAGTAACTTTTCTTAAATTCCCTTGTTTTCCAGAAATCCTAGTTGGATTATTATTACCCACTTATTCCGGGAATACTCCAATCTGGATTTCTGGAAAGTTACTGGAATTTTGCAACCTTAGGCCAAAAAGAGTGTGTGTGTTCAGCCCTAGCCGAACACACACACTCTCTCTGGCCCTATGTGGAAAGAACCCTGGGGCTGGCCAGGAGTGTGCCTGACTAAAATAAGACCCTAGCAGGACCTGGGCATGGGAGGGGAGGGTGGGGTGGACAAAGTGTCCATTGAGGCTGAGTTTAGGTCAGGTCTGCCCGTTTTGGTACAACCAACCTCAAAGAAGACAAAAACATAGGTATGCAGTATGCACTGGTCCTGGATCAGCATTCCCCTCCCTAAACCTTCAAATTAATAATTGGAGTGCAAATAAAACAACTTGCCCTGGAGTCAAACAAAAGACCTATACATCCTAAAGGGTGATGTGCTGTCTCACCTCTTTTTCCTTTCAACAGATCCTCAGGTATACAGGCTACATGGAAATGAAATCAACTGGCTCTCAAAGTGTCTCTAGACAGGACTAAGACAAATCAACATGACAAAGCCTAACACATTGTCACGATCGTCTGAAGAAGCGGACCAATACGCAGCGCGTGGAGTGAACATGATGACTTTATTTAATAAAGCAACCACGAAAAAACAACAAATGACGATAGTGAAGTCCTCTGTAACACTGACAGAAACATGGAACACGTAACATAGAACAATGGAACAATAACCCACAATGCCCACAAGAAAACATACAGAATAAATATGGCTCCCAATCAGAGATAACGAGCCGACAGCTGACACTCGTTACCTCCGATTGGGAGTCAATGACCAAACCTAGAAACACACACAACAGAACTACCAACATAGAAAATACCCAAAACCCAACAAAACACAATACACCCTGGCTCAAATACAAAAGTCCCGGAGCCAGAGTGTTACAGTACCCCCCCCTAAAGGTGCGCACTCCGGGCGCACCAGCATACAGTCTCGGGGAGGGTCTGGGTGGGCGTCTGTCCACGGTGGCGGTTCTGGCCCTGGTCGTGGTCCCCACCCCACCTTAGTCACCACCCGCTTCCCTAGCCTCCTCCACATGACCACCCTCCAACTTACTCCACCTGGATTTAGGGGCAGCACCGGGCTAAGGGACAGCACCTGGCTAAGGGGCGGATCCTGGCTGGCTGGCTCTGGCGGATCCTGGCTGGACGGCTCATGGCAGGCTGAAGGATCTGGCTGCTCATGGCTGGCTGACGGATCTGGCTGCTCATGGCTGGCTGACGGATCTGGCTGCTCATGGCTGGCCGACGGATCTGGCTGCTCATGGCTGGCCGACGGATCTGGCTGCTCATGGCTGGCCGACGGATCTGGCTGCTCATGGCTGGCGGAAGGCTCTGGCTGATCCTGTCTGGCGGAAGGCTCTGGCTGATCCTGTCTGGCAGAAGGCTCTGGCTGATCCTGTCTGGCAGAAGGCTCTGGCTGATCCTGTCTGGCAGAAGGCTCTGGCTGATCCTGTCTGGCGGAAGGCTCTGGCTGATCCTGTCTGGCAGAAGGCTCTGGCTGATCCTGTCTGGCAGAAGGCTCTGGCTGATCCTGTCTGGCAGAAGGCTCTGGCTGATCCTGTCTGGCGGAAGGCTCTAGCGGCTCTGGTCTGGCGGACGGCTCTGATGGCTCATGGCAGACGGGCGGCTTTGCAGGCTTTAGGCAGACGGGCAGTTCAGGCGGCGTTGGGCAGACGGACAGTTCAGGCCCCGTTGGGCAGACGGCAGACTCTGGCCGTCTGAGGCGCACCGTAGGCCTGGTGCGTGGTGCCGGAACTGGAGGTACCGGGCTGAGGACACGCATCTCAGGGCTAGTGCGGGGAGAAGCAACAGGGCATGCTGGACCCTGGGGACGCACATAAGGCCTAGTGCGGAGAGCAGGAACAGGCCGGGCTGGGCTGGCGACGCGCACCGTATCTCTGGTGCGAGAGGCCGGAACTGGAGGTACCGGGCTGAGGAAGCGCACCGTATCCCTGGTGCGTGGAGTAGGAACAGGCCGGGCTGGGCTGGCGACGCGCACCGTATCCCTGGTGCGAGTGGCCGGAACAGGCCAGGCCGGGCTGGCGAAGCGCACCGTATCCCTGGTGCGAGTGGCCGGAACAGGCCGGGCTGGGCTGGGCTGGCGACGCGCACCGTAGGCTTCGTATGAGGCTCAGGAACAGGCCGGGCTGGGCTGGCGACGCGCACCGTACACTTAGTGCGAGGAGCCGGAACAGGCCGTACCGTACTGGGGACACACACTACTGGCTGTACCTCGGGATTAGGAACGGGCCGGACCGGACTGGTTACACACCCCAGTACCTCTCGCCGTGCCTCTACACCTTCCTTCCCTGCCTTTCCCAGTCGCCCCCTTAACCTGGTAGCCTCCTGAATCCGTCCCTTCTCTGCCTCCGTCAGCCCCCTTAACCTGGTAGCCTTCTGAATCTGCCTTGTGGCAGCCTCCTGCTGCTCAGTCGCCCAAGCCATGTGCCCCCCCCAAAAAACTTTTTGGGGTTGCCTCTCGTCCTTCCGACGATGGCCCTGCCGATGCCGTTGCTCCTCTCGCCGTCGCCTCTCCACCGTCTCGTTCCATGGTCGGCGATCCATACCATCCAGGATCTCCTCCCAAGTCCAGGACCCTTTACCGTCCAACAGTTCCATCCATGTCCAGACCCTTTGCTCCTGGACGCGCTGCTTGGTCCCTTTAAGGTGGGTTTTTCTGTCACGATCGTCTGAAGAAGCGGACCAATACGCAGCGCGTGGAGTGAACATGATGACTTTATTTAATAAAGCAACCACGAAAAAACAACAAATGACGATAGTGAAGTCCTCTGTAACACTGACAGAAACATGGAACACGTAACATAGAACAATGGAACAATAACCCACAATGCCCACAAGAAAACATACAGAATAAATATGGCTCCCAATCAGAGATAACGAGCCGACAGCTGACACTCGTTACCTCCGATTGGGAGTCAATGACCAAACCTAGAAACACACACAACAGAACTACCAACATAGAAAATACCCAAAACCCAACAAAACACAATACACCCTGGCTCAAATACAAAAGTCCCGGAGCCAGAGTGTTACACACATAAGGCTAACACATAGAATAAATGGCAATAAGATGGTTAATATACTGGTAATAAACATGTTAAATAATGAGAAAGATTGCCTAAACGATTCCACCCAATATGTAGGTTTTACCAGCTTATCCCCGACCCATGTGAAATAGGTCATAGAGATAATGATATGAAGCTTAAGAGGCCATCGGTACACCAAAGAGGATCAATTGAATTGGACAAACCCAACATAGGCTGCCTCAAATAATCCCTAAATTTGAGCAGCCCTCTTTCTCACCCTTTAAAACCCACCTACTTATGGCCAAGATTATGAGCACTCTCTATCTCGTCTGAACTCTTCCATCCGCTTTCAGCTTTAAATTCTTCTTTCAGACTTAAGTTTCATGTGGCTATCTCTGTCCCCTCTCTTTTGACAGTGTTTAAGTGAGTGTGTCCCAATTTTTCTGTTCCATATTTCATAAATGTAAGTATTTCCTTTGAGTGTCAATCGCTGTAGCTAGCTGTGGAAGAAAATATCCTTCCATTCTTGGCTAGTGATATTAAGGTCTATTTCAAACTATGCATATAGTACATGAGGAATAGGGTCTGTCAGAAAGCTAACTGAACATAAAGAATCAAATAATCTGTTCAGTGGTACTGCTTTACTGACGCTCCACTGAGAAAGCTCTGTTTCGAATCGTACACATTTTTGCAACGCAGCCCAAGCTTCTCCTGGTTACTTCTCCATTGAATGACGCTTGTATTTGAGAGCACTGAGAGGGAGATGTTTTGTCTTTCCTCTCTCTCTCTCATTCTGTCTTTCTCTCTCCTCTCTCTCTCACTCTAAAGAAGCAGCCATCTTGGATTGACCACCATGAATACAGTTAATCCTGAACAACACCCACTTCAACAGGCCAAAGGGACATGATGGAAGAATTACAATTGTTGTTTACTGCAAAACCATCTACCATGGGAAGAGAGAGATCATGGAGTGGAGGAGAGGAAGAAGAGAGGGAGGAGAGAAGTCCTAGCTAGCAGATGGCCTGAATCATCCACAGAGACAGTACCCTCTCTCTGGAGTCAGAGCAGCCATTAGGAGAAAAGCCTTCTGCTAGAGGAACAATTCACTGTGAACACTCACTCCAGCATTGGGATTGGACAAATAAAAAAGCCCAGCAAGCTACAGTACAAACAAATAGCCCAGCTAGCTACAGTACAAACAAACAGCCCAGCTAGCTACAGTATGAACAAACAGCCCAGCTAGCTACAGTACGAACAAACAGCCCAGCTAGCTACAGTACAAACAAACAGCCCAGCTAGCTACAGTACGAACAAACAGCCCAGCTAGCTACAGTATGAACAAACAGCCCAGCTAGCTACAGTACGAACAAACAGCCCAGCTAGCTACAGTACGAACAAACAGCCCAGCTAGCTACAGTACGAACACACAGCCCAGCTAGCTACAGTACGAACACACAGCCCAGCTAGCTACAGTACGAACAAACAGCCCAGCTAGCTACAGTACGAACAAACAGCCCAGCTAGCTACAGTACGAACAAACAGCCCAGCTAGCTACAGTACGAACAAACAGCCCAGCTAGCTACAGTATGACCAAACAGCCCAGCTAGCTACAGTACGGACAAACAGCCCAGCTAGCTACAGTACGGACAAACAGCCCAGCTAGCTACAGTACGAACACACAGCCCAGCTAGCTACAGTACGAACAAACAGCCCAGCTAGCTACAGTACGAACAAACAGCCCAGCTATCTACAGTACGAACAAACAGCCCAGCTAGCTACAGTACGACCAAACAGCCCAGCTAGCTAAAGTACGAACACACAGCCCAGCTAGCTACAGTACGAACAAACAGCCCAACTAGCTACAGTACGAACACACAGCCCAGCTAGCTACAGTACGAACACACAGCCCAGCTAGCTACAGTACGAACAAACAGCCCAGCTAGCTACAGTATGAACAAACAGCCAAGCTAGCTACAGTACGAACAAACAGCCCAGCTAGCTACAGTACGAACAAACAGCCCAGCTAGCTACAGTACGAACAAACAGCATCCAGCACCTGGTCATGACACATGCATGTACGCTTGGGCACACACACACACACACTGCTGACAGCGCATTAGCCCCAAGATATGTGTGAACGTATGTGTGTGTGTGTGTGTGTGTTTGTTTGTGTAAGTGTGTTTGTTTGTGCGTGCATGTGTATTCTGTTACGCAACGGGAGAGCTAGTCCCATCTGTGCCTCTCTACAGTCCCCTATCCCTGACCAGTGAAGCGAGAAACCCCAAATCAGCCTTGCAATCTGCCTCAGCCGTCCTCATCATCTTCACCATCACCCCCTTCCTCTCCCTCCCCATCATAATCATTACCCTCATAATTTTCCTCCTTGACCTCATCTCATCACTTTCATCACCATCATCATCCTCACTCAGCACGGCTCAACCACTAACAGAAAACATCTCCCATTCTCCGTCCCCGGAAGCTTGATTAAACAGATTCCATACATTTTAAAATCCAGATATTCCCACAAATACATGAGCGCAACTCCCACATCGTCTGTGGCACTGTACAGTTCAGTATTCATACACCTTGTCTTATTCCACATTTTGTTGTGTTACAGCCTGAATTCAAAATTGATACATTTTTTTTTTTTACATAAGTATTCACACCACTGAGTCAATACATGTTAGAATCACCATTGGCAGCAATTACAGCTGTGAGCCTTTCTGGGTAAGTCTCTAAGAGCTTTGCACACCTGGATTGTACAATATTTGTACATTATTATTTTATTGTTCAAGCTCTGTCAAGTTGGTTGTTTATTTTTTAACCTTTATTTAACTAGGCAAGTCAGTTAAGAACAAAATCTTATTTACAATGACGGCCTACACCGGCCAAACCCGGACAACGCTGGGCCAATTGTGCACTGCCCTATGGGACTCCCAATCACGGCCGGTTGTGATACAGCCTGGAATCGAACCACGGGGTCTGTAGTGATGCCTCAAGCACTGAGATGCAGTGCCTTAAACCGCTGCGCCACTCGGGAGCCCTGCGTTGATCATTGCTAGACAGCCACGTTCAAGTCTTGCCATAGATTTTCAAGCCGATTTAAGACAAAATTGTAACTAGGCCACTCAGGAACATTCAAATGTTGTCTTGGTAAGTAACTTCAGTGTATTTTTGGCCTTGTGTTTATGGTTATTGTCCTGTTGAAAGGTGAATTTGTCTCCCAGTGTCTATTGGAAAACAGACTGAACCAGTTTTACCTCTAGGATTCTGTCTGTGCTTAGCTCTATTCCGCTTCTTTTTATCCTAAAAAACACCCTAGTCCTTGCCGATGACAAGCATACCCATAACATGATGAAGCCACAACCATGCTTGAAAATATGAAGAGTGTTACTCAGTGATGTGTTCTGTTGGATTTGCCCCAAACATAACACTTTGTATTCAGGACATAAAGTTAATTTCTTTGCCACATTTTTTGCAGATTTACTTTAGTGCCTTATTGCAAACAGGATGCATGCTTCCTTCTTTTCACTCTGCCATTTAGGTTAGTTTTGTGGAGTAACTACAATATTTTACCATCCTCAGTTTTCTCCTATCACAGCCATTAAACTTTGTAACTCTAAAGTCACCATTGGCCTCATGGTAAAATCCCTGAGTGGTTTCCTTCCTCTCCAGCAACTGAGTTAGGAAGGACACCTGTATCTTTGTAGTGACTGGTTGTATTGACACACCATCCAAAGAGTAATTAATAACGTCACCATGCTCAAAGGGATATTCAATGTCTGCTTTTACATTTTTACCCATCTACCAATAGGTGCCCTTCTTTGCAAGGCATTGGAAAACCTTCCTGGTCTTTGTAGTTGAATCTGTGTTTGAAATTCACTGCTTGACTGAGGGACCTTACATATAATTGTATGTGTGGGGTACAGTGATGAGGTAGTCATTCAAAAATCATGTTAAACACTATTATTACACACAGAGTGAGTCCATGCAACTTATTATGTGACTTGTTAAGCAAATTTACTCCTGAACGTATTTAGGCTTGCCATAACAAAGGGGTTGAATACTTATTGACCCAAGACATTTCAGCTTTTCATTTTTAATTAATTTGTAAAAGTTTCTAAAAACATAATTCCACTTTGACATTAGGGGGTATTGTGTGTAGGCCAGTGACACAACAGCTCAATTTAAACCATTTTAAATTCAGGCTGTAACACAACAAAATGTGTAAAAAGTGAAGGCACTGTAACACCCATTGACGTGTGAAATGTGCTAAAACAAAGAAACCAGACAAGAGTGAGATAATCCCACAGATAGCAGCTGGGAGGGAGTAACAGCGTTAGCCACATGCAAGGCCTATCTATTAATGTGCAGCCTGCCTGCAGACCCAGCCAGCCAGCATAGCATAGCATAGCTCAAAGCCAGAGAAAGGATAGGAGGACTCTGGCCGTTTCCGAAGAATACCCATACTTGCTGGGACTGAGAGACTGGAAAACAGCTTCTATCTCAAGGCCAGTAGCCTGTTAAATAGCCATCAATAGCCGGCCTCCACCCAGTACCCTGCCCTGAACTTAGTCACTGTCACTAGCCGGCTACCACCCGGTTACTCAACCCTGCACCTTAGAGGCTGCTGCCCTATGTACATAGACATGGAACACTGGTCACTTTAACTATCCTACATATTCTTCAGATATACTACATATTCTATCCACATACTGTCCATAATGTCTATACATCCCATCACATACATACATACATACACTACCAGTCAAATGTTTGGACACACCTTCTCATTGAAGGGTTTTTCTTTATTTTTAGTATTTTTTACATTGTAGAATAATAGTGACGACATCAACACTATGAAATAACACATATGGGATCATGTAGTAACCAGAAAAGTGTTAAACAAATCAAAATATATTTTATATTTGAGACACTTCAAATAGCCACCCTTTGCCTTGATGACAGCTTTGCACACTCTTGGCATTCTCTCAACCAGCTTCATGAGGTAGTTACCTGGAATGCATTTCAATTAACAGGTGTGCCTTCTTAAAAGTTAATTTGGGGAATTCCTTTCCTTCTTAATGCGTTTGAGCCAATCAGTTGTGTTGTGACAAGGTAGGTGGGGTACACAGAAGATAGCCCTATTTGGTAAAAGACCAAGTCCATATTATGGCAAGAACAGTTCAAATAAGCAAAGAGAAACAACAGTCCAGCATTACTTTAATCAAGAGGTATGATGAAACTGGCTCTCATGAGGACCGCCACAGGAATGGAAGACCCAAAGTTACCTCAATAGAGTTACCAGCCTCAGAAATTGCAGCCCAAATAAATATACATGCATACATACATACATCCTCCATATATACATACATACATACAAGTTAAATCTTGGTTTCATCAAACCAGATAATCTTGTTTCTCGTGGTCTGAGAGTCCTTTAGGTGCCTTTTGGCAAAATCCAAGCGGGCTGTCATGTGCCTTTTACTGAGGAGTGGCTTCCGTCAGGTCACTCTACCATAAAGGCCTGATTGGTGGAGTGCTGCAGAGGTGGTTGTCCTTCTGGAAGATTATCCTATCTCCACAGAGGAACTCTGGAGCTCTGTCAGAGTGACCATTAAGAAAAAAAAAAAATTCTGTGCCTCCACACAATCCTGTCTCTGAGCTCTACGGACAATTGCTTCGACCTCATGGCTTGGTTTTTGCCCTGACATGCACTGTCAAATGTGAGACCTTATATAGACAGGTGTGAGCCTTTCCAAATCATGTCCAATCAATTGAATTTACCACAGGTGGAGTCCAATCAAGTTGTAGAAACATCTCAAGGATGATCAATGGAAACAGGATGCACCTGAGCTCAATTTCGAGTCTCATAGCAAAGGGTCTGAATACTTATGTAAATAAGGTATTTACGTTTAGTTTTTTTATACATTTGCAGAAATTTGTAAAAACCTGTTTTCGCTTTGTCATTATGGGGTATTGTGTGTAGATTGATGAGGAAAATGTTTTATTTAATCCATTTTAGAATAAGGTTGTAATGTGGGCGGCAGGTAGCTTAGTGGTTAAGAGCGTAGTGCCAGTAACCGAAAGGTCGCTGGTTCTAATCCCTGAGCCAACTAGGTGAAAAATCTGTCGATGTGCCCTTGAGCAAGGCACTTAACCCTAATTTCTCCTGTAAGTCGCTCTGTATAAGAGCGTATGACTAAAATGTGGAAAAAGGGAAGGGGTCTGAATCCTTTCCGAATGCACTGTACTTTGAAAAACGACTAAAATAGTGATTTTGTCAGACAGCATAGGCAGCAGCTCTATAGAGATGAGATGATCAATAAACAAATGTAATAAACTGAAATATTTAATTAAAGTAAAGTTATGTGAATAAATGATGGTTAATAAGCGGTAAATGGGAAGTCACTACCATCATGGGACTTTTATTAATTGTTTTATTCGGTGTTGTTACAGCATTCAACCCACATAATGCATAAACCATTTAATGTAAAATAAATAATAATCGAAATCGAAAACCGTGATTCTTTTTTAGTAATCGAACTGAAACCGAACTGAAACCTCAAAAAGCACTAATCGCTCATAACTAGGACGCGGTGTACGCGAATGGCAGGAATCAACGCAATTGTGTATTACATGACGAATTCTCCGTAGGATGAGCCTAGTATGCTGATACTTGTTGCTTACTGCATTTGTTTTTACTAAACAGTACGTTCTAAATAGTATGTAGTACGATTAGTACACAGTATGCAGTTTAAGTAGGTAGTAGGCAAGCCAGATTTCAGACACAGCCTCTGTGTTTGTGGAGGGGTTTTCATTAAGAGGGTGGCTATGTGCTATTCATCTCTGTCCATCACTCTCAATCTCCACACTGAGGGAATGCACGTCACTGGGTAGCCATCCTACAGGCCTGATTTCAACATTCATCAATGATGTCCCTATAGATGACAATGGGTCAACAGTAATGAAGACTCTGAAATGATGAAGAATACTAGGAGATATTTTTGACTCGCACAATACAGATCATTCCCAATCAAAGGGTGCATCAAAATAGTGCTGATGAGAGAGAGAGAGAGAGAGAGAGAGAGAGAGAGAGAGAGAGAGAGAGAGAGAGAGAGAGAGAGAGAGAGACTGTTTCCTGCCACACCCTAAGTACAAGGGTTAGTGTGCAGCTGCTGCCCCTCTCCTCTGCCTTCCTTTCCTCTCCTCTCCAGCCCCCCCATCAGAGAAGACAGTCTTATCTGCTTCTCTGCACACACACACACACACACACACACAGGGCTCATCCTGGCACAGTAAAGCGCGCCCGCTGCCAATGGCCCGCAGTTCTGTCTGCTCCACCAGGGCGCCAGGGCTGCGGCGGGAGGGCAGGCGCTAAAACGCCACTCACCTCGTCAGCAGAAAGCCCAGGGACACCGGGCCAGAAGGAGCCACATGACAACACTGTAGCTAGCGCCAAGCCTAGCGCCCACGCCTCTAGCTCCAAGCCAAACGGCTAACCACTAACCTGCTCTGTTAGCTGGGCAGTAACTGGGCCTTGAGGCTACAAACAGGTTAAAGATACTGAAGCTGATTGTTTGGGGGAGAGAGGGGGAAAATATAACTTTCTTTGTCTAGGACTCCAGTAAAAGCTTTTCTGGTTGGGTTTCAGAAATAGAAGTGGGCTGAGTCAGAAGCCTCTCTCTGCCTGCTTTCCAATGGCACCCTATTCCCTATATAGTGCACTACTTTTGACTAGCGCCCTATGAGCTCTGGTCAAAAGTAGTGCACTACATAGGGAATAGGGTGCCATTTAGGATACAACTCTGTCTCCCCTGGCTGACTGCGGCTCGCAGACACACACACACCTGCTCTGTGTAGCCCTCTAATACCCCTCACAAAGAACGTACCTGCTCAGAGACAAGGGAGGGAGGAGACAAGAGTGTCAAAATGCACTGAGAGAGGAGAGTGAATGAGGAGGGGAAAATCTGCTTGCACAGACAAAAGAAAACAATGCTGACAATTCATTGTTCAACGATTTTTAGGAGGACCCCATGTCTCACAAGGCTTAGTGGCTCTATGACTGTGTAATGAACAGGCAATGAAGAGAGCACTCAGTGCAGGCACTTAGGCAGGTTTCTATGGGTCGTCTCAGTCAAGAGGTCAAACCTGACATTTTAGCCGAGGAACATGTCAAGTACTAGAAACTACACATGAGAATCAATGGCACCAATGCAAGGACCTGCAGTTGTGAGATTTAAGTAAAATAAAAAATGTGGAAACCGTTGGATTTGATGTAGACGCTCTAAATCCTACCAGTGTGGATGATGAGGCTCTGAGCCCATCCCCCCCTCCTTCCCTACATGGCAGTCAATAAACCCTGCCAGGCAACGGTCAGCGTGCAACAGCCTCTTAAATCTCAAGACAGGAAACGAGCAGCAACTATAGCTAAGATTAGAGAGGGCAGCGGCCACTCACCCAGGTCTCCATGGAAACTGTTGTCATGGGGGGCTCTGCTGGCCGGCGTGGTGTCCGGGTCGAGCGGGGGCCAGATCTGGCCGGTCTTACGGACGCTCACGATGGTGGCTTCGGACATGACCACGTGGCCCTGCTGGCGGTGGGGACGCTTCTGGGACTGTGGCGTGGGGGGGCTGCTGCTGTCAATAGAGTGCTGGGAGTTCTGGGAGTTCTGCGAGGGCGAGCGGCTCTTCTCCCTGAAAGGCCGGCGGTAGGCCGTGGTGGGGCTGGGTGACACGTGGCTGGACTGGCCAGACGAGAAGTCCTCCTCGCTGGACGTTAAGTTCTCATTGGAGCTGCAGTCTGGTGTGTAGCCGCCGCCTCCGCCCCCCACGTCCTCAAAGCTCCCGGGAGAGTAGGAGCGCCGGGGCCAGGTCAGGTGGTGCTCATCTCCAACATGGTCCCTCATGGTGACGCCCCCTTTCCCATCCCCCCCGCCCTCGCCCATCATCACCCCGCCCACGTAGACGCTGGTGTAAGGCTGGAAGTCGGAGGGTTGCCATGGGGGTGGAGGGGGCTGTTTTCCACCGTTGGCCTTGGGGTGGCGTGGGTTGGGGTCCCCATCCTCATACTCAGCATCGTACCCACAGGTGCTCTCGGTAGAGCGCCCCCTGTAGACGGGCCGGGTGCGGAGCTCACCTGCCACAGTGGCCAGGTTGCCTGGCAGGGAGTGTAGGGACCTCTTGCGCTCCATCTGCATGGCTTGGCTGCCAAGGGTGCTGATCTTGTCAGAGACATCTCGGTCGTTGACCCTGACCAGGCCCCTGTCATGGTGGAACTCCATGTTGGTGTAGAAGGGCTGCTGCTGCTGCTGCTTCTCCTGGCTCTTTCCCCCATCCCCGGCAGAGTGAGAGTTGGCCCGCTTGATCCTCTCAAAGTTGGACCTCAGCGCTGCCACCCCCAGCCCCATGCCAAGCTTGTCATTGGGGTCAGATGGTAGGTCCTTGTTTGGGGGTGGGTGTGGGCGGCGAGGGGAGATACCTCCTTTCTGTTTGGAGGGCGAGAGGCCGTCTGTCTCGCAGGGCTCTGCCTGCTGGGGCACCTCGAAGGCAGACTGGAGCTCCAGCCCGTCACCGTGGGAGGCTGACTTCCGGGCTGTAGGGGGTCTCTGTTTGGACCTGGCCTCCCCCACCGGCTGGAACCGGCTCCGCTCCCCCTGTTCCTGTACGTGTGGCTGCTGAGACTCAGCGCCCAGCCCTGCCTGGTCCCCTCCCTCATTCATCTGGGCCTTCCTGAAACCCCAGCGCTGGCGGTCATAGCTCTTCCTCTCCTTGGCCAGCAGTGTCTGCAGGTAGATCATACGGAAGCGCTCCTTGTTCACCTCCATCTCCAGCCGCCGGATGGAAGCTTTGCACTTCTCCAGCTCCTGCTCAATGCCCCCCACCGACCTGAGCTCCATCTTTGGGGGGTCTGACTCGGGGAACTGCGCTTTCCACGCTTCAATAAATCCCACTGGCTCCACCATTGTTGATATTTACTGTATAGCAATACAGACCTGACCCGGGTGATGTCACCAGTAGCCGTATTTCTCGCCTATCATCCAGTTTCCGACAGGGGGAAAATCGGAATGTACCTAGAGAATCTACAATAGAAAAAAACCATTCATATTAATGGTATGATAAACCAGTTCAAAAACTGACAATTTTACCGATTTCGCAGACAAAATATATTGTATTGTCAACAATAGAAATTGAAGTCTTTCCACTCAAACGCCTGTTCTGCATTATTCCTGAAAGACCACTTGCAGAATGAGAAAAAAAATCTGCCTCGACACAATGACAGCATCTGTCCTGAGCGGATGATCTGGATCTAGAGCGGATCTGGATCTTCCGTGTGATGAGAAAGTGATAACGGCTCTGCAACTACTTACTTTACATTTTCTTATTCAATTCAAGTTTGTTCTGTATTCCATCACTGATGATCCTCTTTCATTCACATGACAACATCCCTGTTCCATTATCGCCTCCAGTTGTTCCTTACCCTTTGTACCAGCAGCGTCCAAGGAGAATGGCATAAAAAGATAGAAACGCGAGAATTATATAATTTTCCCACGACAAATTCCTTTTCTTCTGTTGCTATTAGGAATCGAGGATGAATTATAATTTGTTTTGCCTTGTTACCCCATGTTTTCGCGGTTCCTTGTCAGTGTACAGTTTATCCAGATTTTCCCCGTTCCTCGCCTGCGGTTGTTTCGTGTTCCCATCTCAATCTCGCACCAGAGACTGAGGCTGCAGGAAAGGGAGGGACCAGACGGAATATGATTGACAGTGGCTACACTCGGTTTCGGTTCAATTAAAGAGACAGGGCATGGATGTATTCAACTGTATACCACAGAACAATTATTATTCAATTTTCAGATAATAATACATTATTCCGGAGGTGGATAATTTATAGATTTTTCAGTCAATCCTACAAGCATAATATATAGTCGAGACTTCATGGATGTAGTCTATATTCTATATCTGTATTGCAGCTAGGATGGTAGAATAAGAGGTTAAAATCTATTATTGTGTTCTCTCTTCATATGGACTAAGAAATTCCAATTATAACAGGCTACAGTGATTGAAATCAACCTGCCGTGCAGGTGTGATACTTGTGGGAGCGTCGGAATTCCTGATATGACACCAGACTGCCACCCTGTGGCTGTTCACCTAAAGTGGACACAGTAGTAGGCTAATGATTATACTCCCTTCAAATCCACAACATACGCTGAACAAAAATATAAAGGCATCATGTAAAGGGTTGGTCCCATGTTTCATGAGCTGAAATAAAACATCCAAGACATTTTCCATACGTACAAAAAGCTTATTTCTCTCAAATGTTGGGCACAAATTTGTTTATATCCCTGTTAGTGAGCATTTCTCCTTTACCAAGATAATCCATCCACCTGATAGGTCTGGCATATCTAGAAGCTGATTAAACAGCATGATCATTACCAGTGGCGACCCGTCATTCAGGGCAGGTGGGGCCCCACCTGTTTTGTATGTTATTTTGGCATTAAAATGTGTCACATATCAGTTTGCAAACAATGTACAAAAAATAAAAATAATTATAATATTGAGTTAATAAAGCCTCATACAAACGTGGTTACTTTTTTGCTTTCTTGAGTGAGGCAGCTCCAAAACGCAGGTGTTTCAGCCTAGCTCAGTGCTTTCTGTGGTGGAGGGTCAGCCAGCGGAAATACAGAGCGTAGGGGTTGGTAATCTTCTCTAGTTGCGCCGTGATTGGCTCAATGTTCGGTCACTAATGTGGACACTACATCACCGCAAAATCTACAGGGAGAGCTAGAAAGTTCAAGCCCCTTGGGTGCTGCCATAGATTTACATTAGAAGTGCCCATCCAAGAAGGCTCAAGGTCATTGGCCACAGATAAAATTATGTCAAATCACGTTATATCTACCATAGCTTTGATTGGACTGATCATGTCAACATCATACTTTCAAAATCTTAGCTAGCAAGCAGTCATCATCATGAATTAAGTCAACAATCTACTGGCAAATCCTTTTCAATCCTTATCATATGAAGAGAAATTATAGATAAAACGTATCGGTGCTCATCGGCCATTGGACATAAACATTACACAACAAGTTGGAAATGGCAAATTCAACAATAAGTGGTTTGGAAGGAATCAGTGGGTAACTGCAAGCGTAGCAAAGCAATCGCTAGCCTGCTATTCGGTGGAGAGGGTGTGTGGTCCAAGTCTGGGTTTAAGGGTCTCTTTTCAGAGCTTAAGAGGATAAACATTCACACACAACACCATGGGTCAGAAAAGGTTGAATACATTGGCCATGCTGTCAATCCAGCATGACTTCTGCTGCGTTAAAAACAACTGGAAACTCAGAACTGGGAAATCTCAGACTTCAGTGAGTTCAAGACAACTGGGAACTCGAAAAAAAAACTAGCTCCGACTGGGAAAATACGTTTCGGACTCGGAATTCCAAGTCGTGAACTCTGGCCTTTTTCTAGAGCTCTGACCTGAAGATCACTGATGTCATGATTTGACCTTGTTTTTTTTCCAGAGTTCCCAGTTGTCTTGAAAGCACCATAAATCCAGAGAATGCCAGACTTTGATGACAAAGTTTCATGACAAAATTTGCCCACAAGAAGTGCCGTGCCACCTTCCTGTTCAAGTGAGCACAGCACAACGGTAAGTCCAAAAATGTCTTGTATGCTGCTGCATAAATGATGTAATATGCCAGGGAGAAAAGTATATTGTAGCTAAGAAAGTAATACTAAGTGTATATTGTATAATAAACTGTTAGTAGTCCATGTGCCTAACCCTAATAATTTGGTCCCTTTCCCCCTCATAACTTAGCCTACTGTTCTGACTTGGTGGTGCACATGCAGCCTATAGCCTGTTTTAGAGAAATGTCTTCATCGAATACTGTAAGAGCTTTCATTGTCTGCTTATATGCCCCTTTTATTTATCCTACGGTTCTGACTTGGTGTACAGGGAGAGTACTCTAAGAATGGCCCATGTTCTGAATTCTGTTGCTGTACATTTCAAAAGGGCTGAACAAATAGTTATATTGACTATCTCCGTTTTAGCTCGCTCATTAATGTCAATTGAAATTACGGATTGTCTCTTATCCGCTCATCGTTCCCTTATGCCAGGGGTGTCAAACTCATTTTAGCTCAGGGGCCACATGGAGGAAAATCTATTCCCAAGTGGGCCGGACCGGTAAAATCATGGTATATATAACTTAAAAACAACAACTTCAGATTGTTTTTGTTTTAATACTATCAACATAAAACATAAAGCTGGAGCCTGAGGACAGTGTGTCCAAAATAGTACAAGCACAACATCACTATTAATCATAAAACACCTGAAGTTTATTTGAAAATTCTAAAGAAAAAGAACACACAAACACACAATGCCTCAGTGATTCACATAACTGTTTCACAGATCACAGAACTATATCAGGGTGTCATTTCTCAGGCAGAAATGTAGATACAAATAATGAAATCCTGTTCCCCAAACAAGTGCAAGAACCACAGAGTCAAGAATAGGTTAAATATACAAATAAAATAAAATCAATTAAAAACAATAGCACATCAACATAAAAACATATAAACATAAAGCTGGAGCCTGAGGACAGTGTGTCCAAAAGCACAACATCACTATTAATCATAAAACACCTCAAGTTATTTGAAATTCTGAGGACAAACAACACACAAACACACAATGCCTCAGTGATTCACAGAAGTATATCACAGATCACAGAACTATATCAGGGTGTCTCATGCAGCACTTTAAGTGGGGTTGCATAGTTTATTTGACTCCTGATACCTGGCATCTTTTAGCTTTCACCAGCGCATCAATATCAGGCGTCACATCCTGAGTGGCAGCCAACTTCAGGATGTGATTCAAGTGCTTGTGCGTGAGCCTTGAGCGCAGCTTTGTTTTATTCATGACGTTATCCATCTTTAATGACTTGCAACACAAAGCCTCCTGGTGCAAAATACAGTGAAAAGTCCAAAAATCACGTCCTCCATTTGCAGATTGCACTTTCTCTCTGAACTTTGTCACAACGCCTGCTTTTTTCCCGATAATTGAGGGCGCACCATCTGTAGCCAGGCTGACAGCGCGGGACCAGTCCACTCCGACCCTGTCCAGCGCGCCGACGAGTGCAGTGAAAATATCAGCTGCTGTCGTTGTATCTGTCATCGGCACCAACTCCACGAACTCCTCGGTGACGGTCAATGTGTCATCAACTCCGCGGATGAAAATGGCCAGTTGTGCAACATCTGTAATGTCCGTGCTTTCATCAATTGCAACCGAAAACGCAATAAATGACTTTACTTTTTGCTTCAACTGGCTGTCCAAATCCACTGAAAGATCGGAAATCCTGTCTGCAACTGTGTTTCTTGTCAGGCTGATATTTGCAAAAGCCTGGTGCTTTTCAGGGCACACAATCTCTGCTGCCTTCATCATGCATGTTTTTACAAATTCACCCTCACTAAATGGTTTTGAAGCCACTGCGATTTCATTAGCAATGAGGTAGCTAGCTTTCACTGCAGCGTCACTGATGTCTCGGCTGTGAGTAAACACAGACTGCTGTTTCTTCAGACCCACCAACAGTTCATTCACCTTCTCTCTTCTCCGCTGTCCTTGAAAGTTGTCATATTTGTCGGCATGAAGACTCACATAGTGGCGACGAAGGTTATATTCTTTCAGCACTGCAACATGCTGTGAACACACCAAACATACAGCTTTCCCATTCAATTCCGTGAATAAATAGAAGGATGACAATTTTTCTTGGAACACTCTGCACTTTGCGTCCACTTTTCTCTTTTTTGACAGAGACATATTGGGGCAATGAGGGTGCCAAAGCACATAATGTTAAAAGTAGAAGCCGTAATAAATATCGCGGGCAAAACAAAGTAGCTCATCCGGACTGGCTGCACTTGCTTGACCTATTTGCTCTGCCCCGGTATAAACAGTTTGCTTGCTTAACACAATTGCTATTGCGCCATCCAGTGGACACAATTGGAACAGCAGTTTCTTTTATTGAAAAATTGCTGCTCATTTTTATACTTTACAAAATCATCTCGCGGGCCGGATTAAACCCGTTTGCGGGCCGGACGTTTGACACCCCTGCCTTATGCCAAAGTTTGTACATCTCAATTGTCAGTAGAAACCACTTTTGTTTAAGCAAATCAGCCATATCAGCTATGTTTTTTAAAAAGGCGGTTAATGAGACTGAATGAACTATTTCGCTGCCAGAGAAGGCTCCACTGATAGCCAGGTGTAGCGGTGGTAAGGATTCACTTGGGAAAATAAAAGGCCACTCTAAAGTGTGCAGTTTTGTCACACAACACAATGCCATAGATGTCTCAAGTTGAGGGAGAGCGCAATTGGCATGCTGACTGCAGGAACGTCCACCAGAGCTGTTGCCAGAGAATTGAATATACATTTTTCTACCAACGTCGTTTTACAGAATTTGTCAGTATGTCCAACCGGCCTCACAACCGCAGACCACGTGTATGGTGTTGTGTTGGCGAGCAGATGTCAACGTTGTGAACAGAGTGCCTCATGGTGGCGGTGGGGTTATGGTATGGGCAGGCATAAGCTACAGACAACAAACACAATTGCATTTTATCGATGGCAATTTCAATTCACAGATACCGTCACTTCATGTTTCAGCATGATAATGCACGGCCCCATGTCGCAATGATCTGTACACAATTCCTGGAAGCTGAAAATGTCCCAGTTCTTCCATGGCCTGCATACTAACCAGACATGTCACCCATTGAGCATGTTTGGGATGCTCTGGATCAACTTCTACGACAGTGTGTTCCAGTTCCCGCCAGTATTCAGCAACTTCGCACAACCATTGAAGAGGAGTGGGACAACATTCCACAGGCCACAATCAACAGCCTGATCAACTCTAAGCGAAAGAGATGTGTCGCGCTGCATAAGGAAAATTGTGGTCACACCAGATACTGACTGGTTTTCTGATCCACGCCCCTACCTTTTTTTTTAAGGTATCTGTGACCAAAAGATGCATATCTGTATTCCCTGTTATGTGAAATCCATTGATTAGGGCCTAATGAATTTATTTCAATTTACAGATTTTCCTATATGAACTGTAACGCAGTAAAATCGTAGAAACTGTTGCATGTTGAGTTTATATTTTTGTTCAGTATAGGAGTACAGTAATACAAAAGTAACTTTCTATTCCCATTCGAATTTTGTATTTTTCCATAATAGCTGATATGTGAACAATAATACATACATGCATCCATCAAGACACATAGCCTGATCGCAGCTCTATTTGTGCTATTGCCAATGACATTGCTTATTGTCAAGCCAATGAGTGAAAGGGAGTTATAGCACAGACTGACACTCAGGCTACAACACAAGGATAGACCCCAATAAATGGTTTCAATGGTTTATTAAACAGAAACCACAATCTGTGATGCATGTTACAATCATTGGGCGCAGATAATGATCAGTCATATTTACAGATATTCATGTTTTAACATGGTGAGTTAAAATAGCTCTTAGCAGATAGATATGCATCACAGTTTAACTGCAGCTTCAATAACTTACATGACATTGCAAAGATAAAAGAACAATTTTATTAAACATTTATAGAACACAGCTATATTGCAAGTCACTGATAAATCAAAGTCACTGTCAGTCTTCTGTTTGTCACGAGTCACGACTAAGTCAGTAGTTGAGTGGTTATATTGTTACAGTTCACTCAGCAGACCTCAGTGTCTCCTGGCCTAGTATTGTGCAAATTCCCAAACAATGTCCTTCGAAAACATTTTTGATCAGTGATAAACACTTAAATAGTATTTGTGATACTGTAGTATAGGTCTCTAAAATAATCTAATGTAATGTCAAGCAGAATTGCACAATATTCTTTTACTATAGAAATATAGATAAATTGCATGGCTACTTACAGCTGGAGGGCATGCACTACTGTGTATTGTACATGGATATAAAACTATTATAGTTAACTTGGTATGAAATCTTGAAGGTTGGAAGAAGGTTCTTCATGCAGGGAGGAATGTCAGGGACACGGAAAGCTTCCCTGTATAGAAGAATCCAAATGGCATCATCTCTCCCCAGTCAAACCATAATATAAGAAGTTAACCCTCAAACTATTCTAACCCTCAACCACCAATCCCACACACATTCCCATACCATGTCATTCCACTTACTATTTGGTCATGTTTTTCATAATTGTGAATATACTGTAAATGCATTGTACCCATGTCTGCACAGGTTACTTATACAGTAGGGGTCATGATATCTGAGGTGCGATGCTACCCAGGAAACATGCTGGACAGGACAGTTAGTCTCTGCAAATTTACTATCAGACTAGATGGAATGGCAGGTTTTAATCCTCACCTGTAGAGAAAGAAAATATGATAAGTACAAAATATCAGCAGAGAAAAATAATTTAAGTGGATTTCCAGCAGACAACACTAGTTGACACCCTCACTGATATATGTGATTGTGTGGGAGCATAAGCTTAAAAGGTGCCAGTGTACGTGTGTAAGAAAACAATAGATGTTCTCGGGTAAAGTCCATTAGAAGAATGGTGACATAGAAAACAGGTGTATGATTCAATATCAACCACAACACAACCAACTGACTCAGACTTCTATGTACAACATCAGTAGCCAATCAGTCCTGTTTTTAGTGTGCATTGAATTACAAAAAAATAAAAACTTTTAGCCTCAGACAGTCAAAAGCCCATCCTGAATCTATAGCCAGTCAGAGACAAGTTCATTCAATCTGATGAGTGGCAGCCCTGGCCGTCATCAAGTTGCAGTGACAGCAGAGCTGCCTGAGCAGCAGATGGACAACTCTCAAAATGACAAGAACGGCAGAAATTGATCTGATGGGCTCAGCTGGTCAAAGTCAATCATTTAATGCAAAATATATGCTGATTCCTGCAGTTAATCAAAGTTTTATAGCTAAGAATATTTCTCTGTTATCAATTGTTGGTATAAGCGATTGGTGTGTTAAGGAATGTGGAGGAGGAAGGGAATACTCACTAGTGAAAGGGAAGCCAGTGGCTGGCATTGAAGGAGAAAGCAGTTGTTAAAGAACACATACACAGTGCAATCAAACCAAGGCGAAAAGACATGCTTCACACAGAGGGAAGTTTCCACGTTGGATTGTTGAAAATCAGACCCATTTATTAGGCTGATACTAGTGTGATTGTATGGACTCCTTAGGACTCCTATTCTAAAGGTATACTGCACATTTCACAGACATGTAAGGCCCCCAAAGGGAACAAAAATACTCTAGATCAGAGTTCTGTATAAACATGCCCTGCCAACCATGTCGCGCCAAATAAGCATGAAGCATTCAAAGACTTCTTACATTATCTATATTCAAGTATGTGCCCATACAAAAACCACACTGTGTAGAAATGATCTAGACACCATTAGCTCAGTCCTGGTAAAGAAAGACAAAAACGCATTGATTCAAAGGGTTCATGAATGTATTTTTGTAAGTAGAAAAAAACAAAACATTGATTCTTATTTGTGTTGGAAGCTCATGGTTTGAGTAGTCAATTGGAAAACCTGTATTTTTTAAGTAAAAATGTTTTGTAGCCTTTGCTCTCCTTTGAATCAACCCATGTCCCACAGAGATGGCAACATTTACATCCTTTAAAACAAGTTACTGAGGGAAGGCCAATCTGTTTTTGTCAAGTTAGTTTTCTGCACAAGGAAATAGGGACGCACCTCAGGTGTCATAACTATATTGACTAAATGTTGAATAAAGACTAAAGCCATGTATGTAAAAGCATCTAGAAATGAGCTAAATTGATCGTATTGAGGTAGCTGTGCTCTGCCTAGTGCAGAAAAACTGGCTTTTCAAAATCAGTAAAAAATAATTATAATCATCCATGGTCATTTTTCCATTGATGTGGGGGAGACGCGACTAAATGCTAAATGAAAAAACGCATACAGTTCATGCTAGGTCAAAGGACATGCAGCTTTCATTTTTCTGGATACTTTTGTTTTGTTTTCAGCAATGCATACATAATCACTCCACAAACTCTTGTCATACCCATCTCCTGCCACCTGGTGCTTGTCCATCGGCTCTGAAAGAGTTCTAAGTTCACACTGAAGACAATAGTAAAACATTAGTAGGTAACCCTACCCGTTCTCACTTAGCCACTCCCCCTGCAATCCATTCCAACAATTTACACAAAGTGATGAACAAAAACAGTTTCATACAATAGTGTTAAATCTCTGTACAGGTCAATGGACTGCTTTAAAATATCTAATTTGTATACGCCTATGAAAAGGGAAGCGGAAAACAGGAATCTATTATTTGTACTGTAATGAAATGAGACAAAATGACAATCCCAAATCATTTAAAAAAATACAAATTTAAAAGGCAATATGAACAATAACAAAAACTGACAAGAATATTTTTCGTTCGAACCAGCAAAAAGTCCAGTTATGGGAGTGATGGTCAACTGACACTCGCACAAAATTTAAACAGGACTTTGATTGTTACATTTTTATATTATTTGTTTGTGTCCTCGTGCATGCTCGGCAGGCACACAGGCA